>NC_141895.1:28620128-29278628 GCF_030686135.1 Camelina sativa
ATGATGAGAATCGATAGCTTAGTTGATTTTATTTTCTCACCAGCTGAGGGGTTAGGACCGCTGGAATGTCCATGCAGCTCGATGTTTTTCTTCAGTATCTGAAAAGTTATATAAAACCTGATTATATTCTACCAATGATATGAATTTTTAGAGCAACTCTTCAGGGAGGCAACCTTGCCTTGAGCACTTCATCGTTATGGTCAGTAAAAATAACTTTACGGCAAAATTTGCTACAGAGAACTCCAGTTATCCCTGAGTTAAAGAAGTTTAAAGATTAGAAACTACACAGGAATTAAACCAGAAGAAGAAAACGTATTTTTAAGCTTTGGAAGAACATTCAGCAAATTAAGGAACTAGTCCTTCCATTATGTTCTCAAAGACCAAAGAAAGAGCACACATTTAGGAGTTTATATATGTGAAAGATGGTAAATTCAGGTAAGGGCAGACTGCTAAGACCAACTCTTCCAGGAAATTATTCAATATAGATGAAGGTACAGGTGGTGATTCACCATTAAGTACTAGGATAAACAAGATGCATTAGTGTGGTCCAATAAAAATGGAAAATGAGAAAAGGTCATAAACAGCACAAACCAACGCCAGATCCCAACTCCAGAACTGAACATCCCTGGAGAATCTCAGCATTTTCTGAGAGATAACCATTCATAAGCATCGCACCAGGCCAAACCAGCTGCCCTGTTAAATCAAAATCAGCTGTACCACAAACATCTTAGACATCCTGTTATGTAACAGCATATAGCTTTTATGATATAAACTACGAGGATAGAGATAAAAATCGCTGAACTCTCATTACTCATAAAATAGTCTTTCACTGGAAAAGGAAGTTCAAAGAATACACCAGTCAAAAATGATCGATGAATCAAAATTCACAAAAATGGGTCGTGCTTAGTCTTTGTTAATCAGATGACTCAAACCTCACAGCAATTATTACTTCAAAATTTTCATCTAAGAAAAAAGATACTGCAATACAATACTACACAAGGGTGGGGATGAAAAAAAATCTCTGAATTCTAATTGATCCTACATAGTCTTTCAATGGCAATATAAAAGTTCAAAGAATACACCAGCCTCGTATACAGATCAGTGACTCGACATTGACTAACAATAACTTCATGAAGATTTGAAGAGCATATGCACAACATAAGTTCAACTCTGATCATAACACAAACCTCACAACAACCAAATCAAAGGTTATGCCAATAAAGTTTTCTCCTTTTTTCTAATCTAAGAAGCAAAAATACAATGCAAGATTGATTCAAGATAAATAAAAAAGAAACTCACTTGAAGCTGATTGGAGACAGTAGAGCTCAAGAACATGAGAACCAAACGTAAACTTGGTCAACTGATAACTGCATCCGGAAAAAAAAGACAAAACAAACATGTCTCTAAGGAAACCATAACCTAACACTTGATCAAAGGTTAAAAACCAAATTAAACAAAAATTTGTATAATTTTTTGTTTGTTTCTGTAACAAAATTACTCATCGTTGATGAAGAAGGACTCCAAACAGACTATTTCTTCTTCTTCCTCTTCTTTATTTGCTTCTCTCCGTTTCTCACTTTCGCTACCCATCTTTGACTGCAGAAACTAAACCAGATTATAATTAAAATTTATCAGATTCCAAAAACTCATATAAAGTTTGTTGCAACAAATCCCAAATTCGAAGTTAAACTATGCAAAGAGTTGAAGGTACTTTGTCAGAGGGGTGCGGCAACAATTGCGTCTGATGAGTGATGACTACAGCTGCGGGCGGCGGTTCCGGGAATAAGTGATTAGCGTTAGAGAGCAGACCAAACCGATGCTTTTTCGGTTATCTGATTTTAACCGGTTTCAGAAGAAAATTGAAATCCATCTAATTTCACAGTCAAGACTCCGAGAACCCATCATCTTTTTGTGTGTCATTATTATTGCTAATAAGAAATGTATTAATAAGATATATTAATATAAAAAAAAACAGTCTTGTAGATAACGTAAATTTATAAATTCTATAAAGTAATAAAATGAAAATTTTATTATAGTTTGATAAGATGTATTTTTTTTTTGCAGTTTTATGTGTTTTTATAGTGTTTCATTTAGAATTATTTTATTTTAATAGTTGTATTTTTTTTACAAATATTTATGTATGTTCAAATGTTCATTTTTTACCTCTATATATTTGGTCACTCCGTACAAAACTTAAAATTTGTGTATTTTACATGGATTGTGTTTTTTGTTTTGTAATGAATAAAAATATTATGGAATTCAATATCGACGACGTAGTTTCATAATTCTGGCCAAAAAAATTCTGCTTGGAATATTGGAGGAGGTGCTTGGGTTCTTAGAAATTTTGAAGGTACATGCACTTTTACTCCACACTGGAAGGGAAGAGCCTTTAGTAACATAGTAGTCTCAAATAATGAAATGGAATTGGAATGTTGGCTTTTGGGTAATCAAAAATTTTGAGAAGTCTCACGATTAGGAGAGTGATTCTTTGTCGCTACTGAGAGTCAAAAGATTTGATACAAACTGTTCTCAGACCAGAAGCCTAGCCTTCTTTTAAATTCGAATCAGAGGTTTTGTTGGTAGAGGGTTAAATCTCATCCCCTTTCGGAGATTACACAAAGAGGATAGAAGTGCAAACAAAGGAGCATTCCCGATTGCTCAAAGTGTTGACTAGAGAGGGATCGAGTACAATCATATGATTATTTCCACCGTGATTACCCCAAACGTGATTGATTATTTCTGAAACTTAAACTGTTGAGCAGAGACACACAATCATATACTATATAACAATAATCCCAAGGCAAAGCAAAATTGATTTGTTGACTAAGATAGATAGAGGTCAAAAGGATACTAAAAACTTGACAAAATCTTCAAAAACATCCCTAATATATAAAAAACTTGTACGGCACATGTTAAAATGACTTATCCCTAATATCAAAATGCCGACATACAAAAACAAATATATATAAAAAAAAATATAAGATGCGTTAAATTAGGGGAAACACCACAGAATCAACATTTAATTGAGATCTAAAAGAAAAAAAAAATCTTTATTGTCGTTGTTGAAGAAGAAGACGAAGAAGAAGAAGAACTTTATTGAAAGAAAATGGGAGCAGCGAAGAATAATAATAATATATGGGCATTAGCCAACGCCGAAGATGGAGGAGGAGGAGGAGCTAACGGCAACGACAACGCCCAACAGATTCCATATTCTTCGTTCGTCGTCGATACGTCTTTGCCTCTTCCTCTCATGATTCCTCGTATCATGTTCGTCTTTTCCCAATTCTCTCATTCGTTTCCTTCTATTGTTCCCCGTTTGCTTTCGATTTGCTTTTTTTTTTGTTTTCCATTCTAATATTGGGATTTGAGGAACAAGTCTCTGACCTAGAGAGAACCCAGAAGTTGGCTTTATTGCTATTTTCTTTACACTTGGGATTTGTTGTTTCTATGGTGGAGGGCTGTGGTTGTTGTAAAGCGCTTTGTGATAGACATACATAGTTACAAAAAAAAGTTTCCTTATCTTGAAGAAAGTGACGAGATTATTAAAATAACATAAAAGGAGACAAAAGTGATTAGACTGCTTTGTTGTTGACTCATAGTTCTTGTTATTGTCTCGTTTTCATGGCGTATTAGTCAAAAAAATGAATATGAATGTGGCATGAGTCTTGTTTCTTTCTGTCGGAAGAGAGAGAGATAAAAGCTATCTTGAACCTTTTTATTTTATTTTATTTTGGTTTCTAATTGCTGCTTTCTTTACAGAGAGCTATGTAAAGATCTGTTCAAGAATTGGCGAGAGCTTCATGATTCACTCTTCTCTGTCGAGAGAGTATCAGGAGGCATCACAAATCTATGTGAGTTTCCATTATATCACCTTCTTTCCTTTACAAGTTTACTTGTCAATGTTCATATTCTACCTTGTTGCAATGTTGGTTTTCAATTGTTCATAGAAATGTGTGTTGGATCGGAACTCAGCATTATTTTTTACATCTTTTATTCTGGCAGTGCTCAAGGTTTCCGTGAAGGAAGACACAGATAGACAAGTATCTGTAACAGTTCGACTGTATGGGCCTAACACGGAGTATGTTATTAACCGTGAGAGAGAGATACTGGTAATTTCCCTTATTCATATTATATCATAAGTCCCTTCCCCTTGTGTTCTGGTCTGTCTTTTTGATTTCTTAGTTTGTGTTACCAAGAATTTCTCTGTTATTTGAATTATTTGTCTTCTCGTGATGTCAACTTGAAGATTCAGCCTTACATCCGATCATGGCAGAGTTTTTGCTCGTTTTTTCTTGATGTATCAAAAAAAAAAAAAATCTGCTAGTGTTCCTGTTATTTCTCTTGCACCATTTGAAGTTTTGTCATTTGTCTTTTCGTTATCTGCTCCTATCATCTTCAATAGGCTATCAAGTATCTCTCGGCTGCTGGATTTGGTGCCAAGTTGCTTGGTGGATTTGGAAATGGCATGGTGCAATCATTCATCAATGCAAGAACCTTAGAGCCATCAGGTATGCATTTTAAATTCTTGTAGCGGAATATAGAATATCTTTAAAATATGTAAGTGGATTACCTGGACATTCACATGGTTAAACAAATCGAATGAAGGTTTGACTCCACAAGAAAAAATAACAAATGGATAAGCTTCAATTCTTGTGAAGAATACTTCTATCCTATGGAATTATTGGCACTGCTCCTCATTAACATTGGTGGAACATCTCTTTAAACTATGGACTTTGCAGTCTTGTGTTTCATTTGTTTACTGTAATAATAGTGGACGAGCTGTTCAGTCGAATTCTGTTTTATGCACTTCAAATGAATCTCATTTCTCTGTTGTGGGCAGACATGAGAGAGCCAAAGATTTCTGCGGAAATTGCCAAAGAGCTTGGAAAGTTTCATAAAGTGGACATACCAGGTTCCAAGGAACCTCAGTTGTGGGTTGATATCTTGAAGTTCTATGAAAAAGGTCTTACAATTTTTTTTTGTTTTGATTACTGTTATATTTTTTTTCTCCTTCAATGAGCGTTGGCTACAAATCATCTCATATGCAATTTCTACGTCTGCCCGGTACCCTTACTTGCAGCATCTACTCTTAGGTTTGAAGAGCCTGACAAGCAGAAGCTCTTTGAGACAATTTCGTTTCAAGAACTGCATAAAGAAATTATTGAACTCAGGGTATTTCCTTTTCCTCAGTAAAGTTTTTGTATTTCTGCCCTGTGTATGTGGTCTTGATGTCTTATGATACTCCATTGCTGGTGTTTGAAAAATCAACTTGTCAAGTTATTCCTGGAAACCAAACAATACAAGTAATAGTATATCTTTCATGTTGGAATTTGTAGTCATTTTTGTTGCACAAAATGACAGAAACAATTGTGATGTGCTAAATTGTGACCATCTTTGAATGATGTCGAAGAATTGGTCTTCTGGTGCTTATCCTATGCAGTAACACTTGTTCAAAAATCTGCAAATGTTTCTTTCTGTAATCTTAACTTTATTCTCTGCTTTGGGTTGATAATATCTGCTAATTCTGATGATTGGTCAGGAATTCACAGGCTTACTTAACGCACCTGTGGTGTTCGCTCATAACGATTTACTCTCAGGAAACCTGATGCTGAATGACGAAGAAGGTAAGAAAATTCCTTCTTCTCTGTACATCTTTCAGCTATTATGACAGACATAGGTACTAAAACTTAGGGTCACTTACCAGAAAAATTGTATTTTAGTTTTAATTATTGATCTTAATAGTGAGATGGTTCTATACAAGATCCCAGAACCAACTTTAAGAGTTGTATAACAATGATCTTTTGGTTTGGCTTAAATGATTTATTCTGTATAGAAGTAGTTACGATAATTAGATTCTAACTTGATTCTCTTTATCCATATTTAGAGAAACTATACTTGATTGATTTTGAGTATGGATCATACAACTATAGAGGCTTCGACATCGGAAATCATTTCAATGAATATGCAGGATACGACTGTGATTACAGCCTGTATGTTCAACTTCCTGGACTTCTTCTATTGTTTCTATAAAAAATTCTCAACATAACTAACTGCGTGTTGTGGTTTCTTCGTAGGTACCCAAGTAAAGAGGAACAATATCATTTCATCAAGCATTACTTGCAGCCAGACAAACCAGACGAGGTAAGAACATATCAGGCGTTTGGAATCAAGACAGTTTGTTTTTAATAGATACATAGTAATATGTCGCAAAACATCACTTTTGCGTTCTTTTGAAACAAGTTTGGCTATTGCAAAATATTTATTGCCAAGTGCAAAGCTTAAGAATTATATTTGAATTGCTTGGGTTAACAGGTCAGTGTTGCTGAAGTAGAATCAGTCTTCGTAGAGACAGATGCATACAAATTAGCTTCTCATTTGTACTGGGCAATATGGGCGATCATCCAGGTGCGCTTGTTAAGTCATCTAGTATATTTGCTTTATGATAACAGCTTGTATTAAGCTATTGTAACTTGTACAAATTTCTTGGAACAGGCAAGGATGTCTCCCATTGAGTTTGAATATTTGGGTTACTTCTTTTTGCGGTACAATGAATACAAGAAGCAAAAGCCTCTTACCTTTTCACTTGTTACATCTTACATGTCTGCATCTGTGTAGCCTTTGGCCAAAATGGTTAAATCTCTGTCTATTTTATTGTCGTGTTGTTATCAATTCTTGTAAAATTTGTTTGTGTTCTTTGTACACCTTGTATGGTTTGTATGAATGAACTTGATTTGTGGAAGTAGTCGCGCTTTATATTAACAATCACCCACAAGCAAGGTGCTAAGGTGGATGACTGAACAAATGTAGTGATAATAATCTTCTCCCACACTTTAATAGAGACGTGACAGCAATTTGTGTGTTGCAAGATCTAAAACCTGAATGAGGCAAGTTAACTTGCTCTATACAGATACATCATTGGCTACTATATAGTTAGTAGAGTTAGGAGTAGACTCCAAATTGTAATTGTTTAATTAGTGAGAGTTGAGCCAAGAAAACTAAAACATTACTGAACCTCAACTAACTGGTTTTCTAAGTAGTTAATCTGAGGGACCAGTTATTGTGGCGGAATCAACAGCTTCTCTGTTCTAAGGGCTTCACCATATGCCGCAATGAGCAGTGCTTCAGCTCGACCATGATCCTTTTTCCTCTTAAGTTGCGAACTAAGTGATGGAAACAACTCTGCTGCAACTCGTCTACTATCGTCCTGTAACAAAAATTGTAAACTTTGTCAGCGTTTGAGGGATTTGTTTTTAAAGTGCTTGGACAATAGTTTTTAACAAAAGTCTGACAGTTAAAGATCAAACCACCTTTGTGCTACTACCACTGGCAAGTTGAAAATGCCTCTTCCATAAAGATGCAGAGACTGGAATGACACAAAAGCCTGAAGCAACAAGTGTTCCTATCCATAACCCATATCCGAATCCTCCACTATACCAACCCTAAGACACAAACACAAACATTTCAGTTTTAACCAAAACAAAACACACACAAAAACTGAAGAAAAATGAAATGAGTATTGTAGTATTAACCTGTTTTCCATCTTTGGGAAACGGATTCGACTGTTCTATATATACTCTGCTTCCTACATTATTTGAACACAAAAGATGTAAAACACTTCTTCTAAATCTCACCCAAAGAACACAAAAAAACCAATGTAAAAAACAAATAGTCTTACCAGAAGGTACATCTAAACTCTGAATCAATTGCACAATTGACTTTGCGTCCAAACGTTTTCTTACTCTTTTCCCAACTAAAACTGGGATGTGAGGTGTATCAAAAACCTACTCCAGATTTAACAAAACAAAACGAACTTCAGTTAGCAAAGTCTGAGTCTATCAAAGGTTCAGAAGATTTCCCACAGATTACAACTGAACCATGTAAACTTTAAAACTGTTCTGTAATAACTCAATCAACTCTGGTAATAACTCTGATTCTGTTCAATTGAAAAGATAGATACTTTTTGTAACCCTAATCAATTGAAAAGAAGAAAAAAAACCCTAAAACGTTCACCAGTCTAGTGACTAACCTGAGCAGAAGAAGAAGAACCCAAGTGGTCAAATTTAAGAAGAGACAAGGCACCGGACAAATCAGGGTCAATCCCAATGACGCAGCTTGACTCAGAACTCTGCTGAGTCGTATCTTCATCTAGTGAGGTGAGAGAGAGAGAATCCAACCATTTCTCCTTCATTAACGCCGCGTCGATAGCTTTCGTCGTAGGAAGAGCGTTAAACGCGAGACTTCGCCGGCGAGTGAACGGAGCTGTGAAAGACGGCGAATGAGAAAGGAAAGGTCTGAGACGGTTGGCCGGACAATGTCGTCATTACCAGACGAAGCCCCAAATTAGAGAGCAAAACTGAACCGTTTTAATTTTCTAATATATATTTTTTGGGTTTTATTTATTTATTTTTTTTTCAAGTTTGCCATTGACCAAAAAAAGAAAGGAAATACAAAATGTCAAAAATGAAAAAAACCATTGAATATTTTCATGTATAATTTGAATATTTTATAAATAATTAATTAACGATCAATTATATATTAGACAAAAAAAAAAAAAAAACACTTCTAAAATTGACATCCTACACAACAATTCTACTCCAAGAAGGATGATGGCCAGAGACATGTCCACCTTGCAATATCTTCTTTACAATTTAGCTTTCGTATTCCTCCATAGAATCCGTCTTCCTCATTACCTTTCTCTCTATGATCTTTCCTGCTGATCATTGTTTTTCTCCACCTTGATCCAATTGTGTACTGTTTAAATTCCAGCACTACTATCTCTGTTTTCACCATTATTAATTCATCAACAATTAACCATTTAGTACAACATGTGAATACATGCATAAATCTTTAATTTGGAAACAACATTAATATAGAAAGGTTAATGTCACATGATTATGGGGTTATGTTGAATTCTGATGCAAGAGGACAGCAAGAAATTCGAAAACCTTGTCCTTGTTTAATTGACTTTACGTTTTGTGGTGATTCTGATGCAACAAAAGAGGGTAAATTTTTTTTTTTAGGAGTGATAAAAGAATCATCGTCTCTTAAATATTCACTTTATTCAACTAATTTTAGGGAATTTAAAAGCCTTTGTGAGCTGAGGATATGAGTAAATATTTGAATGTGAAATCCAATTTTTAAACACACGCCAACCAAAATTCCATTTCTAAACCATAGAATATGTAGCCGAGAACTCACCACTAATATGGCAATGACAATGGTTGAGATTGCCATCACATGAATCCAAGTGGCCAACAACACTATACCACCATCCTACACAACAACATCACCCAAAGCTTGCTTTAAAATCAGATTATTTCCAAACAACAAGCATTAGATTATAATTTACCATAAGGAAATTCTTTGTTTCTTCTCCACTGGATCTCGACGTGATCTCCAGGTTTCAACTCCTTTAAAGAATCTGATATATATAGATGATGAGGTGATGCATCAATGGGAGCTGCTCTTATCCTCTCCCATGTCACATCCTTTTCAACCGCAATTGCTCTTCTACCATGTGGTGGAAACCTAAAATCCACAATAGAGTCTAGCTAGTTTACAACTTTTGATGAAGAATACGCAAAAAAATTGTATTTTCTATGGACAAGAGATATTTTGTACCTAGCTTGAAAAGTATTAGTGTGAGTGTCATAGCTTAGCTGAGCATCATAACATGACAACATGAACCCTACATGTCCATTCTGCTTTTTACATACCAAAAATCATATACTACTTTCATCAAATCCATGATGGTACAAAATGGATAAATATATGTTTATGAAATTGATGATTACCTCACGGTTGTATACTTGAGCTGGGAACCAAAATCGACCTGTTTCAAGAGAAAGGTAGAAGCTCATGGTAGAATCAAGTGACACAGAAGGTGCATCTATCATCCTCCGATAATCATCTCGAAAAATGGAAGAATGAGATCGAATCAGAGATATGATTTTGGCCAACCAAGGATGTCCAGTTTGGTGATGAGGAGAATCAAGATGATATGGGGAAGATCTATAGCATTGCCACTCTTTGTGAGCAGCAGGTCCAAGAATTTTTCCCCATTTGGTTATCAAGTGTTTCTCCCACAAATAATCGCTCACACATCTCTCTCTCAAGGAGGTACATACCCTAGACAAGCTACATAGTTCAGAGGGAGGAAGAAGGTCGAGAATGCAGTCGAAAGGAAGGTCCGGAAGGTCAAGAATCGACATTTGGTTAAGCACTGGAGAGGCTAGGTCTGGTGTGGTCGGGTGTAGGATTTTCATGAAAGGATTCTTGTAGAAGTAGAAGGAGAACAAGGTTTTGGTTTTAGATACCCATGTAGGTAGGCATAGAGATTTGAAAAACAAGAAGAAAGATATACAAGTGATCAATAAGTATAGAAGCATTTAGGTTGTATTATTTTTGTTGTTTT
The DNA here is from genome assembly GCF_030686135.1 of Camelina sativa. Taxonomy (NCBI): domain Eukaryota; kingdom Viridiplantae; phylum Streptophyta; class Magnoliopsida; order Brassicales; family Brassicaceae; genus Camelina; species Camelina sativa. The sequence continues at coordinate 28,630,543 of NC_141895.1, forward strand.
TTGGAGCATAAATGGAAATAAATGATAAATATATAGCCAATTGGAATTAAAGGATGATATAACCAATTCCACGTGACATAAACAATTCCTCTCTCTTGTTTAAGAACTTGAAACCATTTTACCGAAATCAAGAGAGAGAAATGGAGAGTTGGATTCAAAAAACCTAGATTTATAAGAATATGAAACCCTTATAAAATCCAATATTAAAAAACAAAAACTGGAATAATGTGGAAAGATATAGCAATTATGCATAAACTTAATGGGTTACCTGAACCTAAAAAAATCAACAAAATTAATACTTAGGAGAACTGTATAATAATACTTATAAAATAGTAATCAACCGATGAGGAAGAAGAAGAGGAGGAGGAAGAAGAATTGGAACTCCCTCGGCACCTCCACCTTCTTCAGAAAGCAGTTTTCTTTCTTCTTCCTCCCAAACCCTCAATTACGAAATAACAAAGTATGATGAGAACAATCAACTATTCCTTTCTTATAAAAGTCCTTATTTTAGACAAATTATCTATTTTTTAATCGCTCACACAAAATAGCAAATACTTTCATTAGAATAAGATGATAGGTTACTACTTATTTTACCTTTTTGTCAATAATATCAAAGTGAGAGAAATTCTACTTCCATTCCAGAGATACTACAAATCATTCTTTAATATTAATCTCTCTCTAACTTCCAAATCCATTATCCCTTATCTTTTAACGTTCATATGTATATGAAGAAGCTTTATCTCCATTGCATGCGATTTCTATTGCCAAAAAAACATCTTCTACAGATATACACCACAAAATAAAACGAGAAAAGGAAAAACATGCTTCTAAGAGCATCTCCATTGGGGTAGCTATTTTACATACCTTCAACAGTAAGATTTGCTTCTTCCACCTTAGGCATATGCATAATCAAATAGGAGAAGCGTTCTCCATAAAGGCCCGGAACATTGAAATATTTCAAAGAAGGGGTACTATCAATAAAATTATGTAAGATAATAATTAAACAAAAGTGTTAAAAAAAATAGTTTAATAGTGTCGGCTCTAACTACAAGGGTGAGCATTGTGAACCCTCTCACGTTTATCAAACTTCCAAAACAAAAAGTTGTATGAATAAAAGAGGTCCAAACAAAAAAATCTATGAATAAAGGGTCCATATAGATTTTAAAAAAAAAATGTTGTATAAAAAAATGGATGCATAAAATAGTTTTAAAAATGGAACTTTTTAATAATCTTTGATGTATTAAAGGAACTATTTTAAACTTTTTGCCGAGGGACGTAGAAAATATTTGAGCGGGCACTGAGTTTAAGCATAGAAGAGGACAAATATATATTTTATCATCTTATTACTAAACAGTTACATTAAAATATTAAAATCTCTCGATTACTCTCCATCTATATAATCATGTATATCTTTTATAGTATTAAGTTAATCGAAGAAACAAACAACATTCTTTATTGATATTTTTCTTCTTCATACTCCATGACAGAGTTCCTAGTTCTAATTAACTAGAACTGTTGGAGATTCGTAACATTTTTTAAGACAAGCCACACATTCTGACGCCGGTGATGAACGTTGACAATGCCCTCGACAAATCTTATTGCATTCTATCGCCGATTTTGCTTCGCCTTCTATCACAATTACCGCTAATATGATCATGAACAATGCTATGCTAGTTACCTTTCCCATTTTTCTACTTTCACTTTTTCTTATTTATGTTTATAATGGGTTCGAATGAAAACGTATCTATTTATAATATTGAGACACTAGTTGACTACATTGCTTTTCATTTAGTATTAGTCAAAATGTTATAACTTTCCATGTTTGTTTACACTTTGTTAATAGTCAATTTTTTAAAAATATGTTTCCATGTTTGTTCTCACATTAGTCAAAATTTTATTTCTTTTCCATGTATGTTCACACTTTGTTTTTTTTTTTTTTTTATAGCAGAGTACAACATTGGCTCAAAGGAGACAATACAAAGGAACATTGTTTACACTACAAGAAAATGTAGTAAAGATAGCATATAAAGATAACGTTTATTTCATTTTTGCTATAGTTAACATAACGGCATATATTCGATAGCGTTTGGTTAATTTTTAAACGCTATATTATGTTTTTAGAAATTACAGTTTTTAGAAGCGTATGTTTAGATAGCAATACGAGGTTTAAAACGCTGTATATTAGTTTAGGCGGACCAAAAAAATTTCGTTTCCCGGCTAAGTAAAAAAATTTCGCCCAATATTTTCATTTTCCCTCTTATGCTTTGTCGTTTTACCTTAGTCGACATATCAGTTTCTTTCCTTTGCTTCTCTCTCACAAGTTCACGAACTAGGGTTCTTCAATTTTTTCCGTTGATTATCTCTCAAATTCTTAGATTCTTGTCAAAATCTCTCAGACACATTCCGTTGATTATCTCTCTCTGAAATCTCTTATCTCTCTCAGAAAATCGAAGGTACAAATTTCGATTGAATGTTGGGTAATCGATTTTGGGTTTCGAGATGTTCTAATTCGGTTTTCTTTTTGACAAATTTGTCAATTATTTAGGGTTTCTGTTTCGATTTTAGGTTTCGAGATGTTCTAATTCGGTTTTCTTTTCGACAAATTTATCAATTATTTAGGGTTTCTGTTTCGGTTTTGGGTTTCAAGATGTGTCTTTCGATTTCTTAAGGTTTCAATTTGTTTTGTCTGACTATAATCGATTGTGACTATAATCGACTATTCTTTACAAGAATTTTATGGTTTCAATTGGTTTAAGTTTTTAAGGTTTCAGTTCTTAAGGTTACAAGATTCTGACTATAATCGAGGTTCAACTGGTTTAGATGGATGTATCCATTTGAGAGGTAGTGATCTATGTTTTTAAAATCTCTTTTAATTACTTAATGTGATGAAAACTGATACTTCTTTGTTTGATATGTAGGTACATGAAAACCCTTAAGTCATATGTTAAGAACTATGCAAGGCCGGAAGCTTGTATGGCTGAGGAATACATGGCAGGAGAATGCATTGCTTTCTGTTTGGAGTTTCTAAAATCTTCTGTACCAGTTGTGGAAGTTGCAGTCCGTAATGAAGATCTTGAGCCAGATGAGCACATCCTCAAAGGTCGTCCAATTAACAAGGCTAAACCAGTTTTCCTTACAGAGAAAGAGCGGGAGATAGCGCATAGATATGTTCTGATGAACACAGCAATGTTTACTCCATATGTTGAGTAAGTTTGACAACATTTCCTAGATATTATTGCTTTTCATGTTTCACTTTTACAAATATCTGTCTAATACTTTTATAAACAATTTCGACATTTCTATATAGTATGCACTTGGAAGAATTACAAGCTACGGATGTGCATTGCAGAAGAAATGAAACTCTTTTATGGAAATTACATGGGGAAAAGTTTACACAATGGATTAAAGAGAAGGTATGCAGTTAGATAAAGATACATATCTTTTTAATTCTTACCATCTAAAACTATATCTAAATACTTGCTTTCCTTCTGAGTTTTTCATTAGATCCCAAGTAACTCAAAGGATCATTCTAAGCAGCTAAGGTGGTTAGCATTTGGACCACGAGAAGAAGCTCAGACATTTAAGGGATACATAGTGAATGGACATCGATTTCACACCAATGATGTAAAGCGGAAGACTCAGAATAATGGAGTATCCTATGAAGCTTTCACCATGTGTCGATCTAGTGCAAGAGATACAAATCAAAAGGCTGACATTGTTTCCTACTACGGAGTTATAGAAGAGATCATCTTGCTGGACTACCACATGTTCTATATCCCACTGTTTAAGTGTAGATGGGCAAAAAAGGGAATGGTGTGAATGAAGAGGACGACTTTACGCTTGTCAACTTGCATATTAACCAATCTGCATTTCGACAAGATCCATATATTATGCCGTCTCAAGCAAAACAAGTTTTTTATTCCCGAGAAGATGACTCATCCCCTTGGTATGTAGTTATGAAAGCGCCACCAAGGGGTTATCATGAGTTGGAGACAGAAGCAGAGACTTTGGCACCACCGTCATCCAGCCAACAGTTTGAAGATTTGTTGGATCAGTCTTCTGATGATGATGAGAGTTACTGTGTTAGGGCAGATTGCGAAGGAGTTTTAGTAAAGGATTAGTATAGACCAGAATATTAGAACTAGGCTTAGTATTTAGTATATTAATAGATTTTGGCTTATTAGTTAGCATATTGGTTGAGGTGAGATTTATTAGTAATGGTCTATAGATTTTGCTTACGTGTTTTCCTTTTGGTTTTGTTTACAGAAAACATGACAAAAAAAAACAACCAGTGCTAAGAAAACAAGACGTAGCAAGCGTCAGCAAGGCATTGATGTTACTCCTCTTGAGTTGAAAACAACCAAAAGAAAGAAAAGACTTGCTAAATCAATCGAAGATGAACCAGCAGTAGAAGAAGAAGCTGAACCAGCAGTAGAACTAAACCCTGAACCAGCAGTACAACAAAAAGTTGTACCATCATCTGAAGAACATGAAGTAGAAGGAGAAGAGAAAGAGATTGAGAAAGAGCCTGAACTAAATGGAGAGGACCAAGAAGCTGAACAACATGAAACTGTTGGTAATTCACCTAAAGAATGTTTAACTGACCAGTCAAAGACGAAGAAGAGGAGAACTAGAGGACCCACCAGGATGAGTAAATTGGCTAAAAGCAATGAGGACAAAGTAAATGTGGAATTTAACATCATCGGTGACCATGTTGGAAAGGGATCAGTTACACTGTCATCTTTTATGGGAGTTCTTGTAAGGGAGCATGTGTCAGTACTTTTAGATGATTGGAGGTACTTGGATTCAAAGATAAAGGATACATTGTGGGAACAGCTTCAGGTACAAGTGTTATTTTCTTTTTTTACTTTGTATTTTACTTGATGCTTTTAACAAGTTTTTATAATAACATTGTATAAATTTGTTGTAGGGGACGTTCAATTTGACAGAAGATTGGCAAAAACATTCACTGTTAATGCAAATGGGGTGCGCATGGAAGGCTCATAAGTCTAGGCTACTTCAAAAAATTTGTCTTGCTAAGACCAAGGGTGAAATACGAGATTAGGACTGACAAAGCTTTCAAGGTTTGCATTCAAATACAAAATTGATTTATGTAATTTTACTTATATTTAATATATTAATTGGAATGACTTTTATAGGAACGAAGTGAGAAATACAGGGCTATGAGGAAAGCACAGATTCCACACACAACCAGTCGCAAAGGAATGAATCGCCTTGCTGATGAAATGGTATGTCTATGTAGTGATAAATTGTATTCATTAGTTATATACTATAAATAGTGACTGTGACTATTTCTTGGTACTTGTAGAAGAAAAATGCACCTGACCCGAGTAAGATTACTAGAAGCAAGGTCTGGATAGCTGGACATACCCATGCAGATGGAAGACCTGTTAAACCGGAGTTTCAACAAACAATTGTAAGAAGTTATCAAACTCATCTGTTATTTTCACTTGGTGATGTATAAAGTTGGTTTTACTTGGTAATGTATATTGATGCATTAACAAAATTTTAAACCATGAACAAATTAAATCGCTTGATAGTGAGATAGGCTCGAACTCCAATGTTAGTCTTAAGGAAGATGCGGTTAGTCAAATTCTAGGGAAAGATAGGAGTGGAAGAATCAGAGGAATGGGCCGAGGGGTTACTGCTACCAAGCTAGCATTCTTACAGGTCAGAGATGCACATGTGCAGAAGATTGAAGCTCAACATGCATAATTGGTGAGCGAGGTTGCTGATTTGAGACACATGGTTCGTGACTTAACTAAAGGGAAAAAGGTAAGGTTAATATTCAAATGTGGTTTTCAATTCCTGGTAAGATGTATTATTGAAACTGAAAATTGTGTGTATAGGATGATGGTGCAAATTCAGACACCACTGACGAACCAAGGTGTCAGTTACTTGATTGGTCTGTAGATGAAGATGTTGTTGTTGCTGAGGGAAAACTATGCTCTGTTGAACCAAGTTACAAGATTGGTCGTATGCCAATTGGTCCTAATGGGTCAGCTGTACTTGTGACCTTTGTATCAGATAAAAATGCATCTCTATGGAGGCTTACAGCAACTGTCGACAAGCTTGGCCAGACTGTGGGAACCAAGATAGCATGGCCATTTGATAAGCTAATTGTGGACAGTATGGACTCCTCAACTGGAAACAAGGGAGCTGATGCCTCGGTAAAGTTCTTATGATATAGTTTACATTGTTATGGTAATATATAAATGCTTATTGGTTAGGTGACACATGAATTATGTTTTTGCATGAATTTTTTAGGAAGATAGAGTCCAGCTTGTTGATTGGATTTTGGGTGGTGAAATAATTGCTGAGGCACATATGATTTCAAAAGACCCTAAACAGTTGGTGAATAAAATTCCTTTGGGTCCGAATGCTGCAATGGTGAATATTGTAAAAGTCATTAACAAAGAGGCTTCATTATGGAGACCACCAAGTGAAGACATTTCTGTGATGGGTGATGCACTGAGCGTGAACATAGCATGGCCACTTACTAAGCTGTCTAAATGTAACAGACAGATAATGGAGGATGCAGAATCTGAGAGTGAATCGGATTTTCGTAAAGAAGAATCCAACAGAGGTGGAGCATTTTTCAATGATGGAGGAGGAACAACAGGTTCTAAGGGAGCAAGAACATCAGGTTCTAAAGAAGTAGAACCAACTCAAGAATCATCACCTAAGGTAAAACTCTTTACATTAATCTGTCTTTTACATGATGTGTTGTATAGTTGTGTGATTGTGATTAATTTCTGCAATTTAATTTGTAGAGTGGTGCAAGTAACAGCTACAACAATAGCAACTTAGCTAAGAAGAAATGCTTCCTCATGGATTGCTTTGGATCGGGACAAAGAGTTGCAGAAGGCCGAGTTATTTCAACCAATCCAAACGACACTGTCCACTGCCATCCATTGGGTCCAAATGTCAGCAAGGTTTGGGTTGACATCTGCTTGATTGGCGACGCACGAGTATGGAGACGAACATCAGAATTTGAGATTGTTGTTGATGCATTAGGTACTACTACTGCTTGGCCTAATAATTACATTGTTTATATGTGAAGCTTTCTCTTATGTTGGATTGTGTTGGATTGTATTGGGTTGTAGAACTTGTTTGGCTTGGTGAACTTGTTGTATTTGTACTTGATGTAGCAATATATATGAACTTTTTCAATTAGATAATGTTTTGGTTTGATATATGACAGGATGTTTAACTATAAGCTAATATGGGAAACAAAAATCTGGGGAACAATAACAATGATAGAAAACAAACGCTATATTAAAACTAATGGTGGCGTTTGTGAATTATATGAAACCATAAATAATAACGAAAACTATCTGCTATTATAAAGTTTACAATTGCAATAAAAGAAACGCTATCTAAAAAGTAAATAAAATAACATAAGGAAAAAACGCTATGTAAAGTGCCATATCTATTATAACGGACGCATATATAGCGTTTACAATACCGCTATGATAACCTGTTATAGCGTTTTCCGGACGCTGTATATGTAACATTTTCTTGTAGTGTTACATAGGTAACTAGGTGCGGAACAGTGCAAACACGTCGCGCCAGATTATCCGCTTTACCAATCTGAGAGCGAGGGACATAGACTAGGGAGAAGGAGACAAACTCCTCTCTATCCGCCTGGATGTCCTCCAAGTAAGGTGTAAAAGCTGGCCACTCGGAAGGCGAAAACACAATCTTCACTAAGTCAGAGCAGTCAGTGAGAAAAACGACAGATTGATTATCCGCCCCAATCATGCATCGCATAGCCCAGATAAGGGCTTCAACCTCGGCATGAAGAGGAGAGAGACTGCGACGAAGATTGGCAGCACCCATAGTGGGGGCATCGCCCCAAGGCGACGTGCAAAATCATCCTCTTCCCGCAAAAAGATCTGTTGCTTTCCACGAACCATCAACATAACAAACATATCTTGAGAAAGACCTAGAAACCCCAAAACTCACCCTCCCACAGGGGAACGTCGTACCGACAATAGCCGGTGTTAAGACCACATCATCCGTCTGAGCCAGAGCCCATGCTTTTGCCTCATCCTCCGCCAACCGCAAGATGGCTAGGGGATTTGAGTCCAGATTACTAAAAAGTTTATCATTCCAGACCTTCCAAATATACCACAAAATCCATGGAAAATATTCCTGATTTTGAACATTTGGGAATCTCCAGAAAAGAAAATCCATATTTGTGAAAATTGAGGCTGAGGGGAAGACACCCTGAGCCGTCGGAAACTGCGACAAGGCCCAAATCTGGCAAGCTGGCGGACATTCAAAGAGGGTATGATTAATCGTCTCCTCCCCAATACCACAAAGCCCACAGGTAGCATCACAACTCAAACCACGTGTCCGTAAATTAGCTGTAACCGCCACACAACCCGAAAGCACTTGCCACATGAAGTGCCGAAGTTTTGGAGGACACCGAATTTTCCACACAAAGGCTTGAAGGGACACCAAAGTGGGTCCAAAAATCTTTTGACCGGCAGAAGCTATCAAGTTAGAGCGAAGAGTGTGATACCCTGATTTAACCGTGTATTTACCAGACTTAGTAAAATGCCATCCCAGCAAATCCGGATTATCCGGTTGTCGCAGTGGTAAAGCAGATATTATAGCCACATCTTCCGGCACAAACGTAGCTGTAAGCTGGACCATATCCCAAGAATTGGAACTCCTGTCAATAAGATTTGTAACTCGGAGCATAGGATCAAAAGGTAACCCTGTACTCAGTGCTGGTCTCGGGGATTGAGCAGGGATCCATGGGTCAGTCCATACAGAGATGGTCGTACCAAATCCTACCCGTTTAATAAGTCCTTTATTAACCAGAGAGCGAGCAGAAACTATATTTCGCCACCCATAAGACAGCGAATAAGATTTAATTGGATCCAATGGATCAGAATGTCGATAGTAACGTCCTTTAAATACTCGTGCAAAAAGTGAATCCGGAACGGTGATTAAACGCCAAAGCTGCTTTGTCAGCAAAGCGGTGTTATAATCATCCAGGCACCGAAAACCTATACCCCTGCATCTTTAACATGACACAGTTTATTCCACGTCACCCAATGTAACCCGCTAAACTGTGCAGACGAGCTCCACTAGAAATTAGAAATCACACTCGTCAATTTCCGCATAACCTTCTTAGGCAACCGAAAACACGACATGACAAAAATAGACATCGCTGTAGCAATATATTTAATCATTATCTCTTCAATATGTTCACACTTTGTTAATAGTCAAATTTGTATTTATTTTCATGTTTGTTCTCACTTTATATGTAGTCAAAAAATTATTTCTTTCAATGTTTATTCTCACTTCATAATAGTCTATCAGGTAACAATTCGCAAATCAATTCAAATAAAAAATTTATAAGTAAAACTATTATGCTGGAACCCATATCCATTTGTCTTAAACATAATATATAATTTGGTTTTTTTTTTAACTTAAATTTATTTCGTGTAAAAATATGTGTCACACCTGAAATATTTGAATATCGAAATTTTTTTAATGTGGTAGAGAAACAGTACACAAATGTCTATTTTGCCAACTTTAACTACGAAATTTTTTTTATGAAATGACGTATCAAAGATTGTTTAAATCACCGTTTGCACACACAATTTTTTTTTTTTGTTTAAATCACAAATATTCACCCATAAATTATTTTTTTGTTTACGTACATCATTTAAAAAGTTGATAGTCATGGTATTAAATTTAAAAGAAAAGTGTTTTCACCAGAAAAAAAAACAAAATTATCTAAGAAAGGTGTTACTTTGCCGTATATATAATTTAGAAACAATATATTCCCTCTGTTTCAAAATATAAGATGTTTTAAGTAAAGTACGCAAATTAAAAAGTCTTACTTTTAACAAGTTCAACCAATCAGAAACAATACTGCATGATATAAAATACTAAATTAATCTAAAAGTTGCATACAAACTTGAAAACGTCCTATATTATGAAACATCCTATAAGAAAAGACCGAACTAAAGAGAGAGAGATGATAGAAGTTAAAAGGAAGAATGGAAACTGAAGCTTAAGGTTTCCGTTTGGTGAGGGAAGGTTTCATATGGACAAGCTCTTCTTGATTCGCTCCCATGGCAAGAGCTGAACGACCAGCCTCTAAGAATCTTTTGACAGCATCTTCCATGTACCTCTTCCCTTCAATAACTGTCATCCCTTTGCTTATTTCTTTAGGGAATGTTGTAAGCATATTATCACCTTTTAGAACCGCAGCTAGTTGTACAAGCTCTTGCTGAAACTCAGTCAACAAAGCTTTCTCATTCGCCTCTCCCATTCTTATCCTAACCGGTTCCGGTAGCGTCTCGGGGCAATCAGTTCGAGGCTCCTTTCGGATCTGTAAGATGTTCTCAAAAGTCCCAGCCCATTCATCTCTCTTTGTGAGGAAAGGCTTTGATAGGTTGAACAGTTTCTTCACAGTCGCGGGGATGGAAGAGTGCTCGTACTCCGACGATGGAAATGGAGACCCGTTTGGTCCATGTACGACCGTTCCTTTCTCGATCCATGGTGACACTGCTATTGTTGGTACACGAATACCTAACCGGTTGAATTGGAAAAGGAACGGTTCTTGTCCAACTATACCGTCCGGGCTAGGAACATTTCGAACCGGTGTGGGCACGTGGTCGAAATACCCACCGTGCTCGTCGTAAGTGATAATTAATAGAGATTCATTCCACTGTGGACTCGCTCTTAGGGTCTCGTACACTTCCTTTATAAACTTCTGCAATGTGTAATATCATACCAAGTTTTAAGTTAAAAAGATTTTATATAATATTAATATTCTATAAACGTAACTATATAAAATAAATAAAACAAACCTGTCCTTGGTAGACATCATGGGACGGATGATCATCAGAAGCCGGTTCCCAGATGGTGTCCATGTAACGTTGCTCAATCACAGTGTAGGCAGGGAGCTTCCCTTTCTTAGCATGATCCTTGAAAGAGAGTCCATAACTATGGAACTTAGACACGTATTTGAGTTTCCTTAGACCCCGGTAAAACAGTACCGCCGGAATATTCTGGTAGTATATACCGAAAGAGATATCTTCGTCGTCAAGGTTGTCGAAAATGGTTCTTTGAGGATAACCTTTTGCAAGTGAAAGAGGGTCGTTGCTGGTTGCTCCTGCTGACGTCGCTGAGTGCACGAACATGCGGTTTGGTTGTGTCGATGATGGTACCGAGGCAAACCATCTGTTCGAAGAAAACAAAAATCAGATTTAATTATTAGCTTGACTAGTGACTTTTTTGTTACTATGTTAACATACGTTTTAGCTTGACTAAATCAGTCAACAATAATATCACCATAGAAGAGAGCACCAGTCAGAAGAATAAATTGACAAAAGAAACTAAAAAATATGATTCCACATAATTAAATATTACTTCCATATAAATAAAGGGACATTTTAAAAGAATGAAGGAATAAAACCACGCATCTGTTTTTCTTCTTAATTCGGTGAATAAAAATAAAATTCAGATTCACTGCTTTTAAGTAAAAAATAATCTTATTTTTAGGATGAGCAAGACAACAAAAGGATACGACAATCTGATTATATGACGTAATGATAAATCCAAAAAAAAAGACAGGAAAAATATGAAAAATATATCTTACTTACCTATCGAAAACAGCAAACTCGGAGACAAGAGACTTGTAGACAGGAACCTTATCAGGTTCAAATCCATTCATAACACTTGCCGACATGTTACCACTGGGGTCCTCGGAATATGCTTGTTGAACAAACCCATTCATCGGTGGAGGATCCATGGTTGTATCATTTGACCCGAACACTTGCTCCCTTATAGCCTGAAACGAATGACCTGGGTCGGGATCCACGTAATGCGAACCCGACCCGAATTTGATCTTTTTAGAGGAAGGGTCCGATGCTGAGACCGGGTTTGACTCCGACCCGTCTACACCGTTGATCTCCGGGTTCAGTTTCTTCATCCATCCAAGCATGTGATCGAACGATCTATTCTCCATCACAACAACTACGATGGTTTTGATCGGACTTGTTGCATGGACATGGTTGTGTAAGATCGTTACTGTTAATAGGAGAATCAACGCAAGTGGTGAAATGCATATTTTGATGAACATATTTTTTTTAGGTGGGGAGGGAATGGGAAGTTTTGATGACAAAGATGATAGATAAAATGGGTGGATAACTTTTTTTTTGTCTTAGGCTTCGTTTTTATTTGTTTATCTTGATGTTTGGATTTTCAAGGTGTGTATGTTCTAAATCTCTCTCATATCATATGTATGAATATCTTATATAAGAAGATTGACACAAGTACATGGAATTTATTTAATTTTTAACATTTTTGATTGCCAAAAGAACCAATTCAAAAGGAACAAAATTTATGAGAATCTCACATTTTTTAGTTAATTGGAGTTAAATAATAATCTAAAATAGATTGGGAAAATTAGAGCTCTATATATAAAAGTCCAGAAAAATTGATGTCAATAAATGACAATAACCAAAAAAGATGTCAAAAAAGATATCTTTGGATTTTGAAGTATATAAAAGATTAGCACAAGTATACATGGAAAAGAGAGAGAGATGGGGGGGGGGGGGGGGGGGGTGTTTAACATAATTAACTTAAAGTTGATCAAGAATTACAAAGGTCCCATTACAATAATACATATATCCAACACGATAGATTCATACAACTTGAGTAAATACAAACTGTCTTTTTAAAGTAAAATGTTAGCAACCAGTTTAGAACAACATTTTAGTATAAGATAATTGGATGTTGTTAAATTTCCATAATCCAATAGAAAATAAGTTGACTCGAATCCTTTAATAGAAGTATCTGAAATAAAGCCTTCCACGATGTTGATGACCAAGCACAGAAATGTAAAGCCATTTGATGAAGTTTATTGCATTGAAATCAATAGACCTTAATGCTTCAACTATAAGTATTAAGTAGGACGTAAACGTGATCCCCAAATTTTAACCAAGGGAATAATGGATCAGTTTCTAATGTACCCTAAAAAAAAAAATTATTCTTATTTGACTACTGATTCTTGGAATCCTTCATCCTTTACAATAATATCCACTATTTCTATAATTGAAAATTATACTTATTTATTTTAATAAAAATTGTAAATAAAAAAAACTAAAATTAAAAGAAATCAATCAGTGATCTTCTCTCTCTTTTTCTTCTTGTATTCGAGAAATAACGCTCCTCCACATCCGATCTTTTCTCTCTTCTCTCTCCATTGATCTTCTCTCTCTCTTCTCCGTGATCTAGCTAGGACACGGGGGTGGGGATATATCCAGCCTTGTCTATTTTGTGGGGAGCCTGACGAGTCGTGTGACCACCTATTCTTTTTAGTACTTGTCTCTACTCGTTTACGGTATATGGCTGGATGTTGTTGGGGATTTACTACAGCTTGAACCGGATCCAGATTGGACTGCGACGATTCAAAACAAATAATCACACGTTCTTTTGAGGGGAACAACTACGTACATTCTTTTTCGGCTGGCTTTTCAAGCAACGATATACTACTAGTTCTGGCGGTAGCGTAAGGAGAGGAAACATGTACAACAATTACTACCGTACGCACATTCAGTTTGGTTGCATGATGGAAAAGACGATCTGGTCGCAAATCATGTCTTTGAAATACTTTAAAAGTAGGAAGCTAAGAGTGCTTCATCTTTGAGAATAAACCAATATGGCCACATGATTTCGAAGTGTTTTGCTTCTAATATTGTGCTATCTCCTTTCTTTAATGGCCTTTTTCTTCCAGCCAACTCAGTAACTTTCCTAAATATCTTTTGAATTATCAATTAATTTCACATTTCATAGAATTTTTTTTTTTAAAGATTCTTACTGCAGATTTTCCGAGAAAAAAAAAACAGTTTTCCCTTTATTGTTTTAGACTTTTAGTGTATAGACGAGAACAAAAATTATAGAATATGTACTAATAAGAATAAAACAAAATTAATCCCTTCTATAATGTGAGTGGAAAAAACTTCGACGCTTGTAAGGGAATTACTAATTTAATATAAAAACGTCGTTTGTAAATCCCGTGATCGGTAAGACGGTAACTGTGAGACCGTGACCCAAAAGCAAATATGTCATTGAGTATACAGACGGTATATAGAACTACTTTAATTCTCTTTTGGCATATTGTTAAAACAGATTTTATGTATTCTTTCATTATTATTTGGAATAAGAATTGGGCTTGCGTTCTTATCATCGTGTCTGCTAATAGCAGTTACAACACTCAAGGAGTAGATCATTTTAGATTCAACAAAAGGTGTACGAAGCAAAAACGAAGATTAAAGATATTTGGAGAAAATTTTCACTTATACATGCATTTAATAAGCCATAAGTTCAAACCCACACTACAAAAGGAGAGACCAGTTGTTGGCTAGGCGTCGACAGTAACAACCTTAAATCCTGACATCAGATGATCATATAATATGTAATTTTCACTGTCGGTCCAAGAAACCCACTATTTTTTTTTACTTTCTCATCCTGTTCAAACATTTACAATCGATAGTATCTTCTCTATAGAAAGAAGAAAGCAAGGGGAATGAATTATGGGACTTTACAAAAGGGATATACAAAAGGAAGGACTGGTCAAGGATGTGAAGGCGGAGAAGGAGGAGCGGTAAGAGCGTAAGTAAGACTGTTGGATGAGTTCTCAATAAAGCCAGCCACTCCTGCCGCTGATTGCGTGTTAGATGGCAGGAAGAGGTCATGTTTTTGGTCTTTATATGCACTCCACACCTGTCACAAATTCATTTCGGTTTATTTTTCAATGAACACAACACTTGTTGAGCGAAGACTTTATTCGTAAGTGTTTCAATATATCAACTTACTTCTGACGCGTCAAGTATCTCACGCACTTTTGAGCAATGTGCCCCTTCTGTTGCAAAACCATGCAATACCTGAGACATGTAATAATTATTTCATCAATCACATATGTTGCAAAAAAAAAAAAAAAAAAAAAAAACAAATCATACTGACATATTCAATACCAACCTCAACAGCAAGCACCCGCCCGATTGATGCTTCCGATTCATTCCATTTCATGTGAGAGCTGAGCCCATACCTTCCTCCCGTCCTCCAGTCAAGCAGTCCAAGAAGAACCTCAATAAGACCAACCCTAAACCAATATTTACAACCAATTATATTAGACAATAAGATAGACCATCCTAAAGTGGAACGAATATCAAGCATTCGTTGAAATCACATCTTCTAAACAATTATTTTCGGTAACTCGAATTTGCCAGATTAGCACTTGAGCATAACAGAGTTAGCACTTAGAGATATATATGATGTCAGCAACAATTAGCTCGAGTACCAAAGGCAAAATTATAAAGTAATGGATGACTCACTTTAGACCCTGCGCAACAAGCGCATCTCTTGCCCGATTTCCAGCAACAACAACACGCTTAAGCGTCTCTAGTGCTAAAATGCTCCCACCAAGCCATCCTATTGCTTTCATTAGAAGTGGAACAACCTGGTGTTTAATCAACTCAAGAGTCATCCACATGTCACAAGTAACACCAACAACCAGTTTCAATTTGTTAATGTGTGTGGTAGTAAGAGGAGAGAAATAGAGTAGAGAACCTGGGCATTTCCAACACTAGTTGCAGCCATTGCTTCAGCACATGCGGTACTAGCTGCAAGTTGATGAAGCACACGTAAACAACTAAGGCGCACACGTTCTTGAGGGGTTTGCCCAGGTAGACTTGAGGGATCAGCAGACTCATTGACTCCATCAGAGCCAATTTCTTCAGCCTTCACTTCGCCAGAAGACATTGTTTCCCGCCTCCCCTCATATGCCACAGCAGCGACAAGTTTCGGGACATACCCGAGATATCCTATGTGATCTGCAAGTGCAGGATGCACTCGCAACAAAGAAACCAATGCAGCAGAGAGAAGGAGAGGGAGCTCAGGGTCAACAGGATGTTCTTCATAATGTGTTGCTGCCATTGCTGACAAATACTGATCTAGCAGTCCTTCCAAGAATCGTTTTGGATTTCTCAGAGGGAATTTGGGATCTTTTAAGAAAAGCCTGACATAGATTCCACCAACCTAGAGAGAAAACTTTCATCAACAATCATGCTTCCAATCAAAGGAACTCTTTCCCTACTACTCTGCTTCATATATAGGTTTAAATAAATTAAAACAACCTGTGGCTCGTCTCTCATTTCTTGTTGACCAGATGACTGCTCTGGTACATCCCATTCAATAACACAACCCTTCTGTTGTTCACGATAGATATCTGATGCCATGGTCGCAATCTGTGCAGACAAAGATGCTGCCATTGCTGGTGTCCACACAAGTTCTGGTGTCTCTGTGGTCCGCTCAAGCGCATGTACAACAGCCTCCCCAGGTCCATCACGAATTATGGATACAAGACCGTCCGGAAGGAATCTCACAAGTGTGATGGCAACTCTAGGCCCATGCATTGGTTGTGCAACAAGCTTCCCTAACAAAGAAGCCGCTGCCGCTCTTTGCTGCATGGGAATTTCTTCTACAAAAGACCATTTTGAGTTACTGATCCCATTTTATGTAATCAGAAAGCCAATCGGAAAAAAAAAAAATGAGCTAAGAATGGTTACTTTGCAAAGGCAATAAAAGTTCCAGGATGTATACTACTCCACCATGTTTTGCAGCAGCCCAAGCAAGTTCTGGTGTGCTTGCCAAAGCATAAAGAACATGGAGGGCACCCTCGCGAAAAGAAGGTGCAGAATGAAGCATTTGTAAGAGGAGAAGAAGACTAGATCCATCAGATACCATCGTCTCCAAGCAAGGAGCATAAGCAGTTAGACGAGAGAGGACGTTCAGGCAGAGTTTTGGAATATCAGTTTTTGATGCAATGGACACCGAAAAACATTCAAAGAGAGGTAATAATCTCTCCTTGGACGAAAACACTGAAGCCAGATCTGGATACTTTGTAAGCAAGTTCTGAAAAAAAAAAAAAAGGGCAAAGAAAAGGTCAGACATGCTAATTTCTTTGATATCTACACATGCACAGGGACCATACAATTACCTGAAGAGCAGTCAATCCTAATTGGAGGTGATCAATCAGAGAACACTCTTCCTTCTTCGTCCCCTCAGATGATGGCTGATGATCGGAATCTCCTTCAATCAATGACAGTTCTGCGACGCTACTTTGAAGTTCTGGAGTATCCTTAGAAGAACTGCTGCCTTCGATAAGATTTTCGTCCTCAGAAACAGCGGGCAATTCAGTATGCACTAATGATGATATAAAGTCAATTAGAGCATTGCAGAATGCTTCTGGTTGACTGATCTCTGAGTCGGGTTGATCATTATAGACCTTCAAGTAAACATTGCCAATGAAGACCTCTTTTGACAGGGCGTCATATGAAAAAGATTGAGCAGTTTCCAAATCATATGAACCATCAGGGCACTGGCAGGCGCGTTGTTCATCCACAAAATTTAAAAGCTCTGATCGAGTTGCAGAGTTCCAGATAATCTGTGAAACAAAAATTTGATACAATTATAGTCTATGCACCAAAATCTTTAACATGTTTTAAACATTCAATGAAGTGTTCATCAAGAGTTCGTATGTAGAGAAATATCTTAAGAAACAGAAAGTCTGCAATATGATCGAATCAAACATATCTTTCTTATGAGATATCCAAAAACACAAGAACAACAAACATGGAAATGTGAATTCTGACGATTTTTATGCAACATTCATTCAATATTCTTAAGCTGCTCAGACAAACAAACCAGTAAAAGATATATGTTTACCTCTGGTGTCTCCAAATTTGTGTTAAGTTTGGATAACAAATCCTTGGCAACTTCATCTTTCAACAAACTAGCAAGTTTTGGAGTCAGTAATGCTATGAGAACATCAGCCGCAGCAGCATTGTAAGGAGTCAAACTCTCATCTCCACACAGTCCACTAAGCCTTGATAGGGCTTGTGATGCTTGTACGGCATGCTCATTCTTGGCAATTTGAATGCTAACTCCAACCCCATGAGACTCGACAGAATTAGATTCCTCTGCAGTTGAGTCATATTGTAGTAATAACGGGAGAATATACCTGATTAAACAGACACACAAGTCGAAAGAATCACAGCCATTAGTTATAATTGTCACGAACAAAGGTCCAAATGAGTGTAACAATTAACAAAGATACAAAGTTCAGGTGAATATTGAATCCCCATGCCTTCATAATGATTATACATAGAATTTTACATGCATGGACAATAGAGCCACCAAGATTCTGTCTTGTGATTGAACAAGAACATATTAACAGTGAGAAACAGAACAAGAATATAGCTCACCATAAAGCACCGGCCTTTAGCAGACCATGCTGAAGTTCAGGGAAGACAGAAACCTTGGCAATAGACTGGAGAGCAGCATCAACGGCTGCAGGCACAAGTTCTAACTCCGTACAGTGCACAATGTCTTCAATCAGATTGGGTAACTCTAGAAATCTAGCCCTTGCACTCTCAAACTGACTTATTACAGAAAGTGTACGCATTACATTTGTGACAATGATTGCAGCTGGTTCGTGTTGTGAAGTTGTTGGCTGAACCACACACATGCAGCGGGAAAGAAGAGTCGATAGAAGCTGCACACCACCATCTCTCACTAATTCTTCACCATTCAATGAAGAGGCAGCACAGCTACACAGCAGATAAGAGGAAATAAATAGATAACATTGAAGGAATGGAAATAAATAAAATTAGAATTGCACAGGTTTAGCAAGATAAATAAGTACGTTAAAGAAACAAGCTCAGATGCTGCAACAAGAAGAGGGGATCTATCATTAGATAGAAAGTTGTTGTCATCCGTGTCCACGGTGACTGCATCAAGTAACATTGGATAGCCAGCATATTTGAATGGCTGTAACACGTGTCCATAACGTCGATATAAGATGCACTGCGCTTTCAGCAAAAGCAGCAACCTCCACGGCTGAGGACCTTGCAATCCTTGCATTGTTGCCTATAAGCAGAAGAACGGATAAAAAGTATGATAAATATAAAATCTAGTGACAAACAAAAAAAATCTATATATATAGATAAACGCAATCATATTTATGGACCTCAAACACTGAAAGGAAAAGGTTGACCAATGTTCATACTATTATTAAAGACTTCCGTGACACGCAAACACCGAGAAGGAAAAGGTTGACCAATGTTATCTCTACTAATAAGAATACAGCAACATAATGTAGGTGAAAGCAATTGCTACATATAACATTTATCAAACAACTTGAACATGAATTATCTGCTAGTATCCTAGAAGTCTGTACCTTTTCAACATATAAGGTGACCACCGAATGGTCTAAAAGAGAGGTACAGTAACTAGATAAAGATGGTAAACCTATAATTCAAGAAGAGCTCAAATCCCAGATAATGATCAGAATTTTGTGGACGTACCTGTAGGCATTCATAAGCTTTTTGAACAGCCAGGAACTTTTCCCTTCCTTCTGGATTCTTGTCAGGATGGTACCTCATCGCAAGCTTCCTATACTGGCGCTTTAGTTTCTCTTCATCCAGGTTTTGAATCTGCTTGGATATATTAGATATTTCCTCATTCAACTCAACTGAAGCAGTCCGATTTAGGTCATCACTTGAAACATCATTCAGGGATATTTCAAGAATTTTGCAAGCTTCTCCTTCAGAAAGATCCATAGGTTTCCTAGTCAACTCTTCACGCCACATCACAAGTAATGACTGTAAAAACTCGACATGTTCAACAATCGGCCAATTTGGAAAACGAATCTCATCACATAAATTTCTGAGATAATAACGGTGACACCACATCTCATCTCTAAGTTCTGGATACGTAACAGGTGGCATGGGAGCATAATCATAGAGAGAATGGCAATGCTGCGACAATTTCTGAGGATAGTCACCAAGATGCTGCAAAACCTGAGGAAATAGAAACGAGAAATTAAAACTCAATAACTGAAAGGGATAGTTTTCAGATACTCTTCAAGAGAAAATGAGCTAAAGCCCACAGTAGCGAATATGTAAATACCTGACATATAAGATTCTCTGCTCGCATTTTATGCGTCCATATAATCTCCGGAGTATCAGAATCCGAAACCATGCCAGCCGCAAACGCAGCTGGTCCACTGCGCTCTAATACATATAATAAGGACTCAGGGAGAAGACCACCCAATACGCTTCGTTTAGCCAGGGGCAGAGAAGAGGACACAGTAGCTTCTTCCCCACCATGAAAAGCTTGATGCACATGAGTGACCGAGAAGAGTTGCGCGATTGAGTAAAGATTGGATCCAGGGTAAGCAAGGGCAAAATAAAAGGCCCCTGTACTGTACAGGCGGATCATAGCCTTGGAGTTTCTGGTAACAACGTCTTTCAAAAGAGCAGCACCAGCCTCCACAATAACTGGTACGCCAGAAAGCAGAGCCTTAACCAAGTTTTAGAGAGACATCAGAGTAACATTGTCAGTTTTCTGATGAAAGAAAATTGAATGAGCAGGATTCAAATACTGACTGATTATTTTGCAACTCATCTCTCAGATAATACAGAAAACTTAGGCATAGATAGCAGACCTAATGCCATTAAACTTAGGGCAATAACACCTATCAAAAACATCATTGATGCAGCTAGAAGAAGAATATGGAGAAAAAGAATGACATTACCTGAGCAATGTGAGGAAGACAACGTGTACTAGACAAGATACGTTTTACTCTTGGTGTTGGAGTTACAATCTCTCCTGCGTCATCCAAA
The DNA here is from genome assembly GCF_030686135.1 of Camelina sativa. Classification (NCBI taxonomy): domain Eukaryota; kingdom Viridiplantae; phylum Streptophyta; class Magnoliopsida; order Brassicales; family Brassicaceae; genus Camelina; species Camelina sativa. The sequence continues at coordinate 28,651,287 of NC_141895.1, forward strand.
TCTGAATGTGCCGAAACCATGCTATGTAATATGGACAATGCAGCATCCCCTACCTGCGTAGTGTTTTAGCAATTAGATTGAGTATTGCATAAACGAGTAAGAACGAAAAAGAGGAAAAAGGCAATGGGCATGAAAAGCATGTCTTTTGGGATGTTAAGCATGATAATATGAAATGCCTTAGCCAGTCACACACATATAATAACCATAAAGCTTAACCTGTGTAGGTGTGAGGACTGGAACTCGAACAGCTACTGCCCATCTAAGTTCACGGATATCACGCAATTTCTTCCAGTCTGACATTCCTAAAGCCCTACACTTTGTCGTCCAGTCAATATCCTTTTTGGACCATAAACTTCTGATGACGTCCTTCTCTACAGGTCCCACTTCTGCACCACCTTTGTCAATGTACATCCATTCCTTGGGTGGTTCCATAAATGCAGTGGCAGCAATTAAATTGGACTGTAATGGAATAGGAGTCCTCTCCGAGTTTTCATGAACAACAGTCAGCAGATCTACAGCTAGGACACAACCACCGACCACAACACAACCTTCGACATTTAACAAGACCTTAACTAGAGCCTGCATGTACGAGGAAAAAAAAGTAAGCAACCAAGCATGAAAAGAATATCTCCAGAATGATTTTGTAAGTGACGACGCAACGCATACATCAAAACTTAATGAGAATAAGCGAGGAACAAGAGTAACTCGAATGAGAAGAGTAAGAAAGCAATATTTTGATTAGTTAATGATACCTTCAGGAGAAGAAGTAGGCGATGCCTCAAAGCTCTATCATTTGTCCTATCTATCAGTACTGTAATATGTGCAGTGCCTTCAAAAGGACCTATAGTGTTGTAGTGTTGCTCATAGACAATCGCCATCGCTCTTGCACAAAGCTCCCTAACAGAGGCTCCTCCCCCTCCACCAAAACCATCAAGCATACTCATATCACACCAGTCGTCTGATGAACCCAATTCATCTGGAACAGCACCATCAATAGTAAGCCCCATATCAGCATCACATTGGAAACGATGATAGAGTGCCCTGAAAAAAGCAACTGGATCACGGAGAGGGAAATCCTGTGCCTTGCCAGCGTTCCCACTTTCAAGCAATAAGCGTAGGTAATATTGACCCACACAAACTTCTTTTGACAAGCTACGATAACTAACAGAGAATTCAGAATAGTTCCACGATATACGTGGGACAGTCTCCTGGCCAGTTGTGGCCTCGGCATCCACACATCCAGGGGAAATATCTTCTGTGCGCTCTTTCTCAACATCTAGGTTATGAACCTCAGCCTTCAAAGCTTCCCTTAATTCTTGCCTTGTACGCTCATTCCAGATGAGATCTGCACGGTTATGATCAAGGCCAAAGGCTCGCCAAAACTCACGCCAATTTAGAAGTAGCTTTCCGGAACCTACAGCTGTACTTTCTACAATAACTTGGGCAGGTGCTGGAAGCACTGAATTCTGGATGCCATACAAGTTTGGATCAGAACCAACCACATCAGAAGCATTAGTCTCAGGTTGCTCGTGTCCATTTGCATTTGTGGTGCTTGAAGCAAATGCTGGATAGCCATTTTGTGAAACCGCAGCAGGATTACTACCTGGAAAAGCAGAAGCCTGTTGATTCAAAGCTTCAGAAGAATAATCTGCGGCAGGCCTTTGAAAGTTATCGGGTACACTAGAAGTATTTGCAGTCATCTGTTTTGCTGCATCGCTGGTCTCAACATTATTACCAGGGGGAAGAGGACAATCTTGAGCACCCATTCCCTTAGCTATGCGACCTCTTCTTTGCTGAAGTAATCTTTTCTGCCGTCTCCTTGTTGACGAACCTTCTTGATCTGTATCATCGAGAACATCATCAGGACGTGTATGCAAATATGCAACAAGCCCAGGTGGCAGAACTCGAGACAGTAGATCCAAAGCTGGTTGGTAAGAATCTGCCCAGAGTGCCACAAGCTGCCTACTTACCTCGCGGCGCTCACTGGCAGGAAGGGAAAATGCATTCAATAAATGTCTCAACAAAGCACCATCACGCAAAGCAGCATCACGCATTGACTCTGCAGCAATTGCATCTTCTTCAGCTATTGTACGCATTATAACAGCAATGATTTCCCTAACACTTTCCGCAGGATGTGCAAAGAGTGAAAATAAACGACGTCGTAGAGCAGCTATTTGTCGTAACAACTCTACAAAAACAGTGTATTGGGTAGTCTCTCCATGTGGATCACAAACCATAGCCTCAAAGACTTCAACAATTGCCATGGAAAACAGAGGTGAGACTGACATGGGCTTCAATCGATTGACAAGGATCGTAACATAACCCTGTTGAGCAAACAAAACAGACTTGGTATGCATGATAGTTGCATGTTTTTCTCCTCTGGAATCCGGTACAGTATTTAGAGATGCTGACCAACCACCTATGAGGGACGCAATAAGCCCTGCAGCTTCATTAGCCACGCCTTCAGAACCATTCCTAAGTAAACCCATTATCCTGTAAACAGCAGCAGGGAAAGACATTATATGGGACGATGCACTCCTGGAGGACAATAACCTACGCAAACATGCAACAAAGCCAATGACAGTTGCAGCTGCTTTGGGTGACGGTGGTGGCAAAGGAGGGGCGTCTTCAGGGAGATTTGGAGTTGATGGTAACATTGTAATCAATGCCATCAAAGTCACCTCAGGGACTTCAATATTACTGGGCACACCTGTATACGGGATACAAGCATTGAACTCCCTTATTCTGCGCCATAATCTAGCCTTATAACCAGGAACAGAACCACCTTCGGCAACTGCATCTTTTGCAGCAGCAGCTAAATGTTTCAGATGTAGGGAGCAAGTTTCCATATCAGCAACAAGATGTTGTGGCCCAAAGATCAAACTAACCCTTCCACAAGGTGGATCAATGCGATGACCAGGCATAGTAAGCCTTGGTAATACTGGTATCGGGCATTGTCCCTACATCATATGTTCCCCATATATTAGCATACCCATCTCAAATAAATTTTTTGGTGCAATTAAAGCAAAGTATTAATATATGACAATGTTTAGGAAATACATACTTCAGTTTGCAAAGTATCGAGAATCGCTGCAAGTAGGTTGTCTCGGGATATGCTCGCATAGACCTAAAATACGTGTCACAGAGGTTAGCTAAATTATCATGATTAAATATATATCATAGAAGCAGAGAAAAACTCACATGAACTGGACATCCATCACTGAATTCGATAGCAAACATTTGAGGCTCCTCAGCGAACCGAACAAGTGAACTTACCGAAGATAGAGGACGAACGATGACAACCTGCACACATCTAAGCAGTATTCTCAGTATTTGGCAGAACAAACCATACTGGACAAGTAGAAAGTAAAAGCTACTTCCTACTCATTTTCAGTCTTACTTTATCATCCCAAACAGTGTAAATTATTTGACTTATGTTCAATTTATGGCACGGCCATATCATGGGATACCATTTACATTAAAACTCTAAAAAGGAAAAAGAAACAAAAAGAATAGAACAAAGAATACGTATTGCCAACTTACTTCATAGTTATCTATTCGTCTCTCAACAAGGGAGGCCTTAGTAAGAATTAGCTGAAGGGCTACAGCATCCCCATGCTTACCAAGTCCTCCTTTAGGGCCAATTTCCAAGCTTAGTCCAGGCATGTTAAGGGTTCCATGAGCAGCAGATCTTAATCTAGTAACAGACCACCACCCATTAGGAGTTTCTTCAGCTCCAACCGCTTCTGTAGCTGCATAGTCACGGCATAAAAAAAAAAGATAAAGAAATGACAACAAAGTGAACTAGACAAGACACTTAATTAAGAGGAGTTGTAAGTACCCCTTCGTGTCATATACTCCGAAGCTGTCAGCAACTGTGAATCATCGACTGACAAGAATACCCCAACCATGGACTTTGCAGTCTTAGCCTGCAAATGATATTTGTAATCATCAAGCTTACTTCAGAAAGTCTCAGCAAAATTAAAAATAAGTTAGCAACAACTTCTCAACTAATGTCCAAGCATCTCATTAATACCAAACTTGCGACAATGGAGGAATTTGTTGTCCCGGGGGCAGCTCTAAAAGCTTTTGACTTTCTCCCGTACATGGGACACAGAATAAACCCAGCAGAGTCCGTAGATTTTGTCCGGTATGCATCAGAGAGAAGAATGATTGCTGGGGAACCCATGTCTCTGAAATCCAAAATCCAACGTGAATCACCAGATTTTGAGTCGACGAGCTCCAGACCGACAAAGGTGACCTTCAATTTCTGAAAGGAAAAGAAAAACTCACTTCATAAGAAAACCTAATTTAAACAATTAGTACAAGCACCTCACTTAATTTCTACTAACTTTCAAATGAATCTTGGTTCTTGCATTTACAAAAATTAAAAAAAAAAAAAAAATCAATCCCATAGAAAATAAGAATAAGGCTAGTCATGTGAAATATACTTAATTACTGGAGATGACAACTCCCCCTGCCCAGTTCATAATTACAAAATTTTGGAGCACATTATACATTTTAAGATACGAACTGCATCAGCTTTAACGCCTAATACCAGACTCTGGCCAAAACTATCTAACTATCAGAAACTTCAAAAAATGATGAACAGATAAAAGGCCTAGCCTGACTTGACCTCAACACCAAATTAACTTCACCAACTATACCAATTTGACAACCATCGCAACAAAACACAGCTCAAAATCATAGGACACCTAAGAGATGGAACCACAGTAAGAAGAAAAAAAAACTTACATAAGGAACCCATTCAGCGTTGCGTCTCCTAAGGTGTAGCACCTGAAACTCAGCCACAGGTCTAATTTGATGCCATCTAAGCCGATACAGCTCGGTTAAAATACTTGCCCTGCACCTAGAAGAGAACTTCATAGCCTTGAATTTGCCTTTCCCATCGGTCCTAACATTGATAGTAAACTCACCACCAACACTCTCCGTATTCTCATCCCTCCCAATCAAAGGTGAAGCACCATCAAAATTACTTCCAGTATCATAAGAATTAGTAACAGCAAGAGTATTAGGATCAAGCGTGACGATTCCACCGCCCGAAATACAAAGGATCCTCTTGTAACGACCCCTCCAGGAATGTTTAACAACAAGATACCTAGCAAGATACTCGGGCTCTTCGACAACAGCAGTTGTAGACGCGACGGTGGCTCTAGAGACGGAGTCCATAGTGCGATCAGATCCGACGGTGGTCAAGGAATCGATGAACTGTAAGGTGTGGTTTCTAGGAGCATTACCACCACGTAGAAAATCCCAAAAACCTACCCTGGTATGATCGGAAACGCCAGCATAATGGCGGGGATGAGACTGATTCGCCCCCAGTTCTTTAACTGGTTATAGGAAAAAGCCACAGAGGCTAGGAGAGAGATCCCTTGCAACAAATCGGATCCAGAATTTCGGAAAGCTTAAACCCTAATTTCTCATATGAAAGAAACCTCGGGAAGAAGATGACTGCGAATCGGATGCAAATTCAATCAGAGCGAGAAATGAAGCAAAAAAAAAAAAATCGATCTGAGAAGAGAAAGAGTCGCGAAATTGTGAGATGGTTTTTACGGTCAGACGACGAGACGACTTTGTATGTATGAGATGAGAGATGAGAGAGGAGAGGGGTTAAAGAAGAAAAAGCCGCAAGAAGGCCATTTCTTTGGTTTGATTCGGTGTCGCTCCTCCGCTGCAATCATCCATTTGTTTTTTTCCTTTTCCGCGGATTAAACGTGTGTCAAAAATGAAATATCCTGTAGTTTTTTTTTCTCTCTTATAACAAAACTCAAAAAAAAAAAAAGCATGACATATTAAAATAATGTGAAATTTAAGAAATTTAAGAAAATTAGAAAACAAATATCAAAGCTATGTATATTTTTGATAAAAAAAATATCATTATTTTAAATTATTATCTGTTTGGTTGAATTATTGAATTATTTAAAAAATATCCGGTAAATAATCCAGATTTTAGCAGATATCTACAGGCTACTAAAAATCAAATTTTAGGATAAACTAAAGAGACATACCCTAAGCTAAATTTCTCACTGTGTCACTGTTTTATTCTTCTCTCTGCCATTTCTCAACCTCGACCGTGAAAAAACAAAAAGTTTCCAACAATATTAACTGATTTTCTCTTCACCAGATGTGTGGTAAATGACTTATAGTCAACAATACATGATATAAAATAAGTCGGAACAATTTGTGTAATCGGAAAAAAATGTCCAAATGCTCTCTTGGAGTCTCACGATACTTGTCATAAGCCTAATCTTTATATATAGAGATCTTTACACTTAAAACCGTAATTTTAAAAAACAGCTGTAGATTTGTAATTTTAAAAAGCTCCTGAGGTTATAAAATCAATGCCATTGGTGCCTAAAACGTAGTCATATTGTATCCAATTTATGTCACTTATGTCAAGCTTGTAGGATCCACAGAGGTGAATTTGCAGCCAAACACATCTTCGGGCTAGAACGTGATGATGATGTGCCTTCTGTGTTGACGTCCAATATATACGCTAAAGAACAGAGATGGAACAATGTAAGAAACGTAGCAAAATAATGTGTTCAGGCAGAAAGGTTGTAGCCGGATTGACTTAAACACAGGGACATGACATTCGTTTATCATTGGTGACAAGAGACTTAAGAATATTGTATGAGGTAAGAGTAAAGTCATGGCTGGAGACGAGACAGAGCATTGTGAGAGTAGGCACCCTTCTGAGAACAACGCTAATCCCAATCTTAAACATGGATTCACCGACGGTAAAATTTGGAAAAAGTGTGCCAAAAAAACAGATCTGTGTCCATTAATTGAGAAACAAAATAAATTTGACCACAAGTTCTCATGCACGCCCTTGTTTCTCTATGTCTCTTAAAACAAAAACTTTTTCAACACAAATTAGTAAACATTACAACAATCACATCGTTTGGAGATGCAAACCGCCTTTCCTATGTCACTCACTCACTCCTTGAAGTCATCCTTGTCATCTGCCGGAATTGGTTGGTTTCTCCAGAACACGGCCAGGCCACTCCCGCCAAGCTGCAGAATGCCATTGAACATAATTACACTTTGTAAATTCTACAAGTCAACTTTTGTGAAATGGCTATGAAAACTTACCGCCATACAGACAACACTGACTGCAGAAGGAACAGCAACTAGAGGGTTTGTGAAATGCTTTTGTGCAAGCAAGAACCCGAGCGCTGAACTCTGCAGTTTGCAAAAATAAAATTTTCTTAAAAGGAATCCCTTACAAAGCTTAGCTAGAAAACGGCAATTTATATGGTCGAGGAGAAAGTAACATACTTGCATTCCACATTCTATAGAAATGGTGCGCGAAGTGGACTCGCCGAAAGAAAACTTAGAAATCCAGTAGCCAATAGCAAAGGCTGCAGCATGAAGGACTGCAACCGGGAGTATAAGTTGAGCTCCTTGGGTTTTCAAAACCTCTGAAACTTGTCCAATCTTTTCAGAAGAGACAAAAGTAATAATCAGTCTCAAAACTCAACTGAAGACATATCTCTGGACTATGGTTAGATACTTATATGAACTACTTACAGGGCTGGCGCAGAGAAGGGTGGTCAGAATGACTCCAATTAGAGGCGTCACTGTTATGATCTTTGATGTAAATTTAGGAAAGAACTCGTTGGCCAGAACTATTGCACAATGCAGAAAAAGACATTAGTCCCTAAGAGTATATAGGCCAAATTCATTATCTGGAAAAACTGGCACCATACTTACCTCCAACTATAGTAGGCACCAACACTACTTGAAAAGTACTAATAGCAAGTCCCTGATATAGAAACATGAATCCGTAAGCTTACGTTTTAGCATCTCTTTACTGTTTCGCTTCTTTTTATCTAAATCACTCAATAACTTTTACTGAACCATGTTGATTCATATTTTGGTTCAGTAATGAAATGTTATCTTATTAGCTACAGTTACTTTGCATGAATTAATTCAAAATATTTATAAAGAAAACTCACAGCAGCATCAACGGGAACAAGCTGGCCAGCAAGAAGCTTAGTGAGAAGAGGAGTCATTATAATAGCCCCGATGGTTGAACACCTAATAAATTAGAGGGAACATTATGTTAAAAATTTGAGGCCTTCCACCACATTTAAAAACGGGAAAATAAAAAGGAAAAGAAGTGAAGAAATAGAAGTATACGTAGTCATCAGTACAGAGAGCGCCACATTCCCCTTGGAAATGTAGGTAGCAACATTTGACGCTTGTCCTCCAGGGCAGCATGAGACTAGGATAAGACCAGTCGCAAGAGGTGCTGAAAGCTTAAGAGTCTAAAGTAAAAACACAGAAAAAGTTTGTATTAGTCGCCTCCTCAACAATCATCATCCAAATACCCATAGAAAAATTTCATAGCAATCCTATCTACAGCAGGAATCCCTCAAAAAGTGAGTGAGGATGCCAGGAAATGTTGCTGTAAAAAGAAATGTTGATTCAACCTAAGAAGAAAGTGATATTTGAATACGTAACAACAGTCAAATCTAGGTTTAATCAAGTACCAACTACTAATATATCAATAACTTGGTTAGAGCGTGTAAAAACGAATAGAAACAATATCAAAAGAACAGAGTCATCCATAATACTGAATAAGTATCCATTTCAGAGAAGCAAATAGAACTTAATGGGATAGACATTAGTGGAAACATACCATTGCAATGAGAAAACCTAGAACTGGCTTGATCAAGTATTGAGCAAGAAAACCAACACCCACCTGCAGAATAAGGACTCTCAACGTTAAACAGGTAATGTGTCAAACAGAGCAAATAAAATACACTGTTATTAATTGGCTCTCACCGTCCATGGATTACGTAAACATCTTCTGAAATCTTCAAACGTAAGAGTTAATCCCATGGAGAGCATAAGAAATCCAAGACCTAGAGTAAAGAGATCTGTTTCTAACCATGTAACCTAGAACAAAACTTAATCTATTAGCCCCAAAGATAGAGATCTCTATAGACAAAAACAAGAACAAAGAAGCATAAAAAAAGACATACTAAAGACGGCTTGAAGATGCCAACAAGTGTTCCCAAAATAACCTGCACAACGAAACCACATTGCACCATATCAGTTATCAAATGCATATAAAAGTTTCAAACTTGATCAAAGAAAAGGTATAAATAAAAGGAAGTACCCAAAGTGGAAAAAGGGTTGTCAAAAGCTCAATAGTCTTCTCATACTGACTAAGTTCCTTAGGAGTACTCTCAGGTACATCACCTGCAGCAGCCTTACACACAACACTACTACTCCTGTAAATTAACAAACTTTAATGAACGCCCAGAAATAACGAGATCATTTTCAATTCAATCCACATCTAACTTCTCTGCAAAGTTCTAATCACAATTCCACAAAATAACCTGGAGGTGGTTGTTGCTTCAAGAGCAGAGACAGGACGTAATGGTTTACTATTCTGAATCCTCAAACTAATCCCAGAGCTACGAACAGTAACCAACCTGGGAGAATCTGAACAAAAATAATAATAAATCAGCAAAAAGAGACTCTAGAAATCTGAATCAAGAGAAGTTACTGATGATAATTATATAGAAGATACCCAAAAGAGTTTGAGCTCTGCTCCTCCTCGTAGCAGGAACCCAACAAGTGTTGATTCTGCATTGACTTAATCTGCCGTCTGTTGGCAAAATCCTAGAAATGGAGGCCATTTTTGTGGTCGAGAGAGGGTTTTAGGATGTTTGGGTGAATCAGAAAAGATGAAATAGAGACATCTCCAAATAAGGAGGAGGAGGTAATAAGGGTTTTGTGGGAGTGATGTGGGAGACGAGAGCCACACATTCTCCTGCCCCCCCCTTTCTTCTTCAATCCTATCTGAAAAATATCTCAACATTTTTGGGTCGATTCTTACAAATTTCAACTCTTTCCCATTTGGTTTTTCTTTTTTTCTTTTTGTCGTCACTTCCATGATATGTTTTTATAATCTAGAATTAAAATCATTTAATATATAGTTTTCATTACATAACTCTTAATAAAGTGATAACAATAGAGATTTTTCAATAGGCATGGAATTAAAAAACCGGACAGGTTTTTTCAAATTAAACCAAACCAAGATTTGAGGGAATGGTTAACCGGTTGATTAGTAAGAGTGAACCGACCGGCAATTATTTTAATGGTTTTGGTTGCCATTTATATGTTTCAACATTTTTACATTTGAAACTTTTACATTTTTGGTTTGTTACGACTTTACGATACGTAATATAAGATTAAAAAATTACACTAAAATCTAGTTTCGGTTTGTTTACACAAAAATCGTCAAGCTAAAAATTAAAATATAACGAAATTAATCATATCTTACATAGCCCTCCCATAAAAACATTTTCTCATTGATTTTCTTGTTTATCTAATACTATTTGTTTTGCTTTGTTACTCATTATAGGACTGAGACTGGCTATAAAATACCATGTGAGATACTTGCGTGCACTAGTGAATAGTTTAGATTATTGTATCAAACACCAGAAGGCCAATACTATAAGACAAACCAGCCTATGATTTTAGTCCATGTAATTAGGTCTTCTAAGCAGTAGATTCATATAACTTTTCTTTTTATTCATATAACTTTTGTTGTTGAGTTTGAATAAAAAAAATATATTAGCGAACCCGTGAGATTTCGATGTTATCTCTTGCATAATCCAAAAAAATATTCAGCTTACCTCCATTAAATCCATTTCTACATTCTTTTGGTTTAACACAGCTTTTCATAGTTAAAGAAGAAAAGAAAACATTACTTTTCATATGGACTTAACGTTTGCTTCAAGTGATGTTTTTGACTTGTTTTTCCTATAAATATGCAAGCTAAACCTAATATACATTCTAGCCCGGCCTATCTTGAATTTGGTGTTTTATGACTTTGGTCAACCTGGCCTATAGAAATTCTGGATTAGGATTTTCCCATTTTTATGAATTGGCTAATGATCATGGTGCTTTGTTAGATTATAAATAATAGAATCATCATTAATTGTATAGTTTTTAATTAGATATATCTACCAAAATTTCCTAAAAAATAAAATATCTAAATCCAAACCAAACCAAACCAAAATTCGTACTATACACCCCTCCCCTTAGCATCACCTCTTCATATTGAACATTAATCTTACGTTATATATCAAAAACCTTCCAATTATGTATTTCATGGTAAACTAGTCAATTTGCGTTAACCAACTTTACTATATCTTCTTCACTCACTCGCTAAACTCTTTCTTTGGTTCTCCTTGTCTTGTCTTTTCCTTTATTCGTCTTTTTTTTTTTTTTAACATGGTTGCTTTCAATTCGATACTTCTACCAGTACAAGTTTCATGGCATAACACAATGTTAAGCCTACAAATGAATCTTGTTAGATATATATATGAACAAGTTGTACCTACTGAAATGATTGGCGCAAGATTTAAAAAAATCAAAACCTATTCCTCAACTTGGACAATCTTAAAACATTATTATTCCTACTTTGTAGATTTGTCACATCTTCCACAAAAAATTAACTCTCAATCAAATATTTTTCTTTTGTCCCATTAGAGCATCATTGGCGGTTGCTCTTGCAATTACTTTTATTAAAAAAATAACAAAAGGAAGAGAGAGAGGAAAAGAGAGGAGGAATAGTTGCTTGGTGGAAAATATGAAGAAAGGTTTATGAGAGTAAAGAGACATGTGTCAGTTACTCAATCGTACATATACAGAGCCGGCCAAAGGTACAAGCAAGCCAAGCTGGTGCTTGTGGCTGCCAAAATTATATGTATATAATCCACCCAATTTTCATGAAAGAGTCATTAGTTCTACTGGAAACCTACTTCTAGTAAAAGAACCAGGTCCCAGTTTTGAACCACACATGGTTTATTTTTTACATTTTTCCTTTTTTTTTAAAAAAAATAGCCAATTATATTTTTTTTGACTAGCAGCCACCAAAATCTCAGCGCCGACTCTGTACATATATTAATAAATAAATAAAAAAGGAATATGTTTACCCATTCTAGACTAAAAATGGTCTTAGGGCATTGCATTGGGCCAACACCTTGGGTGTGCTTAGCCTTTTTAAAATCGAAAATATAGTGAATAGTTGCCGAAGAACATGTTGTTGGGTCTTCATGTAGAACTGATTTTGGTCCAGTTCCATCCTGACGTGGCAACCCGTGAATGGATACAATTTTTTGCAAAGGAAAAAACATTTCATTTCTCTATTTGTTCAAAATCGCTGCTAGGGTTTTCCTTCTTTCTCTCCAAGCACATCACAAATTAAAAGAGGATTTGATTGAGAATATATGGAATAAATTTGGACATTAAACTATGTATTAATTAAATAAAATATTTGTGTGTTTTAATTAAGTAATATGTTTGTTTGGTTTTTTATTTTATTTATATCTTTAATATTTTTTTTCATAAAAATTTGGTATTGTATTTTGAATTTTAGTATAAGTTTTTTAAGTTTACAATTTAAATGTAATTATTTCAAGTTTTTAAAATTATAATATGTTTTAGATTATTATATTATTTTATATTATTAAATCTTATGATATTAAACATGTTTTCTCAATAACTAACTTTTTAAACAAAAGATCTAAACTAATGATTTTATATTATTTTAATAATATTTTTACTCTAAAAATACCCAAAACACTTACCCGAATGCAATGGAGATACTCGAGGAATTGATGAGTCAAGTCACAATAACTCCTAACATGAATAAACGTGGGAGCTTTGGTCGTCGAAAGAGTTAGTCCATAAATATTTGTTTTTCATTTATTTTTATTTTTTTTTGTAAAATTTCATTTTTTTTGTGTTGGAAAGTTTGTTAGAAAAAAAAGTTATTTATATAAATATTAAAAGAACCAATCTACCTATATATATAGTACTGTCTTTTGCTTTTCTATTTACCGTTCTTTTTTTTTTTTTTTTTTACATTCATCTTTTTACCATTCTTTTGAAACCTTTATAAAAAAATAAAATAAAAATTGTCATCACACGAGTATTATGCACAATTTATTCTAACCAATAACCACTAAACATGTTAGGATTGACTTTGTACATGTCTTAAATACATGAATTGAAAATTAGATTTCTAACACGAAAGTGATAGAACCAGAACAGACCAAATTAAAAGTCATAAGTTTTCCAGCTCGTTTTGACATTTCTGCTTACAAGTCACACACTAATAAATAAATGTTTGAAATCTTCGAAAAAAAACATTGCTATAATTAATTAAAAATCAATAGGGGGAAAAATCCGGTGAGAGGAAAGTAGAATGTTGCTAGAATCAATAAAAATAAATTTAATAGGTACATTATATAAATAGACTAGTATAGTATCCCTCCTAATCCAACGGTCCATTTATACATGTCCCCTTTGCACATGCCAAAGATAATAATACAAACAAGTATAATTGTAGGTATTTATTAGTTGTGAGAGAGACTATTTTATTTTATCTCTCTCTTTTTTTTTCATTCTTGCAAGTTAATCATTTAAAATCAGTTTTTTTCCAAATTTCAGATCGTTTTGGTTAAAAGATTTTGAATCTATACAAAGAAAAGGAAAAAGGTTGTTTAGACTAGTTCTAATAATATAATTACAAATTGATTCAACCGATATCTTTTAATAATCTATCAAAGATACTTATATATATATAAATTGTTTTATTGACTCTTTATATTTTTTTTGAAATATTTTAACATATGTGACTAAGGACATTACGATATTTTAATATCTTAGATATTTGAGTCCAATAAGTATTTTAGATATAAATATAATTAATACGTTTGGATATATGATTATATTTTAAATATCTTAGATACTGCATTCAAATTTTCGATATAGATCTAATTTGGGACAATTCTTGGGTTCACTCCTATGAGTGAACCTTTTTTATTCACCCTTTCTTATTTAAGGAAATAAATTATTGATTAAGGAAACAAATTTTGTATATCAATTAATTTTAAAATTATTAATCCTAAACATTATATTATAGTTTTAAATTATAACATCTAAACTCAAATCACTCTTTTAATAAACCCAAATTATAATACAATTTTCTTTAATTGTAAAATCTAAACCCTAACCACTATTTTATAAACCCAAACCGACATATAATTTTGTTTAGTTGTAAAATATAAACTCTAACCACTCTTTCGTAAACTCAAACCGACATATAATTTTGTTTAATTGTAAAATTTAAACCCTAAACTCTAACTACTCTTTTGTAAACCCAAACTGACATATAATTTTGTTTAATTGTAAAATCTAAACCCTAAACTCTAACCACTCTTTTGTAAACCCAAACCGACATATAATTTTGTTTAATTGTAAAAACTAAACCCTAACCACTTTTTTGTAAACCCAAACCGACATATGATTTCGTTTAATTGTAAAATCTAAATTGTAATTGTTATTTTATAGACCTAAACCAACATAATTTCCTTAATAAAAAATATACAGAATTGGTTTCCTTAATTTGTTTTGTTTTTTTATTTTAATTTTGATTTATTTTATAAATATGATATGACATGACAGTTTGTTGTATTTTGATTGATTAACGAAGAGATGGTGAATAAGAGTGGTTTAGCCCCGTGGGTGAATCCAAGAATTTTTCTTTAATTTTTATGACTATCTATCTTAATATATTTATCACCGGTTCGGTTCGGGTTATTTTTGGTTTCATATAATTTAATTCGTGGCCTACAGGAAAGAGATAGTACTATTACATTATTTTACGTTTATATGACTATATCCACACAAACACATAAAATATAAAACATTTTGTGTTTTTGTTTTCCTTTTTTTTTTCCCGCTAAGCATTTAATGAGCCTCACTCCTTCTCAACTGTTATTTCACTTTAACGTACACATGAGAGACAGACCAGCAAAAAAAAAAAAACACAGCAAAAGAAAGAGAAAGACAGAGAGAGAGAAGAAAAAAAAAGTATCCGCATTAATGGTGGCGTCACCTACCAGTTGTCTAGTGGTGAGAGATTAATGTGAAGAAGAAACCAAACCAAACCAAACCAAACCAAACGAAACGAAATCTACACTCACACTAACAATCTCCTTCTCTCTCTTTTGTCTTGCGCCGCGGAGAATGTGGAACTCGGGGGAGAACGCGTTCTCGCGTTCGACGTCGTTTAGAGACGAAATAGAAGACGAAGAAGAGCTCCGTTGGGCGGCGTTGCAGCGTCTGCCTACATACTCGCGTATCCGCCGAGGTATCTTCAGGGATATGATTGGTGAGTCTAAAGAGGTCCAAATTGGTAACCTGGAAGCTAGCGAACAACGCCTACTCCTCGATCGCCTCGTCAATTCCGTCGAAAACGATCCTGAACTGTTCTTCGCTCGTGTTCGCAAGCGATTCGACGCGTAAGCAACAACAACAAAAAATTCTTTCAATTTGTAATTTGTTGTAGATATGCATTTTTTTTTTATGTTTTATTTTGTGTGTGTGTGTGTGTGGTGCAGAGTGGATTTGAAATTTCCCAAGATTGAAGTTCGATTTCAGAATCTGATGGTGGAATCATTCGTTCATGTTGGAAGCAGAGCGTTACCAACAATTCCCAATTTCATCATTAACATGGCAGAGGTACTAACAATTGTCTCTTTCAATATTCTTCTTTAATTAATTTTATTTGTTGTGAGCAATTTTGGTAAATTTAAATTTATTAAGAAGAATTTAATATGTTACAGGGTTTGTTAAGGAACATACGCGTGATTGGTGGGAAAAGGAGCAAATTAACGATTTTAGATGGTATTAGTGGCATCATTAGACCTTCCAGGTATTATTCCTACTACTGCATTTTTCATTATGTTTTGTTGCTAATTTTTTTTTTTTTTTTGGGTCTAAATTCCTTTTTTTATGTTTTGTTTCTTTAGATTGACACTTCTACTAGGTCCTCCAAGTTCTGGGAAGACAACATTACTCTTAGCTTTAGCTGGTCGCCTTGGAACTAATCTCCAGGTAAACTCAGTTTGAAAACCATTTACAAGTTTTGTATATGCTTATTATTGGGTTTTGAGTTTTTTTTTTTTTTTTTGTATCTGTTTTGGCTACTATATATGAAGACATCTGGGAAAATAACATACAATGGCTACGATCTCAAAGAGATAATCGCGCCTAGGACGTCTGCCTATGTGAGCCAACAAGATTGGCATGTGGCGGAGATGACAGTGAGGCAAACTCTCGAGTTTGCTGGTCGTTGTCAAGGTGTTGGATTCAAATATGGTAAGCTACCTACTAAGAAGCAGTACGTATTGTGGTTGCATTTTTTTATGTCTTTGTTTGTTTCGACTTAAATCACTCTGCAAACACAGATATGCTTTTGGAGTTAGCAAGAAGAGAAAAGCTTGCAGGAATTGTACCTGATGAAGATCTTGATATATTTATGAAGGTACTAGTTCACTTGTGGTGTTTTGCTACAAGGCTTCTCTTGATTTAGTTATTCCCTTGATTTATAACGCTTTTTCGAACCCTCCAGTCTTTAGCTCTAGGAGGACAGGAGACAAGCCTCGTTGTGGAGTATGTTATGAAGGTATGTATCTTTTTGACTTTTTTCCTTATCTTTTCGAAAAAAAAAAAAAAAAAACAGTTAACCCCATTATTGTCCTATTTCTTTCAAACTCTATCTGACATTCTCATACATCCAACAAAGATTCTAGGGTTGGACACATGCGCGGACACATTGGTCGGAGATGAGATGATTAAAGGAATTTCAGGAGGTCAGAAGAAACGGCTCACAACAGGTTTGCTTTTTCTCATTCTTTTAACGTACGTTTTTCATATTTGAAGATTCAACAAGTAGATACACTGACCAATTGGGTGGGATTGATGCACAGGGGAACTATTAGTAGGTCCAGCAAGGGTCCTTTTCATGGATGAAATATCCAATGGTTTAGATAGTTCAACGACTCATCAGATTATCATGTACATGAGGCATTCTACTCACGCACTCGAAGGAACCACTGTCATTTCTTTACTCCAACCGTCTCCTGAGACTTACGAGTTGTTTGATGATGTTATCCTTATGTCGGAAGGACAGATTATATACCAGGGCCCTCGTGACGAGGTTCTTGATTTCTTTTCATCCTTGGGTTTTAGTTGCCCTGAGAGAAAAAATGTGGCAGATTTCTTGCAAGAGGTAAAGAAACAAATAGAGAATTTGAAGTAGAGAGATTTTTAAGTTGTTGTTTTCCAGTTTCTGAAACAGAGTTTTCTGTTAATATAGGTCACTTCAAAGAAAGACCAGCAGCAGTACTGGTCAGTCCCTTTCCGGCCTTATCGCTACGTACCTCCTGGAAAGTTTGCTGAAGCTTTTCGTTCATATTCAACTGGCAAGAAGTTGGCAAAGAAACTTGAGGTTCCATTTGATAAACGGTTCAATCATTCAGCCGCTTTATCGACATCTCAATACGGTGTTAAGAAGGGTGAACTTCTCAAGATCAACTTTTCCTGGCAGAAGCAACTGATGAAGCAAAATGCATTTATTTATGTGTTCAAGTTTGTTCAGGTTATTATTTTACTTGAGTCCCTTTGTCTTTTTTTTTTTTTTTTTTCTGTTGGAATGGTAAATTAAGTCCTTATTTAAACTCATTCTCTCCACATGCATACTGCAGCTTCTTATAGTTGCCTTAATCACAATGACTGTCTTTTGCCGGACAACAATGCACCACAAGACTATTGATGATGGCAACATATATCTTGGGTCGCTTTACTTTTCCATGGTTATCATTCTCTTTAACGGATTCACCGAGGTTCCAATGCTAGTGGCCAAGCTTCCTGTTCTTTATAAGCACAGAGACTTACATTTTTACCCAAGCTGGGCTTATACATTACCTTCCTGGCTTTTGAGTATCCCTACTTCAATAATAGAATCTGCAACATGGGTGGCAGTAACATATTATACAATTGGATATGATCCTCTTTTCTCCAGGTATATATATATTCTTGTAAATTGGGAAAGGGTTTGGTTGCTTAACATAAGTAACAGTGACCTTCTCTAACCTTCCTTCAGGTTCCTTCAGCAGTTCTTGCTGTATTTCTCTCTGCATCAGATGTCCTTGGGTCTTTTCCGCGTTATGGGTTCTTTAGGCCGACATATGATAGTTGCCAATACGTTTGGGTCCTTTGCAATGCTGGTGGTCATGACGCTTGGAGGATTTATAATATCCAGAGGTCTTGTCTTCATACTTTCTCTTGGAGTACTTAAACACTCTCTTTTTACCACATGAATACTCATTCATTCTCTTGTTTAATTTCCCAGATAGCATACCAAGCTGGTGGATTTGGGGTTACTGGGTTTCTCCTTTGATGTATGCTCAAAACGCAGCTTCCGTGAATGAGTTTCTTGGCCATAATTGGCAAAAGGTGACAATATTACAAACATAAAGTGCTACTTTAGTTATACTTTTTGGTGTTTCTATTATCCATGCTCAAAGGTGTATATATATTTGGTTTGCATATGGTCTGAAACACACCATAGAATGTGGAATATACTATTATTGTAGTTAATGGTTGTTTTTCCTGTTTAATTATGTAGAGTGCTGGGAATCATACCAGCGACTCTCTTGGTTTGGCATTGTTGAAAGAAAGAAGTTTGTTCTCTGGGAACTACTGGTATTGGATCGGTATCGGTGCCTTGCTTGGATACACAGTTCTATTCAATATACTATTTACGCTGTTCCTAGCACATCTCAACCGTAAGCTTTTCATATTATCTGTATACCTAAAGCATCAACTATCTGCTTTTTATAAACCATTGTGCTAATTCTATCCAAATCCGTGTAAACTATTCATAGCTTGGGGCAAGTTTCAAGCTGTTGTATCCAGAGAAGAGTTGGATGAGAGAGAAAAGAAAAGGAAAGGTGATGATGAGTTTGTTGTGGAACTAAGAGAGTACTTGCAGCATTCAGGCTCAATACATGGTGAGGAAACAAATTAAAATCTTTCCTTTCTAATCTGTTTACTGAAACTGAAAGAAAGCTAATGCTTTGGCTCAGGAAAATATTTCAAGAACCGAGGCATGGTTCTCCCGTTTCAACCACTATCATTGTCTTTCAGCAATATCAACTACTATGTGGATGTTCCCTTGGTATGTAATATATGTATCTACAGTGTTTAGGCACTGTATATTAGTTTTAAGGCATTTTATATTCTCTAGCTAGCAGTCTTAGCTCATGCAACAAAATTTTCAGGGACTAAAAGAACAAGGGATACTAGAAGACAGGTTGCAGCTACTTGTGAATATTACTGGAGCTTTTAGACCGAGTGTTCTTACAGCATTGGTGGGAGTAAGTGGTGCGGGTAAAACAACGCTCATGGATGTTTTAGCTGGAAGAAAAACCGGAGGAACTATAGAAGGCGATGTGTACATATCTGGTTTTCCCAAAAGGCAGGAAACGTTTGCAAGAATTTCAGGTTACTGTGAGCAGAACGATGTTCATTCTCCATGCCTAACTGTTGTTGAATCTCTACTTTTCTCGGCATGCCTTCGTTTACCAGCTGACATTGACTCAGAAACACAAAGGGTAACATCATCATTCAATCATTCCTGCCTATGTTTTTTTATTCTCTTGGATTATGCTAACATGCATCTCTAAACTTCAAATTCATGGAGGCGTTTGTTCATGAGGTGATGGAGCTAGTGGAGCTGACCTCTTTGAGCGGGGCATTGGTCGGTCTCCCTGGAGTTGATGGCTTATCAACTGAACAGAGGAAAAGGCTAACAATTGCTGTTGAGCTAGTTGCGAACCCTTCTATAGTATTCATGGATGAGCCAACTTCAGGGTTGGATGCCAGAGCAGCTGCCATTGTGATGAGGACTGTAAGAAATATTGTTAACACAGGGCGAACCATCGTCTGCACGATTCATCAGCCTAGCATTGATATTTTTGAGTCATTTGACGAGGTTGGTTCTTCAAACAATGGAGTTGGATAATAAAATCAAACAGTCTGTCGAATTGTTAAACTTTTTCTCTGCAGCTTTTGTTCATGAAACGTGGTGGAGAGCTCATATATGCTGGTCCACTTGGTCAAAAATCATGTGAACTTGTCACGTATTTTGAGGTAGCCTTTATTCTTGATACATGAACTAGAAATACATGTAAATTCAAGTCTCTTTACAATTACTCTTTGCTTCCTTAGTCAATTGAAGGAGTGCAAAAGATCAAACCTGGCCATAATCCGGCAGCGTGGATGCTTGACGTCACCTCTTCCACTGAAGAACACCGTCTTGGAGTTGATTTTGCTGAAATTTACAGGAATTCAAATCTGTGTCAGTATGTGACTTTTCCCCATGCATGTGGAATTCAAATATTAGCTTTTCCACAAGTTCTGTTTACCATATTCCCTGTCTCCTTTTCTACTGCAGACGCAACAAGGAGCTGATCGAAGTCCTCAGCAAGCCAAGTAATACTGCAAAAGAAGTCGAGTTTCCGACCAGATACTCTCAGTCACTCTATAGTCAGTTTGTTGCTTGTCTGTGGAAACAAAACCTCTCATACTGGCGAAACCCACAATACACTGCAGTTCGGTTCTTCTACACTGTGATTATCTCTTTGATGCTTGGAACCATATGTTGGAAATTTGGCTCAAAAAGGTAAAAATAAACATGCAGCTTCCACTTCTGTAAAGTGGCACATTTCTATCGCCTAACCTATTAAAAAAATTCTTCATGTATTAGGGACACTCAACAACAATTATTTAATGCAATGGGATCGATGTATGCGGCAGTTCTCTTCATTGGAATCACCAATGCAACCGCTGCACAGCCTGTTGTCTCCATAGAAAGATTTGTTTCATATCGCGAGAGAGCAGCAGGAATGTACTCGGCACTTCCCTTTGCATTTGCACAGGTCACACATATGTTTATCTTCTCTTAATCACATATCCGTTTGAGTTTTAAAAATCTCAACACGTTAAACTTTTTTCAGGTGTTTATAGAGTTTCCATACGTGCTAGCACAATCCACAATATACAGCAGTATATTCTATGCCATGGCCGCGTTTGAATGGTCAGCGGTGAAGTTCTTGTGGTACTTATTCTTCATGTACTTTTCGATAATGTACTTCACCTTCTACGGGATGATGACAACAGCAATCACCCCAAACCACAACGTTGCCTCAATCATAGCAGCACCTTTCTACATGCTCTGGAACCTATTCAGTGGCTTCATGATACCATATAAGGTACATATTACTTATATTTCATTATTTATCTTTTGTTTTCTATGATTTTGTATCTCATGTTTCGGACCACAGAGGATTCCACTGTGGTGGAGATGGTACTACTGGGCAAACCCAGTGGCGTGGACACTGTATGGACTATTGGTATCTCAGTATGGAGATGATGAGAGAAGGGTGAAACTCTCAGATGGTATCCATCAAGTGATGGTGAAACAACTGCTGGAGGATGTAATGGGATACAAACATGACTTCTTAGGAGTCTCTGCTATAATGGTGGTGGCCTTTTGCGTCTTCTTCTCCCTTGTCTTTGCTTTCGCCATTAAAGCCTTCAATTTCCAGAGAAGATGATTGATGATTACCAAAACTCTCCAACTCCCACATATTTATATATATATACACACATATACAGATACCAACTATTGTTAATTTGTATATTGGGGGGCTTTTATACCCAACAAGGCAGGGGACTGCGCCTATTCTTCCTCTGCAATTACATGTATGGATCAATAAAAGCCTTGTGTTATGTTGTGTTTTTAGTTCCTTGTTATTTTTTCATAACTGTGTATGAGTTATATATATATATATAGAACAGTAATCAGTTTTAAATATATGGTAACTTTTATGTGAGTTAAAAGGTCGAAAAAGATCCTAACATGTGTAACTTTTAGTGATTTGTAAGGTCGTAAATAGAGTTTCAAGAGCTATATATAAATTATCTTCCTTGTAATAACTAAAGTTAGCGATAATCATAGTAAGTACGGTTTAAAAACCTTTTTGCCTTTTTGGTAAGAATGCAAACATTTCGACTGTTCGTCCCTCGGGTTTGTTGTTTAAAAATTAAAATTCTATGGAGTCATTTGTCCAAACTTGTATATTAGTTCGTGCCACATTCCGGTTAGCCTCCATTCTTTTTAAGTTTTCATGTAACGTTCAATCAGGTTCCTGGTACCCACACCAAACATTTCGACGAAATTCCAACCCACCCCTGCATATCATGTTGCGAAGAGGGGCGTACAATTAATTTCCGGTAAAACACATCTGCTTAGTATTTGACAAGTCATAAACGCTCTAATAAATACCTTATGTTTAAACCACATTTTCTAAGCATCATGATCTAAGCCACCTCCTCTGTAGAAGGATTTGCTTTGACTTGTTAAACCACATTTTTTTAAGCCACGCCTAAAAACACCATACACTACTAGACCTCTGACCTCTGACCTCTGACCTCATATCCTTCATTGCAAAACAAAAACAAATATAATTACAGTACATTTGCATAGCTAAAAAAGCCTAAAACAAAACAACGAAATGAATTATAGTTGCTTAGTTAGCTTAATTAAAAATAAAAAAAGAAAGAGTTGGAAGAAGAAAAAAAACGAAACAAGCAAGTGTGACATATCCATTGGCTGACTGACATATCAATCTCTCTCTCTCTCTCTCTCTCTCTTTACTGATTGACAAAACATAAAACATTTTTCCTATTTCTCTCCCAAACCAAATAACAAACAAAACCCTAAAAAAAAAAAAAAATCATCTCTTCCGATTCAGTTTCGCCTTCGACGACGACAAAATAAAACTGTACATCGATCTCCAAAATCAAAAGCAAATCTTCTTCTCTACACAACAGGTCCAGCTTCTTCTCTCTTTCGATTCCTTGTTTTTGTAATTCGTATTATCGTCCGTCTTCGGGATTTCGCCCAATTTCTCCAAATCTTCTTGTGGGTCAATTTTGTTTGCTGCCAAAACTTTTAAAGAGAAATCAGAAAGCTTATGTATGTCGGTCCATTTCCTTTTTCCTGATTCCACCTTCTTTCGCTCTGTATTTGTAATTCCCCTTAGCTCGCTTTTACCAAATTTGAGACCTTTTCGCATGCTTTGCTCATTTCTTCTTTGGAAAAAAAAAGTATCATCATTTCACTATTTTACTGGTCTTACCCTTTCAAGTTTTGTCTTGTGGGTTCTTGTTGTATGAATCTTCTTCTTCTGTCCATGTGTTTGTTGTAGCTTTTTTAGGAGAATCTCATACATAGGAGGGCTGTGTTGTAGTCTTAAGAAGAACAAGTATCTCTCATCTTATTATTTATTGACTATGTTTTTTGCTCATTTCTTGATACGTTAGGTGTTGTATTGATGTTCTTTGCAGAGATGTCTCCAGCAACTAAGTCTAAGTCAAAGGATAAAAAAACTGGGAAAGAAGCAGCTCACAAGGCATCACCAAAGCAGCCTTCGCCTTCGCTTAATGGGAATACCAGTAGTATGGCAGCTAATGCTTATAATCCTCTTCTAGGAACATTTCAGGTTCTTGATTCTGTCTCCGTTGCTTCTTCTGACCCACCACTTCAGTATGGTCGTTTCCGCAGTATAGACCACGAGGCGGCTGATGTGAATAATGGGGTTGAGTCTGATTCTGTTTCCAACAACGGTAGCTGCTCGGGCGACTCCGAAGATCACAAGGAGAAGTTCACAACCAATCTTCCCCTCAAGCAGGAGGTGATACCAGGTGCTGACAATGACAAGCGTGAGAAAGTTCGCCAAAAGAATGAGAGAAAACATCAACGCCAGAAGGAGAGGAGGGCTCTGGATTTGTATGACAAGTGTACCACGTATCTCATGTCCAGAAAACTCGAAGCCCTTACACAGCAGCTTGTCGCTATGGGACTATCTCAAGAGCATGCTACTACGGCATTGATGATGAATGATGGCAAAGTTGAGGAATCTGTTCATTGGTATTTTGACAGGGGCGAGGAAGAAATTCAGAAGCAAATCATTAAGACTCCTGCGAATTTGAAAATAGACATTACAGACGAACTAGCTAGGATTACACAAATGGAGCTACAACTTAATTGTACAAGGCAGGAAATAGAGCGTGCAGTTGTTCAAGCAGAGGGTGATTTGGACAGAGCAGTGCAAGTCATGAAAGGCACAAGATATGATGAGTTTTCAGTGCCAGTGAAACAAGAAGAATCTGGTGATCCTCTTACACCCACTAATGGTAAACATACAGTAGGAATAGGTTATCAGAATTCAGATGCAGAAAGGCTAGAAACACAAACTCTTCCATCACCTGGTTTACAGCCACCAAGAGATGACAAGAGCTTTAACTATACAAGATCACCCTCCACAACAGAGTTAGTGAACAAAATGTTGGCTCAGCCTATGAAACGATCTGAACTGAAGTTAGAGTGGCCAAAACCTCAGCAATCTGCTGCTTTGGCTGATAAAAGGTGGCCAAATACAGGACAGGTTCCTTCGTCTTCTTACTCTTTCCCATCATCGCCATCCCCGTCACCTCAGCTTGCTTCGAGGGTTGAAGCTCGCTATTTAGCTAGTGGAAATGAATTTAAGAACCTCCAGCAGCAGCAGGCAGCAAATAGAGAATCAGTCATGACAATGAGGCAGCGGCCACAAGTTGTAAGCACAAATCCCATTCCAACCTCAAGCATGAGCGCACCCCCTACCAGTTGGCATCCTGCGGCCAACATAGAGATAATGAAGTCAAATGGGTTCATACAAACACATAATATCCCTAGTGCGCGAAGCCCTAGTCCAAACAATCTGAATCCAAATAAGATCTACCAGCAACTTCAATATCAAAACCAGAAGCGATTCAGTAACACCAACCAAGTGGATCCACACGCTAGCATGGCCAGAGGGAATGGCGGGTTATGGACTAGAAACACTGCATCATCGCCATCTATATCTGCTGCATCGTCGTTGGGATTGTTCTCTGCCGTTGGTTCAGCGGGAACATCAGGTGCATCCTCACCAGTAGATTGGATCTCTGGCGGCGGTTCAGTGGACTACACAAGCATAGACTGGAGTCTAGATCAAGGTTTATCCCAAAATAGTAGAGTCAATGGAAACTGGTCCGGGTTAAAAAGCAGCAGCCACACTTATGATGCCAACATGAACCGGTATTGTCTAAATGGTTCCATGGGAGGTAGAGTTAACAGCAGCAACGGTGTATCTATGGAGAATGCGGGTGTTGGTGTTGTCGTGGAAACACAACAAGCAGCTACCTCTCAAGACTGGACTTCACCATTTGAAGGAAAAGATATATTTGGCTTGTCTAGAAAATATGTGCCTCCATCTCTGTAAGAGAAGAGGGGGTTACATATGGACATGAAAGTAATAAAACAAGAAAAAGAAAAAAAAAGACAGAAAATGGTTTCATGAATTATGTGTGGTTGCTTCTCCCTTTGATTATCATTCGTGAATATGTCTTATTTTTCTTATTTTTAACTTATATTTAAAGCATCTTCTCCTCTAGTTGACCACTCTTTGAAACAAAAGTAGTACAACCTTCAAATCAATCCTACACAACTTTTATTACAACTTTGAAACTTCTCCTTGGAAATCCATGCGAAATTCAGCGGATGAGGTAGTAGCAGTTGCAGAAGCAGGTTCTTTGTACCATTCGTTAGCTTCACGAGTCATAAAGTTTGCTTCTGCAACATGTTTACTTGGAATTAGTTCTTTACAGGTACACGATTCAGAAGAGTAGAAACCACTACTTGTAAATTACAAGAAAAGAGCATACCAGACAAGAACACGTTCTTGTATTCTTCATCATCATATATGAATTGCGGCGGATCAGGTGAACCAATACCGACAATAGTGCTTCCACTGTTATGCATTCATCCCACAAAAATTAGCACTTGATAGCAAAGAACTAGCAAAACTACTCAGCTCATTTATAATCTCTTGTTCAAGCAAATAGTACTCAGCTCACTAAATATGATCTTGTACTAGCTTGTTAGGATGCATTTGGGAAGACAAAAACACTGTTGCCACTAGATGAGCTAACTATGCAATGCACAGTATTTTGTGAAATTTCTCGATAATGTGGAAATAGCTATAGAAAAGGCATACCTCCCAGACATAAATACGGCGTCATATTCCCCGCGCCCAGATGCTATTATCCGTTGCTTCAAACGTTTTAGAGATGGTAGAACTGAAAATGCTGGCGGTTCTGAAATAACGCATAAGTGTAAGTCCTCGTCCATGTACCAGACTGAATCTTGAAATTTAAAGATGTGACAATCTTTTTAGGAAAGGAAGAGAGGTGCAACATATGCAAATGAAATCATACCCAAATCGTTTACGCAAATGCTTTGAGATACACCATCGCTGGACACATTCTCAAGTAATGTCAAGGGATTAATATTGCTCGTCTGATCTAAACGAAGACGCTGAAAAATAAAAGCTTAAGCCATTAAATCCTGAAAAAGCTTATCCATCATCAGTAGTTTCAGTTGATTACTTTGTAAACTTCAGCGGTGGAACATGCTTCTCGGGGCTTTATGAGCACCATTGGAAGATCAAGAGGAAAAGGAGGAGGAAGGTCTTGGACAATCTGCATTAGCCTTTAGATTAGATTTTAGCATAATAAGCTGCATCAAACTGACAACTCCCAAAGCCCAAAAGTAATAAGCATGTAAGAGAACTGAGTCCGAACAAAGGTATGCAAAGTAGTAGAAAGCTTGGAAAAATCTCAACAAAACATACCTCACCTCTCCCAGTACAATAAGCAGCTCCATGCGAGAAGAAGAAAGGAATATCTGAACCAATTTCACTTGACCATTCTTGGAGTTCCTTCTCCGTGACAAGACCTCCATTGAGCTGATTTGCTGCCCAGAGTGCAGTTGCAGCATTACTACTTCCACCACCGAGTCCAGCCCCGGTAGGCACCTTCTTGTCTAAATGAATCTTTACATATCAAGAGAGAATATATAAGTTGACAACTTGACAGTGAAATGTAGTAAAAGATATCATTGGTGGTGTATGTATAGTGCTTTTTTACCCAGAAGAATTTGTTACTACCAGTTTTCTTCCTATAAAGGTTAAGTGCTTTTATAATCTGCATTGCAACAACGCAGACCAGAGGATTAGAAATAATGCTTAATCAACAAGGCCACAGGGGATCATCTATTAACAGAATAAAATCGTCTCACCAGATTTCTCCCATCAACAGGGACTCCTTGAACGTTAGTAGACAGACGATCTTTGGATTTTGATGGTGACAATGAGAATTTAATTGTGTCTCCTAAACTAATCACCTAAAATCAAATGCAGAAAATGAATGAGACACACACTAGAGACATTAAGAGAAATGAGAAAAAAAATATACCAAAAGCTTAAAACTTACATGAAACAAAGAGGCTAAATCATGAAACCCATCTTCCCTCTTTCCGGTTATCCTCAAGAAAACATTAATCTACACACATGCCAAATGATTCTTAGGGTAACAAAACAAAACAAGAGAGAGATGGTTTAAAAGAAAAGTAAAGAATAAAGCAAGTGTCTTTTTTTTTTCTAACCTTGCAAGGTGAGAAGAGATTAAGCCTGGATAAGGGAGCTTCTTTGTCAACATGGTCGCCTATCTTATTCAGCCTCTCATCAGGATCAAACACTATCTAAACAAATAAACAATGACCCCCCCACATCCACAAACAATCATCTCAAAATTCTCTCTCAAGAACATGAATTCAAAAATCCTACTTTTTTGCTCAAAATTGCTTCAAAGTTATTAAATTTGAGCGAGAACCCGTCACAATCTAATACGAGTAGAATAAAAATCAATGCTTTCAAGGCAGATAAGAAGATTCATTAACCTCGACTTGCTTCCGGGAAGATTTGACGGAAAAGCTCGAAAGGGGACGAAGAAGCTTCGGCGGAGTAAAAGAAGCAAAACTGGTTTTGAAAGAAGAAGAAGACTGAGCCAAGTTGAGAGTTGAGATAAATGGAGGAGAAGCCGTTGCCATTGTTGTTTCTGATTTTATTTTTTTCTTCTCTTTGATCGGATATAGAGTTAGTTGCCCAATAAACCAAATCAAATATGTTTTTTTTTTTTTTTTTTTTAATTAGTCTACTATATAAAATTGGGTAACATTGGCCCAATAGCACATTTGCTAGGTCACTTTAACATTGGCCCAACTGAGGCATGGGCTTACAGTTGGAACAAGGTCGATGACATCCCTTCTCACCGTGGAAAAGCATAGAATAGATGAGGAGAGGAGGACGACGAGAGGAGCTCAGATCTGTTGTCGGAGATCTAGAACATCACTTCGTCTCCGTCCGTACAGAACACACCCCAAGAGAGAGAAACGGGAGTTATTCCGTACTTACTCTTCATATATTTGGGGGGTACTAGCAGGATGATGGTCTCCTTCATACATCTTGTGGAACTCCGAACTACGTTGCATTATACAAACAAAGCATATTCTATGAGTCTCATGGGATTACATGTCACAAAGCTTTTCATGGAGTCCTCTACCTACCAAGTATTATTATTGTATACATGCAGCTATATGAAGCCAATGTTTAATCAATCGATCCAAAAATAGATTTGGCATGATCACTATCAAGATACAAGAACTCTTATACATCATTTCACCATATCTGATCAAATCTTCTACAGTACTCATCAAATAACGCATAACAAGGGCGCTTTACTTAGAAATAAAATCTAATCGATCGTCGCTAATTATTTTGTGGTAGACGCCTCTTCTACTTGGGGGGACATGTATCCTCACCGAGAAGTAATCTGATCCAATCACCATCAAAGGATATGCGTCTTTCATTTGAAGAAGTTGAACCAAAACAACCTAAATTATCTGTTTCACAGTTGAAGGTTTGTCATGCAAATGGAGAAGAGGAGACTTCCTGAACTGAATAAAATGCGTAAAGAGTTTAAAGACAAAAAGAAAAAGAGTATTACCTGTTGTTGTAGGTTCATCGGTATGGCCAAGTAGAGAAGAGGACTGAAGCAGCAGTGTGGATTCTAAATCAGTATCGGTTACCTGTTTTTTCCTTGCTGATCCATATACAATAGATTCCAACAATCCATCATATAGTGATGATGGTGACAGAGGGGACTGGACCAAAGTGTTGTCTGACTCATGCACCTGCATTGAGTTAGATTGTTGTGCTCCTCCAGGCTCTTCATGAGGATTAAAATATTGGAATGAAGGGAGCTCGTGAATAAGAGGCTCAGGAGGAGAATAATATGTAGCATTGTCATCAAGCAAATGGCTATCCGGTAACTGTTCAGAAATGTTATCGACAAAAGGATAGTTCCAGAGCGGAGGGCTTTGCTCGTTCATCGCATATGATCCACCGGTGCAAGGAAACGCGGTTTCGGGTTCTCTAGAACGTTTGCCGGTAGACATGTAAGAAGGAGATGATGACATCAAGTTATACACATTAGGCTGAAAGAAACACGGGTTTTGTCTCACGAACACGCCACTGGTTGGAACACTGCGAAGCATTGACTTGTAGTAGGAAGAGCATTGGTTGAGTGGTAAATGCTGAAAATCCAGTTCAGGTATCTCAACACTGTCTGACTCCAGAGAGTCTTGACTATGATGACCATCCAATGAATGACCATTGTTTAAACCAGACTGTGTTGCAGCATTCATTGCTTGCTCTCGAACATCATCAGGGTAAACAGGTAAACCAAGTCGTTGCAGTCTCTTGAGTCTTGTATTCCAAAAGTTCTTTATCTCATTGTCTGTTCTCCCAGGCAGCTGAAAAGACACACAAAAAAAAAAAAGATTAATTAGACCAAAAACAAGAAAACAGAGAGAGACTACAAAAGGGGAACCACTATAAGTTACATACTTCACCAGCCATTCTTGCCCATTTGTTTCCCAATAAAGCATGAAGTTCGATAACACGCTGCTCTTCTTTCTCAGTAAAAGCGCCTTTTTTCAAATCCGGTCTCAAATGATTAACCCAACGAAGGCGACAACTTTTACCACAGCGAGAAAGGCCAGAGTGTTTTTGAACAGCGTTCCAGTTGCCATCACCATGTTTATCAACATAAGCTATCAAAAGGTTGTCTTCTGCTTGTGTCCAAGGACCTTTTGTAAAAGTTTTCTCGGTTGCAGTATCATCGTCTGATCCTGAATCATTGCGAACTTTACCCATCTTGTGGTACCTTCATCTGTCAAATAAGATGAGAAAAGACAAAAAAATATAAGTTTCATTAATTCTAGCTAAAAAAAAAAAGAAATCAACATTAACGTTTTCTAGTCACCCGAGTTTAGTTTTCTTGGCAATCAAACAAAGAAAACTATCAACTAATAATAACTCCCTCTCATGTCGCTTTATTTATTAATCATACTGTACTAGATTTGGTTAAGACCCACGCACACGTATGTATGTGCATACAAATTTTTTGTTTAATAGTAATTTACACTGATTAAGTTAATTTAATTATATGAAAGAAAATTAGTGTTAACTCTTATAGATTCCTTTTCTTTATTATTTCCTAATCAATGTACAATAACTACAAGAAGAATTAGAAACTTACATAGGAAATGATTATGAACGTCTTCGAACATCAATTAAGAATACAAATCAGTTCCAGAAATCCGAATCAAGAAATGAATTTGCCAAAACCGGTTTGAAACTTCCTCTACCTGCCGAAATTGTAGTCGGTTTAGAAATGACAAATATAAAAACCGATGCCACCACTGAGATCAATAAACCGGTTTACAAGATCGGAAAAAAATTCACTGAGCCGAATCCGGTTAACGAGCGATCAACGGGAGTTGTAATTTGTATATATGATAAAAGAAGAAGAAGAAGAATCTAAAGAGGTATTAGATCATCAACCCATAAATCTCCCTGAGAAAAATTAAACACACGATTAAAAAAAAAAAACCTTAAACCTCACTTTCATGGAGGGGTTATAAAAAAAAAAAAAGAAGAAGAAGAAGATGAAGCGTATACCCTAAACCCTGGAGATGTAGGAACTAATCACAGAGAAGAACGTCTAATAATCCTAGACACCATTGAAATGTTGCAGCAACAAATCAGAGAGGAGAAAGAAAAAGAAAAAAAAAAAAAAAAGATTTACGTCTGAGTACTTTAGGGCTTTATAAGGCATCGATATATATACATATATAATAGGGTTGAAAAAAAAAATGGAAATCGAAAATAAAAAATGTGCAGATCAAAATCGATCCCAACAATATCGGAAGAGATGAACTCGAGCTTCTCTCAGGTTTTTCTCGTTTTTACACTTTGGGTCCCTAGCGTTCTTAGTTCTTTTATATATGAATTCTGACTTTTGTGTTGATCAGATACACCCTTGAAATTAGACGGAACTTTCCGATTTGTCAATTTAACCCAAATTTTAGGCTTTTCGTATCACATCCAAAAGGCTATAAAAATACTAAACTTGGCAACTTTTTTTTGCTTCTTCTCCCAAATTAACAAACAAGGATGATCCTTTTTTGTAGGTAAACAATCTTATTTGGTTTTATCAGGAAACCACAGTTCAATTGAGTAATAATCATCACGAGGATAAATTTGACAATGTCCCATAACTAAACCGGATTCGCAGGACCTAACTCCACTCATCTTCTTGCTCTGTTTGCTTTGAATATTGTTTCCTTGTAGTATTTAAGCTCCTTTATGCTTTCTCTTATATCATCCATGGCTCTATGGTTGTTTTTCTTTGCTGGAGCTCTATTTTTCTCTGTATTCAACCCCACAAAAACATATCCAAACTTACATTTTACGTTAATTGTTCGTTCTCATAGATGACATGCATTTTTCACAGTTTTTATCGTTACCTTTAGGGAACCATCGGGCACATAAAGCCTTGACGCTACTTACATCAACAAGTACATGAGGGAAAAGGGCAGCCAAATCTGGCATGTACTTCTGTAAAAATATAAACATTGGTTATGATCGAGGATTCAAGATGCAACTGTTAGCTTTATAGACAGACAGAGTGGGGATACATCCAAGTTCTAGCTACCTACCTTTAAGAAAAGGAAATCAACATAGACTGAGTTTCCAGCTAAAAGTGGATTGCCAGAACCAACATGCTTCTTTATGAATTCAATGACCTGCCACAATGTAACAGTTCAGTTAACCATCACCAAAAATTTTTTACAAAAAGATTGAATATTTTGGTCTTGATATTAAAAACAGATAGAGATTCCCTTTTTAACTTGGCAAAATTAACAACAAACCAGTCCAGTATTACATGTTTATCTTTTACCTCTTTCTCAGCTTGCCTTTCACTTATCGTACTAAGGAGCACTTTCTTCGTTAATCCTGAAGTGATTGTCCCCGATGTCATATAGTTTAAATCCATGGGAAATACAGAGATTCTAGTACAGAAAATATCAGGAGAGAAAGTTACCACTAGCTCCATGATGAGTTTGACACCAGTCACCCATTTTATCCATACATTCTTTTGTTTGATGTACAACTAAATCTGGACCCTGACAGCAGAGAAACTAATTCAATAACAAATCCTAATAAAGCAAGTATCTACGGTTGAGGAGCAAGAGTGTTTCATCTAAAAGTGGGCGAGAGATGTCTTGCAAACTCCACTAAAACAGTGTTATCATAGCCACAACTGAGTACAGTGTTCCTGCAAGAACTTTCTGATCTCTTTTTCCAACTGATCACAGTGATTTTGAGTCACCACGATATCCCATTGATCAAAACTTAATCTACTCTTAAAAAGTTTCTCGACATTATAGCTTACTGACTATGAAACTACCACTTTTCGTGAATGGAAAAAAGTTTTCAACAAGATGAGAAGAATTTACCTCCACTGATTTGCTTAAATTTCCATCAGTAACTATACATGCAATCTCTAATATCCTGTCAACTTCGACATTTAGACCTACACAATATAGTAAGAATAAGAACATAGACAATCTAAAAAGAATCTTCAAGGACCAAGATCCTTTTACTGTGTTCAACAAAGTAATATAAAGAGTTGAATTTTCTCAAAAATTTCAGGACTACCTTCAAAAGAACAAATATCATAGCATTCTGTGTTATGACAAACATACAACTACAAAAAAATCTCAAAAAGAGTCAAACAATGGTACATGTTTACATGGTTTTTAACCCAAATTATTTGCAGCCAAGCAGATTTTTATCAATGAAAGAAGGAGTGACTATACTATAGATTAGAACACTAACTAAACTAAATTACCAAAAAAAAAAACAATTGAAAAACTTATGATTAGCATTAAAAGGCAGGGTCTTTGTAACAGATCATGAACAACAAGTCAGTATAAGATTACCAGTCATCTCCAAGTCAATCCAAACAAGTGGCTGCTTGTAATCTCCAACCTCAGTTGACCCATTTTTTGCTCTCTCTTCTTGTTTCACTATAAATTTTTTTAAACAAGAATCATCAATCTTCAAAAACAATAAAGCTGCTGTTCGATGCCCATATGCAAAAAATCTAAAAAAAACTGAAAGATCAATCCTTTAATCGACTCTTCTTAAATCTCTCTACAGTCATCAATATATTAAGAATCAATTGACTCTCGCAAAGAAAAACCTAAGCTTGTTTTGTGTGTAAGAGACAAAAAAAGGGTAAAGAGGGAACAAGGAGATACCAGAGGAAGAAGAAGAAGAAGCTATGGGAGCATCTTCGTCGGCGAAAGCGAGAAGAGAGAAAGCATTCGAGAGCTTGTCCATTTAATCGTCGGAGTCGGAAGAAGAAGGTAACCTAAATAAAGGGACCAAGTGCATCTCTAATCGGTATTTACATTAGGGGGGTCCGTCTAGATATATATATGGTAACAAACAATTAGTAACATATTAATACGACCATAATTTTAGAAATTTTGATAATTTAATAAACAAATTCGTGTTTGGATGACAACGAATTACTTCAAATTCCGTAAAAGTTCAGCCTTTTTTTTTTTTTTTTTGGCAAGTTACATAACTTTACAATAATAGTTCATTTTTTCTTATATATTAAATAAGACTAGATTAGGACCTACAGTATAAATTATTTATAGCTAAAATATTTAAATAATAAGTTGTATTTATAAGTTTAAACTATATAATACTGAAGTATAATTTATTTTTTACATAATATTTATTAATCAATTTAATTAGATATGTCTATTCTCGGATACCGATAGTGTTAACAAAATAATAAAATGATGTTTTACTCGTTTTAACACCAAATTAATGATATTTTAAATTTATATAAATATCAACAAAACCCGTTTCGTTATATAACTCCGTCCCGAGATATTTTAACTCGCACTATATAATCTTAATTTTTAATATTTATTGTTTTGTATTGTCAATATTAGATTGAGTTGATATGTTATTTATTAAGATTGTAACCATTTACATTTTATAAGATTAACGTTTCTTATAAAGTTTAAATAAATATAATACTTAGAACTCTTAAAACGGTTGAGTATTTCTCATATTTGCAGTTTCGTAAAAGTTTAAATATATTATTGATATTTTAAAGGTCTTCTAACTTTTTTTTGAAAGTTGAAATATTTATAATATTTAGTCTCTATAAAGTTTAAATATTTATAAAATTTGAATATTATTTATAAAAATATTTTTAATATTTTTAAAATTTTATGAAGTTTAACTTTCTAAAAAATATAAATATTTATAATATTTATACTTTTTATAAAATATAAATATTTATAATATTTAACTTTTAAAAGTTTTAAATATTTATAATATTTAACTTTTAAAAAATCTTTAAAAGAAAGAAACGGAATAAACCAAATAAAAGTGTTTTAAGTTTGAATGCCTAATAAGTCAAGCTTTCTACTCATTTGTATTATGAATCATTTTGGTCTCTTTTATAGTATGACTCTGAAATATTGCCCAATTTTTCAAGGCGATGTGGGATATTATACCCGTATTTTTTATTTATTTATTGAGTAATACATATTTGTTTTAAAAAATTTGTATTACATCATATGCAGAAAAAAATTCACAAAATTTATTAACTAAATATATTATCGAATAATTCAAAATAATTTAAATATAAATTCAAATAAAATGAAAGAGAATCATATATTTATGTTTGAATGAAGTACAAAAATTTCCTTATTTTTTTAAATCTTACTTATAATTAAATTTGAAATTTTTGGTAACTAATATTAAAGACAATGCATTAAATGTAAGAACTTTCCAAAAAAAATAAAGTATTTTTGAGCAAAAAACTGCTGCAAAAATACTAGTATAGATTATTAAGTTTAAATATCAAATAATATTTGTTTGGTTAAAATCTACTATATACTATAACACCATACCACCGTACGTATTTTAAGACTATAATCGCAACACTTGATTATAAATTTACGATAGACGAAGGAGAGAGAGAGATTCGCTGGAATAAATTTGTGTCTCGAAATCGGATGATTTGAGGGAATTAAGATTGGGAAAACCTTTTTGGACACAATCTAAAAAGCTTCAATATTTATCCGGAATCATGCAAAAATCTTAAGGGAAAATTAACAAAAATGTTAATAGAAAAATTGTCCCAAGAAGAACAATCC
Organism: Camelina sativa; assembly: GCF_030686135.1. Classification (NCBI taxonomy): domain Eukaryota; kingdom Viridiplantae; phylum Streptophyta; class Magnoliopsida; order Brassicales; family Brassicaceae; genus Camelina; species Camelina sativa. The sequence continues at coordinate 28,686,775 of NC_141895.1, forward strand.
TTGTGAGCCACATTACCCAAGATCCGAGCCTAGCCTGGCGGCTTCGCGCGTGTGTGATTTTGCATAATGACCATCCATCTCATACTCCATGGTATCCTTTTTCTCGAAGCTAATGAAACTTGACATCTTACAGTGCTCATTAGTCATTATAAAGGGTCTTCACTGAAAAAGTCACTAGCTAGAGATTTGGCGGAATCACTTTATCAATATTGAGTTTCCAAACAAGATCACATTGGCTAACCCACCAATCGCTTACTTAAAAGTCTCTAAAGAAAGTTGCGGAACTTTGTCTACTAATTAACTAAGCCGATCTCTTCTAGTTGTTCCAATCTTTCTATTATTTTTTCTCAAGTATATATGGTTTTCGAAGTTGAATTTGGGTTTCAGTACATCACGTTCAGTAAGGATATTAAATTACATCATCTTCTCATATTAATATTCAAATGATGTAATCATTTTTCCCTGTGAAAATTCCACACAAATTCTATTATAATTCCACAAATTGTGTTAATAATTTATATCATGAAAATTAGGTGAATACACGTATTTAGGAGATTTTCTGAATTAATAAATAATGAGTGTTTGTACTACACAAAAGTTTAACAAGTCAAAACGTGCAGTACAAACCACACAAAAACATTTAAGAAATCACAAGAACAACACAATAAATATACGAAACCATTTTCTCTTAAGATCTTGTGCCAAACAAAAAACTCAAAAACCTATCAAATAGTACAATGGATCATGGTAACATGCCACCACCATCACCATCATCAATGGCGAATCATACCGAACCTCACATGATGGTGATGCATATGACCTTCTTCTGGGGCAAGAACACGGAGGTTCTCTTCTCCGGCTGGCCTGGGACAAGTTCCGGCATGTACGCTCTATGTCTCATTGTCGTCTTCCTCCTCGCTGTAATCGCGGAATGGCTTGCCCATTCTGCGATCCTTAGTGGTCGTGGCTCCACCAACTGCGCCCCAGGGATTGCTCAGACCGCTGTGTACACACTCAAGACAGGCCTTGCGTATCTCGTGATGCTCGCCGTTATGTCCTTTAACGTTGGTGTTTTCATCGTGGCTATCGCGGGATTCTCCGTGGGCTTCTTTCTCTTTGGAAGCACTGCTATCAAGAAACCCTCCAATGACGACCGGAAAACCGCCGAACCTCTCTAGCCGACGTCAGTCTGCGTTTGCTTAACCAAAAACAATTATTATTGTTACTTACTTGTAAAGAACATTTTGTTTGTATGTTATTTGCATTAATATAAAAAAACCAAGTTACCCCCATTCCAATTTTTGGAAGAAATTTGGCCATTTTTTTAATTATATAAAAATGATATACAAAACTTATAGTTCCAATCTATCTATATGTGACTATATGCCTTGTTGCCATTAAAAAGCTACAAAGGACAACAAATACACACCGTGCATCGTTGACGAGACAATAAATAAATAAGTAGGCTAAACGGCAAGGTTCACGCCTTTTTTTTCTTAGGAAAGTGTAAATGATCCGAGAGGGAGGCACTAATTGGTTTCGTTTGGACGCTAAAATGCTTGGAGTACTTAATTAGATTATTCTCCAAATATTCTATTTCATGTCAATCTTGTAAGGATCGACTCGCTTTTAACTTTCTTCTGTTTTTGCTTTCTTACTGCAACGCAAAGACAACTTTGACTTTCTTCTTCAAGATGTCTATAGAACTTATAACCTACATATTCTTTACTTCGTTTGTTCAAATTTATTAAATTCTTTAAAATATATATAAGTTTATATATATAAAAAAAATATTGCCCACTTTGAGAAAGAACTCGAATAAAAGAGAAAAATGATATAACAGGCCGAGCCGAATTCAAGAACAAAAGAGCACAAACAACACACCATGAATCCTAGAACTTAAAGCTGAGGAGGTTGTGAGTTTTATTAGAGTCCGATCCTAAAGAAGAAATGACACTGGTGACATCTCTTAATATTTTCGGCTTATAAAAAAAGTGGAGAGTTTTTAGCAAACGCTCAAGAAATCTTCTAGAAATGCCAAAAACCTAGGTCTGTTTTGCTCGTCCAAATGTTGACAATCTTGGTGCAAGAGATCAATGCTGACAAACTGATCAACTCGAACAAGGGTGCTCTTCAAACGCTTAGCCAACAAGCTTCGATATGACTTTAACACAGCACCTTACCGGGTCATGCGGTTTTGTATTTACATCTTTGTTACACAGACTAATCCCACTTCCCTTCTCACCATTCAAACAGTAGCCGGAAAAGCAAAAAAGGTCATAAAAAAAAAAGAAAGCACGCTTTTGTCCCAGAAGATAAAGACATTCATACATCACTTTCTTGTTTCTTTCTTAGCTTCGTTGTTCGTCCAGACTACTTGCTCCAGAGAACTAGAGAGCTTCTTATAGAACTGCAAACACACCTTGTGGATTAGAGATAAAATATACTAAAGGGTTTTTTTTGGTTTTTTGTCTATGGATTATGGGCGGCTAAAGTTTTAACAGAGGAGAAAGGATAACAATAACAAATAATTATTGAACTTTTCCTCAAAAATTATGGTAAACTGACACTTGAAATTAATCATAGGATGCAAAACATGGATTAATTAAACATGGACATGAGAGTTTCAAACATAACAGAGAAGAGCAGTCCGTTTTTAGTTTTTGGGCTAAAGTTTTAACAAAAACAAATAATATAGGAGGAGGAGGGGAGCTACTATTTCTGTTTTTTCAACCAATCAGAGCACGTTATTTCATCCCCACTCGCACAAAAGGCGCGTTGCGCGAGTGAGTGCATTTTCCCTATGCCTTTACGACAGCACGCACCTATTTCCAATTTTGGCACCGCGTGACTTTTTTTTTTTTTTTTTTTGAATCTCAAAACCTCGTTATTAATTTAATTCTAATGTAATAAGACGCAACAAAACAAAAGCGTAAAAGTCCTATACCTGGGACTTCGGTTTATACGGTTAATTCGGTTCGGTTAGCTCGGTTTTCAGTTAATTTCCGGTTTTGAGGATTAAAACCGAAATAACCGGTTTTTTTTTTTTTTTTTTTTAAATTCCGATTACTTTTGTTAAAAACACCTGATTTTAGGGTCAAAACTCTGGTTAGCTCATCAAACCGGCTACTCAAACTACCCTATGATATTATTATAAGTCGAAACAAAACTTATGGACTAACCTTGTGGAATTCGAGGGTGTCTCCTTTCGATTTCGAGACTTGAACCATATGAAGACTTGGCGCTACTTGGAATATCTGCTTGTCACACACCATACAAAGTTACAAACACTCTGGATCAGATCAGAAACTGATAAAACCATGATCACCAACACTTTCTTGAATGTCCAGTCTCATATTAACATACCTCTGTCGCCACATTGAGATTTCCTTTTCTCCCAGCCTTGACATTCTCAAGCCTCATCTGATATATTTCAAGTAATGTAATAATACCATGTCTTAGTTATTGATTATTTTCATTTCATTTCCTTTCCTGTTTCAGAGTTTTCACTAACTAACCTTGTAGTTCTTCTTTTGCACATCAAAACCGAGAGGCTTTGCAGCTTCTTCTATCTTCTCGATGATCTCATTCGCGCCTCCTCTCAGTGTTATCCTTGTTTCCCTCTTAAACTCCTGTTTTTGTTTATAAGAAGAAATATTTCATTAACAGAAGATTACAAATACAAAGAGTGCCGGTTCTTTATATCGAAACACAAACCTGTTCTGGATCAAACAGATTCTCTAGGTTAAGCCCCCTTGACATTGAGATGATCTCAAATGCATTGATTGCCGCTGGTTGCTCTTCTTTCTTCTCAGTAACATGATGTTCCTGTACATAATTCTTAATATAAACTTTAAAAAAAATGGAACAAAAAAATGAAACGATCCTCACCTCGGAGTCCTTGAAAACAGCATCAATATCGTCCATGTTTGAATCATCCTTATCCTCGAACACTGGAGGCTTGTAATCTTTCTTGAACCATTCATCTTCAAATACCTCTTGTGGTGTTACACGCTGAAGTAATATAGATAGAGCTCATTAATTACTCTCTACTCATGGGTAATTTTTTACTTTTCTTCTTATATAATGAATAAAAAGGTAATAAGCTTGTGAGGAAAGTTTTAGCAATGGGCAGGTGTAGATATGGGGGCATGTGAACTCATTGTAGCATTGTTAAAATTACTCACAGTCATTGGGTTCGGATCCAAGATTCGAGTGATCAGTTTCATGGCGCCAAGTGAGAGCCACGGAGGACAGTTGAATTCACCAGATGAAATCTGCATATATATAAATAAAAAGGAGTTTTAAAAGTTGAAACAAGGAGTGGTGGAGGAAGAGAGAATTTTTGTAAAAAAGAGGGGTTGCTCACTTTTTTATAAAGATTCATCAGATTAGAATCATCAAAAGGCAAGTAACCTGCAAGCAGAACATAGAGTATAACACCGCATGACCACATGTCAGCCGTTGCTCCATCGTAGCCTCTATCATTGAGAACCTAAAAACCACAAAGATAAGAGACTAGTTCGTTACAACCCTGAAGGGATTGTATTATATCAGATATAATAAAATCAATTGCTGTTTAGGCAGACCTCAGGAGCAACGTAGTTCGGAGTTCCACAAGATGTATGAAGGAGACCATCATCCTGCTACCCCCAAATATATATAAGCCAATGTGTAAGAATAAATTTTGAACAACAAAAAAATCGTAAGTTGCCAGGAAAAATTGAAACCATTTCTTGGAACAGTAAAGATTATCCGACAAGAAAAATACTATGGAAACAGATAGTCATTACCCTGACTTGTTGAGACAAAGCACTTAATCCAAAATCTGAGATCTTGAGGTTTCCATAGGCATCCAATAATAAATTTTCAGGCTGTAATATTATATAACAGAGAAGAGTCAGAATTGTTACACCCAATGTGTGCAGGGTACAAATAGAGACAGTGGGTGGGTGTAGAAGAAAGCTTTATTTTATAAAAGTAACTCTCAACATGGTTTAAGTAGTCTCTTTCTTCTCTATCTATATAACATGTCTCAAAGGCTTTGATTGGGAGGCTTTGTAATTCATATCCAATCATATATAAAGAACATTTTATCTAGTTCAGCTCTCATATCAAGAGAGTACCTTGAGGTCTCTATGGTAGACACCTCGGCTATGACAGTAGTCCACAGCATGTACAAGCTGTTGGAAATATCTCCGCGCCTCATCTTCTTTCATCCGCCCGTCATTTACCTTCATTCATATCGTATGTTTACACAATCAGATTTCAACTAGAATGTGATCATCACAACAACCAATCATAATTTGTGGTAAAAGTAGCTTACAATTTTATCAAAGAGCTCTCCTCCAGTAACATACTCCAAGATGATAAATATTTTCGTCTTGCTTGCCATCACCTGCCAACCATTTCAAATTACTACTTTCCAATTAGTACATGATCTAATAACTTTAAAAAAAAAAAAAAAGTGGTTAGTAAGTACCTCATACAACTGAACAACATTAGGATGTTTAATCAACTTCATAGTAGCTATCTCCCTTCTGATCTGTACCACAATTCCAATAAAGAAACTAAACAAGATCAAAATCAACAGAAGATTAAGAAAAGGGCAATGCGAAAGCAGAAGATCCATATATAATTCTTGATAAAAATAAGAAGAAAGACCTGTTCAGCCATCTTATGCTTGAGAACTTTCTCTTTATCAAGAATCTTGAGAGCAACAGGTTCTCCAGTTTCAGAGTTTCTAGCAAACTTCACTTTAGCAAAAGTGCCTTCCCCAATTGTTCTTCCAACTTCATATTTACCTACTCTACGCTTTACTTGCTGCCTCCGATTCATTATTCCTAAAGCAGCACCCCACAAACAAAGATTACTCCAAAATTTAGAAACAAAACAAAAGGAGAAAACTTTAGAGGATTTGATTAGAAACAAGAAGAGGGTAAAGAAGAAGCAACACAGAGAATATCTCAATTTTTCTTTATATATATATATATATAATGGTTACCTTCTTTAAAAAGCAACAAAAAAAAAAAAGAACCTTAAATTAAATTTATGTTGAGGGGTCAGCACAGAAGAAAAGATCTGAAAGCTACAAGAGATTGAGAGAGATTAAAAATGACTATTGAGAGAGACCAAGAGGCAGAGGTCGTGATAAACGATGATGATGAAGAAGAAGATTGATTCTATTTATTTATTTTTAAGTTTTGGGAAAATTCGTTTTTTTTTGGTGTCAAGTACGGTTTACAGATTTGCTTTTAGAAGCGGACAAAGAACAGAAAGAGACAAGATAATCCATTGCTGTCTTTTTTTCGAGTTGTTGTTGTAACTTTTAGGCAAACCATTAATTAAAAAAAACAAAAATTATACAGTAACCGATTCAAAGTTACGGGATGAACAACTCAATTCGGATCTGCTTTCTCTTTTATTTTTGTTTTATTTTTTAGTTCTCAATGATGTGATCAATGAATTGCGGCGAATTTTGTAGTGACCAGTGAAGATATTTTTGTGATGAATTTTTGTTTATTGTATTAGTGACAATAATAAACAATGATTTCAGTTTCTTTTAGCTGACTAAAAATAACATAAAACTATTTCTAAAAATGAAGTGTACCGACTATGTATTGTTTCTGCAAAAGAAGAAATAGTTTATATTAATTTGTAAGATTAATAGAACTTTCGCAAATATCAGTCGTGAGAATGCCTAAAAATGCTAGTGTGTTGTTCATGTGTTGTAATTAGCTTTCTTATGTGTCCAAGTTCTTCCATTGGTCACAACTCACAAGAATATTAGGACAACATTTTTAATCACTGACTAAGTTTGAACCGAATATGATGAAGATCATGTTAATGTATCTTTAAGATTTTGGATATCATAAAATATTTATAGATTCATATAGTTACGATCTCGAAAGTGTGCTCCATTGTCATTGCTTTTTTCATAAAAATGGGTTTGATAATATAATCACTTTTGACTCCACTTACTTCCATTATGTGATAAATGTCCTCTTTTAATTGATGCTGCACCATTTAGTCTATAAACACTTTATCACACAAAACTAAAATGAATTGCTGTCAAATTAAGGAGTAAAATAAATAAATAAACACTTTAGATCAAGTGGATCAAAAATAATATAGTTAATTCAATCAGTGGCAACTGGCCCACTGGAACAGTGTGTGTTAACAGTCAAAAGATCCTAGAAAGATCGACACATTAAAAAAAGCTAATTAAATTATTCGAACCTAATCTGTCTATCGCTCTCGTTCAGTTTTGTTTAAGGGTTTCAAACATAGCCTAATTCTTAATCATTGATAGTTGAAAAAGACATCCACGTTATTTGTAGATGTTCGGTGTATATCATCAATTCATCATCGCTTCGCTTGCAATTACTAACTAATGTTGTTAATTGCTAATAAAGTTAAGAAAGCAATTTCAAACACGAAAATTTAGTAACTTGCAAATCCTTTTTATGGCATTGAAGTGGGTTTATCAACTTCATCAAATCCAGATATGTGAAGAAATAGATAATCCACAAATCCAAAACACAAAAATCTATCCAAAAGAGAGGTTGCAAAATTAACAGACTCGGTTAGTGATACTTGAAGAAAGAGACCTCAGCTGTGTGTTCCATTTATCAACCGCCTTATGCAATTTCCTTCCATTGGCACTGTCACCTCTCAGCAAGTAACGGTTCATTTCGTCAATGTGACCATCGATTCTGCTGTCCAGTATCAGCAACACTAGCAACTCCGTCACATCCTTCTCTGGCACGTTCAGTTCCTTCGATATGAACGGGATCCCTATCCTTGTGTATGGCTTTATCAGCTTCAGCAACACTTGTGTTCTCACCTTCTTCAGCAGATCTTCCATGTAGTTTCTGATGAATGGATCATCCATTATCGTCCTCCGGTTACTCTACATTCCAAAACCATTACATGAGTACCGTTCTGAGATATAATGCCAAACTCTATGATCCCAATAATATTTCACTTCTTACCTTCAGTATTCTCTCAAACTCTATGATCTCATTTCGCTGATATGCTGCTATCAAATTTGTCATTGCCAGGATCTCAGGGTCGTTTTTGTACCTGCAGAGAGCAACCCATAAAGCAAAGAACCAAAACGAGTGTACAATACAAAATATTTAGGTAAATGACTTACGGCTTTGCCTCTTGGCCATCAAAAGGATTCACTTCTGACTCCATCAGCATATTCGCCAGAACAAGATACCTTTGCAAAGCCAAAAGAAAGAAAACAAAGATCATCAACTCTAACATGTTGGAACCTCGGTCACAGCAAGATACTGGACAAGAGTAATAGAAGACCACATGCAGCTAAACCATGTCCCCAAAGTTAAATCTAAACAATACTGCATTGCTTTATTCATCCATAATATCTTTTATCCTTACTAGCAACATGCTAATAATCAAATGCCCAGAGGGTATCAAGTAGGAAAGGATAAAGACATGAGAAGGTACGAGGAAACATACTTCAGGCACTGGATACGTCTTTGGTTGCCAGCTTCATCATAATTCTTAAAAGCTTCAAAGAAATCTGTGGCTGCTTCAGCCCACTGACGCTCTGCCATGTGCATTTTTCCACCACACTCCCGGATTATACCCATGATCCTAGGATGAGGTATAGCAGATTTGATGGCTAGTGCCTTCTGGTATAATTGCTGCATCCATTCACAAGTGTTGTTGCATCTCAGTCACAAAAGCCAATAGAAAGTATGTAACAATAAAGTTGTTGAATATCCAAATTATTTTGACGTAAGGTAAAACCCATATAGCAGATGATGTTTACCTTAAGCTTCTTGTTATCCTTTGTTTCAGTGTAAATTTGAATTTCAATTGCATAAACCTCAAGCAACTGACTTCCTTTCTTCTGATCATCTGTTCCATCTTCTTTTTGGCAAGATTTATGGAGTTCCTTCAGAATCTGGCTTACAATAAATAGCTGTTAGTGAACATACTAAGATCTAAACATAGTTAGCTTCAATCAATAATTTGATTAAACCAAGTTATACCTTAGTCATTCGTCTGTATTCACCAATGTCAAACCAGATGTTGCAGAGTTTTAGATTCGTTTTGAACCAGAGTCTCTGCAAAAAAAACTAATAAGTCACATCTCCGAACCATTGAGAAGAAATGGGTAGCATATGTAAAACGAAAAACTAGTTTCCAGACCTCATTCTTCGCCTCTTCAAGGGCTTTCAAAGTGGTCTGATAAAACTCTTGCAGCAGGCCAGTGTTCTGGCTAGCAGATCCAGAGACGAAATCCATAATATTGTTTATACATTTTTCGCTGTAATTCCTGGTAACCGCTGACTTGATATATGTAAGCATCTCTGTATAGGCTTCCATCATTTCCTTGTACTTACCTAGACGATAATAAATCTTCACAGTCTGCTTAAGAGCTTTAAAACCCCTGACAAGAAACAGGCCATGGAATGACTTGAATAAATTAACAAAATTTGTAATAGAGTCTGAGGCATATTAGGGATACATGAATAGCAGACGCAATGAATCTTAGGAATGCTGGCGTTTTATGAGAGGTGCAAACAAAAAAACAGCCTAGATGGACAAATATAACTTGACGTAAACCAGGAAAATCTCGCAGGTAAGCTCAAGAACATAACTAAAGAAAAGGGTCAAATCTGAACGCACCCACCGCCCAAGTTAAACATGGTCAATAACCTCTTTGGTTACAACTAAAGAAACTATATGACATGATAGTTTATCAATAGCAACAATGAATCTTAGGAATACAGACTAAAGGAACAAAAATTAACTTGACATAAACAAGGAAATCCTTGCAGGTAAGCTAGAGATCATTAAAGGGTCAAAAATCTGAATACACCCATAGCAAAAGTTCAACATAGTGGTACCCTAACACCCTCTTTGAATAGAATTGGTCAAGTTGTAAATCAGAAAGAGCATCTCTGTCTGTCTCTTCCATCATGGTGACACACAAAACCCAGACACAAAACAACAAATCTGGTACTCACAAGATCAACAACAACGCGAGCAAAATCACTAAAAGAAAACACATGGGATCTTACCAATCAGCCTTGTCTGGTTCCATCTTAACAACCTCAGCAAACCCAGAAAGAGCTTCTTCAGGTTCAGTCTCAACCATACCTTCAAGAACCAAAACACTCTTTCGAATCAAGATTCAAAAATCGCAACACAGATTTCGAGAATGCGCATAAACACACACAAACAAAAAAGAAAAAAACGAACCTTTAGAGTTATAATATTGATTCTCAATGTCAACATCTTGTTCCTCCTGTTCCTCATCAGAATACACGAATCCATAGTCCTCCATATCAGCATCTACACCAAAATTTGAAAACCAAATCAGTAAAAAACCCCTTTTTTAACAACTACAAAACAAACCCTAACGATTCGTAACAAAGTAAGTAGTCGAATTCGGAAACTTCAATCAAACCCTAGATGGTTTCAAAGTAGAATATTAAGGGAAAAACAAGACCTGAAGCCATGACGATCCGATGAAGAAGAACACCAGACGATGATTAGAAGAAGGAGATTAGGGATTTTTTTCTTCGGATTTTAGATTTTTTTTTTGGCGAGTTACGACGACGCAAAAGGGTTTTGTGAGGGAAGTAGAAGAAGAAGAAGAAGGGTGGATTTGATGATATTGGGCCTCCGACTCCGAGTAAACAATGTATTATATAGTCCGAATCATTTATAATTTTATATAGACATAAATAATGAATAAAAAGTTTTAGCTTGAAAATAAATTATTTTGTCAATGGATCTTGTAAATTTTAAGAAAAATGTTAAAAAAAAAAAAAAAAATTTAAAGTTGACAGATGATTTGAGAGAAAAGGAAGAAGAAAAAATATGGTATAGTTTAAGGAAAATTAATTTAAAAGAAAAACACAACACACATATAGTTTTACAAAATGGGAAGAAGATCATAAAAGTTAATATAAACAGGAAATTTAAAAATTAAATAGTAGTCTTCTATCATACAAAAACGTAACAAATCTAACAACTCTTTATAACTTTTTTTCCTTTCTTAATGATTTGTCTCCAGATAAGAAATTTGGAAATAAATTGCCAACATCAAAAAAAAAAAAAAAAAACCCTCCAAGTTCTCAAAGGTTGAGGACAAAAAATTTAGTTCTCAAAGGTAATTAAAAAGAAGAAGAAATTAAGTAAAAAAATATTTGTCTGAATGTAAAATTATTTTCATAATCAAAAAAAAATTGTATTACAATAAGTGCAACTTAGAGAGTTTAGAGATTTGAAATCGAACTAGACTTTACATGCTAAGGGTATGAAACTAGTAAGGAAGTCCTCTTTCATACTTTATTGGTCCCTCGATTTATCGTAGATTTGTCGATGATACGGGTAAATTTGGAGTCAAGTTAAATTAATAGATCTTAACTGGTATATCAAACTGCTAAACTAAATGTTTAAATTATAGTCATGACTTAGATTGTAGGTTTGTTAGTTGTAGATGCGATAATTTATATGACCAAAAGTAAAGATACTCTTGTTTACACAGCATGAAGTGTACGAACTGTTAAAGTTTGATACAAAGGCCAAAGTGAAACAAGACCAACGGCAACGGTAATCATAAACCGGAGAAGATGTGAGATTAAGAAAAAAAAACAAAAAGTCAAGAACTAGGAATCTGCACAGTTGAAGTTAAAAGGAACATGGTTTCGAGGAACAAGCGTGCACTTAAGAGGATGAGCCATGGTCAACGTTATTTTACCAGCAGCTTCATCCATGTTGACCTTATCTCCTTTGATCTTCCAATCAAAGCATTGCACCATCACTCCAATCGCGGTTCCTACAGATACATAAGCTAGATTTACTCCAGGACAGCCTCTCCTCCCGCTCCCGAAAGAAATGAATTTTAGGAGCTCTTCTTTTTGGTTTGATCTTGAAGAATCAAGAAACCTCTCTGGTTTAAACACCAGCGGATCTTCCCAGTTAGCTGGATCTCTCATTATGGCATAACCATTAACAATAAGTTTTGTTTTCTCCGGTATATAAAACCCACCGATCTCACACCCTTCTTGAAACGTCCTTACCAAAAGAGGGGCCGGAGGGTGCAATCTTATCCCTTCTTTAACGGTTGCTTGCAAGTAAGGGAGGTTTGGTAGATCCGTTTCTTGAATCAACCTTGTCTTCCCTACGACAGAATCAATCTCTTCTCTCAATTTCTCAAGAATGTAAGAGTTGTTCATGATCTCGCCCATGATCCACTGTATAGTGTACGTCGAAGAATCAGTGGCTGCAATGAAAAGATCCTGCAATAGCATACGTCTCTAAGTAAAGAAAAATACAATGATACGTGTTCGCTTGGGTTCTCAAATGAGGGGAACATTTACCACAAACAAGGACTTGATATGGTTTCTAGTGATCTTATACTCTGCGTTTTCGTCTCCACAAGCTTCCAACAAGACATCCATCATGTCAGAACCTTGATGATCCTCCTCCAGTACTGTCTCTTCGTATTCCACAAGAATCTTTTCCAACACCTCATCAAACTTGTGAGAAACATCCATTAACTCCTTTTCGAACAGTGAAATCCCTAGCTTCTTAAGCGGTTTGCGCAAGATGGCCGCCAAGAAAAGCTTCTTCGTCAAGGCATCTGACTTGGTCACCAAGCCTCTGATACACTCTGCTTCACCGTCCTCCTCTGAGAAAATTTTCCCCATAATTATCTTGCAGATGCTGTTGTTGACTAGCTTCATAACTTCCTCGACAATGTCAACACTCTCCTTCTGCATCGCCTTATCTAATAGGTTTAAGTAAAAGCCCTCTAACTCTTTTGCACGGACGCCTTGTGATCTCTCGAGTGCTTGAGGTCCAAGGAGCTTGGTGACGACAAGCTTCTTCATGAACTTCCATTGATCTCCGTAAGGTGCTGTGAAGATGCCGAGAGAACTGAAGATGAGAAACCCCTCGTTCGTAGGGAAGTTGCGAGAGGAAACGTTTACGTCTTGCGACCTAAAGATCTCATAAGCTATTGAGGAAGAAGAAACGAGCACTATGGGAACATTGAAGACACGGAGATAAAGCATAGGTCCATACTTGGAGGAGAGTTTCTGTAAAGATTTGTGGATTAGAAGAGAGAGGAAAAGGTGAAGATGGCCAATGATCGGTAGAGATGGAGGGCACGGAGGCAATCTGAAGCCAACCTTTGGTTTCTTGAAGAAGAGAGAGTAACAACAGAGTAATGAAAGGAGGCAGATGAAGATTAAGATGAAACAATTTTGATAGTCAACGTTCATTATTGCTCCCATTGTTGCTCAAACTGAAAAGGAAATGAGATGAAACAGAGTACTGATATATAATATGACAATGCTTAAAGTCTTTGTTTTTAAAAGAAGAACGTGGAATAACAGACAGATGGAATCTTTTCTTTTGAATAATAATTTCTGATAATTTTGGAAAAAAAAAGAAAAACTTTAAATAATTTTATTTTTACACCGGACCATAAGACTTTTTAACCAAAAAAAAAAAAAAAACAGAAGAAAGTCAAGAACTCATAATATACAATGTAGATTCTACATACTTGAAGTTAAAGGGATTAAGGTTCGAGGAACAAGAGTGCACTTAAGAGGATGAGCCATGGTCAAGGCTATTTTTCCAGCAGACTCATTCATGTTGATCTTATCTCCTTTGATCTTCCAATCAAAGCATTGCACCATCACTCCAATCGCGGTTCCTACAGAGACATAAGCTAGATTTGCTCCAGGACAGCCTCTTCTTCCGCTCCCGAAGGGAATGTACTTAAGGAGTTCGTCTCTTATCTCGTCTTTTTGGCTTGATCTTGAAGAAGCTAGAAACCTCTCAGGCTTAAATTCTTGAGGATATTCCCAGTACTCGGGATCTCTCATCATAGCATAACCATTTACAATAAGTGTTGTCTTCTCTGGTACATAAAAGCCTCCGATCTTACACCTTTCTTGAAACGTCCTTACCACAAGAGGGATTGGTGGGTGCAATCTTAGCCCTTCTTTGACCGTCGCTTGCAAATAAGGGAGGTTCGGTAGATCAGTTTCTTGAATCAACCTTGTTTTCCCTACAACGGAATCAATTTCTTCTCTCAGTCTCTCAAGAATGTAGGAATTGTTGACGATCTCGGCCATGATCCATTGTATAGTGTGCGTTGAGGTGTCAGTGCCTGCAATAAAAAGATCGTAAGGTAGAAAATATTTCTTAGTGAAGACAAACCAATCGTGTTCGCATAAGTACACATAATAGATATATGAACATTTACCACAAAGAAAGACTTGATATGGTCTCTAGTGATTTTATACTCTGCGCTTTCAACTCCATAAGCTTCCAACAGCTCATCCATCATGCCAGTACCTTGTTGATGCTCCTCCAGTTTCTCTTTGTTTTCCAAAAGAATCTCCTCTAACACCTCGTCAAACTTGCTCGAAACATCCATTAACTCCTTTTTGAACAGTGAGTTCCCAATCGCCTTAAGCGGTTTGGGCAAGATGGCTGCCAAGAAAAGCTTCTTCGCCAAGGCATCTGACTTGGTCACCAAGCCTCTGACTCTCTCTGCTTCACCGTTCTCCTCCGAACAACTCCTCCCCATAATCATCTTGCAGATGGTGTTGTTAATTAGCTTCATAGCTTCCTCGGCTATCTCAAAGCTCTCCTTCTTCATCGCCTTATCTAATAAGGTTAAGTAAAATCGCTCTAACTCCTCTGCACGGACACTTAGTGACCTCTTGAGTGCTTGAGGTCCAAGGAGCTTAGTGACGATGAGCTTCTTCATGGACTTCCAGTATTCTCCGTAAGGTGCGTTAACATAGCCTAAGGATCCGAAGAAGAGAGACCCTTCGTGCATAGGGAAGTTGCGTGTGGAAACGTTAACATCTTGTGCCCCAAAGATCTCATAGGCTATTGATGGAGAGGAGACGAGAACAATGGGGACACTAAAGACGCGAAGATAGAGGAGAGGTCCATACTTGGAGGAGAGTTTCTGGAAGGACTTGTGGGCTAGAAGAGAGAGGAGGTGGTGAAGATGGCCAATGATCGGTAGAGACGGAGGGCTCCGAGGCAGATTATAGTCAACCTTTATTTTCTTGAAGAAGAGAAGGTAAAAGAAGATTGAGAAGAGGCATAGGAGGATCAAAATGAAGAAGTTTTGAACATCAATGCTTACAATTGCTTCCATTGCTGCTCAAAGTTTTAAGGTAGATGAAACATAGTGATTAATGAAGAATCCATGAATATATAATGAATGCTTTTGCTTTATTTATTACCGAAATAAAATGCTTCTTTTGTGGAAGAACGTCAAACAATGAAATTTTGGATATAGTATTTTCTTATATCAATCAATTTAGAAGTTCCGTACCACACTAATGAGCAAATTACTAATTTAATAACATAGTCAAACGTATCCATGAGTACAATCTGATAATGCTTTACGTATAATCTAAATTACATTATTTGTTTTTGGGAGAACGTGGAATAGCCGACATATGGAATCTTTTCTATTATGTTATATGTAGATAGTAATCAATTCAGATCTTTTTTACTACATTCATGTTCAAATCATACATGTTCATTTTGAATCTATGTATATGTATATAATTACAAGGGAAATACCATATAAGATATTACTAAACTAAGTTTTGTTCTAAAAGTACCACCACTAAGTGTTATTTTCAAATATACCATTACAATTTTTTTACTCAAAAAAACAAATTTTGAAAGGTTTATATAATTTAAAAGTTTGAGCATTTGGTTAATATTTGGGTAACGATGAACGGATGAAGTTCCAGTATTCTCCGTAAGGTGCGGTGACAAAGGCGAAGGATCCAAAGAAGAGAGACCCTTCATTCGTAGGGACTAGGGAGGTTGCGAGTGGAAATGTTAACGTCTTGTGCCCTAAAGATCTCATCAGCTATTGAGGAAGAGGAGACGAGTACTATGGGGAACGTTGAAGATACGAAGATAGAGTAGAGATCCATACTTAAAAGGAGAGTTTCTATAAAGACTTGTGGATTAGAAGAGAGAGAGAGAGAGGAGATGATGAAGATGACTAATGATCGGTGGAGACGAATTTTCTCGGAGGAAGATCATAGCCAACCTTTATTTTCTTGAAAAAGAGGCATAAGAGGATAAATATGAAGCAGTTTTGAACGTCAATGCTGACAATTGCTCCCATTACTGCTCAAAGTGTAAAGGTAGATGAAACATAGGGAGTATTCATTAATCAAGAATCCATGAATATAATGAATGATTATGCTTTATTTATTATCTAAATAAAATGCATATATCTTTTTGTGGATGAGGACGTGAAACAATGGGAGTTTGGATCTAGTCCTTTTTTCTTCTTTCTTTTTGACTTCGATCTAGTCTTTTCGTGTACCAATTAATTAATGTTCCCTACCACACTAATGAGCAAATAATTTTATCACTTTCAAGATGGCAACTTGCAACATCAATTAATAAGTATTAGGATGAATCCCGCACCATGAGGTATTAAAAATATATATATATATATAGGTTGAGTCTCGTGCAAGCACGAGATTGTTATATTGTAAATTCATGGTTGACGACCCTAATAAAAACCACTAGATTATTGTCATGGTAACTTTAAATTAATAAATGACAGTTTCAGAAGTAAAGTGTTCTATCCCTATACTTGAAAGAAGGAAATTATGAACCAAACCAAATGTTTAAGTTTTATACAACAAAACGAGAGGTTACCAATAAACCGGGGAAGATGTTTAAGTATGAGACCAAGAAAAAAAAAACAAGAAGTCAGGAAATGGGAATCTGCATACTTGAAGTTAAAAGGGGTTAGGGTTCGGGGAACAAGAGTGCACTTAAGAGGATGAGCCATGGTCAACGTTATTTTTCCAGCAGCCTCATCCATGTTGACCTTATCTTCTTTCATCTTCCAATCAAAGCATTATATTGAACCAATTAAAAATTTAAATTCTAAGTGTAAATCAAAACGGTGTTTAACGTGCTTAGTCAGATGTATGGCTATCACGTGGTAACTGGACAGTGTAAAACAACATCGTTTTACTCGGGTGCATTTCGTATCTTATATCGCAAACCATGTCGTTT
Source organism: Camelina sativa (assembly GCF_030686135.1). Lineage (NCBI taxonomy): Eukaryota > Viridiplantae > Streptophyta > Magnoliopsida > Brassicales > Brassicaceae > Camelina > Camelina sativa. The sequence goes on from NC_141895.1 coordinate 28,703,863, forward strand.
ACTATTGGGGTTAAAATTATAATTAAGAGTTTGTGTTATGCTCATTCCATTGTGTTGCTGGCGTCAACAGTTAACTATGGGCTATGGCTCCTCAGATGATTTCCCGCAAGATATGCAGGTTTTGCATTGCTTTTGTTTCAGATTAAATGAAGCATGCATAACTTTTATTCCCTTTATTCTAGTTCTGGCTTGCTTCCTCCTTCATACGGTGCCAACTCCGATGGATGTTAATTCAAGAACACAATTATCAAATGAACCTACTGGAGTTATCGTAACAACTGTTGACAGCAATAAGATTAAAGACTCCGATGGTTCATGAGAAACTGCAACAACTGACCCTCCAGACAAAATTCAATTCAGAGTACATACGAAACACCAGCATTAAGAAAGATCTAAATTCACGGCAATCCTCAGTTTTTCCTCAGTTTTAGTCAGCATCCATCTCCTCGAGCGCAGTTTTAGCTGCTGTCTTCGCTTCTTCCAGAAGATCATCAGGGACCTACGATGAGTCAATTTTTTATGGTTCATAAACACTTCTTTAAATCACACATCAATAAGGAAGCATTTATAAAGTTTTTTTACCTTCTGATGCTCTCGTTTTGACTCCTCGCATATCCAACTCATCTCCAGTTCAAAGGCCTTGTCCTTGGCTTCATCGTGTAGCTTGTAGATGCTGCACAAGAAAAGTCACATTAGTCTTGCTATAAAATGAACCTGGTTATAAAAAGCACATGAGAACCACAAGAGTTTACTAATGAAAACGTGTGCATGAGAGAAGCAAAGCAGTACTCACATTTTTGCCACCTCGATAACGCCTTCTTTGCATGTCATCTCAGATAAATTCAATTTCTCAATTTCCCTGCAAGGAATCCTCTGATCCATCAGAACAATTGTATACCCTTGCCGTTTTGATAACTATATCTATAACCCTTTAGTTGAAACAAATTCCACACAGGTCAAAGGCGGCCAAAAGCTATACAATCCAGAAACAACTGTCATAAGGTTCTTATACTTCATACATTCATGGAGAATCATCAGTTTTATAAAGTTAAAATTCATCATTATCGAGCATGGAAGCTAACCTTATCCTTCAAGTTAAATTTATCACTTCGTCTAATTAATTATAAAGTTAATTAGCATTTCCTTTGGAAAAGTTAAATTGATCAATCCTAGTGGTACTTCATATACCCTTCCTAGAAAATACTAGGATAAAACCAAAAACATTCACACTGTAGCTTACGTTTTGGCAGCTTGCTTTCCTTTGCCAATTGCCGCACCAAAATATCTCTGCAGGAAAAGAATCCATATGATGACAGATAAAAATGACGTAAACTTTAAAACTTAAAGAGGGATATCTACGAGCAGAAACTTACATATGATATGCCTGATGGTTCAATCATGTACAGTTGAGGTCCATCTCTGTCATAACCTCCAAGAATGACTCCACAGCCAAAAGGCCTTAAAACCAAAAAAAAATCGTCTTAGGAGAAATGCTTAGACAACTAATAGAGAGTACACAAAAAAATCATTTCTTATAATTCATTCAAGTAGATGAACTGGACAAACCTGAGCCACCAATAGAGAGTACACAAATGTACATAACTTGCAACACGCTCAGAAAGTTCCTTCACAGGTACAGCATCGCCATAAACACTAAATTATCACAAGTGAAAGTAGAGTTGGTTACACAGTTGGGGAACAGTTATGCAAAGCTATGCAGGAAGAAAGGCGAACATACACATTGACATCTTATCCCCATATATTTTGAAATTTAACTAAGAGAAACATCCCCTTGAGATAAGCTGAGCTATAGGAGTAAAACAGTTATTTCATAGTAATAAATCTAAGATGTTTTCATTTGATACCTCTCATAGCTTCTTGCTTCAGATTTGGCCCGGGCAACAATTTGCCTACCATCAGCTGCAAGCCCAGCAACAGCCTGACATGACAGAAGTAGAATTCCTCATAATAATGAAAACAAAGAAAACAATATACGAACAGACTAAACACGGTGGTAACTGGAAAACTTGAAAAAATACATATGTCCATAGCAGAAACTAATTTCCTAATAGTTTAGAAGAAAAAGGAAAAACAAAACATACCATGCCAGCATGACGATGAACAGAATGGATTCTCCTGTTTGAACCTGGTAGCATCATCTTTGACGCAATAAGTTTCTCCACACCCTAAAACCAAAACCCCCAAAAGATAAAAACACTTAGCAAGACCATTCCTTTATCAAAAGAAAACTGTGTAAATCTTTACAAAACCCAAAACTAACAACAGATTCTCAAAATGGACTGTCAAGTGTGTCATCTTCAGTCAATATAATTCCAAGGATTTTATGTCAAATTAAAGCTACAGAATCTGATAACATAATACTTCATTGGAAACTGAAACATACATCGAAATTGAATTAAAGAATACGAGCAAGAGAGACCAAAACCACTATAACGCTTCAGTGAAGAAAGTAGCAAAAGAGAGAAGAAACAAACCATTACAATCCCGTCTTTGCACTTGATTCCAACAACAGTCCTGCGGAGAAAGAAAAAAAAAAAGCCCTAATTCGTGAAGGAGGAGGGGATTCTCCATAACCAAAAAATCTTAAAAATTTGAAAAGCTAAATCCGATCTAGTCAACGGAGAAATCGAAGAAGAAGATGGAGAAGTAACTAACCCACTGTTGTCAACAGCTTTAGCGGCGTACTCGATCTGGAAAACACGGCCATCGGGAGAGAAAGTGGTGACGGAGAGATCGTATCCAGTTCCAATGCTACTCATCTTTCTCGATCTTTTTTTTTTTTGCTCTGATTTCTCCTTCTTCTTCTTCTTCTTCTTCGAGTGATTTAAGCAGAGATCGGAGAATGGGGTTTTCTTTGTTCTCAAGCCAGCGAACCCGAAGCTTTTGGAGCTCCGATTCTGGGCTTTTTTGGATCATTATAACGATTCGGGTCGGATACTCGAGTGGGTCGATTCAGCTTACTAACGGGCTTTACTTATATTTATAATTTGGCCCAGTATGTTTTTTTTTTTTTTAGGAGTACCATCTTACGGGCTTTACTTATTTTAATTAAAAACTTCCGTCCATTTAAAAACTCTTCAACGACATTTTCAGTGCAATCAAATCTACAAATATCGATTGGTTTACAATTTTCTATTCCTCAATTAAATTACACTACAGTAGTAAACACAAAACTTTTTAAGTAAGAAAGCGCTAGGCAGATCCTACTTTACTTGTATTTCGTTGTGGATAATACGAATTTTTGTCGGCAAAACAACAAATACATACTACACCCCATTCATCATATCGTACATTGGAATAAATACATCACTTCCATCTTAAACAAACAAAAAAAAAACATATAAAGGCCCAGTGGAAGAATATAATAAAAAGAATCAGATTCGAAATTGCTCTAATTGGGCTTAATGGGCTTTTCTCTTTCCCTTTTCATCAGCTTTATAATTCACACAACACCTTCATCTCTAATTTACACACACACGTTGATTCCTCTTCTCTCTTTCTCGTGTTCTCATCGTTGGCCTAAAACAAGAGAAGCAAAAATGGCAGATCAGCTCACCGATGATCAGATCTCTGAGTTCAAGGAAGCTTTTAGCCTATTCGACAAAGACGGAGATGGTTCCTTCTCTTTCTCTCTCAGATCTTTCCTCTTTTCGATAATTTTTTTTTTATCTAAGCTTTCACTTGTTTTTTTTTTTTTTTTAATGGTGCTTTGAATTTACTTAGTCATGGCCTAACGAATTTAATACTTTTCTTTGTTTCATCATTGGATTCTGTGAATATCACATTATGCTTCGATTTGGCTTCGATTTTTTTGAATTGCTATTGGATCTAATCTATCACGATGATGATTATCTCATACTGAATCGAGTTTTAGTTTTCCAGATTTTGCTTATATAGTTATGAGAATTGACTCAAATCTTTAGAATCAACCGATGTTTACAGCCGCTAATTGAGTAATCGGAGTAGATTATAATTATAAATTTGAAGATTTGGTGCTTAATTGATTCAGTTATTAAAGTAGATTACAGTGTAATTTGAAGATTTGTTTTGTGTTTAAATTAGTAGCCTGATTTGAGAGAAACGTGTGTGTGTGTGTGTATGTGTTTGATTAGGTTGTATCACGACGAAAGAGCTGGGAACGGTGATGAGATCACTAGGACAAAACCCAACAGAAGCAGAGCTACAAGATATGATTAACGAAGTTGATGCTGATGGTAACGGAACCATAGACTTCCCTGAGTTTCTCAACCTTATGGCTAGGAAGATGAAAGACACTGACTCTGAGGAAGAGCTCAAAGAAGCTTTCAGGGTTTTCGATAAGGACCAGAACGGTTTCATCTCCGCTGCTGAGTTGAGACATGTTATGACTAACCTTGGTGAGAAGCTTACTGATGAGGAAGTCGATGAGATGATCAAAGAAGCTGATGTTGATGGAGATGGTCAGATCAATTACGAAGAGTTTGTCAAAGTTATGATGGCAAAGTGAGGAAAACAAACTTATCTATAATTCTCTCAATCTTTTTCATTTCTCAATCTGATTTTTTTTTTTTCTTGCTTTCTTTTGAATTTGACTGTTCATTATTTTTGCATTCGTTTCGCTATTTCATGTTATGTGAACTGTTTCGTGATTTATTTGTTTGGAAAAGATTTAAAACTGTATTTTTTTTTTTTTTTTTGAAGTACAATCATTGCTGTGATGGTCAATTGGAAAGCTGTCTCTTGATATGATTACTTTTTATCTTTTTGGTCAAAACTTATTGTTTGGTTAAATTTGTGAAAAATTGTCGGATTATACGAATTATATATTCTTTCAATCGGTAAATTCTAAAATGCTAGTTTCAAAAGTTTAGGTGCTTGGAATTTACATTATATTAGTATCTTTGTTTAAAAACTATTTTTTTATAGTGATTCTTGGCCCTAAGTCAAATTCATATCAGTTTTTTTATACTATATGGTTTACATATGTTTAAGAACATAAATAAAATGTTAAACAAAAAGAAAAACTATAGAGAGATGAAATTTAGAAAAGCAAGAAAAGATATTAAAAACAAAAAAAAAAAACATAACTTCCATGTCAATTTTTTCCATTTAAAATTTCCAGCTTTAATTCTTTTTTTCCACTTCAGTTTTCAGGTTTATAAATTACTTTTTTTCTTTTTCTTTTTCTTGATTCAAAAAGAAAGAAGCAAAAAGTACTTTTCTTTTGAGTTGGACGTTATTGTATAAAGAGACAGATATGTTTAGGGGAATAAAATCAAAGATGGATGGTAAGCAGCAAAAGGGCTCAGATAGATGAAATGAGAATCTTTAAACCTTTAATTATGACTGAAACATTTATTTTCTTTGGGTTATTTAAATATTATTGAATATCTCTTAATACCTAATTATTTTCTTTAAATGTGTGTCCTAATTTTAATTAGGAGAAGAGGGAAGAGGGTTATGACAACGAAGCGTAGTAGCAATTCTGCCGACTCCAAAGAAAAGAACGGTCGCCGGAAAAGCCACTGCTGTATTCTCTGAGCTCCGACCATTTCTTCTCGTTATCTATTATTATTATACGCTTGTGCTTTTGTGTGTAAAAAATAAGAGATTTGTACCTCATACATCTATAAAACGGATTTTAAATGTAATCTCTAATTTGAATATATTAAATATTTACTACATTTGTTATGATTTCAAAAAAAAAAAAAAAAATTGTAATTTGTTTTTTTTAGGAGATAACTGTTGTTAATTAATACTTCGGCGGTCTAACTATCCTAATTTCTAAGTTGATTTAGGTATTTCCTATCAATCACAATGTGGGCATATATATATATATATATATATGTATGATCTAATTTTTGTGAGATAATAAATATAATTAAATGAATAAAAAATACATTTTTAGGAAGTATCCTAAGCTTAAAAGTCTTTCCAAAGCTTTGGTATGGAAGTTATGCATGAACGTAATGCTCACAACTTCCCTCTAGACCTAGCTGCTGTTGTGGGCGTAGCGGAGTGACCCTTACTATGACTCATCTCAGTTACTCTTCATCACAGGACAATATATATTAGTTTGTATTAAGAACAAAAAAAAAAACGTTAGCTTTATCTATACAGTAATTTGGGGTTCCCATCTTATACGAGACATTTCCCCTTGATGGAGAGTAAGGAAAAATAACAAGATAGAAACAGGGCATGTCCAAATTAATTGTAGATTGTAGTATAGTTCTCCGAGCGAGCTCGAGCTTGCGCAATGAGTACCTCGCAAGCATGAGGGAACAGAGAGTACGTAGGCGATCAAGGAGAGTTCGGTCCACCACTTCTAACGCTTGTTTTATAACTCTTGGGGGGGGGGGGGGGGGGGGGGGGGCTCTTTGTCTATCACTGTTTTATTCAAGGATCAAAAATACTATGCGAAGAGATTTGTTCCTCCCTTAAGTTTCCTCAATCTCATTAGTCATTCTTCTCGTCTGTGACTCTCTCATCCGTGTCTTTTCACTTTGCATGAACAATTTTTGTTTGCATTACCAAATCAATCAATGAAAAGTCTGCATGATATATCTTAGGATTATTTAATCAAGTTAACTTTGATTACAAATACAATACTAACTGTATTGAAACACTTTGTGTTACTTCTTCTTAGTAATCAATTTTTTCAAAAAAACATTAAACACTTCTACCAATTTGAATTTAACATGGCACCACCAAAACCGTAAAGAATTTTTTTTCAATCGTGTATATTAAATCGGTTGCTAAGTAAGTATTTTCGTCAAATGTAATGCAACTAATCACTCCCTTTCTCAATAATATTTTTACTCCATTTATCTAGGCAAAATAGAAATCTTATGGATAAGAAGACACAAAAAAAAGGAAAAAGAGATGTGTGAAAAAGGTTCATCATGCATATATACATGAAGTGAAGCTTTAGAGTTCATGCAAAACACTTCACAACTACATTTTGTTCAATATACATATTTAATTAGTCAATTCCCTTATTAACACATAAAATACATCTAGCGGTATATTTAATTTAACATGGCATTAATAGCCAAAGATAGGAATAGAATCCATTGCTTTTTGATAATTTTCCTTCTATGCAAGTAATCCTTTCCTTTCTCTACAATATTTATTATTCCATAGTTCATTATCAGAAAAAGCTCCAATTTTGAGGGACAAAATGGAATAGTATCTTTAAACGGGCCAGTAAGTTAAAGGATTAAAAAAAATAAGCGTTATAGAAAAATAGAAAAATAAGAAGCAAAAAAGTGGTTCGAAAAAATCTCATGCATATACAATGAAGTTGAAGCATTAGGATTCATGCAAAATTTTATGCTCAGCCGCTATAAATATATCTTCAAGAAAACAATGTAAACAATAGATTGAATAACAAAAAACAAAACAAAAAAAAAAGAAGAAGATGGGGAAACAATTATGGGCATTAATACATGTAACAGTGGTGATATTAATCATAGTAGAAGTGGAATCAAGCCTTCACAGAGTAGGCGGTGGAAGATACAGTTGGAACTCCGACGTTAACTACTCTGATTGGGCCAACCACCAACGTTTCTACTCCGGCGATTGGCTTTGTCAGTAAAATTTCTTTCTTTATTCTTTCTTTGCCACTTTCTTGTTTATTGTTCATCCCTTTCAACTAAAACTTGTTTTCTAAAACTGTTAGATTTCGGGTTCAATAGAACGCGTCATAGCATTCTCCAAGTAAACAAGAGTAGCTACGAGCAATGCGTCGACACAGATTTCATATTCAATATTACCCGTGGAGGAAGAGATGTCTTTCAACTCCTAGAACCAAAGCCATACTACTTCATTTGTGGTAGAGGTTATTGCATTAAAGGTATGAAACTTGCCATCAACGTCCTCCCTCAACCACCACCATCAGCTCCTCTCACTCCCACCTCAACGGCCTTTACTCTCATACCTTTACACGCTTTCACCGCAGCCATTCTCACTTTCGTCTTTAAAGCTTTAATACTTTGACTATGCATATGTCGTTTCTTTCTTGAGTTTGATTTAATGTGTATGAACAACTGAAACAAAAGTGTCACTTTCTCAAACTTAAAAATTTTCACTTCAATAAGCAGCAACGTTATGTAGTTGGTGTCAATTTTGTTCGTTTGGAACTAACACAAAAGAGTCCATTTCATATATCTAAGATTCACTACAAAAACTTGTCAACTATAAGCTTTGAGTAGGCTTTGTAGTTTGTTTTGGACCTTTGGGTTTCATTTTAATGTAAGATCTCTACAGAAGGCTTTGCTTTTAACTAGGTTATGTCGTTTGTTTTGAATGCAAGAGCTATCGAGACAAAAGGGTCACTTCCTGAACTTAGATATTCGCTACAATTAAGTTTTTTTTTCAGACAACCACCGAATAGTTAAAAGGGGTAAAACCATTTAAACCCCAGCAGGCAAAAAAGGCTGGCGATAATAGTAACAAAAAACATACCAAGCCTTAGCGTTTGATGCCTTTAACGCCTAAACCGAACCGAAAAGTCGATTAACTACTACTTACTTACTGAGCCAAGTAGGCGTGGTCATTTAACAGAAGAACATGGAGTTGGCGACATTGTCTTTGAGTTTTGGGAGCTGTGCAACAGAAATTGGTCCTGGAGCTGTGATGCCACCATGGCTTGATGATGTCTCAGACTGATCTTCAAACTTCATGAACGTCCCAAGCTGAGCAGCTGCCAAGTGAGCATAGCAGATCGGAGCAACTGCACAAAAATGTAAAATGTCAGTTTTTCAAAGAACAAATGGATATTATAGCAACGAACTAACGAAACAAGTTGTATATGGTAGGTAATGTACCAACAGAAATGGCAGAGGTGCTTCTTTGGTACCTGGAATTTTGCCAAAGAAAGAAATCAGATCATTTTTGTGATTATTACTATCAAAGTTACCACAAATTAAGTAATGAAGATTGAGTGAGACTACATACACATAGGAGAGCGAGTGGACAAGTTCCTGAAGTTCATCAGGTGAAAACCCAATCTCATCATACAGGACATGGTAGTGCGTTGGACGAGTAGTTCCCTAATTCAAAACATAAAGAGTGTTATTAACACTAGAACAATCAACAAGTGAAGGTTTGAGAGTTTATATATATGATACTTACAATCATTCCAGCGTGCGCACAGAGGTAGAAATCATTGTTCTTTGGGTGGCATATTTTGTTGTCAATGATTGTTCCTGCGCAATAACCAAAACCACCATGAGACTGAGATAATCAATGTGTCCAAAAAAAAAGGTTATAATGAAAGATTTATCAATCACCTGGGGGGACATTATCAGGGTTCGAAGACTGGAAGAATTTGGTATGATGATTCTTTTGAGCCACCAACAAGAGGAATTTAGGGTTCCAATTCTCATCCAGGAACTTGCACGCCTGAGGAAAGAGAGATGCAATTAAGTACTAAAAGAGTACAAGAAAATTACAGTAAGAAACTTTGATCTTTTGACTATTTCAACTACCTGAATGATCTGATCAAGTTCGATATTGAGAACCTGACTGAACTGAGATTCACTCACACCATCCCTAGAAGCATTAAAAGAACCACTATGAGAAAATAAAGAACGGGAAAAATGAAGAGACAAAAGCTCAAATGTAACAAAGGAATTACCTGAATATTATGATATGCTCTGGCTTTCTCTTATTCGAGCTGGTGTAGAAATCTACCAGCAACTCCCTGCAATCAACAAACAAAGTTACATAAATACTTGAATAAGAATTCATGCAAGACTCAACATAAGCCACATCAGTATAAGTGCGCACTTGATAATGCCATCGTCTGCAGTTCCGTTTATCTTAACAAGGGACTCAATCATCTCAGCCTTAGAAGGCTGAGTCCGAACAGATGCTCTATACTTTGAGACTAGTGGCCACTCCCTCGAACTCACCACCTAAGTAAACCATTAGAAAAGAGAATTAAAGATCAGTCTTGAAAAGATAGGCGAATACAAAAGCAAACGATATATAAACACAGTTAAGAGTAAACATATTACAGCAGCAATGGACGGGACATCAGACTGTCCAGGAGATCCATGTGAAACATCCATCCCAAGGATAATGGTTGGAACCTTGGAAATCACAGTGAACGCAGGTGTTCGCTCTACGCTTAACATTGAGTTAAGGCCTCCAAGCTGTAGTTATATGTTATCAGAGATGATTGCACACAAGAAGCAAATAAACCATTTCGAAAAGAGAAAAAACAAAAAGAGACATATTACCTTTGCATTGATCTTCAAAAGTAAATTTGTAAGATACTGATCATTAGGTTGCCGCGTGGGAGCCATGCATTGAGTAACAATGCCAAATTCAGTTAAGTTTTTCTTCTTCCATGGGCCTGATGAGGAAATCAAAGTTTTTATTCAAGGAAACTTACATTATACAAACCAAAAAAGATTATTTAAAGACTGGATTTAAGAGATACTAACCATAGAGATCACAGTTCTTTTTCTCGGGAAGCACACATAGTATGAATTGTGGGACACCAGGGAGTTTAGACTGGATGTCCTTAAACATATTCTCAACACGATTAAGAGGAGGAGCACGGCGAAATTGATTGCCCTCCTCAAACACTTGAAAGGGATGAGCAATATCCTGAGACAAAATACAAAAAGAAGCACTTAGCATCGATATTGTTGATGACGATCAAGAATACAAAAAACAAAAGAGAATTTCTTCTACTTACAATGCCTTTTGATCCTCCAATTTTGATCAGATCATCAACAACTTGACGTACATTACAGCGTGCAGAGAAATTGACAACAACCCAGCGTTCAATTTTGGTGGGCTCCACAAATTGCTGCACAACAAAGGTAATCAGACTATTTGAACAGGTAAAAACACACAAAGAAAGGCAGAGAGAAACAGCACCTTGTTATTAAAATTCCATCGCCCATTCCTGGGAAAGGTTTCAGATCCACATCCCATTTTCAGCTGTAAGTCCAAGAAAAGTAGAGAAAGATTAACTGTATGAAAAAGATTGATAATAATTTATCAAGTCAACAGTAATCAATTGTACCATACCTTGGGAGCTGGAAGAACACGACCCTCCACCTGAGTAAAGTTGGAGCTGATCGAAATACCACAGGAACGCAGAAGAGGTTCAGCATCATAGTTGCTAACTTTCAGAGCCTGAAAGCATGAAACCAAAAGTATATAAGTTCCAATTCACTGACAAAACAGAACAGATATGAAGCAGTCAGGATACTTTACTTTGGACAGAACGGTCATCCTCTCTTGGGGTTTCTGTCTGGATTTCTCAACAAGGGCAGATCTTTGAAATGTGTTGAGTGCTTTTGTGTACCTCTGAAGTGGAATCAAGGCGCAGAGCTACAAAATTTCCACCATATTACACAAATTAGCATGAATTCCCAAAACAAATTAGCATGAGAAGGTTGATACGTAAAAGAGGCAAACCTCAAGAGGAATGTAAGTGGGTCGCTTTGGCTTCCCAACATTGATGCACGGCAGATCCGCAGAATATCGCAAATCAATATGCCTTATTTCGCGGAAGTAGTCAGCAACTGTCACTTCAGTAGTCTCGAACTCTCCATTTTCATTTGGGTTCCTTTTCTTCAGTTCAAACCTAGATATTGTAACTAGCAAACTTCAGAGAACCATTTATCTTTGGAAGGGATCTCAATGTCAGAATGTAGAACAGAAACAAATGCATCTCACTACAAAGTCAAATTAGTGAATATCTTACATCTGTTCACTGCAATTTTTTTCACTCAAGCCGGTGATCCTGAACTCTTGGTTTGAGGGGCTGACCTTAATCCTTAGATTCTTAAGCGTTCTTTTAGCCTGTTGAAAACAACATGATCAAATGTTTCAAGCTAAAGCAAAAAGGTAGGAATATGTTTCGACCATGAAGTTGCCACATATCATAACAAGTCAATTACCTTAGACCAGTCAATCGAATATGGATCCCTCGCATTTTGGTTAGCAACTAGGAAATCCAGCACTGGGCCAGGCTTGATAATCATGGTGGTTGTAACATCTGGCATAAAAACAAAACATAAACTATTAGACACTAAATCATTGCTACAAAAGACAGAATCAAACACCAACATCAAGTACAAGTGAAAATTACGTACCCATGTTGAGTGACATGCCACCCTGCGTTGTTCTGAAGCTGGAGTGAAATCCCCTACATCCTAAGATGTCACCACCAACTTGTTCACAGTTACTTGGATCATTGTGAAAAAAAGACTGTCGAACAAGCAAGCAACCTCTGCAGATTATACCAAAGTTAATACTTATTATAAAGACAAAAAATATATGAAATTAAAAAGAAACTAAACACTTGTCACTTACTGTCTGGCAGCATGTTGCCTCAATATGATATCAAGAACCCGTATTGCCTCCTGGGAGTTCTCTGACTCTTGTCCACGCATTGCATTAGCAAGAGCTTGTAGAGGAATTTTGGCCGCATAGCTGATTTCCACTTTAAAGTTTTTGGACCGGTTAGGCCTACGCAGTCTTTTCCTATCACCATCACTAGGACTTTCATTCCCATTGGGGCTTCTATTTCCGTTAGTCCTGCTCAAAAAATCCTCAACAAGAACCAAAACTAAAGCACATAACCAATGTGATGACTAAAGTCAGATGATGTTTTACCTTGCAGCAGATACTTCCTCAAGGACCACAGAAAAATCCATCTTGTTACTAGGCAAAGCTCCATATGTAAACAGCGTCTTCTCACCGTCATAAGCAAACTCTTTACCATCTAGATCAGAATGGTACGTCTCATGCACCTTGTCAAGGATTTTTCTTCCAACACCCTTTGCTTCAACAGGACGACCATCATCATAGAATAGAGCCACCTGTACAAACCCACAAATAATCCCATTAGTCTGACATCATTCAGAACTAAGTAACAGAATAAGCAAACATAACAGTAATAAAGAACATACTCACTGTAGTGATGGAAATCAATCTATCCTTCTAGTTTAATAGGTTCAATTTACTTGTTATTTTGCCCTTATTTATGTTTATGCTAAATAATCCCATTAACTAAAAATGTATTTAACAGTTTCAAAACTTACGCTGTAGTGGAAGAAATGGCCCTGAAGATTAGCCACGTCGACTCTGAAATGGTTAGTCAACAATTGAATCTTTTGGCCCCTTGTTCCAAAGCCTTTACGAGCCATAGGTACTCGCAAGTTCTTCTTCTCAGCAAGTTCGGTTTTAACACGAATTGGTTCCACATTTGGAGGTATAACTGGTGGCGGAGGGGGTAATGCAGAAGTAACCCCACTCCCGTTAGCTCCATTTGCTGATTCAAGATCAGCTCCGTTACCATTTGTTGAATCCATCTCCTGAACAAAGAAACAACACAAACATAAAAGGTTTAGATCTCAACATGTATGAATAAAATACACAATCCAAGCAACAATTTCAACACACAAGCTTCTCTTGTCAAAAAACCAAACAAATACACATGCAAAAGTGGCTACATATGTGAAAGTTGCAAAGAGAAGGCAAATCTTTGACTAAAACCAAAAAGCCCCAATTTTTGTAGTCGGATAAAAAAGACACATGCAAGTGTAAGCAAGCAAACATGTCTAACACGAAAAACGTCAGCTTTTATATCCTACATACTAAAAACAAATAAGCGTCAGCCATGTGAAAGTTCATAGCTTTATTCTTAACAAAAACCCCAAAAGGTGACATCTTTGAAACAAAACCTCAACAAAAATCTCACCTTCAGAACAAAAATCGCAACTTTAGTACAAAAACCCACAAAATCAAAGAGAGGAAGCAGTATATGCAAGAAAAATCCGAACTTTAGAACAAAAATCTCAACTTTACAACAAAAAACCCACAAAATCAAAGAGAAGAAGCGGTATATGCAAGAAAAACCCAAACTTTTTGAGACTTAAACTCTAAATTCAACGAAAACCCCCATAAGAACACTGCATGCGAAGCATTCAACCTCTGAGAGTAAAAAAAAACCCAACTTTTTTAGTGGGTTTGTCAAAAAAACTCCCAAAGTTAGGTTTTTGAAATTAAAAAAAAAAACACAGAAACCACACAAAAAGGCACAAACCCGGAGATTAAAGAAGCCACATTCCTAAGAAACCCAAAACATAAACCCTACAGTAGAATCAAACAAGAAAAACAAACAAACAAAAAAAACCCTAGAATCATCATCACCTTTGAGTGTACCGACGAAAGAAACAAAGACGGAAAACCTAGCCGAAACAAGAGAAGATCTTTTTTTTCCTTTTCTTTCAATTTCTCTCTCTCTTTTTTGCTTTTTTTACTCTTTAAAACTTTTGCTCCGAGCTGAAAGGGAAAAAAATTTGTTCAGTGACAGTAGCATAAATGGAGGATTCTTCGCCTTCCTCTACAACGCGTCTCCATAGTAAGTAAACCCATTCTTACAATCCTGACCGTTCGTTAGTATGACTTTTGTTGATTGACTTAATTTTGTGTCCCGCTATGTTATTTTGAAATTTTTTAATTGAATTGTGTTTAGTGGGTAGACAAACCTTCTGAATTCCTAATAGCGAATGTGCGCATTAATTGACACGTACTTGTTTACATAAGTGTTGATTTAACAACTGTGTTACTATCAAGCACGATATAAAATTGTAACAGTTTTATTATGCAGGTATCATTCTAAAAAGTCTCTAAACCAATGTAACTGCTTATTTTATGGTTGATCCTCACTGGAATCCATTTTAATTCTTGGACGAGAAAGGTTTCTATTTTAATTTTGAGATTCTCTTCCGCAATTAAAAAAGTATCTAAACTGGTGAATGGAGAGATTAGATGGATTCAATTAATAAAACTATATTTGGAGATGATTGTTAATTTGTGGTTAAGGATATAAAAGGATAACAAGGGCTTTGTCTCTTTTTTCTTTATGAGACTATACATTGTATAATCTATACTACACTTTTAGAAATGATATAATATTGTGAGTTCGTTTGTGTTGACATATATATAGTTTGTGTTGACATTAGGAACTTACATAAACCAGCCAGCTGGAGGACGAAGGCAACATTAGAAAGAAGAAAAAGAGACTATTTTTATATTCCACACATTGGCAAGCTAGATAGATAGATACACTAGGATTCTAGGAACCATAACTAACATGATACTTATTTTAAAGAGACATTTGAAGCATAGAAGATCAGGACGTGCTTGGTTTTACAGATTGCCTATGTTCAAAAAACCAAAGAAAATCAAAACGTTAAGTATACGAGTTCTAAGCAAGCCATCTCACATGTAATTTCTATGATGTTTTTGTTACAAATAATAAACGGTTTCGATTGGTAACATCATCTAAATGAGGTGGTTGATTTTGTTCTAGTGGTTGTAGTGAAGGTGGTTAGAAAACATAGAAAAAAACATGGTTGAATTAAAGTGAGCATTTCAATAATAGTTATAATTAGTAACAAACGTTGAAAATAAACAAGAAATTATAAAAAATAACATAAAATATGAAATATGAAATTCAAAAAAAAAAACTATTTTCATAAATTCTTGTAGAGAATAATAAATATGAATTCTATTACAACTTTTAGTTAAAACTATAATAAAAAAGCAATCATCTCGTTTGCAAACGAAACCGCCTTGTTTTTTGGGTGGTTGCAAAATTTACTTCAGTTTATGTATAAAATTTATTATCAAACATAAATAATGTAATTTATTTATTATAAGTATTTAATTTCCAACACATAATCGTAAGCTTCCAAAACAAAATCGTAAGCTTCCAACGATTTTTCAAAGTGGATTTTTTGGAAACGCAAAAAAAACAGCAATTTGAGAGCTTCCGATTTTCAGGGAATTAAAGCTTTTGTGCTTCTTAGAAGAAAACATATCCTCCACGACCAACTAACCATGTTATCCTTCTTTTTTTTTTTTTTTTTGAAAAAAATTCTTCACACTTTTTTTTTTCATTTTTTGTGTTAGTTTTATAATCTCCAACATTCAAGTGTTAAACATAAATTATGTTGTTTATTTATTTTAAGTATTTAATTTTCAAAATTGAAACGCAAGCTTCCAAAATATAATCATTCGTAAGCTTCCAACGAGTTTTTAAATTGGATTTTTTGGAAACGCCAAGAAAGTAATATTCTGAGAGCTTCCGATTCCGAGGGAAGTGAACCTCCCATAAAGCTTTTGTGCTTCTTAGATGAAAACATATTCTGGTCGACCAACCAACCATGTTATCCTCTTTCTTTATTTTATTTTTTGAAAAAAATTCTTGACACTTTTTTTTGTTTTTTTTTGTGTTAGTTTAAAATCTCCACCATTCAAGTGTTAGATGCTCAATTAAATTATTGAAACAAATTATTCTTGCAAATTACCCTAAAATAATTTTAAAACAAAAAATAGTGTCAAAATCCTATTAGAATTAAAACTATATGATAATAACAATTTGAAAAGTACATTTTATAGTTGTGGCTTTTCATCGCAAATTTTTATAAAATATTTTTATTTAATTTTTAGTACTCTGAAAAAAATTTCAATGGTTATGTATTTTTACAAAGTTGCATCTATTAATTTAAAGTTGTGTCTTTTCACCATATTTTGATTGCATTTGTTCATCACAATTGTTCATTCTAATATTTGTGTCTTTTAGAGAATATTGTTTATAATATAATTTAATGTCTTTTGAATCTATATATTTTTCTTACATAACTTCCAAACTATTTGTCCTTTGACATAATTTTTTTGTTTTATAATGAACCAAATGATTTAAATTTCAATATCCAATGTTATTCTATACTCTTAATTACAGTTGTGTCTATTTATTCTATCTCTTCCTAAAATATTTTTATTTTTATTTTATTTTTTGTTTTTAGAAAGTTGTGTTTCTTACTATAACTTTTATTGATACATTTTAACTCAAGGTTAAATATATTTTGTAATTATAACTATTTTATTGATACATTTTCTTGCTATAACTTTTATTGATACATTTTGGTTAGAGTATAGTATTTTTGGCAAAAAAAAAAAATGATATTTTGAGGAATTTCTCTTTAAACTAGGAATTTCCCAGTTTTGATATTAATCCAGGTCATCAAAAAATTTTGTCTGGTTTTGACCAATTTTAACGGTTCAACTTAAATTTAATGACCTGATTTAATTGGGATTCGGCTAAATGAGTAATTGCAGGGCCGGTCTGGTCCGGTTTGTTCCGGTTTGATTCCCATAAGAACTGTAAATCACCTACCGGTTACCGCGTCTTGTTGTGTTGTGCACCAGACCGACGATGAAGTCACTTTGATCCTAAACGTCAATCAATGCTCATTTTTAAAAAATTAAATTATATATTTGGAGGAAAAAAAATGAAACGGTGCGACTTTAATTAAAATATTTATTTATACTCCCTCCCATCGCCCCCAAAAGCATCTTCTCTCTCTCTCTCTTTCCTCTTCATTTACAAAAAACCCAGAAAACACACACACAGTAATAAATGTCTCTTTCTCCCCCACCCATGTGATCTTTAATTGACTTTTCTTCTTCTTCCTCTTCATCATCCTTGAAATTGTGGGGATTGATCAAAATTAAGACTTCCTTATCTGTTTATTATTATAACTTTGTGGAAACAAGAGAAATATACCAGTTTTAGGGGTGTTCTTTATCTACAAACTCTTTCAGGCAACACTCCTTTGTCTCTTTGCTTCTCTTCTTGTTTTGTTTCTATTTTTTTATGTTGATGAGATGGCTTTGGTATTTTTATTACTTTCTTGATGGGTCTTCGTTTTTTTTTTTTTTCTTTTGGTTCAGATCGTTTGCTTTTGTTGTTGTCTATATGATTCATTTTGACGATCTGTGTATTGAGAACATTACTCTATAGTCTCTATAAAGTTAGAGTTTTTTTTTCCTTCTTTTTCTTTGACTCTTAATCTTCTCATTTGATATGATCTGATGTGTTTGTTTTGTGGTTAGCTTGTGGTGATTGATTCTTTTTCTCTTTTCAGGTTAAAGAAGTTGATTGGGTCTGGTCTTGATTGCGGTGGAAGAGACATGATGATGTTCAACGAGATGGGTATGTATGGAAACATGGATTTCTTCCCCACCTCCACACCTCTCGATGTGTGTCCATTGCCACAAGCTGAACAAGAGCCAGTACTGGTTGAAGATGTCGACTATACGGATGATGAGATGGATGTGGATGAGCTTGAGAAGAGGATGTGGAGAGACAAGATGCGTTTGAAACGTCTCAAGGAGCAGCAAAGCAAGTGTAAAGAGGAAGGTGTCGACGGCTCGAAGCAGAGGCAGTCACAAGAGCAAGCTAGGAGGAAGAAAATGTCTAGAGCGCAAGATGGGATCTTGAAGTATATGTTGAAGATGATGGAAGTTTGTAAAGCTCAAGGCTTTGTTTATGGTATCATCCCTGAGAAGGGTAAGCCTGTGACGGGTGCTTCTGATAATCTGAGGGAATGGTGGAAAGATAAGGTCAGGTTTGATCGTAATGGTCCAGCTGCTATTGCTAAATACCAAGCGGAGAACAATATTCCTGGAGGGAGTAATGATTGTAACAGTTTGGTTGGACCAACACCTCATACCCTTCAGGAGCTTCAGGACACGACTCTTGGATCGCTTTTATCTGCGTTGATGCAACATTGTGATCCTCCACAGAGAAGGTTTCCTTTGGAGAAAGGAGTTTCTCCACCTTGGTGGCCTAATGGGAAAGAAGACTGGTGGCCTCAGCTCGGTTTGCCTAACGAGCAAGGTCCTCCTCCTTATAAAAAGCCTCATGATTTGAAAAAAGCGTGGAAGGTTGGTGTTTTGACTGCGGTGATCAAGCATATGTCGCCTGATATTGCTAAAATCCGTAAGCTTGTGAGGCAATCGAAATGCTTGCAGGATAAGATGACGGCGAAAGAGAGTGCTACTTGGCTTGCCATTATAAACCAAGAAGAGGTTGTGGCGCGGGAGCTTTACTCTGAGTCATGCCCTCCTCTGTCTTCTTCATCATCTTTAGGAAGCGGGTCGCTTCTCATCAATGATTGTAGCGAATATGATGTTGAAGGTTTTGAGAAGGAACAACCTAGTTTCGACATGGAAGAGAGAAAACCAGAGATAGTGATGATGAATCCTCCAACAAGCTTTGGGATTGCTAAAATGCAACATTTTCCCATAAAGGAAGAGGTTGCCACCATAGGAAACTTGGAATTCTCGAGAAAAAGGAAGCAGAACAACGATATGAATGTTATGATAATGGACAGACCAGCAGGTTACACTTGTGAGAATGGACAGTGTCCTCACGGTAAAATGAATTTGGGATTTCAGGACAGGAGTTCAAGGGACAACCACCAAATGGTTTGTCCATACAGAGACAATCGTGTAGCATATGGAGCATCCAAGTTTCATGTGGGTGAAATGAGACCTCAGCAATCGATCGACCTGTCAGTCTTTGGAGTTCCGGAGAACGGGCAGAAGATGATCACCGAGCTTATGGCCATGTACGATAGAAATGTCCAGAGCAGCCAAACTCCTCCTCCATTGATGGTAAATCAAAGCATGACCCTTGATGCAAAACCAGCTCAGAATCAGCAGCTGAGTTTCAACAGTGGCAATCAAATGTTTATGCAACAAGGAACCAACAGCATGGTTAGTAATCGGTTTCAAATGGTGTTTGATTCCACACCGTTTGATATGGCAGCATTCGATTACAGAGATGATTGGCAAACCGGAGCAATGGAAGGAATGGGGAAGCAACAGCAGCAGCAGCAGCGAGGTGCATCGATATGGTTCTGAATATTTCATTCTCTGTAACATTCTTTCCTAATGACTTTGTTACTGTTACCTACTTACCTGACTTGGGTTTATATTCTATTGGCACCAACACGTCACATCTATATTGTTGATGATGATGAAGCCATCTATTTTTTTTTGTGTGTGAAAGTCATGTAACTCATTCTCATGTTTAATAATCTCTTTATCCATTGATCATCTCTCTGATGCTACAAAAAATTCTTGAGTTCTATGCTGTGTTAATCTTAGGTTTAAGTCCCAAGTAAAAATTTAGCAATAATAAAACAAACTAAAATTGTTCACTTTTGGTAGTGTTAAGACAATTCCAACAGATAAATTAAGTTAAACCATCACCAGATAAATTATTTAATGCATGAGTGACCAAATGAACAATACAACTCTGTCACTTTTGTTGGTTGTTCTCTAGTCAACTCAATTCAACATATCATTATAATAAGGAAAACACATGGCTTAGCCATATTGTTAGGGTTATCAAAAAGCATTTATCTTATAATATAAGTTATCTTTTTCTTTCATGTAGAAAGTATATTCTCTTATAATTTGTTTGGTCAAACTTATATTAAACAATATAGTAACAGGTTGCCAACATTTGCTTCAGCGTCAGCTGTTGTGGCCTCTTCTTCACCACAGGCAAATTCTAATGTAAGTTTTAATCCACATTGTAATCAAAAATGGATATTTATATAATAATAAGGTGATGGAGCCAAAATAGTGAGATTGTTTTTGGGAGGAAGAGACGACAAACGTTGTTGTCTCCTTTAGTTTGGATTTGGAAGACAGCCCATGTGATATGCCTTGTGAAACCCCACCACTCTATTAGTCTCTTCATCGCCAAAACTGACTACATTCATCCACTCATTTTGTTTCTTTATTACTATTTTATATCATATGTTCTGAACATTATAAGTAAACTAATGTAAAATGATAATATATATATAGTAACAATTTTAATCGTAGTAATCTATGTAAGTGTTGTGATTTTGTCATCGTCCACATTTAAATTTATTATACTTGCTATTGACAAATTTATTTTTTCACTTAAAACATCGAACAGCTCTTAAAAATAGATAATTTTAGTAGTTTTTGAAATGTTGATTAAAAAGGATGTTTAAAGATTATTTTAACGGGAAAAATGTAAAAAAAAAATACATATAAACTTAGCAAAAGTGGGAAAAAAATTATAAGTATTGTTTATAGTGAACTAAATCTTTAATTTTAATGACTTTTCAAATAAATCACAAACTTTTGTTAATTATATCAAATAATGCATGACGTACCGAAATTTATTAGTGGTTCTTAAACGTTAAAATTGGTTTTCTAAACAAAATCACAACTTTTGTTTTACCATTCAAATGAATTTGTTAATGGATAATCAAACAGCCAGATTATTGCTTTGATAATTCAAATTCAAGTTTTCTTTGATATATACCAAAATAAATTTGTTGAACAATCACATTTTAGCTAGCTCTATTGAGCAACTTGTGGCGGTCGGAGGAGATGATGAACAAAAAAGGAGTTTCTCATATGGTTCTCACCATTTTTCCATTGAATTTTCCAACTAAACTAGTTTTATTTCTATTTTCTATTTACTTTTATTTAATTGAGAGATTACCAACGGAGATGCTCTAAAATATCACCATGAGTATGAATGGTTGCAGCGGTTGGAGCAAACAAATCCATCTGCGGATTAAACCGTTTTTTATTTACCATTCATTAAGTATAATCTGCAGTGGTGCGGTTCAAAGGAAATAGAGACAAAACCACTATGGACTGCTTTTACTTACAAATAGAGTTAGACCGCAACGGTTCATTTTCCACACTAAAAACAGAGCAATTTGGTCATTAGACAGATTTGTCCGCTCCGACCGCAGTTACCATTCAGACCCTATTTCTTAGGTCCACAAGTAACCAAGGATGGGACAACTAATGATGAGTTTGACATATTTGACAAGTGTTTATGATTTTATCTAATAAATATAGATACAAGTAAAAAACTGGTTTTACAATCAAATTTTCTTTTACTTTAAATTTTAAACCCACCATGAAAAAATATGTATATATATGATTAAAGTATTTAGTATAAGTATTATTTTATGTAAAAGAAATCGTATAAATAACAATGATCTGTTTTAGTAATTATTTATATTTTTAAATTTATATAACACATATATATAGCTATACTTATAATAGTATTTAAAGTTTTGAACAAATTTATATTTACCTTTAAATTGGACAAAATTGGAGAATAAGTATGTTAAAGGAGAGCAAAACTACTACTAAAATTTGTAACGATGAAATGAGGTATGAAGTTTGAAAATAATGAAGTGTAGTATGAGATTTATATAGAAGTGTGAGCATAGTAAACATCATATTTTTTTTATATGAAATGAGGTATTAAGTTTGTCATGTACACCGGATAATTACATATCAAATTAGTAAAAACGGCCGATGGTGGTTTTGTTTTTGTTTTCCATATGTAGTTTAGTCTTTCATTTTTAAAGGTCAAAATTCCCGAAAGTTTAACTTTGATTCAGTTTGACATGGCATATCTACCATAGTTCTTTACTCATTTTTCTCATACAACATGGCATACGGTTTTAAAGTGACTATTGTTACCTTTAGGGAACCATCACATACATAAAGCCTTACACACCAACTAGTTCGTACATGGGACACAAATCAGCTAAAATACAGATTTGTTGCTAAAAGTGATTTTTGGAACTAAATACCATTTGCTACAAATTACACCACCTTCAAAGAGGACACTAGACTTGTAACATTAGAGCATCTTCAGTTTTAGTAGTTCCTCTAAAAATTAAACACACCCAAAGCCCAAAGGGTAACACCTAAAGAAAAAGAAGACAAATCAACATAGAAGTGCGAATAATATAAAACAGAGTGCTGCAAAAAACAAATTAAAGAGGCTTACCTACTTCTTCTGTCTTCATCTATCTCCTCCATTGATTACGCTTCTTGATTGAAGCGCCCCACAGAGACACAAGGGCAAAAACAAAAGAGCATACATTCTCTAGATTCCTTCTTTCTTCTTCGTCTTCTTCTTCCCCGCGGGTGGGTCTCTTTTTTTTTTTTTTTTTTTAATTTTATTCTCTTCTCTCCAATTCAGGGCAAAGCTTCGCTCTTTTAAATTGCCCATGGTGGGTTTAAAGTTCGTTCCTTTACTCAATTTCGAAGCTCTGTGTCTGTTTTATCTCTTCCTGATGAGAAATTGAGAATGTGGGTTTTTGTGACTCTTTGATTCCTTGTTTAGAGAACTGGGTTTTGGGGGTTTTTATTTCCTGAGTTGAACTGCTCTGTTTTCGAAGTCATGCAGATAATATGTTCGATGATATTACTGTTAGTGAGCGTTTCAGGTTTTTCCGACTTTGAAGCTCTTTTGGAACTCAAGAAAGGTTTTCAGAGTGACCCTTCTGGTAAAGTTGTTACTTCATGGGATGCTAAGGCTTTATCCTCTGATAGATGTCCTTTAAACTGGTACGGGGTTACTTGTAGTAGTAGCGGAGATGTTACTTCCATTGATTTGAATGGTTTAGGTCTGCGTGGGAATTTCAGTTTCCCAGTCATTGTTGGTCTCAGAATGCTTCAGAACTTGTCGATTTCCAATAATCAGTTTGCTGGAACTCTCTCCAACATTGGTTCGTTTAAGTCTCTTAAGTATTTGGATGTCTCGGGTAACTTGTTCAGTGGCTCACTACCTTCTGGAATTGAGAATCTGAGGAACCTAGTGTTTGTAAATCTATCTGGTAACAACTACTTGGGAGGAGTGATTCCTTCTGGGTTTATGAGTCTTGACAAGTTGAAGTACCTTGATTTGCAAGGCAATAGTTTTGCTGGGGAAGTGATGAGTCTGTTTTCTCAGCTAAACAGTGTGGAGTATGTAGATATAAGCAGGAATAACTTCTCCGGTTCGCTTGATCTGGGACTCGCAAAGTCAAGCTTTGTTTCCTCGATTCGTTATTTGAACGTTAGTGGGAATTCTTTGGTAGGGGAGCTATTTGCTCATGATGGTATCCCATTTTTCGATAGCTTAGAGGTGTTTGATGCTAGCAGTAATCAATTGTCTGGTTCTGTTCCTGTCTTCAGTTTTGTTGTCTCTCTCAAGATTCTTCGGCTACAAGATAATCAGTTGTCGGCTTCTTTACCACCAGGCCTTCTACAAGAGAGTTCAACCGTCTTAACGGAGCTAGATCTTAGCCTCAATCAACTTGAAGGTAAGATATATCTATGAATATCCATACCCTTTGGTTCTCTTATTTTCTTTGCAAATCTTCTTAACTGGGAGTATTCGTGGCAGGTCCTATTGGAAGTATAACCTCTTCAACACTAGAGAAACTTAATTTGTCTTCAAATAGACTATCGGGATCCTTACCTCTAAAGGTAGGGCATTGTGCCATTGTTGATCTGAGTAACAATAACATTTCAGGAGACTTGTCAAGGATACAAAACTGGGGGGATTCTGTAGAAATTATTCGGTTGAGTTCAAACTCACTCACTGGAACACTACCTGGTCAAACTTGTCAATTCTTGAGGCTGACTTCACTCGAGGTTGCCAACAATATGTTGCGGGGCGTACTACCATTTATTTTAGGAACCTATCCTGAACTGAAACAGATTGATCTTAGTCACAACCAGCTTAGCGGCTTTCTACCAAGTAATCTGTTGATATCTGCAAAGTTGACAGATCTCGACCTGTCAAACAATAATTTCTCTGGTTCACTTCCTCTTCAGGATGCAACTACTGCGGCGGACCTGAGCTTGACTAATATTGGTCTGTCACATAACTCCTTAGGTGGAGTTCTCTCAGAGGAACTAACTCGCTTCCACAATTTGGTATCGCTCGACCTTTCTTATAACAACTTTGAAGGGCAGATCCCTGATGGCCTCCCAGACAGCTTAAAGGTATTCATTGTCTCTGCCAATAATCTCTCTGGAAATGTCCCGGAGAATCTTAGACGGTTTCCTGATTCAGCGTTTCATCCAGGGAATGCCTTACTGAATGTCCCCATTTCTTCAGAAACACCAAAACATAAAGCAGATATAACCTTACGGAAGCACGGGTATCATATGAAGTCATCTGTAAAGGCAGCCCTGATCATAGGCTTGGTCGTGGGTGCTGCTCTACTTGCTCTTGTTTGTGCGATGTTTCATTTTATGTTGAGAAAGCAACATGATGAAGAGAAATCGGATGTGACTGGAGAAAAGAGCATTATTCCAAAAACTGAACTTTCTCCTTCCAATGTGATTGCAGAAAAGAACAGTGTACAGGAAAATGAATCTTCGTCTTCTACTACTTCTACGCCCTCAATTAAGGCCAAGCTACCGGTTTCTTCTTCACGTTTTTCCCTGTATAGTGACTCTGAGAATTCTCCATCATTTCTAAAAGAAGAGACCGAAGAGCTTCACACTGAATCAAAACGAAAAGATGAAAGCTTGTCATCCAAAGTTTCCCTGGTGTCTTGTTCAACTTCATCGCTATCTAATATCCAGAATTCACCAAATCCTAGGTCTCAACAAACTTCTGTGAAACTGGATGGGAACCTGTATATTTTCGACACTTCTCTTAAGCTTACTGCAGAGGAACTGTCTTGTGCTCCGGCTGAAGCTATCGGAAGGAGCTGTCATGGAACTCTGTACAGAGCAGTACTTAATTCTGATTCTGTATTAGCGGTCAAATGGTTAAGAGAAGGGACTGCCAAAGGTAGAAAGGAATTTGCAAGGGAGATAAAGAAACTTGGGAACATCAATCACCCAAATCTCGTTTCTCTTCAGGCTTACTACTGGGGACCGAAAGAGCACGAGAAGCTCATCATATCAAGATACATGGATGCACCCTGCTTAGCTTTCTATCTCCAAGGTAAAAAGACTTGCATATCACTTTGTAGTAAAATCTTAATTGGTTTATTTCACTTGAAACATGAATTCTCCTACATGACTATATATATATATATATATATATATATATCAAAGATTATTTACTCATTCTCTGTTGTCTGCAGAGGCTGGACTGCTAAACCTCCCACCATTGTTGCTGGAAAACCGTCTTAAAATTACTCTTGACATAGCCAGTTGTCTTAGTTACTTGCACAACGAGGAAGCAATTCCACACGGGAATCTAAAATCAACCAATGTTCTCCTAAAACCTCCTGAACTCACTGCACACCTAACAGATTACAGTTTTCACCGGTTAATCACACCAGAAGCCACATCAGAGCAAGTCTTGAATGCAGCTGCTCTCGGCTACTGCCCTCCAGAGTTTTCCAGCTTGAGTAAACCATACCCTTCTCTGAAAAGCGATGTGTATGCCTTTGGGGTCATTTTGTTAGAGCTTCTAACAGGAAAGGTTTCAGGAGATATAGTTTGCAGTGATCCAGGGGTTGTTGAACTCACTGAATGGGTTCTTCTGCTTGTGGGAAAAAACCGTGCTGCTGAGTGTTTTGATCCATCCATTATTGAGTCCCAGGGTTCAAGGAATCCCTCTAGAGTTCTTACTGATGTCTTACAGGTTGCTGTGAGCTGTATCTCACCGGCACCAGAGAGGCCGGACATGAAGTTGGTCTATCAGGAGCTCTCCAGAATTGTTCTCAAGAGGACAAACTAGACGAGCTTTCGTTGTGAATGAATGTCGCTGTAAAAATGCCTTGTTGGATTCATTTTGTTCCATTGATCCCGTTTTTGTTTTAGCATAATATGAAACTGTAAATCTAAATCCAATAGCCCAACTAGTTTCGAGACAGTAGGAATATAGGATTGACATATATATATATCATTGTTGTAACTTTGTAAGTCTCAAGTCCCAACAGATAATTAAAACAGAACTCATGTTTTTTTTTCTTTTTTTTGTGGTAATGAACAGAACTCGTGTTTGCTAAGCCCCGTCCAATCATTCAATATCGTGCAAGTTAAACTTAATTAAAAAAAAGTTTCCATAAAACATAACAAAGACAAACATATTTTTGAGGATCTTTTCATATTTGAACTTTGTAGTATGCTAACACATCATCTAAATTATGTTGTATGCAACCCATACATTCCAACTTTATATAGTAATAATTATGTTGTATATCAATACAATAAATTAGAGATCAAGGAAACTGGGATGCAGATTTGGTTTTCAATGTTTTTGCAAGTTTTACTTCATTTACATATTTTGCTACTTCATTTTAAACAAAGAGAGAAACACGTCTGTTTTATTAAATTATGATTTCAAACAATATAAATTTAATTGATATAAACTATATTTATATTAAAAAAATCTAAAAATCATTCCAGGGCGTAGTAGCGCGGGTGTCTACTTAGTATTTCTAAAGAGAAATTAAAAGTTTACTCCAAACCGATGAAAATTAAAGCTTAAATCTCAACTATAAAATATTTTTTTAAAAACTTTTCTCTTTGTCAATTACTTTTATTGACAAAAAAAAAAAAAAAAACTACTTGATCAACTTTGCAAAGGATAATTCTGGTACCGATTGTTATCCCGAGATCAACTGGCCCTTTCACTCCACAGGCCCATTGATACATGTACAACGTGAACACTTAACAAGAATTGGTCAATGCACTTCCAACTTGCTTAAAATGGTAAAGCATGAACTCTCTATTTTATATTTTAGTAGCAATATTAATTGAAAAGACATGCATATTTATTGAATATTAGAAACGAAAGGGTCAAGTGCGGCATTTCTTGTCTCCTCCCTCCTTTCATTTTTCTCTGCGAGACCTCAGCATCATTGTGAGGAAAAAAGGAGGAAGACAAATCTTTAGAGCTCCTTTATTTTCAAGGTATGTGCAATTTCTTCTACTCATTTTCTTGTTTTTTTTTAATCGATGATGATAGATGTTGACATTTTCTTTCTGTTTTGTCCACATTTTGAAAATTTATCTTATACGAATGATCATAAGATTCATCACTCATAAGAATTGAAAATTAGAACAAGATATTGTGAACGGTTCCTTTTAGTTCATAGACAATGATACAAGATAGCGTGTGTGATGTGTGATATATTTTTTTCTACCTTTGTAAATATAGATTTTTACTCATCACGAGTGAGAAGTTCTATAGTAACTCGTATGGTCAAATTAAATTGAATGTACTATCATCTCATTATGAAAATGTTTGTTGTATTATAGTATAAGATGAACGATCGTACATAGATAACATTCTAAATTGTTTCTTTTAGTTAGTTTGGTGCCATTTTTCTGTTTTTCTCACACAATTAGGTTGAACCACTGTCTTGTTTTTTTTTCCCCGGAGCAATGGTCAATCTAAACCAAAGCTGTATTGACCATTTCTGTATTTGACCTTTGATTATATGACACTCATATGATCTTCTATATTTGGTTGATATTCATTTGAACTCAGTGTATCAGTATCCTAGTTTATGGAAGCATATTACCCTTTTTTTTCTTAATACTTTGGAAGTGAATGTTCAAACCAATCAACTAATAATATATATTTTGTTAAAACAAATCTTAGGAAGTTAATTTTTTTTTGTTAAAAAGATATAATTTATTTGTTCTTAAGTAGTTGAAGTGTAAAAAAATAAAGAAACTATATCTATATAAGTAAAACTGTTGTTGTGATATTGCCGCCTAACGTGCACTCCACAATATGACAGTCTTATCACTTCGTGATATCCGCATACAATTATTAGACAATTAATAATGTAATTATGTGGATATATATACATATATGAATCTTAAGATTCTAAAAAATATTTTGTATCTGAATTGCATATTTCCCCCGAGAATATATATAATTGTCTGTACGGAATTAATATGAAATGTGTTTAACCTAGCTAGCCTCTTAGGTGATGGTTTTGATTAATACGAGTACATGTATGATATAATCTTTATCATAAGAACGTATTTTGAATGTGCAAAAGAACCATGACTACTACCAGAATTCTAGAATTCTAAAAGTATATCAAATATATGGTCTATGAATGTTTCTAAAGTACCCAACAATTGAACTTTTGGAACTTTTTAGAAAACTTGTTTTTTTTTTCGATATTTAAAGGTACTACTCTTTTTTTTAAAAAAAGCTATTTATATATTGATAGATAACTTATATGTTTGGAAGTTGGACATATAACCGACTAATTAATTAATACAGAATTTATTTATGCATGTTGTTGAAAGACTTGATTTGATAATTTTGGAGGTTAACTCAATTTGAATGGAGACACGTTAGGGAGCTACGAGACGAGTCTCTATGTCTATATATACACTTGTGTAAACGGATGTATCATTTGGAGTTGGGGCTTCCGCGGTTTAACACTTACACAAACCGTGTTTGCTTTTCTGCCTCTTAGCTGTAACCCATCCGTCAGTGTATCAGTATAACTTGTGCGTCTTATCTTTAGAACTCGTACGCACGTAATCTTCCATTCCATATTTATTTTCAACCTTATTAGTTAATTATAACGATAACTAAGTCAAACGTCATGAGTTTTTGTTTTCCTTCTGTATTTTACAATAATTGAGATGACCAATGTTCCAATCTTTTTTTTTTTTACTGTAATTTTTCTTTGGTTAATTATTTAAAAAAAACACCTGATTTTCTCATTTCAAAAAATAAAATAGTGTAGATTTCTATATGACATTTTATGATTATAAAAATGAAAAAAAAAATAGTCATTATATTCTATACTACTATTTAATACTTCATTTCCCCCATTTTGTAAGATAATGTAACCTTAATAATCTCGCCTGCAAACCTGTGTACCATAAACTAAAAAAAAAAAAATCTCTATATTTTATTCCATATTAGAGAATACTTTCTTCATTTTTATAAATTTTACATAGATACGTAGGTCCTAAAGGAGGCCTTCTCCTTGTCTTTTTAGACAAAATCAACACTTAATAACGCCTTGATTTATTGCCAATTTGATTTTGAACTAATAATACAAATCAGTAGATTTCATTTCATATTGCCGCGTTCTTTCTCTTTCTATATAACGCGTTATCTCCCCACCTTTATATTTATTAGCGTTCATAATTTTTTTTTTTTTTTTTCCATTTAATTCACATTGAAACACTTCTCTGTTATATATTTATTTCCCTTCTCTCAAATTTCAAAAAATCACATCTTCTTCTTCAATTTCACTAATCTCACATTTGTTTTAATCTCTCATCTCAGTCTTAATTATCTCCAACAAAAAAAAAATGGCTGAACGAGTCTACCCCGCCGATTCACCACCAGAAAGCGGACAATTCTCCGGCAACTTCAGCTCCGGCGAGTTTCCAAGAAAACCAGCACCACCACCATCTACATACGTAATCCAAGTCCCTAAAGATCAGATTTACCGTATCCCACCTCCGGAAAACGCACACCGCCTCCAATACCTCTCTCGTAAAAAACCAAACCGAAGCAGCAACTGCAGATGCTGCATCTGCTCATTCCTCGCCGTCGTTTTCACCATCGCCGTCCTCGCCGGACTCTCCTTCGCTGTCCTCTACCTAATCTACCGTCCCGAAGCTCCCAAATACTCCGTCGAAGGCTTCTCGGTCTCCGGCATCAATCTCAACTCCTCCTCCCCGGTCTCTCCCCGGTTTAACGTTACCGTTAGATCGCGTAACGGTAACGGAAGAATCGGGGTTTATTATCACGAGGTAGGAAGCTCAGTGGGTGTGTATTACAAGGGCGTTGATCTGTGTAACGGCGTTTTGCCGGCGTTTTATCAGCCGGCGAAGAATGTGACGGTCGTTAAGTTGAGGTTGAGTGGGTCGTCTAAGATACAGTTGACTAGTGGTATGAGGAAAGAGATGCGTAACGAGGTGAGTAAGAAAACGTTGCCGTTTAGATTGAAGGTTAAAGCTCCTGTGGTGATTAAGGTTGGTTCTGTTAAGACTTGGACTATGTTCGTTAATGTTGTGTGTGATGTCACGGTTGATAAGTTGACGCCGCCGTCGAGGATTGTCTCCAGAAAATGCACTCATGACTTTGATCTTTGGTGATGATTATGATGATGATGATCAAGTTGTGATATTTGTAACTTTTTGGATTTTTAGGAATTTTTTTTTTTTACTGTTGTGATTTTTTGTTTTATTTTTGTATGAGAAAAAAAAACATATAATGTTGTGAATTTGTTGTGATTGGATGGGGGTATATTTTCAAATTGAGGAAAATTTCCAATTTGATCTTTTAGTTTATTTAAAGTTGATAACTTCTTTTTGTACGGTACAGAAATTTTCAAAGGAGTAGTTTCGGGTTTTGAGAAAATAAATAACACGAAGCTTAACTATATGGAAAGAGTCAAAAGAGATTAGTCTATAAAAATGGCATTATCTTATTACATTTTTGTCATCAGAAAATGATATGTTTATAGCTGTCAAGATCATTATATTAGATCAACATGTCAGGAACTTTGGTAGATCCAATAAAGATTGAGAATTAAAAAAAAAAAAATCTAATAAAAATTCCTAGAAGATAAATAAATTTGGAGCTATAGAAAGAGAAGGTGAGTTGAGTTAAAAAAAAATAACAACAAAAATATAAATTCGTTGTTGCAAAGTGTGGATAAGGTAACTGAGATTGAACCGAGTTTGTTATTGAGTCATTTAGGCCGGTAACTAGGACGAAAGAAGATCCATACCTCTCAAAAACGAAACTAGGTTTAATATCCATATATACTCCGCACAATATACAAAATGCATAATCTACTCTCTTTATAAGTTTTGATCAAAATAAGAAGTCTCTTTATGAGTTTTAAAGATCTAGGTGATTTGTTGTAGTGATTTTTTTTTTTGTTTTCTATTAATTCTTTGAGATATGACAATGTAATAAAAATTCGGCTGATACTAGAATTTTATACTGTATATGATATTGTCCATAGAAAACATATTCCAACTTAAATGATGTAGACTCCATTTTTTTCTTTTTCGAAGCAATCTTATGTTATAAACAGAAATACTCTTATGTGATGTAGACTCCATTTTTAACCTAAATGATTCCTAATGCCCCATATAAACAGAAACACTCTTATGTTATTGACTAGATTTTCTTATACGTTTTCAGTGATTGGACAAACTAAAAACTATATTTATTTTGATATGCCCACAAAGCACACAACTCTGTCACAGTTATCCTCCATAGCTACGCTTGAAGAAATCTTTTTATATAATCCCTTTTGCATTTACAAATGCCAAACCCAATTTTCCCTCCAAAATTTTTAACATGACAAAATTCCATTTCTCCAAGAAACCAAAAAAAATCATTTTCCTTGTGCATAAGCCTTCTTCAAGTGCTCGTAGTTGTTCTTGGCATCGTGGATTCCTTTCTTAAGTTCCTCATACATGTTCACTGATGATTCTGCAAACTGGTTGAGTTGTCCAACGAATCCTTCCAAGCTTGTCCTAAACCGATCAAATCCCGGACCTCGATCCTCCACTGTCTCATCTGGCAACATGTGAGCTGTCTCACCAGACCGATGTTTCTTGGTGCGATTCTTTTCCTGACGTGGCAAGAACCTGGCGACATCAGATGCAAGTGCTTTAATGGAGCTCGAAACCTCTTTGGTAGGCAATTCTTCGAGTTTTTCTAGCCAGATGTCACAGGTTGCATAAATGGGAGGACCATAGTTTCTCAGTTGCAGCTGTGGTGCACCACGCCTTTTCCGTTTGGAGGATTTTTGTGTTAAGGCGACACATTTCACCAGCCACTCATTTATCGCTTTAATATATGATTTCTGGCCTGTGATCCACTTTGTGAAGCTTGAGGCCAACGCGCTGAGTTCATCTTCAAGGTGAGATGTTACTTGTCTGTGCACCTCCGACTGCATGTTGAGTTTCATGTTTCCGCCTCTGTAACACGCTTTGATTAACTGAAACTGAACCTTGTGGCATTCGAACATCACTTCCCACATACGACTCAACCTAATCACATACCAAAAAATAATAAATATAATTTGTTCAGGTGAAAATGAAATCAAAAGAATTGAGTATACTGGAGACAGTGACTTAACAACACATACCCTTCAATGAGTTCCTCAAGTTGAGGCTGGAGCTCTTTGTCACGGAGTTCTTCAATCCGTCTTGATATGGAGTCGATCCTGTGAATCGCCACTCTGATTCTGGAGTGAAGGTCTTTCACAACTGCACGTGTCTTGTCTGTTCTTTGTGAACCTTTACCTTCTGATTCAAGTTCTCTCAAAATTCTGCACTTTTCGTCATACTCTCTCCGCACAGTCTGACTCCCCTGAAAACCGGTAGAAGTGACGAAAACAAATTAAATACTTTCACTGCAAAATCATGTTTTTTAAATAAAAAAAAAACCCTATTAAACGCACTATAAGTACCTTAACTTCATCATAGAGCTTCCGCTCCCATGCATATAGTCTGTCTAGCGTTGAGGCATGGCTTCCAGCAATCATGCAAATATTTTCAAAGAGATTGCTATTGAGCTCTTCCACATCATCAGAATTCATTCCTCCAAGAGGATTCCGAGAAGATGAGGATCGTGAAGAGTCAGTTCTATGCCAGGTCAAGAATTTCACGGAGTTCTGAGCAGGCTCTGCACATATTACTTAGCCTGTAAACACTCCATACAATCTGCAACAATTGACCCAAAATGTAGATAAGTGTAATTACCTTCTGGTACATCTTTGGGATCTTCCCCACAAGAGAGACAGGTTTTGAACAGTGATGACGCACCGGAGCCATCTGCAAAGAGCAGAGATATGTCATTTTTTCTTTAAATACTCATCACAAAACAATCTAGATGCAGAGAAACATTAGATTAACTAAGGTGGAATTTGCTCATGCATATACAGGCAAGTAAGTCTTCAAGAGATGAGAATTATTACTTTCTTTTGACGGAACTATTGGACGGAAATGCAACTTATTGGCTTCAAGCATCCTAGGAACCTCTTTTCCAGTCTCTGAAGCTTTAACAAAGAGCAACTCTATCTCTTTCATGCTTGACAAGAAGTCCCTGGGAGGAATCTTGTTCTCGGTGTGATCTCCCTTGTGTGGTGTTTTGTTCACTGGAGTGGCTGTCAAAGGCGTCACTGGTGGTGATAACTCAGGAGTTCTACTTTTCTCAGCATCTGAGAACTCGCTTTCAACTCCCTCTCTTTGAGGCAAAGCACGGTGCACTCTATTGAAGTTTTCAAAGCTTCTGACAAGTGTATCACTTGTGGGTTCATCAAACTCATCATCATCCGAATCTCTGGACGCTTCCCTTTCTTGAAAAGAAAAATTCTCACCATCATCCTCCACCTCTGGAGTTTCATCTTCTCCCTTCACGGATCTCGACACATGACCATTCCCAACATGAGAAGAAGAAAGCTGGTTGTCAATTGGATGAGAAAGACCAAAATAATCCCAAGGTGCTTCAGGTGGCATGGTAGAAGATTCATCAAATCGGGTTGGTTCCAGCTTTTCCATAGACCTGCTTTGTGGACTACTCGATGAGGTTACAGTGGCAACAATAGAAACCGGAGGTTTCTCTTCCACTTTTTTTGAAGAAGACCCTCTGAATTTCATATGATTGACCTGGAACGGACTGGTACTAGGAGGTGAGGGAGGAGGTGAATACGTGTCATTATGGGAATGCGAATGTGAAGCAGGTGGAGGAGAGTATGACAAATGAGAAACTGATTTCTCGATTAAGGCAAGAGGTTGTTCTGGTGTTGCACTAGTGGACGTGTACAAGGAAGATTCAACTGGAACTTCAGTCTCAGCAAATTTCCTGAGGGCAGTTCCGGTACTCTTAAGAGACTGAACGTATGAAACGTGAGCAGCAGCTAACAAACACCTTCCATCAAGTGCTTGTTGGACAAATTTTTTTCTTTCCCGACATAGCTGCAAGGCTTTATCTTCATCTATTCTGGATGTTGATGCACCCATTCTCCAAGCTTACATGCAAAAAAAGAGTTACAGAATTAGATTTACAACCTGCAGAAATGCAATGATATTAAAATTAGACCAAGAAATACTTGAATAGTTTCAAATATAGAAAAGAAAACTTCCAAATTCAGAGGAATGATCATAAGGGTGATAATATGTCACTTAGGACTTTAATAACTAATTCCCACATGGAATTCTTCTATTATGTGATTTTGGAGATTCATATAGGTAGGAAGGAGGACCTATTTGTGAGATCCATCCTGCGAAATAGGCTTTGCGTGGGTTTATCAGTTCATACCAAGGGAAATGAATTCTGCGTTTTAAGATATCTTGTTTTGGGCTATATTTTTATTAGTGATCCTGAACTCTAACAAAAACTACCACCACACAACAAACACAAAAAACGCTTCAAAAGAAGAAAATATACTTTAAAGACTATCAAGTGGACTAGATTTAGTGAAAGAGGACTACCAAAACAAAACCAAAATGATAGGAAATATCAAATATGATACAAACTGGCAGAGTTTCAGTGAGACTGTATTCTCAGCATCAATGCACCAACCCCTGGCAGGATTGAATCGGGAATAAGTAGAAGATACAAATATGATACAAATTTAAGACATAGCAAGTCATCTGGTCCAACTTGCAATAAATAATCTAGTGCAAAGGTGTGAGAATATCATTGTGTTCATGTTGGATACGAGAGAATAAACAGTGTTCTCTTTATCGTTGCATCAAGAGTTAAACAAAAATGAATCTATGTATTTTGCAGGATAGTTGCTATTAGCTATACATGTATGAATACAGTAAAGAAAACTCTAAGAAGAATCACCACTAACAGATGAGTACTAAGAAACAAAAGGAACAAGGTTATGTTACTCCCAGCACAAATACAATCGAAGTTTCTAGCTCCATCATACATACCTAAAAAAGCAAACATCTAGCTTCAGTTACAGAACAAAATTTCTACTTGGAAATGACAACGCAATCTGACCAATTCCTTTAACCCTAGTAACCTATTCCGCTGTTATAACTTCATCAAATAAACCTCTTATAGAAAAAGTAAAACTTTCACAGAACCAAGTTGCAGTTTTTATCAACCAATAGATATATATGAGTAACAATAAGAATCAGACACACAAAAAAAAAAAAAAAAAAACAACTTTGATGCCAATCGCAATCTTAGGAGAAATCCAAAAACTAGGACGAGCAAAGAACATAAACAAAGCCAGACCGTAAGCCAAAGTACCAAATTGATTAAACAAATTAAGGATTTTTCTAAAGCGAGCGTAATCGAAAAATCAAAACATGGAAAGTTAACTAATTTGACCAAAACTGGAAAAAAGGAGAGATTTTTATAGAAAGGTAAAAGAAACCCGAATTGAAATTGGACCATTAGAGTAGTAGAAGAAAACCTAGAAAACGCGAATAGAGTGTGGCTTACCCACACAAAGTAGAAAGAAACCCAGATGAAGAAACGGCGATACCTAAAGAGTCGGAAGAATTAAAGAGAGGCTCTTGAGCTTTGGAGTTACGCGACGAGAGGATCAAACGAAAACAAAACAAAACAAAACGTCTTCTTCTACAGGAGGCGAAGAAGAGAGAGAGAGAGAGAGAGAGAGAGAGAGAGGTGTGTGTGTCGTGTCAGCAGCGAATCAGATGGGCAGAGAGAGAGAGAGAAAGAGAGGAATCTTATGCGGGAGGAGAAAAAAGGGGTGTTGTGTGTGTGACTGACTTATTTACAAACAAAACAACATGCAATAAAGCAAATATTGCTTGCTTGTAAAAAAGATGACTTTGACGGATGACTCCAAAAATGGTAACTTTATCTTCCCCTTGTTGTTATTCTCTCCGGTCACCTTTCCTTACACTTTTCTTTTTATTTTATTTTTTAAAAGATCTGTCTTTTCTTTTCATTAGTTATATATAACTAACATCCTTAATCTATTGTTTTAGTCAATTGCTTTATAGAATGGTTACTGTTTGGGAATTAACTCGAATAATATATAGAACTTTTTTTTTTTGCTAAGAATATATATAGAACTTGATAATGTATTTGTTAAACATTAGTTTTAACCACTCGTATACCGCCAGAAAATATTTTTTTTTTATATATACAATATTGTTAGTGATCTTTGTTCTTGGTTCATCAAATGCATCATTAACCAAATTGATCATATTCTTGGTGTTCATAATTACTAGGTTGATCAACAACATAACATAATTGATACTACTACTTCCAGTGTTACAATTTTACTAAAAATAAATGATATGGATTTGCTAGGGAATTTTGCAAAAGATTTGCGAGCCATTTTATTTTAGTTTATTTTTTACTACAAATTTACGAGACTGTTAGACCTCTGCCAAAAACAGTTTTTTCTCAAATAAAACGTGTTTACTGACCTCAATGTCATTCACAACTCCCTTACAAATTTTATCATTCGCTAATGCGTCGTGATTTGCTAGAGAGTTGCATTAGATACCAGTTCTAAATGAAATAAGATAACTGCTTCTAATATCTAAACTTGTTGCGGTTCCCTACGCAGATAAACAGTGCGCTTAGTGGTGGGGAAAATACCGAGACCGAGCAGAAAGATCTCGGAGCAAATCTCGAGGTACCAAATTCTTCGTTTCGCCTACTATCTGTATAGATAACAAAGGGATATATAACTAAGTAAAGTAGGCATGACCAAAATCTAACCTATTTTACCGTATTCTTGTTTTCTGGTAATCACTTTTCTACTAAATCACAGGTCTTGTTTTCAAGCTTTGAGATTCAAACTTTAAAAGAACAACTCTTCTTTTTTATTAAGGAAAATTACTCAAAACCTTAATCTTTCAATCTTAAATCTCACACTAAGGTATGTCACAACTCAACACCCTTATATATAAAACACCAAATCAAATCCTATTCATAATTGGAAAACCTTTGTTTAGACAACTCCTAAACCAAACTCATTCTTAACTCTTAACAAAACACAAACTAGTTAGGAATAGGATGACTTCTAACTTAGTCTATCCAACAACAGGTGGACATACCGTTCAAGTATTTGAGTTTCTTTCTTGAAGATGATTCCAAACTTGAACGCATTAGAAAGGTAACACTAGTCAATAAGTTCGTTATTAAGATCGCTACGCAGAAGGAAAATGTGTCCAAGGGTTTTTGAAAATTGTACTATATATATATATTTTGGAATATGGAGAAAAAGATGGAAACATGCAATCAGGAGATGTAAAGAAGCGAGTCACGGAAGTCTTGACAGAAATAGTGGAGAAACACCGCAGGGCACGAGCTGCTGTTACCAATGAGGTAATTAAAAACTCTTTTTTTTTTTTCTTTCTCAAACTAAAAATAAAGATTTAGTATCAGGAGTTTTAAAAAAAAAAAAAAAACAAAATTGGGTATCACAGATGGTGGACGCATTCATGGCCGTGAGACCTCTCCCAAGCATGTTCGAGTAAGTAGGACTACTCACTCCTAAACCAGAAGAAACCCATTTTGGCAGCTCCTCAAAACTTCATGTCACATCTTTGGGTCTATAATTATTTCTCGTAGCAGTGTGAAATGTTTTTCTTTAGGGATTTGATTTGAGTCGATTCTTAAAATTCTTAGTGGGAGTCGATCGAACTTTCTTCTGTCCAGAAGTACATACAGTTTGGTTCAGTCCAGAACTTTCTTGAGTATATAATTAAATATGATGGAAACTTATGTTAATTCCTCACTTAGAAGATGTTCAATATTTAATTTTATTTTGTTGTTTAGTTTTTGGTTTAGTATGTTTTGTAATGAGATTCTCTACTTAGAACAAATTGAATTAATTTCTCATATTAATATGCTTCAATTAAAAAAAAATATGAAGGAATTGAATTACTTCTCTCACATTTTCCCGATTTTTCCTTTGTTTTTGTTTTTGTTTTTGTTTTTTTTTTTTTTGTCGCCCCCTATTTTTCCTTTGTTTTGAACATTATTCTAACTAAAAATCAATTTAAATATTATACAAAATGATCTCGTACTTTTTAAAACCCTTAAATTTTTCATGAAGATGAAGATGGGCCTCTGAGTAAGGCCAAATTGAATAAAGTTCACTGTAACAGCAGCAGCAGCAGAACCCGTAAACGTAAAGAGAGAGAGAGACAGAGAGGCTTTTGGGATTCTCCGATTTAGGGTTCCGATCGTAATGGCCGATGTGACTCTTCCTCCGTCTGATTCCGTCGATAACCGAGTCCCTGAGAAATCGACCTCTTCCTCACCACCTCCTCCACCGCCTTCTTCCTCTCTGCCGCAACAAGAGCAGGAACATGAACAGCAACAACCTCCACTACGCCGTGAGAGAGATTCAAAAGAGCGGCGTGACGACAGAGACCTCGAACGTCCGCCTAATCGCCGTGACCGTGACCGTTCGCCTCTCCCACCGCCTCGTAGGGATTACAAGAGACGTCCTAGCTTGAGTCCTCCGCCTCCGTACAGAGATAGGCGGCACTCTCCTCCTCCCATGCGCCGCTCACCTCCTCATAAGCGTTATCGGAGGGATGATAATGGCTATGATGCTCGCCGTGGCAGTCCTCGTGGTGGCTATGGGCCTCCCGATAGAAGGTAATCCTTTATCCCCTAGGCTTGGATCTTCATTGCTCACTCACACTTCAATTGGAACCACACATCAGAGTTCATCTGTTACCGATTGAACTATATATAATTCAACGTCATATGGGTACTGTGATTTGATACAAGGCTAAGTTGCATTCTTGCTTAGCTGAATAGAAAAGTGCATCACAGACCACGTTAGATATCCTCTTGTATCAATGATTGTTATATCCTTCGTTTTCGTGATTTCCTAATCTGTACTCAATTCTTCTTTTGCATGTTAGATTTGGATATGAATATGGTGGAGGATATGATCGTGAAATTGGTGGGAGACCTAATTATGGTGATGAAAGGCCTCACGGCCGCTTTATGGGTCGCCATCAGGGTGAGACATCTCTTTCTTAAGTATAACCACGGCTTCACTTGTGAGACATGTTTAAGATGTCTGTCTTTGTGCGTTCTTATAGACTGAAGACTTCTGGTTCATTTGACTAACATAGTTCATAGTCATTGGGCGTTCTTATAGATTGAAGACTTTTGGTTCATTTGACTAGCATAGTTCATAGTCATAGCTTCATATTTTTCTCTCTATATGCTGTGGATTGGATACAGTTTGAGTAACTAATTCACAGTTCTATTTGTGAACAAGCAATCTATTTTAGGAGAGTGATATCAAAATCGACCTTTTAATTTTTTATTTCTTTTGGCAGAATGGGAGGGAGGACGTGGAGGGTATGGTGATGCTTCCAACAGTGGAAATACTCAAAGGTTAAGGCTCCTTCATCTTTGTTTATTTTTCTTTTATATTTCATGATTTGCTATCTTTGTCATATGGTGTGTAGATTCTTGGTAGTGGATTTTTAATCTACTGAATGTATACTAGGAGTTATGAACTGTCCTATGGTGCTCAATGAAACGAAGTTTTATCTCTTTTAGAATGTTCTTTCTTCGATGAGGCATATATGCTTACTTCCTTATAGCTCCAGAAAGTTAGAGCAAATGTTTGAGATACACAATTGATCAGACACTAATTCGATAAAATCATTTCTCAAACATGCGTTGTTGACTTTGTCATCTCTTTTCATTATTTCTGTTGAGTACGAGATAACCTCATTATGTTGGTTCCAAATGTTTAAGTTTGATCTGTTTTACGTTTAAGAAGTGGCACACAACTACTGCTGTTTGTAGTCTTCTTGCTGTTGCATTTAATAATACGTAACGTTGTATTTCCTTTATCCAGGGACGGATTGATGTCATACAAACAATTTATTCAGGAGTTGGAAGATGATATATTGCCATCTGAAGCTGAACGCAGGTGCGGTTTCTGCAACTTAGTCTTGTTGGTTAAGCAGTTGTATCGTAAGCTGCAGTGGTAAACTTTTTTCTTGATGCAGATATCAAGAGTACAAGTC
The DNA here is from genome assembly GCF_030686135.1 of Camelina sativa. Lineage (NCBI taxonomy): Eukaryota > Viridiplantae > Streptophyta > Magnoliopsida > Brassicales > Brassicaceae > Camelina > Camelina sativa. The sequence goes on from NC_141895.1 coordinate 28,744,489, forward strand.
AGAGTATATCACAACACAGAAACGTGCCTATTTTAACACCCACAAAGAAGAAGAATGGTTATTTCCACTCTGTGTTTCCATCTTTTGCATTCTTCTGGTATATTCTGCAAGCTAACCTATTAACATGTGTATCTATGTTACACGTCCAGGTTGAAAAATAAGTATCATCCAACAAATTTACTCTCTGTCATAGAAAGGTGAGTTCAAGAGCCATTTGCAACAGTTTATGTCGGGCTTTTGTGCATGAATGGTCTTATATTAATACTATACATTGATCTCTTGTAGTCTTGGTATTATACAGTCTTGGTTTTTTTTGTCCAGGAGGAATGACCTTGCACGAAAAGTAGCAAAGGATTTCTTACTTGATTTGCAGAGCGGGGCGCTAGATTTGTAAGATAATTTCCTTTGCTTGTACACCACATTTATGATTATGATCACCATTTTGTCATCTCTAAAGCTCACAGTTTACCTTGATCCGTTCCAGAGTTCCTGCAGTGACAGCATTGAATAAGTCTAGCCAGACCAGTGAGCAAAATTCTGAGGATGAATCAGCTGGTGGTAAAAGAAAAAGACATGATAGGGTGGGAGCTAAAGAGGCTGACCTTCTTTCAGCTGCACCAAAAGCACCCAGTTTCATTTCTCATCCAAAGAGAATCCTAACTGACATTGAACAAGCACAAGCACTTGTGCATAAGCTAGACTCTGAGAAACGAATTGAGGAGAATCTTTTAACAAGTTCAGAAACTGATAAATCAGGTAGAGAGAAGTTACATAGTGGTTCGACTGGTCCAGTTATAATCATTAGGGGGTTGACATCTGTGAAAGGCCTTGAGGGTGTTGAATTGCTCGACACACTTGTCACATATCTTTGGCGTGTTCATGGTGTGGATTATTACGGTAAGGTTGAAACAAATGAAGCTAAGGGTTTGCGGCATGTGAGAGCTGAAGGTAAAGTTTCTGATGCAAAAGGAGATGAGAGTGAAAGTAAATTTGACTCTCATTGGCAAGAGAGGTTGAAAGGTCAAGATCCCTTGGAAGTGATGGCTGCTAAAGAGAAAATAGATGCTGCGGCTACTGAAGCTTTAGATCCACATGTCCGAAAGATTAGAGATGAGAAGTATGGTTGGAAATATGGTTGTGGGGCCAAGGGTTGCACAAAGCTGTTTCATGCTGCTGAATTTGTGTACAAACATCTCAAGCTGAAACACACTGAGCTTGTCACAGAGCTGACTACCAAAGTTCGGGAAGAACTGTATTTTCAGAACTATATGAAGTATGTAAGGTTTTTTTTCTTGATTTCCTCGGCTGTCGTTTCACAGGTTCGTAATTAAAAATTTATGTGCCATGTACAGTGATCCTAATGCTCCAGGAGGACAACCAGCTACTCAGCAATCTGGCCCGGTACATGATCTTTTTTTAACACTATAATTGAATGTTTAGTAGTCTTTATCTTTGGGTTTCCACTTGTTTAGCTTTGTTTTGAGGTTTACTTACGCCAGTGAAATATACTTTTGACAGAGAGATATTCCTATGAGTAGTTCGTATCTTTAGCTTTCCACTTGTTTAGCTTTGTTTTGAAGTTTACTTACGCCGGTGAAATATACTTTTGACAGAGAGATAGACCTATGAAACGTAAACCAGGTATGGAGAACAGACTTAGGGATGACCGAGGTGGACGCAGAGAACGTGACGGACGTGCCAACGGAAATGACAGAAATGATCGGTCAGAGGATCAACAGAGAGGTGATGGTGATGGTCCTGATGGTGGAAATCCGGGGGAAGGTGGGTACGATGCATTTGGTGGACAAGCAGGTGTTCATGTTCCTCCCTTCTTATCGGATATAAACCCACCACCAATGCTGATGCCTGTTCCCGGTGCCGGGTAGGATAAAGATTATTCTCTCCCTCGTGATCTTGTTTCCAGAGTAAACTAGCTACTGTGTTTAATCAATGATTTTAACGGTGCTTAACTGATGATGTGGGCAGACCACTGGGACCATTTGTACCAGCACCACCTGAAGTTGCGATGCAGATGTTCAGGGACCCAAGTGGACCCAACCCTTCTTTTGAAGGTAGCGGCAGAGGTGGACCTGCTCCTTTTCTTTTGTCTCCGGCCTTCCGACAGGATCCTAGACGGCTACGCAGGTAATGTGGCTCACTCTTAAGGTTTTTATCTTCACAGCAAACATAATTCAATCATAAACTAATGTATTGAAAAAAAATGGTGCAGCTACCAAGACCTAGATGCTCCCGAGGAAGAGGTGACTGTTATTGATTACAGGAGCTTGTAGACAAGGAGCTATAGCGATGCCAAGTTTACCCATTCGGGTCAGGTCGGTTTAATGGAATGATGAATAGAAGGCGAACTAGCTCTGATTTGTGATGTATTTATATTTTTGTTCCTCCTAATTTTCACACACGCACTCCATATATTTCCCTTATTGCTTTTCATGTGCTTACTGATTCTGTTGGACGAATACGTAAATGTGCATGAGAATTTCTTGTATTTAGTAGTGCGTTTCATCTACACTTTGTTTGTTACACGTAGTCTATGCTTTCCTCAAAGCTGCTTTACTTCCGAAGTGTATACTTATTAAGGACGGTTCAATATTTGAAAAAGGATATATACACTTAAAAGCATGTCTTGAATCATGACTCAGTGCGCACCTCTAACACACTTGCTAAGATGACATGACACTTTTACATATGTTACACATGATATTGTATGACATTTCTAACAACATCAATCACAGAGATAGTACAGATGAAACCCTAATGAGGTTAACAAGCATGTTCCTCAAGTTATAAGAAGTATTCTTTTCTCGTGGTTGTTTCTCTCTCTCTCAACATCACTTGCGTTGCTTCTTTGCTTGAGGTTCTGTCTGTAGCTCTCCCTGCAAATGCAAGATACCATTATTTAGATCCATAATAAGATAATACACAGACCAAGTAAAAGTTCAAGAACAGTTATACAATAACTACTACTTAGAGCAAAAGAAAAAAAGGATTTGAAAGGGAGAGTGCCTACAACGATAGAAAGCTGCTCACGGATATAGGCCATCGATCTCAACATGGCACCTAGTGTATCACGGGACACCTGGAATTTGACCTCTGATTCTCCAGTTGTTGTCTCAGTATCTTGAAGCTGGGGTAAGGACAACAGAAAACAGTTCAATACCAAAGAGACCCACACACAAAATAAGCCAATCGGTCTCCTATTTTATAAGTGATTCTCCCATAAAATAATGCATCATGAAAGAAGAAGACGTTACTATAGCTATTTAGTTCCTCTCATGGAAATGACTCCTTTGAAGTGGTGAAACAAACTTCTCTGAAGTATTTTCTGATTAAATCAAGTGGGTTTCAAAATAAACTTTTCCACGATAGGCAGAAATGAAATTTCATATTCAAGTGGTGACTGCAAAAAGTATGGCAGCTTAACATGAAAAAGAAAAACCAGATTTTGTAACTAATGTGGGGATAAACAAGTCAAATAACACAGAAGTTTCCTGCACTGAAGGTTTATGGAATCTATGTCGGAACAAACCAAAGAAAATCAATAAAAGACTTTCGTCTCGTCAAGTCAAGACCAAATGAGAAGCCTAGAGTCTAAGAGTCTTAAAAGATACCTTCAAATTGATGACAGCTACTCTATTGGCTGGAGATGAGAGTTGCTTGCTAATGTAAGCCATGGAACTTAACATGGGTTCAAGTGTGACGCTAGACAGCTGAAATTTGACCTCCATGTCCGGTGAGGGAAACTTTCTGTAATCGTGCAACTGAAAACATCATGAAAAGAATGCTCACTAAAGCGGTCAACTACTTTTATGCAGGAAGCAGTAAGACTTTGTCACAAAGGACAATTTCAATTGTTCAAATCTTCAGCATCAATATGCTTTTTACAAATATCTAATCTCTTTTAGATGAATCATCCCATCAGACCAACTTTTAGCTTAAGTTAATGCAAAAACCATACAGAGAAAAAGTTACTGGTTTATATAATGCACACCTTTAAATTGATAACAGCAACTCTACCACCCGGCATTGTATTTTTACTCTCCATCACCCAAGTCATTGATTTAAGACAAGGAAGAGCTACCTGTAAGACAAAGCAAGTCAAATTACCACCCAACACCAGTAAATTCAAACAAATAAGTCTGTGAAGGTTTACTCTAGGTACCATATTCTCAGGAGCACCATCGTCTTGGTGAAGCGACACTGGTGCCATACGCGGCAGATTCAGATCAGCAACAGATTGAGCTCTGGCCCCACCATCATTAAGGTTAAATCTGCGTATCATTTCATCCTGGCGTGGCCACAGTAAAGGGGTTGTGTCAGCAGCTGATAGTGAGGTCTTGCCACCATTACCATGTGCGCTAGGAGGTACAGCTCTACCTATATTTTTTCTGACAACTGAAACCTTCTTCCCACCCTCTCTGAGTGCCCCTAAAGCAATATTATAAGCTTCAGCTGTAACTGCCCCTTCCTCAGCATACTTGATGGCCTCGCGACATAAATGATTATAGCGGTGTATCAAGCTATCATGTCCATTTTCACTGACATGGTCATCCAACTCTCCCATGCTCTTGGCGTTTCTTGTCCACCGCCTCAAAATATAATGTGGTGGCAAAGTAGGTATATTTGTGACAGTAAACACTGTCAAAACATGTCGGCAGAGTATGCCGCAGTGCTCAAACATTTGACAGCTACAGTTTGCTCTCATTTCAGGGTAGCAAAACGTTACTATATAAGCTTTGTTGTCATCTTCAAATTTTGCAACCCTAAATGTGCTAGTGGTACCATCATCTTCAATTCTATTTGCAGTGTGAGCGAATGTTTCGACCAACTCTTCCTGGAACTTTCCAAAAATTTTCCTTGTGAAAAGATTTGCAGCCTGATTCTCCATGGGTGATGGCGTCTTCAAGACTGGAGGCGTGTTGACAGTGTCAAGATCAGCTTCAATCTCCATCTCAAACCAGCTCTCCATAGCCCTTTCGTACAGCCTAAAGAACATCGGAAGGGTTGTCTGCTGATTCACATATCCATCGAAAAAGGAACCTGTATAATAACCTTGGCTAGGAAACACTGCAGCAAAAAAAGAATCCCGGAAATAAACAGGTACCCACTGAGCTCGGGCATTATATAAAGAAGTAAGCCATTCATGTCTTCCTAAGTCATACTTTTCAATGATGGAACTCCACGAAGATTCAAACTCCTCAATGGTTTCAGTGAAGTTGATACAGTTATATAGCTCCACCTGAAAACTGGGATACGCAAGACACACATGAGCCAGCTTTTCCTGACCTTCTCTTAGCACATCCCACTTATTAATACAGTGACGAGCACCTGGAAATACCTGAGCAACAGCAATCTGTATGGCTCTATCTTGATCAGTTACCAAAGAGACGGGCGGTTGGTCTCTCATTGCTGTAAGAAAAGTCTTAAATAGCCAGATAAATGAAGTATCAGACTCGTCCAAAATCAGTGCACAGCCAAATATGATAGTCTGACCATGATGATTCACCCCAGTAAACGGGGCAAAAGGAACACGAAACTGATTGCACCTGTATCTCGTATCCAAGGTGACTGCGTCACCAAAATGAGTATAAGCAAACCTAGATCTCGAATCTGCCCAAAATACATTTGTCATCTGATTATCTTCATCAAGCTGAACCGCATAGAAAAAGCCAGGATTCTCTGCCTGCATCCTCTTAAAATACTCCAACAGATTATGTGCATCCCGTCCAATAGTCCTCTTCGTGTTAGTTCCATAATTTTTCGAATCCTTAGACGACGCACTTCTGCTATTATTAGATTCTAAGGGAACACGGTTACCATCCATAGAAACATACATCATACCACTAGGCACATTATTCACCCCTTGTTGATAACTAGATTTTTCGGAATTAGCAAAATGCCTACGAGGGCGAAGACAATGAAGCGTATTAGGACTTGCCAATCCATGAGTATGCTCTTTAACAAACTTTGCCACAACCCATTTATCATGACCTATCATTTCTATCCTAACCATTGCATCACAGCTCTCGGCAAGCCTTCTCTTCGACCTTTTGCTACTACATACGAATTCACGAACACTAACAGACCCATCAGTTTTCGGAAGGGACTTGGAAGTGAAACCAAGCTGCCTCGAATACTCGTCATAGAAAGACTTAGCTTCTTTTTCTGAACTAAACTCCATGCCAACACACGGCTCTGCAATCCCAATCTCATCTTGAACTCCTAACGAGTTCTCGATGTTATTAGGTTCAGCATCTCCATCATCTCCCATCTCATGATTCCCCATTGACAAGCCCTCTTCAACCAAATGAATATCCATATTTCTCTAACTAACTGAGCACACTTTCTCCTAAACAAGTTCCAATTTCACACAACTGTTTCTCATCTTTAACAGTCTCTAAACAACACTGCATAAACCAAAAAAAAAGTACCTTTTTAATCATAAGTGTTTGTTTGATTAGAAAAAACAAAGCACAGCCAGTGTGTTTGTAGATCTTTGAAAAAAATCTTAACTACATATAGAAAGAGGACTCTGCATCTATCACTCTCCGATTGTTTTTTTTTTTCCATCGATACAGAGAAACCCAGAAAGAGGAGAAAAGCAAAGATATTATAAAACAAGGAGCTTACGTGTGAGTGATGCTGCGAAGAACCCAGAAGATTAATGAAAGTCGTGAAATTGAAACAAGGGTACCAACAATTCGGGAAAATTGAGAAGCTCTTCTGTTTTTCAGATTGGACCGAAAGATTATTAATAAGTAAACTCGAGCTTGTGCAGTCCTCCTCGTTTGAGAGGAAGAAGAAGAAGACATTGAAAACTCAAACGTCGCCGTTTCACGGAAACAAAAATAAAAATAAAAAATAAAAACAAACCCTAACACCTGAATTTCAAATCCTATGCATAAAATATTTAAGAGTTTTATTTCGGGTATTCGGATTACGCTGTCGGGTATAGGGTTAAACCTGAAACCGAACCGATACCTGCGGGTACACATAGGATCCTGAAATGTCTATAATCGAAGCAAGTTTTTCGAGTCGGTTCTGGTTCGAGTAATCACATTTTTTTATCTTTTCTTTTTTTATAGTGAGAATCTTTGTGTTGTAGAGTATATATATATATATCAAAGTAAAAATAATTTCATGCTTGGAACTTGATTAGGTTAGATTTGAGGAATTTGAGTGACCTCTCCATTGTTTTTGAAGATGACAAAATACAGACTCAAGCGAACCTATGGAATATGTCTGCATGGTACAATGGTCATGCACACCTCTTACAAATCCATTGTGATTTCGACATCTTTGTTTCCTTCATACAAGTCCCTGCTATGCAAGAACATCACAGACATACATGTTCTGCTATATATCAATGTGACCATATTATGGGTGATTTCATTGTTACCAGATATGCTCAAGTAAGAACGCAGCTTGAGACATGCCTTGATATTAATAACGGTTTCTAAGCACTCACAAGCACAACAAAACAAACAAAACTTCTGATGGACATTTTAATTTTTCATGCACATTCATTTATGTAAATGTCTAACAGATTAATAGGCAGATGAAAACCAAAAAAGAAAATATATGGGGTTGCGTATTTTACGCTTCAGTGACTGGAAAATTAGGAGGAACCAGAAGGAAAAAAATACATCACCAAAGGGCATGTCATGTAAATTGTCATATTCTGCTGGCTCGCCTTTTGACCCAACCCGACCGATTGAGTAGGAGGTATAGACTCAGCATCTCTCTAGCCCTCTCTTGTCTACAAGCTCCTGTAATCAATAACAGTGACTTCTTCCTCTGGAGCATCTAGGTCTTGGTAGCTGCACCATTTTCTCATACATTAGTTTAAAGACATTGCACTCTTGTTCATCTTGATTGAAATATGATCCATGAAAAAATGAAAGCAATGTGTTAAGATACTCATAGCATATCGAATGAACCATGTTACCTGCGTAACCGTCTAGGATCCTGTCTAAAGGCTGGAGACAAAAGAAAAGGGGCGGGTCCACCTCTGCCGCTACCTTCAAAAGAAGGATTAGGTCCACTTGGGAACATCTGCATCGCAAACTCAGGTGGTGCTGGTACAAATGGTCCTAGTGGCCTGCCCAAATCATCATTCACACACCCTAACTCTTTAAATTTAATCTGAGGATGGGAAAGTATAGTTTAGTGTAGGCTTTTATTAAACCTACCCGGCACCAGGAACAGGCATCAGCACTGGTGGTGCGTTTATATCCGATGAGAAGGGAGGAACATGAACTCCACCTTGTCCACCAAATGCATCGTACCTACCTTCCACAGGATTTCCACCATCAGTACCATCACCGTCACCTCCCAGTTGATCCTCCGACCGATCATTTCTGTCATTTCCATTAGCACGTCCATCACGCTCTCTGCGTCCACCACGATCATCCCTAAGTCTGTGCTCCATGCCTGGTTTACGTCTCATAGGTCTATCTCTCTGTCAAAAGTATATATCACCCACATAAGTAACACTCAAAAAAACCCTATAACACTTGAAAATCCAAAACCAGTACAGACTATTCAACATTCCTTTAAATGATAAACCAAATAAAAAATCTTGTACCGGGCCCATGGCTGGTTGTCCTCCTGGAGCATTAGGATCACTGCAAAATGGCACATGATTTTATCATTAGGATCCCGTCATAAATGATAGTAGAGGAGTCCAAGAGAAAAACCCTACATACTTCATATAGTTCTGAAAATACAGTTCTTCCCGCACTTTGGTGGTCAGCTCCGCGACAAGCTCAATGTGTTTCAGCTTGAGATGCTTGTACACAAATTCAGCAGCATGAAACAGCTTCGTGCAGCCCTTGGCTCCACAACCATATTTCCAACCATACTTCTCATCCCTAATCTTTCGAACATGTGGATCTAAAGCTTCAGTAGCCGCAGCATCTATCTTCTCTTTAGCAGCCATCACTTCCAAGGGATCTTGACCTTTCAACCTCTCTTGCCAATGAGAGTCAAATTTACTTTCACTCTCATCTCCTTTTGCATCATAACCTTTACCTTCAGCTCTCACATGCCGCAGACCCTTAGCTTCATTTGTTTCAACCTTTCCGTAATAATCCACACCATGCACACGCCAGAGATATGTGACAAGTGTGTCAAGCAATTCAACACCCTCAAGGCCTTTCACAGATGTCAACCCCCTAATGATTATAACTGGACCAGTCGAACCACTATGTAACTTCTCTCTACCTGATTTATCAGTTTCTGAACTTGTTAAAAGATTCTCCTCAATTCGTTTCTCAGAGTCTAGCTTATGCACAAGTGCTTGTGCTTGTTCAATGTCAGTTAGGATTCTCTTTGGATGAGAAATGAAACTGGGTGCTTTTGGTGCAGCTGAAAGAAGGTCAGCCTCTTTAGCTCCCACCCTATCATGTCTTTTTCTTTTACCACCAGCTGATTCATCCTCAGAATTTTGCTCACTGGGCCTGCTGGATTTATCCAATGGTGTCACTGCAGGACCTCTGGAACAGATCGAGGGAAACTGAGCTTTTAGAGATGACAGAATGGTGACTTGTGACTAGAGTAATGGCCAAGGAATTGATCTTACAAATCTAGCGCCCCCCTCTGTAAATCAAGTAAGAAGTCCTTCGCCACCTTCCGTGCAAGTTCATTCCTCCTGAAAATTTGAAAGAACAGTCAGAAACATAGTTTTGAACTACAAGACTGTACTAACAAGTACGAGAGATCAGCGAATAGTATCAATATTACATCAATCAAACTGTGGGAAATGCTCATGAACTCACCTTTCTATGACAGAAAGTAAGTTTGTTGGATAATACTTATTCTTCAACCTGGATGCATAAAATACATAAGCATGTTAATAGGTTAGCTTGCAGAATAACCCAAAATAGTGTAAGAGATATAAACAGATAGTGGACTTCACCAATCTTCCTCTTTGTGAGTGTTAAAAAAGACGCGTTTCTGTGTTGTAATATACTCTGACTTATATTCTTGATATCTGCATCAGGACAAAAGGTATTAACCCAGCAGCTTTACACGACAACTGATTAAGCACCGAGACTAAATTGCAGTTATAATGATACCTGCGCTCAGCTTCTGATGGCAATATATCATCTTCCAACTCCTGGATAAATTGTTTGTATGACATCAATCCATCCCTGGATAAAGGAAATACGACAATATTTCTTGTTAAATGCAACAGCAAGGAAGTTACACTAGCACCAGAATATAGGCGTTATCTTGTACTCAACAGGAACAATGGAATAAAAACGATGACTTTAACATCACATGTTTCAGAAATGATTTTCTATTACTGATCAATAATGTCTCTCAAACATTCACACTAACTTTCAGGAGCTATAAGGAAGAATACATAGATGCCTCATAGAAGATAGACATTTCTTAACTCCTAGTATACATTTACTAGATTATATATATACTACCAAAAATAAACACAACATAGGACAAAGAGAGCAAATCCCATGAAATACAAAGGGAAAATGAACAAAGATGAAGGATCCTTAACCTTTGAGTATTTCCACTGTTGGAAGCATCACCATACCCGCCACGTCCTCCCTCCCATTCTGCCAGAAGAAATACAAAATTAAAAGGTAGATATTGATATCACTCTCCTAAAATAGATTGCTTGTTCACAAATAGAATTGCGAATTGGAATACTCAAACTGTATCCAATCCACAGCAGATAGAGAGAAAAATATGAAGCTATGACTATGAACTATGCTAGTCAAATGAACCAGACGTTTTCAATCTATAAGGACGCCCAATGACAGTAATCTAAACATGTCTCACAAGTGCAAAGTGGTTCTCTCAACTTTCGAAATATATGAAAGAGATGTCTCACCCTGATGGCGACCCATAAAGCGGCCATGAGGCCTTTCATCACCATAATTAGGTCTCCCACCCATTTCACGATCATATCCTCCACCATATTCATATCCAAATCTAACATGCAAAAAAAGAAGAATTGAGTACAGATTAGGAAATCACGAAAAAAATATAGATATATAACAATCGTTGATATAAGAGGATGATCAATGTGGTTTGATCTCCAATAAAATCCAACTTATATTATCAACAATCCAATTGAAGTGTGAGCAATGTGGTACAGCAAAGAAGAAGATCCAAAAAAAATCAATGAGCACAAGAGATGATAAAGATTACCTTCTGTCGGGAGGCCCATAGCCACCACGGTTACCGCCACGGCGAGCATCATAGCCATTATCGTCCCTGCGGTAACGTTTATTAGGAGGCGAGCGACGCTGGGGAGGAGAGTAGCGCCTATCTCTGTACGGTGGCGGAGGACTCAAGCTAGGACGTCTCTTGTAATCCCTACGAGGCGGTGGGAGAGGCGAACGGTCACGGTCACGTCGTTCGAGGTCTCTGTCGTCACGCCGCTCCCGTGAATCTCTCTCACGGCGTTGCGGAGGCTGTTCCTGTTCCGGCTCCGGCTGCGGCAGAGAGGAAGAAGGCGGAGGAGGAGGCGGTGAGGAAGAGATCGATTTCTCAGGGAGGCTGTTGTCGACGGAATCAGTGGGAGGAAGAGTAACATCGGCCATTTGGAGAAGATGATCGGAACCCTATTTCGGGAAATCTACGGTTTTATTCAACGACGATACACTCCAAAGCCTTTCTTCTACCTTTACTAGTGTGAATTTCAAGTTGGCCTTTCAGGCCCATCTTAGTCTTCATAAAAATCAAAATGTCTTCTTTTTTTTCGGCTCGACTTCAATCTCTTCGTTAACCAAACCACAATCACATAATATCTTGGTCCACAGTATTTTTAACCCATACTGGCAGTAGTTGTAGTGTACTGTAATTTGATTTTTTTTTTTTTTTTTTTCTGTTTTCAACGTGTAATTTGATTTAATAATAAGAAATATTCAGTTTTGCCATTTAAGTTGAATATTTCTTATTAGTTAGTCATCTCTAATATTTTTTATCTTAAGTTAAAATTCAGTCATCTCTAAACTAAAATCACCCCAAAAAAAAAAGTTTAATCAGATACAACAATTCAGCCGGTTTAGATTGTTTTTAACTTTACACCATTGAAGTTAATAAATTATAGGAAACTTTAAACTACATTTACAAAGAGACAAAAACAGAATGTAAATAAAGACATGTCTACCATCACTTTACAGTTAACTTGTCCATATCAAAAAAAAAAAAAAAAAAATTAAATCTCCAAAAAACATTTGAGTGCAAAAATCTCAGATCCAATCACACTCCACCAAAATGCTCACCGCCAACTTTACCGCCGTCCTCCTCCTCCTCCTCCTCACTCTCTGCTCCGGTCAGACTCCTCCGGCACCAGAACCCACCGCAGCCGATGGACCTTCTTCATCTCCGGCGAACTGTCTAGTATCTATGCTAAACGTATCGGACTGCTTCTCGTACGTTCAAGTGGGAAGCAATGAGATCAAGCCTGAAGCTGCTTGTTGCCCTGAGCTTGCTTGGATGGTTCAAAGCTCGCCTGAGTGCGTTTGTAATCTTCTCGGCGGTGGCGCGTCGCCGCGTTTTGGAGTTAAGCTTGATAAGCAAAGAGCTGAGCAACTCTCAACCATCTGCGGTGTGAAAGCTCCATCTCCTAGTTTGTGTTCAGGTACATTTACTCATTCCGTACACCTACTTTTCCTATGTAATTTGGACCGTCTGATTCGATCAAATCCAATCTAACGGCTTAGCGGGACCTCTCACTTCCTACATTCACTAATTAGATTACTACTTGAGTGATGCTCAAATAAATCTAAAAGGAAATAATTCTAAATAAAAGTAACAAGAAATTATTTACCACTTTGTAATAAAAAAGAAAGAAACTAACAAATTTATCAATCTTTTGGCTGGAATTAATTGTTATTTATTTATTTATTAAATTTTGAAAATAATTATTTGTTTAATATAAATAATTGTTTTTTATATAAATAATAGTTCTGGGTTTTCCGACTATCTCTCCAGCCGGAAGTGAAGATTCATCCACTGAAGGTAGATTTATTATTTTAGTTGAAGTCTAGTTTTGAGTTCAGTTCAAGAAAAAAAAAATACAAAATGTTATGTGCTTATTATAGTTTAAAAAGCATAAAGATTATTTTGGTCTTTAATATTTTATATGTGATTGAATTTTTTAAGGTCCTGAAGGGTCAAAGAAAGATAGGAAAAATGGTGGTGTGACTTCTAAAGATTATGGAGTAGCTTTGAACTCCTTAGCCTTTATATTATTCATGTATTTTTCTTTATTCTGAGGATTACATAACTTCACTAGGTGATGCAGCATATATTCTCTACTATCTTCTCACGTCTTTTTTTTTATGGAACTTGGGTTCTATATTATTTTTACACTGTATGTAGTTTACTGAGCTTAAGTTATGGATGTTATGAATAAAGATCTTCCATCTTTCAAATACAAATCAATGATGACCCTTGAACTCGTAAGATCCAAGCTCAAATTTGCAGTAGCATCGACAACAACGAATTTGCAAACTGTACCATTGGAAAGATTAATTGAGTGTGTTTGGAAATCTGTGGAAGACAAGATATGATGCTAGAATCTGAAAAATAAAACATTATCATCATCTACCATATTCTGCATTACTTCACAATCTTTAATTCAGAGCCCATCTCACACAACATAGAGTCTACAACACTGGTCATGTAACGTGAGTTACTTCCTATACACAGCTTTTTCTCATCCATCATCTTCCTCACTTTCTCCACTTCCTCCCACTTTCCATCAACAGCGTAAATATATGACAGTAGCACATATGGCCCTATGTCATTTGGCTGCAATCTCATGAGCCGCTTCGCCAAGATTCTCCAATGTGAGGATTCTCGAGTGTCCAACGAGAAGAGAGAACAAACGTGGACTTTTCTTTTAGTTCTTCCGAGTGTTTAGTCAAGCCTGCTAGGCCAAGGAGAGTAACCAAGCAGCCATGGTGCTCTAATTTAAGTTCAACTTTATAGATTCGTGTTAACCGATCATAGGCCCACCAACCTTCTAGAACCATCCCAGCATTTGCACATGCAGACAAAACACAAACTAAAGTAGCACCATTCGGGAAAACGTTGCCATCCTTTTCCAAATCGACAAGCATCTCTATGGCTTTCTCTCCAGGCCCTAGCATGCCATAACCAATGATCATAGAGTTCCACGACACGATGCTTCTCTCTTCCATCCCATCAAAAACCTCTCTAGCCATATCCATTGCACCACATTTAGCATACATTGTAAGCAGAGCAGTTGAAAGAAGCACATCAGGTTTAATCTTACTGCTTGTCACATATGAATGGATCTGCCTACCAATCTCAATCCGGCCTAAATATCCACAAGCAGTCAAGGCGCTCATGACACACGCTTTGTTTGGCTTCAACCCATCTCCTTTATCCACCATTACTTCGTAAAGTCTAAGACATTCTGTGTAATCCTTGATCCTAACATAAAGAGCCAATATAGTATTCCAAGAAACAACATTTCTTCGTGGCATTTTATCGAAAAATCCGCGCGCCATTGTTACATCTCCCACTGCCGCGTAACCGTCGATCATAGAGTTCCAAGAAACAGCATCAGGAGCAGGCATAGTCTCAAACAAATACCGTGCCCCCTCCATATCCTGAATCCTCGCATAACCGCAAAGCATAGAGTTCCAACTAAAAACATCTCTCTTAGGCATTTCATCGAACAAGTCACGTGCAATATCCATTCTCCCATTCTTCGCATACCCATCAATCATCAGATTCCAACTAACCAAATCAACCATAAACCCACCATCAAACACCTTCTCCGCATCTCGGACTCGTCCACAAACCAAGTACATATGAATCAACGAGTTCCTAGCAAACAAATCCGAATCAAACCCGTACTTGGAAACCAAAGCATGAATCTTTTCCCCATCTTTCACCAATCCAGCTTCCACACACACCTTTACCATTAACGGAAACGTGTAATGGTTACTCAAGACACATCTCCCAACAATTTTTTGTCGTAGTAAAACCTCAACGCACCAAAGGGCTGTTTTAAATTAACGAAACATCTCAAAATGGTGTTACCCAGAAACGCATCAGGTTCAATGACAGAATCGAAAACTGAAACACCTCGTGAAACCAAACCAAAACATGTGCAGAGCTTTTTAATCACTCGTCCTGAAACAAGAGAGTTCTGGAGTAGTCCAGAGACTAGGATCTGGGAATAAACTTGGTCAAATTCATTCACAGATGTTAAAGATTCAAGCTTTTGGAGTATCGGATGATGGAGATCGTCGAGATGTGTGGTACGAGGTTTGGGATCATCTGGCCAGAGTCTTGGTGATGGTTTTGAGAGATTGTCTCTGCATTTAATGAATTTATCAGGAGCAATTGAGCTTCCTCTTGATCTTCTGGATAATCCTAGATTCATATTTGTACGTTTTCTTGTTAGTAACATATTCAAACACGGAAGGGGGCGGGCCAGCTTTATAAAAGCCTCACTGCCTCAGCCTCAATCCACACGCACATTTGTTTTTGATTTCAAAAGAATCTCTATATACTTATTTAAGAATCTCTATCTACTTTATCTGCAAATAATATCAATCGCATTGCAAAATATTAGCAACACTTTTACATGTTTTTAGAATATTATAACCATAAAAATATCTCTATACTTGAAAACTCAGCACCTACAAGAAAATATTTTGTCATGCCTCGTAAAACATCCATGTGTCCAGCAAAATGATTTCAGTGCTATTCTAACCGTATTTGTTTTTTTTTTCTTTTCTAACCGTATTTGTTTATTCTTTAATTTTCTTTTCTACCCTACAATTACAAATAAAGAATACTAAAACATTATTTTGAAAAATCTTATTTGATTGCTTGACTTGTTAAGAACCACGACCCCTTGGATATACCCCCATTGCGCAACGCTTTTAGTTTCTAAAATATTACCATACTGCCTTGCTCGAAAGACTAGTACAATGGTAGTTTTAATTTTAAATCTGTCACCAACAAACAAAAAAATTGTTAAAAAGTTTACTAAGGAACTAGATGAAACCTCAAAAATAGATTGAATATTTTATTTGAACGGTTTGAAAAATTAAAAGATAGATATGTTCAGTCATATTTTTACCTAAATTTCATGAATGGAAATCTTTCGCAAACCCCATAACCACATGGTAGGGAAAAACAAATCGAATCTTTTATCCCTACCTCGAGTACGGTTCGGTCTCCGAGATGAATCACGTGCTTCTGAATAAAAGTTGGTGAGCACTAATAATTCACATTTACACTACTAGTAATAATTTAAGATTCCTGCCTCGAACGTGAGAGATTTTTTTATATTTTTTATATGTCGGCATCGTGGGAAATTACTGTATAATACTAATATACCACTTATGATGATGGCCTATCCACTAATTCTATAGACTGTGGACTATATAAACTAAATCTTGCATGGATGAATAATTAACATATATATCAAAAGACTTCTTTGTCTCTAACCAAACACAAATATCTTTCCAAGGAGATTTGAAGATCAGTAGATTCATGGCGATGTCTCACCTTCAACCCGTGCTTCTCCTCCTCGCATCACTCTTCTTCTTACCGGCTTTGCACGGGGCCATCGATTTCGAATACTGCGGCAGTAAGTATCCATTTGTTACGTATGTTCCTTTTGTGTGTTTATTGTATACAGCATCTATACAAGAACTTTACCAAATCAGGAAAAATACCAATAATTTGACATATCAATTAAAACAATGGTTGGGCTTATTTTTTGTAAGAAAGATGTATAGATCCAAGATTTTTTAATCTACCGAGACTCATAAGTTATAACTTTCAACGATTGATCTGTGCGTGCGACTGTTGCAGAAAATGGAAACAACTACGGTAACGTCAATCGTATCGAGATCTCTAAGAACCCGTCGGTTGGGCCGGACGAAAGTTCAAGCATGACTATACATGTATACGGTTCTGCAAGTACGTAATCTTCTTCCCAAACTCTTTTTTTTTTTTTAGTTTTTTTTTTAGTTTTACAACATTTATTTCAATGTATATACAGACAAAAACATCACCGTGGGAACCCTTGTATACGTAACCTTTAAGACTGGGGAATTTACTGGCCTTTTGAAAACTTACAACATCTGTGATGTGAGTAAATGTAACACTGCAGCTGAGATTGAAGCTGGTACCAACTTTGAATTGACTCTTCCCGATGTTCTTTATGTTGGTTTCGATGAGGTAACTTTTTTTACACTCTTTTGCTTAGGGAGAAAATATTATGCATGAATGTGATTTTTCCTTAATCTTAGGACTAATGTTTCCAAACCCAAACGGACCATGTTCAACCTGATGTCCAGCCGGGTTGGACTAACTAATTAACCGCAGTTAACCGGCAAAACCCCTAAAACTGATGATCTAATTAAACCAGTTGACATGGGTTGGGGTTTTTTAAAAAAAAATCCAAGACTTGGCTTTATTCATAAACATCACTTATTTTTTTTCATTTTCTAAGAAGTGATTGAATGTATCTAGTGTTTTCAATGGTTAACATTTATAAGGAGTAAATCTTTTCCAAGACTTGGTTTTCTAATTTTTTTTTTTTTTTAAGGATTATTTTGTTTTAGAAACCATACCCAACCTACCTAAACAGTTTTGTTTCACCTGACATTTCACATGTCTATGTTTTTTCTAATGAAATTGTGCAGGAACTCAAGTACTCTGTTTCTTTGCGCCAAAAGTACGTGGAAGAGCCAATTATAAATATGTGCGTCGACTTCAAACTACCTACTCCAACTCCCACATTGGTCGTCTCTGCTTAGTCAAGTTGGCGGATGTGTCCAAGTATTTTTGTTATATCAGTCTCTTTAGCTCTCGCTACTTGCATTTCCTTTGCATGTGTTGTCCAACTAATAAAATAGATAACTCTCTGTTGTAACATTGGCTTGGTCTATAAGATTAAGAGCCAAGCACGTCTTTGGTTTTTTTCCAAGCTGCTGATACAATAATTATGAGCAACAAGAGAGTTATAAAGTAGTCAAGCGAGTACAATCTGAGCATAAAAATGATCAAATACAGTCACAGATCTTAGAGATTTCAACTTTTAGAGTATTTGATAATTAAATTTATAATTCTAATGAGCCAGAACATAGTAGTAACTATATGGAAAATTATGTCATTACTTTAATTTTACAATGCATAGACGACATTACAAAAGGGGATGTAGCTCAAATGGTAGAGCGCTCGCTTTGCATGCGAGAGGCACGGGGTTCGATCCCCCGCATCTCCAATTTCTTTTTTTATTACAAAATTATACATATAGACATACAATTTAATCTTCAATGGTGGAAAGAAATAGTGAGTTACAGCAAAAGGTTAACGTTTGTTGTTTGTGACATCATGAGATGGTTCAGTGGGCTCCGGTGATGACAAAAAAACAAAACTGCCTAATGACTTAAAGGAACACGGGAAGCTCATAGCATGATTGGAAACACACATGATTTGGTTGAGATTAACAAGAAACCAACGATTTTAAATTTTAAAGCCAATGAAACTTAAGAAAACAATGAAACTCTATGGCTTAAGAAAACCAGAATAACCAGATTGATTTTTTTTTTTTTTTTGGGTCAAAAATAACAAGATTGATATTTTGGTTTACTTGATTTTAAAAATATTTTGGTTTCATTTAGAGGTTCATTATATACTTGAATTATGGAAGCATTCTTCTGGCAAACCTAATTTTTGTTTATTCTGTAATTTATAGGAGTTAATACTTCGGATCATACTAATATCCAAATTGTAGTTGGTTCCTAACTCAGTATTTACTATTTTCGTATAATAAACATCAAAAAAAAAAAAAAAACTTGAAGTACTCACCTCTAGTTTCTTGTGGATAACATATACTAACACGACTGGGCCACAACACATCGAAGAGGCCCAAGTTATAAAAGCTAAATCTTTAACCTTTTTTTTTTTACAACCATTTATGTACTCAGGATTTTACCATAAAAGACCAAAATGAAAAGAAAAATCTGAAACCCTAAACGACGAACAAAGTGGATTCTCTGTGGTGACGTCTGATGCAGTGATTTCATTTCATCTTCTGATCTGGTAAGTAAGATTCATACTTTACTGCGATGGTTAATTTTAGAGATGCTATAGCCAAATGTAATCAATTTTCTACACCGTTGTTGATTTGTATCAGATGTAGAATAATAAATAAGCTTTGTACTTTTACATTTTCAATCAGGCTTTAATGTTAAGAATTACTCCATCCGTTTCATAATATAAGATGTTTTAGAAATTTTTGTTGTTTCATAATATAGAATGTTTTCAAGTTTCTATGTAACTTTTAGATTAGTTTAGTATTTTATATTATACAGTTTTGTTTATAATTGGTTGAACTTTTGTAAAGTAGTCATTTCTTAATCTGCGTGTTTTACTCAAAACATCTTATATTTTGAAACGGAGGGAGTAGGTTTTTTTTTAATGTCTTTATGAATACATTTGTGTGAGTTATAGAATATTGATCATATGCTGCAGCCAAATACTCCCTCGTTTCATAATATAAGATGTTTTAGAGATTTTTCTTTGTTTCATAATATAAAATGTTTTCAACTTTTTAAGTAACTTTTAGATTACTTTTCTATTTTTTATTATTTATTTTATGCAGTCTTGTTTATAATTGGTTAAACTTTTTTAACGTGGTTATTTCTTAATCTGCGTGTTTTTACTCAAAACATCTTATATTTTGAAACGGAGAGAGTATATTCAATTGCAACGCCCTTTATTGATTTGTGTGAGATGTATAATAATAATTAATAAGCTTGTTGTACTGTTTAGTAGTAACAGTCTGTTTACATTTTTAATTATCGATAGCTTTGGAGTAAACTATAATTAGTTTTTTTTAATTGTCTTTATGAATACATTTTTGTTGTTTTTTTTATTGTCTTTATGAATAATACATTTCTGTTGTTTATATATGTAGAAACATTAGGAAAATGCTACCACTGAGTATGAGAAAACAGCCATCTGGAGCTTTAAAAAGAAAAAAGAGAAAGATCTGCAAAAGTTTTTGAAGTCCCAAGCCAATGCTATTCTTAAGTTTGTCAAGAAGAAACCCGAACATTCTGAAACAGTGCTAGTGGAGTCTCGAAAAAGCGACAGTGAAGAAGATGTTATTGGTTAGAGTCAGAGCAACGTTGTTCCTGGACATTTTGGTGAGCAAAAACAGGTTCTGATTCGAGGCGAGGGAAGTGAAGAGAAGAAGACACATATATGTGAAGATGTTCTTGGTCAGAGCAACGCTGTTCCTGAACATTTTGATGAAGGTAAAGACAATGATGAGCAAAAACGGGCTGTGAATCGAGGCGAGGGAAGTGAAGAAAAGAAGAATCATATAATTGAAGATGTCTCTGATCCTGGAAACTGGGGAAACGTTGATATGAAGATGAGAGATTTATTGGTTAAAAACGGTCCAACGACAAGGCTATCGACTGATTATGAGTTTCCTAAGGATGGTATCGGTAGGCATTTCTCGCAAGCTTTCTACACAAGAGATATGGTCAATGGAGAAAAACAAGATCGGAGATGATTGGTTTACTCCGAATCTTTAGATAAAGTTTTCTGTTTTTGCTGCAAGTTGTTCAGACATGAGAAACATGGCGGTGGTAACTTGGCAACAACGGGGTACAGACTGGAGAAATCTTTCGACTAGGCTCAAAGATCATGAAAATTTTCATGACCATATTCTTTGCATGACTCAGTGGAAAGAGTTGGAGGTAAGACTACAAAAGAACCAGACAATTGATAAGCTGGTTAATTTGTAGCTGTCTTGTCTTAGGTGAGATTGGTAAGTTTGTTTGTTTTGGGAAAATGTGTTTTATTGGAAACTATTTAATGATGTTTCAGAACAACATGATGCAGGAGATGTTTTTGTTTATTAGTATGATTTGTGGTATTAGCAAATTTTAATACATTTTGATCTCTCATTGAGAATTATGCAACTAGGTTAGTAAGAAATAAACATTTGGCCGGCATAGAACCCAAGAGATAGCAACAGAACCGCAGCCGCGGGAATAACCAAACCAGCCGTTAGTGCTGTTCTGTTATTCTTCATCAGTGCCATATACCCTCCAAGATTCTCCTTGTATGCATTCACTCTACTTCTATAATCTTGGTTAAGTGTTCCTTCCTTCGCTGCAACTTTAAGAGCTTCTTCATTCTCTCTTTCTGGCTTTGGCGATTGAACCTTTTCGGCTTGTTTTTGATCTAGTTCCGCTTCTTTCTCTCTTGCTTCCTTTGACGGTTGAACCTTTTCCTTCGCTGCCGGGCTAGGAGGCTTGTATTTATCCTTAGGAACAAGAGGAGGTTTTGCGGTTGTACCACTAGGTGAAGTTTGTTTCCCCATTGGCTCAGGTCTAGGAAGCCTCACAACGAGATTTGCGCCTTCAAATTTGGCAGAGACAGAGTCAACGTCGACGTTTGGCGGAATAGGAAACTCCTTGCGGAAACGGATCCATTTGTTGGCTCCTGCTGGACGATCTCCCATCACTCTCAGCTTCCTCGTGGTGGTTATTTGTACCTTAAGCTGCTCTTTCCTAAACCCTGTTTATTTCAAGAACTCGTTACACAATTGATCAAGAACTGGTTAATAAACCAAAAAAATTACGACTAAAAAAATGCTAGAGTTTGTTGAGCAACCAAACCTGGAAGGTAAACAGTGAGAGCTTCAAATCCCTGTTCAGTTTTCCAGTTCGAAAGCGGCTCGAAGTCATCGTAGATGCGATTAGCGATAGCATGTTCAGAAATTCTCTCCATCTCTTGATTTTCTTGATTTGAATTTGGAATAAGAAGATTTTGTGTTATGTTGATATGTAAGAGAGTATCTAAGCGATTTCTTTATATACCAATGAAGAAACTATTTCTTATAAGTTGTTTTCTTTGAAGTTGGGTTATTCCTTAACTTTGCCTAACTGTTGTGATCGCCTTCTGTATAGTTCTTCTCTTTTATATGCATTTTGTATAGCTTTATGTTCCAATGTCAAGAAAGTGAAGAATATATATTTTTGTAAAGAGGGAGTAATGCTTTGCTTTGAGGGGATTTAAGGACCAACGAGGATGATGCTTTTCTCTTTAATAATCTAATGTCTCTCCTAAATTTATCAGAGACAACGTGTGAAAACATCTACAAAAGTAAACCCAATTTGATGCCTCTCCTAAGGATTTTACTAGTAAGATATTATTGTTAATGTTTCAAGCCAATGAATTCCATATGTAAATCTTTTCAATTAGTTTTACTTATCAACTATGATTATATAAATAACCGATGAATCGTTGGTAAGAAAGTATTATTCCAGTTCTAACAATATGGTATTCAAATCATCTACATTCTAAAAGAGAGTGTTTTTGTGCTATGTGACAAGTCCACAATTATTGTTACTACACTACATAAGGCATGCACAACAGAGTCGAAAAGAATTGTTTGTGGTAGAATCGTCTATCTAACCGTTCTCATAATTTGCAATACATAATAAATGTTGACGTAAAAAAAAGTTAAAAACAATGATGCTATTTTTTCTTAATTCGTATTAGGCCTTGATTTTTTTGGGTGCGTCTATGACTGTTTATGTGAGATAACTCAAATTATATCTTGATGTTAATTACTTGGAATTATTGTATACGCAAGGTGATAACTCGACATTTAAGCCCTGAAGTGTTATTAGACTGATAAATTGAATTTAAGACACAAAGTGTTATCTAACGTACAATACATGCGAGGTGATAACTAAAAATTCAAAGTATGATTCGATGTCGGATTTACTGTGATTGCACGCTTTGGCTTTGAGACCTTGATGACAACTGAACGGTATGGTACTCGCCACATTTATCGGTGATGAATTGTGAAAAATCAGTTTAGAGGATTTATGCTATAAATAATGAGACCAAGCTCACATGTTTTTTTTTTTTTGTTTGTGCAAAAGCTCACATGTTATTGGTTGTATATATTGATAAGCTTTATAAGTTATGTGGAACCTTCTTGATCCATGTTCCCTAGATGTGACTGGCTTGAGCTTTGTTGTTAACCCTGTAGCATTCCAAAAGTATTAATTTATAGCTTTAGTCATGAACGTCTTCCACGACTCGATCTTCAAAAAGGTCTTTTGAGCTAGGAATTCGCCACTGGAAAGAATACCTTTTGCAAACCTTGGAGAGGAGACACAGTCTTAATCTTTACATTTATGAATGAAAGCGTATGCTATTTAGGTTTTCTGCTTCTTCATTTATTGTTTAATCCAGAGCTTTTATAAGAAAAATCAGTTTTCATGATTCCAAAGAACTAGTTAGAATCTATGAAGTGCAGAAGTTTGTAATCTTAAGCTAATAAATCTCCAAAGTTGTAATAGCTTGGAGAGCTTCATCTATAGGGAATTTGGAAAATCTTTAAATTTCTCAATTGTGGTGTAGAAATCAAAATCTTTATATTCGTTTCACCATAATATTGTAAAAGCATACTATATTTTACTCAACCACAGTTTAAACACCCATATTACAAGGTATATTATAAGTATATATCAGTATTTTTATTAGTTATTTTCTGATTGAATACAATATAACTCAAGTTTTGTCATAAAAATAAATTAAGAGCAAAAATAATAGCAGCGGCACTTCCCAGGAGGTAGACAAATACTTGCACTGACCTTGTGCATCTTCGTACACGCAGCTTTACATTCTGCAGGAACGCATTTTCCGGATTTGTTTGGAATATTAGTATAGCATTGTGCTGGTCTTCTTTGTTGCATATTCCCCAACACTCCTGTTTTGTGTAGTATTTAGTTTTAAGGAGTTTTGTGTAACAAAGTTTAATATATCAAATATATTTTTTTGTGATACATTTATTATTCTAGATAAAAACCTAACATAAGAACTAAAAATATAAGAGTTATATATATGTAACAGGAAAATATCATATAGATTTAATTAGGAAGACAATTGTAATTTTGAAACTTATTTTCATGCAAAACAAAGCTAAATAACTAATAAAAAAAAGAATGGAAGTTTATTTAATCAGTTCATATTATGATAGTTATATTTTTAACAAATTATTTTTCATAATAAAAAAAATTGATTTGATGTTTTAAAGAAATTGTATAGTTGAAAGAAGGTTAGAAATATTATGATATTCATTATTAGTTTCTGTTGAAAAATGTATATGTAATATATTAAGGTGCATATTAAATCTAAATACAAACCTAGCTCAAGAATGATGAAGAAAGTTAGAATGGTGAGTGATAGTTGGAATGTCTTCTTCATCGTAGATTTTATGAATGAATAATTGATGGTGTTTTAAAAGTAAAAAAAAAAAAAAAAAGAAATACTAACTATACTCTGATATATACTTTTCTAAAAAGTTAATGTACCTCACACTCAAACTTATCTACTTTAAGTAATCTATCTCCTTAAGTTCCGGTTTTACACAGATTTTTATTATTTTTTCTCATTCTGTATATAAAACCTTTAGACTCGTTCGTTGTTATTCTCTACCGTAACTTAGTTTCTTATTAGATGAAAACAGTCAAATTTCACAAAAGAAACACAATATAGCCACACATTTGTGCTATATTAAATCTCATATATTAATAGTCCATATATCATAATTTCTTTTTATGCCATTATTTTATCAATTTTTTTAATTTGAGACAGAAATGTAGATGGAGTTGGTGGCCAATTATGATCTAGAGATAACTTACCATCCTAGTAAAACTAATTTGGTAGATGATGCTCTGAGTCGGAAGTGTGCGGCTTCGCCTATGAAATGAAGTCGTTGGTGGGTGAGATTAATACTTTGAAGTCGTGTGCTATCTTACAAAAACCATTGGTGCTAGAGGCACAAAATAGAGTTCAGTTGGCTGAAAAGAAGGATGAACAACTAGTTAATGTCTCTAGTGATGCAGATTCAGAGCTTGGCAAGCTGCAAGCTCACATAATAGGAAATAAGAACTGAATTAATAGAAAGAGAAAAATAAATTTATTCCTTGAGGGTTATACATTATTTTAACCAAATTTTACAAAAAAAATAATTAAAAACATAATTTATTAACAAGACATAAAAGCCTACAAAATACGGTGAAAGGAAACCCAAATTTTTATTTTCTACAAAAAGCCTATATTTATTTGAAAGGCTTACAAAAAATGTTTAAAGTATGTTTCTTTCCTAATTCATGGCTTTACTTGTTTGGTATACGAGCGGGACCATAGATAATGCTCATTATTGGATATAAACGTATTTTGGACCATTGTCTACTTATAAACCGTCCAAACATAATTGTCTGGACACGCTCGATGGTCCATGGGACGGACCAATTGGCACCTCTAGTCAAAGAATACTTACAAATACGGTTTGTAACTTTGTATAATTTGTGTTTTACTCTTTTTTTCTTCTTTTTATAACAAACAAAAAAAATCCTCTAATTCCAATTTAATAGTAGTAAGATATGTTGATTGGGACTTCTTGAGATTTGAGATTTCTTTCCCCCAAAAGTCAGAGAGATTCCTTTCACCTAAGACAGTCAACATGTTGGAAAGTGACTCGTGGCATAACCGACAGTGCCTTTTGAGTTGTATCTGAACCTTAAACTTTTAGAGAGAGATATATTAGTAATTGACATAATTCACCCCAAAATTTAAAAGTTAGAAGACTGTTGCCACATACTATATATATTGCTTAAGGAATTATGTTTCTTTCGATAATAGATTTTAATACACCTTTTCACGCTTAAGATTGGACATCTGTAGCGTGAAGTTTATGAGACTAGATATCTACAGATGGTAGTCCACACTATCGAGAAGAATAGATTTTGGCTCTGATATCATATTAGTACTCTGATATCATATTAGTAATAGACCTAACTCATTCACAAAAGCTAGTTCAAGAGAGAAGGATTGTCACATTATATATGTTGTCCAAGAAATTATGTTTCTTCCGCCGATGTGGGATAGATTCTAACAAGATATGCGTGAAAGAGTCGCAACTAAACGATAAGAGAGAAACTAAAATGAAACTCTATTGTCACACATCTCCCCTCATGCATTTATATTCTCTCTTAATTTTGGGTCAAATCACCATACACCACTCGTGTGCTCCTAACTTGTTTTCTGGGTTTCTCCAAAATCTTACCTTTTTAATTTTTTTAAAAAGGAGTTTGGTATCACTGCTGATTCCGACCAGAAACAAAAAAAATGGATTTGGAGTTTGCTGTTAATGGAGAAAGATTCATGGTTGATTCTATTGATCCATCAACGACCTTACTCGAGTTCTTGCGACTCAATACTCCTTTCAAGAGTGTCAAGCTCGGCTGTGGCGAAGGCAAATCTCTCTCTCTCTCTCTCTTCTCTGTTTTTTTTTCTCTGTATATTTTAGTGTTATAAGTTCAATCTATAATTGAAGTCTTGTGTTATGTTTTTAGTCTCAGAATTAAGTGAAGTTGACTCAATTTTGTAAAATCCAAATCTTGAGTTCTGTATCTCCTTGATTAGTGCAGGAGGGTGTGGTGCTTGTCTTGTGGTGTTATCAAGATATGATCCAGAGTTAGATCAGGTGAAAGAATGTAGTATAAACTCTTGTCTCACTCTTCTCTGTAGTGTCAATGGATGTTCCATTACAACATCTGAAGGTCTTGGAAACAAGAAGAAAGGATTCCATCCCATTCATAAGCGATTCGCGGGGTTTCATGCCTCTCAATGCGGTTTCTGTACGCCAGGGATGTGTATTTCTCTCTACTCAGCTCTTTCAAATAGCTCCAATGAGTTTACGGTTTCCGAAGCTGAGAAATCTGTTTCGGGCAATCTTTGTCGATGTACTGGTTATCGTCCCATCGTTGATGCTTGCAAGAGTTTTGCTTCTGATGTTGATATTGAGGACTTGGGGTTCAATTCCTTTTGGAAGAAAGGAGAAAGCAAAGAGGTTATGTTGAAGAATCTGCCTCCTTATCACCCCAAAGAACATCTTGTAACATTCCCTGAGTTCTTGAAGAAGAAGAAGAAGAAGAAGAAGAAAAAGAAGCTTCATAATGGTTTAGATCATTTGAGGTATCGTTGGACAACTCCTTGTAGTGTAGCTGAGCTTCATAACATAACTGAAGCTGCTAATTCATTAGGCTCTTTGAAGTTAGTTGTGGGCAACACTGGGACAGGCTACTACAAAGATGAGGAACGGTTTGATAGATATATTGATATAAGTCAAATTCAGGAGATGTCTATGATCAAGAAAGGTGAGGAAGGGATTGAGATTGGAGCCACTGTTACCATATCGAATGCTATTGATGCTTTGAAGAAGGAAGAAAGCAAATCTTGTTATATTTTCAAGAAAATGGCGGCTCATATTGAGAAAATTGGCAACCATGCTATCAGGAACTCAGGGAGTATCGGCGGTAATTTAGTGATGGCACAAAGCAGAAAGTTTCCTTCTGATATTACAACGCTTTTGCTCGCAGTAGATGCATCGGTGTATATGTTAAATGGCAGTAAAAAAACAGAGAAGGTTAAGTTACATGAGTTTCTTGAATTGCCTTCGATGTTAGACTCCAAACGCGTTCTTTTAAAGGTTGAGATTCCATTATGCACTGCTACTACTAGTACTACTTCTGGTGATGATGACACAGAGTTGCTCTTTGAAAGCTATAGAGCTGCACCTCGCTCTATTGGAAACGCGTTGCCGTATTTGAACGCTGCTTTCTCTGCGTTAGTGTCTCGCCGCCAAGAACCATCAAGAAGAGTTGTAACGGTAGATAAATGCTTTTTGGCATTTGGTTCTTATGGCGGTGATCATTCAATCAGGGCGATGGAAGTGGAGAATTTCTTAACAGGTAAATCACTTAGCTACAGTGTTTTATATGAAGCTGTTGGTTTGCTTAAAGGAATCATAGTTCCCGGAAAAGACACTCCGCACTTCGAGTATAGAAAAAGCTTGGCTGTTGGTTATCTTTTCGAGTTTTTCAACCCACTGATCGAGAGTGGCCATTATAGCAACAGCCATGTTAATGATACCGTGAAATCTCTTCTTCCCTCCCTCTCATCTTCACAGCAAGTTTTAGAGAGCAATGAATATCAACCTGTTGGTGAAGCAGTTATTAAAGTTGGAGCAGCTTTACAAGCTTCTGGTTAGCTCTTTATGCCTTATATGTAACTTGATAAAGATTCAATATAGGGCCTCAACATGAGCTTTTCTCTCAGGTGAGGCGGTTTTTGTTGACGATATACCGACTTTACCGAACTGTTTACATGGAGCATTCGTTTATAGCACAGAGTGTTTGGCTAAGATAAAAAGCATAAGCTTCAGAGAGAATGTGATTCCTACTGGAGTTTTTGCAGTTCTTACTTTTAAGGATATTCCAAAACAAGGACAAAACATTGGTTCCAAGACCGTTTTTGGGGCAGGACCTTTATTTGCAGATGAACTAACTCAATTTGCTGGTCAAAGAATTGCTCTTGTGGTAACAGAACAACTACAACTCCAATTTGCTTATGTTTCTTGTCGCGTAAACTAATCGAAAAGTATAATGGCTGCGTAGGTTGCAGACACACAAAAACATGCAGACAGGGCAGCAAAACTTGCAGTAGTTGAGTACGATACAAAGAATATAGAAGAAGAAGCAATATTAACAGTCGAAGATGCAGTGAAAAGATGTAGCTTTTTCGAGGTTCATCCAATGATTTACCCTGAACCAGTAGGTGATATTTTAAAAGGAATGGAAGAAGCCGAGCGAAAGATCATCTCTGCTGAGGTATTATCATCACAACTGTGTTTTTCCCTTTTTTTTCACCGCCAAAAGTTTTGTAACTACATCTTATTTTGTGTGTTTATATATACATATTCAGTTGAGGCTCGGGTCACAGTACTTCTTCTATATGGAGCCACAAACAGCACTTGCCTTGCCAGATGAAGACGACTGTGTGAAAGTATATAGTTCATCTCAAGCACCTGAGTACGTGCACTCGGTTATTGCTACATGTCTTGGCATTCAAGAGCATAACGTACGAGTTATTACCAGAAGAGTTGGAGGTGGCTTTGGTGGTAAAGCTGTAAAGTCAATGCCTGTAAGTATTTAATTTACCAGATTTGGTATGTTTTAGAAGATTGCATGCCGCTCACTGGAATTGGATGTTTCAGGTTGCAACAGCATGTGCACTGGGGGCATACAAATTGCAGCGTCCTGTCAAGATGTATATGAACCGCAGGACTGATATGATAATGGCTGGAGGAAGGCATCCAATGAAAATAACTTACGATGTTGGTTTTAGATCAGACGGGAAGGTCACAGCACTGGAGTTTACAATGCTAATAGATGCAGGGCTTGAGCCAGACGTAAGTGCAATCATGCCGCGGAATATAATGGGTCCGCTAAGGAAGTATGATTGGGGAGCTTTGTCATTTGACATAAAAGTTTGTAAGACGAATTGCCCCAGTAGAACTGCGATGAGAGCTCCAGGGGAAGTACAAGGTTCATACATTGCGGAATCCATTATCGAGAATGTAGCAACTTCTCTTCATATGGACGTTGATGCAGTGAGAAAGATTAACCTTCATAGTTGTGACAGCCTCAGAAAATTCTACACGCACATCTCTGGTGACCCTGATGAGTATACATTGCCTTTATTATGGGACAAACTTGAGATATCTTCCAAGTTCAAGGAGAGAGCTGAGATGGTGAAGGAGTTTAATGTGTGTAACGTATGGCGGAAGAGAGGGATTTCTAGAGTACCTATTGTCCATCAAGTTATGCAGAGGCCAACCCCGGGGAAAGTGAGCATTTTGAGTGATGGTTCTGTTGTGGTTGAAGTTGGAGGAATTGAGTTAGGGCAAGGGTTGTGGACCAAAGTACAACAGATGGTTGCTTATGGTCTCGGTATGGTTAAATGCCAAGGAAGCGATAGGCTGTTGGAGAGAATACGGGTTGTTCAGTCCGACACACTCGGTATGATCCAAGGAGGTTTCACTGCTGGTAGCACAACATCCGAGAGCAGTTGTGAAGCTGTTAGGCTTTGCTGTGTTATCTTGGTGGAGAGATTGAAACCAACAATGGATAAGATGATCATGGAGAAGCCGGGTTCCGTGACATGGACCATGCTCATTCAACAAGTAGGTAGCCTAGTAGATTACGATACTCTTATTCTAAAGATAGATTCTGCATGGCTAACCTTAAAGTTTGGCTTTATCTTTTCATCAGGCGCATGGTCAGTCTATTAATTTATCGGCGAGTACACTGTATACGCCAGAGTATGCTTCCATGGAATACCTCAACTATGGTGTTGGAGTCAGCGAGGCAAGTCATTATGGCAAAAAAAACTATTCTTTTAAAAACTTTGAATATCATCAATCAAACAATAATCTGATTCTACTTGCAGGTGGAAGTGGACCTTGTGACAGGAAAAACAGAGATTTTACGATCTGATATCATTTACGACAGTGGGAAAAGTCTTAATCCTGCAGTTGATTTAGGACAGGTAAGTAATAATTTAGTTAGCTCTGCACATGTTTTCCTTCTAG
This sequence comes from Camelina sativa, assembly GCF_030686135.1. Lineage (NCBI taxonomy): Eukaryota > Viridiplantae > Streptophyta > Magnoliopsida > Brassicales > Brassicaceae > Camelina > Camelina sativa. The sequence goes on from NC_141895.1 coordinate 28,775,024, forward strand.
TCATTTTATTGTGCTAAGCAACAAAATGAATGGTTTGTGAAAAAGATCGAAGGAGCGTTTGTTCAAGGCATCGGGTTTTTCATGATGGAAGAGTACACTACTGATGAAAAGGGACTTGTGGTGCAACAAGGCACTTGGGACTACAAAATTCCTACTGTGGACACAATCCCCAAACACTTCAACGTCGAGATTGTCAACTCTGGTCATCATAAAGACCGTGTTCTCTCCTCCAAAGGTACACTATGCTTTTCCTTATCTGATTTGAGCTATAAACTATTATCTCATCTTTCATTTCAATATTGTTATATTCTTATCAAAATTATCACTTGTTGTTCACATACCGAGTGATTATGATTATGATTATGTGATTATGTGATTATGATTTTAGACTTAATATTATAATAGAGACAGGGATCTACAATAACGTTCATTTACAAGTGTTATCTTTAATGTTGCTCCCTATTGTATCTGGGAGTCGTCACTACTTTAATACTCAACAACTTCTTCCTTCTGATCAACAGCCTCCGGTGAGCCACCTATGCTTATGGCGGCTTCTGTTCATTGTGCAACGAGATCAGCCATTAGGGAAGCTAGGAAACAGTCCCTTTCATGGAACTGCAACGATGGAAACATAGATGAGTCTGGTACGGATTTTGAGTTACCGGTTCCAGCGACTATGCCTGTGGTGAAGTCTCTTTGTGGATTGTATAATGTAGAGAGATACTTACAAAGGAAGATCCTCGGATAATATAGGCAAGCAAAACTCTCGTTGCTGCAAAATTTTACAGTCTTGCACATTCTAAAGTTGTCATTTAGATTTACTATACAGGCTAAAATAATTGTTTCTGTGCATCATTGTGCATAACCAAAGCCTTAAAGTTTGAAAACAAAATCAATAAATCAATAATAAAGTCTTACATGTCATTATAGATTCCTCCTATATCTCTAATTATAAATAGTGAACTGCCCATCCCTCTAATTACTTTCATAAAAAGTGTTCATTCTCCAAATTTACCCTAGTTAGAATGTGTGTATCCATTGTAAACCTATATTTTGCTTTCAGGTCATTAATCTCCTTTTTAAAGTTTATGCCCTTGGGCATTTGGTTTTATTGTTTTTTCCGGCTCGGTTTACGAGCTTCACTATCAAAACCTCTGGAAGAATTGCAGAAAAGGTTCAGTTCCGTTATGGCTAAAAGTTATATATAACGAAAAAGATGTTAAACTATTTAGATATGACCATATAAATCCATCAAAGTCTAGAAAGGTATCAGTCAGAATATATAAGAAAACCGTTGTTCTTAATACTTAGATGATTATACAACCTGAACTGCACATTAGATATATTATATTCCTAGAAGCAAACCTGATAAAAGTTTAAACCCACTTAAACAAGTGTCACGGAAGCTCAGAAGAGAGTAGTAGAGTACTGACAAGTGTTAACCAACCTTAAGACTTGATCAGGTGTCGTGGGATTGATCTTTCTCGATGAAGTCCAATGCCTGATCCTTTGAAATAACATTCACGATACTCACTCTGTTCTTATGAAATACTCCATATATCTTGTCCGCAACTCTCACAAGCTCAGGACGGAAAGTCGTGGTTATGAACTGAGTTTCATATTTATCAGCTAGACGACGAATCAAGTTGCCCACAGCGGTTCGATACTGAGGATCAAGTGCCGCATCAATCTCATCAAAAAGATAGAATGGTGCAGGATCGCATCGCTGGATGGCAAAGATTAGTGCAAGAGCAACAACGGTTTTTTGGCCTCCTGACAATTGTTTCATTGCTTGTGTCTCTCCTTGACCAGTAAATGACACCTACCAAACAAGTGACAACTACGATCAGCCCGAAAGCTAGACCAATAAAAATTATATACCTTTCTTTTTATGAATGTAATGTCAATAAGTCTTTCTGTACCTTCACTCTTACGCCAAGGTACTTCTCAAGCCTTCCCTCTGCATCAGTTTTACGACTTCCATCGTCGTCATCATCTTCATCGTCATGATCACGATCCTGAATATGTACGCAAAATGTATCATGTCCAAACGAATAAAGTGCAGATTAAACTGGAAGTTTTATGTAATTCCTTGGTGGAGACAAAGTAAAGGTTCTCAAGATGAAGAATAAACAATAATACCAGGGACATACTCCCACACTTAAGGCTCACTAAAAGACCTCTGCACATGGTTTAGCAGAACACTAAATTTATCTCGTTCAATTGTACTCTGGAATTTAGTAAACCATTTTGATAATGAAAAAACACACAAGGGATTTAAAGGTAAACAAAGGACATAGATGAAAAAGTTTTCGAGGAAAAGGATGTAGAAACATGCCTTTAATTTCTTTATGAGAAGCTGACCATATCCACCTTGCACAAGCTCAGAGAATACCTCCTTGAAGTGACGTGCAACCCCTTTGAAAGTACGTTCAATCGATTCGTCTTTCCGCTGATCCAGAACTGTTATCAGTTCTTTAATTTTCTGCAGAATCGTCATATTTGTCAGTCAAGCTCTACTTTCTAAATATAATTTGGCCAAGAGTATGAAACCTCCATTAGTTACCTCATCTCCTGCATCAAGCTCTGCTTGCCGATTCTGGAGTTCTTCTCTCTGTTCTGTGAAATTTACATATTGATCAAGCGCCTTCTTGTTTACATGGCTGAATTGTTGCAGCTGTTCACTGCACCGGTGTAGCATCTTCTGCAGCTCCTTGATATTTTTTCGTTTATACCTATAAATTTTCATCTCTATTACATATTATAGAACTCCTAGGGCAAAAATCTCAGGGCATATAACAATGATCTGCCCATGACAACTAAGAACTAATTGGACAAGATAAATGGAAATTAAGGACAGTATAACTGTAAAAGTTCCAACTAAACTAAGAGAGCCGAACTGGCTGAATGATGACCAATATAAAAGAGATGAAGCAAACATACGTGTCAAAAGCGTCAGACGACAATGGACCCAATCCCCTAATCTTCTTTGTATACTCATCTTGCTTAGCAAGGAGTGTGTTGCGAAGGCTAAATAGTTCCTCTAACTTTTTATCTACATCTTGCAGTGTCCCCTTACAGTCATCTTCCAATATCTGAGAGAACAAGAATTTGTTTTGGTCACAGATACTATACCGACAAAGGCCAGTCTCTTAAATTACAGAATATACTACCTTTAGCTTTGCTTTCTCATCTTTAATTTTCTTGACTTGCTTCGTCTTCTCGTCAATGCTGTCACAAAGACCTAAAAACAGAAAATGGCAGTGAGTGAACTCGTCCGAATAGTAAAAGACCAAGATCAAGCAAGATAGATCAGAATGTTTGGGACCCACTTTTAAGCTCTTTTGCGGCCTCATTAACCAAATTTTTTGCATCATCAAGTTCTTGTGCCTTTAAGCCAGCTGAACTAGGCAAACTATCATCGTCGATGGAAGCTATAGTAGCCTCTAACTCATTTCTTCTCCTCTTTAAGTTGGTAGCCAAATTAGCCTCCAACTCTGCTTTTCTTGTCTCCCTCTGTGTGTGATGAAAAGCAAACAAATCAGACTTATTACAAAAATAAAAACGCACATAAATCAGGACTTACTCTAACGAAATAAAAGCACACTTATTCAAAAAATGTAAAAGCACATAAATCAGACTCGTTTAAACAAAAAATAGCACGCAAATCAGACGTCAATCTAAAACAAAAGCAACATTCAAACTTTATTTTTAAATGCCAACCTCAATGCGATCCGTCGTGTATGCAATATTCTTTTCCTTAAGATCCTTAATTTCGGGGTTTAATCGTGACAACTGCTCCCTTTCTTCTGGTGTTAGGTGATCCACAAGTTCTGTTCCCATTTCAGCTTCCTTCATAGCCATGCTGGATCTAAGCTGATCAATTTGTGTTCTAATATCACCTAGTGATTTCTCCTGCAAACAGATGAAGAAATTTAGTATATACAATATGGATGTACGATATATTAGCACTGATGGCCACTTTAAAAATGAATTGAAAGACTAGAGGCATAAAAGAATGGCACCTTATTTTCAAGAGCTTTATATATAGCATGTTTCTGCTTATTTACGTTAGCTATCTCTTGCTTAAGTTGCTCCACCTGTAATTTGCTGTGCGTCCAATCTGCTTCAAGTCTCTGCTGCTCAGTAACAAACTGTGTAATATGCTGATCTATCAGTGAGACATGTTAAGTAAACGCTGTGAATGGGGAACTATTGACAGGGAAAATTAAAATAAATAAACACATACTCAACACTCATCAATGAACAATACGATAGTTCATCAGAAAACAAAAATGCAAAAACGAATATGCAAAAACGAATATGCAAAAGCCAGTTATGGAAAGGATATCATCAAGCTGCCTTTTAACATCCTCCAATTCTGTCACCTTCGCATTTATAGACTTTGTATTTTGTATTATAATATTCATGAATCTTAATTTTGACCGCCTGTGGTCATAGAATCCACCTGTCATACCACCCTTTTTGCTCACCTGGTCACCTGTAATGGTACACCATAACCTTCAGGTACCAAATACATGTTGAATAGAATGTAAAGTGAATACAAATGCAATTACAGTTTCAACCTTCCATAGTTATGCAATCGAGGCCATTGCTCTTAGCAACTCTTGTTGCTACATTCAGATCTTTACATACTACTGTTCTACCAAAAACCTACATCAAGACACATTACAATATAATGACATTAACATAAACACAAAAGTATAAAACACAAAAGTAAAATAATTCTATCAAAGGTACATCTAAATAAGTGAGCCATGTGAAAACAGAAAGGCACAAACAAAGCTCAGAAGGTGACAAGAAATTGCTGGGCAAAAAAGTGGACAGAGAACAAAAGGAACACCTGAGCCAATGCTGGTCCAAACTTAGAGTCGTACTTTAACTTTTTCAGCAGTGGTATTGCAGCAGAATCTTGTGGAAAGTTTACATGAGGCGCCTTTACCCGATTCAGAGGTAAGAAGGTCAGTCGACCACCCTTTATAGAATTCAGGTGTCTGATTAACTTGGTTGAAATATCATCATTCTCAACTACCACGTGAAACAGGCTGGTCATGGAACAAGAGATGAAAAGAGCAGATCATAAGGAAAAAATAGTCACACAGCGAATAGTACGATCATAAGGAAAAAATAGTCACCGCATACCTGTTTCCTGCAGTGACTTCAACTGCAGTGAAAAACTTTTCATCGCAATCAACCAACTCAACAAGTGGACCAAAAAATCCATTGATCCTATACTCTTCGACATACCGTCGAATAGTGTGCAGCCCTCGCCTAACATCCTGGGAAAATAAATGGGCTGAGTCAACAGAAACGAAAATTGAAAATGGCCATCAAATTACATCAGCTCGGTAGAGATGTAAGGATAGCACATTGCTTGCCAACTTCTAACTATGCCGAAAGGACTTGGATGGATCTAATTCATACAGTGCTCCTAAAAAGTTAACAATTTCCCCTCCATATTACTGTCAGCAACAAGAAAAGAGATACCAAAGCCAAACACTTACTCCTGGAGTTGCATGCTCGAGGTTTTTCTTTGCCCGTTCAAGTTCCATTTTCAACTTCTCAATCTCAGAAGATAGTTGACTTTCTTCTCCCCATTTTTCCCTGGTTAACATATATCCTGTTATATCAAAAATAAAAATTTCTACTTTCTTACAGGTATCTAAAATGGAAGCAAATCCTACTTTCTTATTCTCTGTTCTTCATCTCTCTCCCTTTTTTTAATATTGAATAGTTCATGGGACTTGGAAATGTGAGATCCCAGTTCACCAATTTCAACTTCATGTTTCTTGATGAGTCCATCACGCTCTGTTAAATCAGTATTGAGGCGAAGAATTTCATCATGAAGTTTTTTCTCCTACAATAGAATCAACATGTTAGATCACCAATCTCATCCAACTGATTCCATATATTCACTGCAAAAGATGAAACTATACAGAAATCCAAATTTCATTGAAAATTTGAAAGACATTTTTACATCTTTTTGACTTTAAAACACTGTGATCATATGACCTAAATACTACGATACAACTTCCATATTTAATAATGCAAACTCACTTGAGTCATATTTGAGTCTAGAACACGCTTAAGATCTTCAATCTCCTTCCTGAGCCATTTGTCTCGGGCAGCCTTGTTCGAAAATTGAGTTGCACGGCCCTGTTTCTGGTAAAGAATGCTAAGTTTTTTTTCCAGCTCCATGATTCTGTAAGAAAAAACCACAAACAGTAATTATCAATGTACGATGACCCTAATAAAACCCAAAAAAAACAATTTGCATCACTCATGCCAAACAGCAGAACCTCCCATTCTATCAAGGGAATAAATACTATTGCTTCCCTCAAAACAGGAGGCCTAGACCAACATACAACCCACTCATTTTCAGCATGAACAAAGCTATTTCCGTGTTACACTACATTACATAGGCCTACCTTTTTGTTGTCTGCTTTTCCTTGTCAAGTTGACTTTCATATAAAGGATTAATTGCCTCCAGTTCTTTTAAAGAATCCTGCATTTCTCTTTCCACCATATGAAGCTGCTCAAGTGCATCATTCTGAAACCCATAGTAGTTCATTAGTGCACATTATCCATACATAAATAAAAATCAACTAGACATTCTTTTGCAGGCATGCAACTTTTATATCCATCATGATGTAAACTTCTTGCTCAAAATTTCTAAGCAGATGCGACTAAGTACCAGCTTGTGACCACATGTGTTGCCACTAAGTTAGTAATACCTTAGACTGGATATTTCCAGTAATCCGATCCTGAAAGTCCTTAACATCAAGCTCCAGCTTTGTCTTCTTCTGTATAGCTTCATTTTGTTGAGCTTCAACAGTTTCTTTCTCCTTGTATAATGTCTGAAGCTCCTTCGTCAGCCCTTTTAGCGACTCATCTAAGGACTTGGAGTCGTCCTGAGCCTTCTCAACTCTATCATACATTTTAGTAGACTCTTCAGATGCCTTAGTTCGTGCAACTTCTACCTAAACCATGACAGAAGAGGCCCATTTTTAAAGGTAATTCAGCGATGAGTGAATAACAAAATAACCTTTGCTTAGAGAAGTGCATATAAACAGTCTGGCGGAGCTCAGCAAAACAGCAATCGAAAGACCAATAAACTAATTTTTAAATCATAAGCAACATCAAGTTCACTGAAAAAAACGAGACAACATTCAAAACATGTGCCTATAGTTGGCTGACCTGTTCCAGTTTCTCCCGAGCATCGTGAAGCTCTTTGTCGTAAATGGTGTATTCCAGTGATTTCCTCTGCTTGTCAAGTTGTTGATATTTTCTGAGTTCTTCTTTCTCTTCGTCCAATTCCTTTAGTCTTTCATCCAAGTAGTGGACAACTTCGATAATCTGCTTCCGTTTATTCCCTGGGAAACGAGTAATTTGGCAATATTAGATTTTTAAGGTAGCCATGCATGCATCTGAAAATTAAAGAGGTTCCAATATCACTGCAGATTGATAACTTGCCTGTCTCCTGCATAATTTTTAAACTCTCACGACGCCTCTCCTCATAAACACGGGTACCACCTATCTCTTTTAGCAGATCCAGCCGTTCCACGTCTTTCATCAATGTTAACGAGGCTATCTACAAACATACCAAAAAATAAGGCATTTAAAATGAAGAACGCTGCTGTACAGAAATCTGTTTGCCCACATTAACTTCTCTCTGTGCTTGGCAGCGCAGGATTAATCCAACCATATATTCTCTCGCAGGAGCTTACCTTTCCTTGTTGAACAACATAGTACGGATTAGAACGAGAAAACCCAGCACTCTCCAATAAATTCATAACTTCAGCTTTTCTGCAAGTTTTGTCAGATAAATATTCAAACATCCACGAAATAGGGCATCGGAAAAAGAGTGTTCAAATTTAAAGAAACAGTGCGCACGTTATGTGTTTCAAATCCAATAAATAGTCATCCTTCTTCAGACCAACTGTTCGGCGCAAGCGAATTTCTTCCTTATCAACCTAGTGGAGAAAATTAAAACACAAATGATGAGGACTGAAATATACAATTTAGGGAACTATTTTGCATTCAGGAATAAGAAGTATGTGGTGGAATACAAGATTTTCAACGGGCTTTGCGTTTCAACTTCGATTTGCATAGCACCCCAAGTATGTTTTGATACTACCAGATTTTCTTAGGTGCGGCTAATCTTTACAAAATTAGTACTTCAGAAACCCAATAGCCAAGAAACTGATGACAGTTTTATGAACTTGAAGGGAACTTTAGTATATAACTGATTGACATGAAGCCATAAAAATTAACCTAAAAGAACCTGTACACTAGACTAAGATATGATGGATCTAATCTAAAGCTTAGAAACACAGTTTTTTCAGCTTCTACCTGACAGAAATACAGGTCGATGGCAATACTACGATCCAAACATCAACGAGAAACATGAACAAATATTTGATCAAACAAAAGAAAACATCCCATCACAATTTCCAGACAGAAAAAGGTTTAAGCAAGGGAGTTATTACCGGGAATCGGTTGTCAGAATTATCAAACACAATCTCCACAAACGCAGAAACAACTTGATGACCAGCACCCTCCTGTCCAATATAACAGGCTCATAGTTAGAAAATGCTCTCAATACCATGAAATGCACACAAACGAAGCAACTTTGAAGCCTGCAAGCGAACAACTAGACATACGTGGAGTAATGCATGCCTATCTTCACTCCGCAGATTTTGGAAGATGTCACTCAATACAAAACGAATTGCTGCATCCCAAACCAAGATTTCACTTAGAATCAAATATTTTGCAAACAACAAAAGAACACCAGGAAGGCTCAAATCTCACCATGGAAGAAATTACTTTTCCCAGACCCATTCGCCCCAACTGCATTCAAAAAGGAAAACAGTTCATGAGTTTCAGTAACAAGTTCAAACACTCCAAAATCAAACATGAAGACTGAAGAATACAGCACAAAAATACTCAGAACAAGGATGATCTGAACAACATTACCAACACAATTAACTCTGTCGCTGAAATCCTCAGTAGCAACTTGCTCTTTGTAACTCTTAAATCCTTCGATTATAACCTTCTTACACACAATAATCAAATCCGAAAACCACAGAAGAAATTAAAACAGAGATTTACAAGATGATGAACCATCAGTTTCCAATTAAAAACAATAATAGAGGAAAGAATAAAATCGAACCTGCTTGATATACATAGCGAATACCCTCAGTAGCTACTCCAAAGTCCAAACTGTCAAAATCAACACACAATCCCAGAGATTATTAGATCAAGCGAAGCAGATAAACAACAGATTTAGACTCGACGAGCAATCAAAACCCTAATTTCGGTATGAAAAAAAAACGAAAGAAGTTGAAATTCTAGGGTTTACTACAACTTTCGTAATAGGAGAGTAGACAGATCCAAGCGGAAACGAAGACGGAGGAAAGACGTAGCAATCGGGAATCTACAAAAACTTTACCTAAGTGAGGAGGAGGTTTATTCACATATGGAGAACGATTGAGTTGAGAGAGAGAGAGAGAGCAGAAAATTGGAGGCAAAGTAGAAAAAAAATGACCGGGAAAATAAAAATCAGCCCAACAAAAAGAAAAAAAATAAAAAGTAGAACTGAAAAAAAAGAAATGGTACACTCCGTAGGCAGCAACTAGCAAATAACTTTCTTTCTTTTCTTTTTCTTTTGTTCTAACGGAGAACGATAAAAAAAAAAAAAAAAAAAAAAAAAAAAAAAAAAAAATAGAAATAAAATATTTGTCATATGGTAAGAAATAGATGATACTACAGTAAAACCTCTCTAAAATTAATAATGTTGGAACCATGAAAATCTATTAATTTATAGAGGTTTCAATTATTAATTTATAGAGAGATTTTCCTAATTTGGTAAAAAACATTAATTTAATGGTTATAACTAATATTTTTATAAAATCAATTACAATGAAAATAACAATTATCATGTTTTTTAACACTGTTAGAAGATAAGTAAATGTTAGAAAACGTATTCTAATTTTTGTTAAAAACAAAGAGCAAATTATAAAATATGTACAGTATTATAAATTTCTTAAAAAATAGAATTCTAAATATCATTGAACATAAATGACTTCTAAATTTTCTAGAGCATGAAAGATTTATAAAATATATAATCTAAATTTTGTAGCACATGTACAATGTATAGAATACACATTTTAAATTTTAAATGTGTGTTCTAAACCTCGTAGATCAAGTTTTATCTATCCAAAATAGCAACAAACATGACATATTCTTTACATTAAAAATATTCTCATGTATTCTTCATCCATTTTCTACAAATTCTTGTTAATTTTCATTTATTTATTTTTTAAAATCTAGTGCAAGGGGTAGTCTTTGAATAGTTGGCATTTGTTCACATAATGCGTAGATAGGTCAATCTTTATTTATCATTTATTCACAATTTCTCTAAAATAAATATACATAATTAATAATGTAGATAGTAATTAGTAAATAGAGTTTGTATTGCAGAATTCAGGTGAGCAACCAAAATTCTAGAGTTTCAATGATTAACAAAAGATGGGTGAAGCCTGAGGAATACTCAAATGTAATATTCACACATTTTGGGTTAATCCAACTTCATTTAGTGGTGATTCCTATATTGTTTGGAACCATTTGGATGAGACTATTAATTGTTAACATGATAGTGGCAGAGCTAAAGTGTATTTTGTGGTCTCTTCATATCTTGCGAGATTTACGGATTGAGAATGTTGACCTTTTGAAGATGTTGCAGATTGAGAATGTTGGGCTTTTGAGAATGTTGCAGATTGAGAATGTCATTCAACGTCTTAGTTCTAGATTTTTTTCTATCTTGATTCAAAACATTCCATCAATTCAGGCAAATACGGTTGCACAAGATATAACTAGAAGTGTGACTTGGGAGAAGAGAGATTCAGATCCTATCTCTCAATTGGTGGTCCATCTTCCGCTACAAGAAACATATGCATTTTGCGATATTCCTGACTTAACCGTCTTCGTTCTTACTTCAATTTTTTGGTTTGCCTTTAGAAATTCATCTTAATTCTTAAAGTGGCATGACAACTTCCACCACTCGTATAGTTTAGTGGCTTTAGGGCGCGATCCAAAAACCCACATGAACACATACATTGACAAACTGTGCAAGTGGAACAAAATGTCTATCAATATGTCTTACATTACACGTAGACTGAAAATGATATTCAACAACTTTTCACAAACACATCTCTTAAAAAACAAAACATATAAAATTAAAAAAATCCTCATGCCAATGCATACGTTATATATATGTGCAGATAAGATCCATTCAAAGAGTCTTTAAGACTCATATAAAATTAAATATCATTTTTTGTGTGATATATGCTCATATCGAGCTGGCAGTTGCATAAAAATTGACTAAACAGATTGAAAATGAGAAAAGAAGAAAGTACGATCAGGTGCTTTGATAAGCAAAACAAATTTTGTGGTTCATATTGAGATTTAAAACAAAACAACACACAAAAAGAAGAGAACTCCAAAAACGACTTTATACCAACATCACTCACGCGTCACGTGTGGACAAAACTAATCAAGTCTCTCTTTTCTCAAATCGCAGCCAAAAGAAAAATTGACAACTGTCTTTTATTTTTATTCTTTTCACTAATAAAAAAACATTTTATTAATACAAAAATCTGATAAATAACAAACAAACATGATGAAAATACATAATTAAAAGTTTGCATAAAATAAGATAATCTTATTATATAAACTTTGATGGCAAAATTACTCATTACCAAAATCGTAACATGTGTCAATTATATCATTCAGATGTTGACACATATTAATTCATTACTAAAAATTTTAAAAATAAAAATGCATTCAGATGTTGACACATGTCAATTCATTATTAAAATTTTAAAAACTAAAAATGTAAAAATTCTAAACCTAATCTAAAAATGTTTTATATAAAAGTAAATAGATAAAATAAAACCTTATTATATAAAATTTGATGACAAAATTACTCATTAACAAGATCGTGACACGTGTCAATTATATCATTCAGATGTTGATACATGTCAATTCATTATTAAAAATTTTAAAAATAAAAAATGTAAAAATTCTAAACCTAATCTAAAAGGTTTTATATAAAAGTAAATAGATAAAATAAAACCTAATTTTATTTAAAATCTAATTATAAGATAAATTTATATATATGTATATACCATAAAATTCAAAATTATAATATTTTTTACTTACTTTAATTTTTCGTTGCTATATTACAAGAAAAAGATTACTTTTTATATAAGATAAAAAATGATTGTGAAAATTATATAATTAGTTATTGTTTCTAAAAAAACGTAAATACTCACCTTTACACAAACAAAAATATTATTTTTCACCAATCAAATAAATAGATCGTCTCATATTTCTTTCACCAATCAAATAATTTATTCGAAAGACTGCTATTGTAATATATATGATAGGAGTATGTAAGATTAACGTATGCGCTTTTATAACTATAAAAATGTTAAAGTGAAGAGACTTATAACAGATTATTTAATGTGTTCATAAAGACAATTAATTTGTTGGTAGTAGTTAAGACTAAAGAGTATATTTTAACAGTAAAATATATTTGTGTGTACAAATAAACTTTTAGTGGTAATATAGACAGTAGATTTGTAAATGGATATACATTAGTGTATTATAGCAAAAAAAACAACTATTTTCTATAACTAAAAGCTTATCTCTTTACTTTTATACATTGTTTTTACTTACGAAAAGAATTAAATATATATTCTTTGTTAAATTAAATTAAATTTTAATATTTTTGAACTCATCTACAACTATTTTCTTTAACTAAAAGTGTATCTATTTTTTTTTCAACCAAACAATAAAGTAACAGGAATTTCCTCGGTTAGTTTCCCAAGCCAGAGAAAAGGGGTTTACAAAAGAAACTTCAGAGATAAGAGAATTCGAAGCATGGGCAAGACAATCCGCCTTCAAATTTGTCGCATGCGGGATCCAAGAGATGGAGAATAGTGAAAAAAACTCCAGTGAATTAAACTCATCGAGCAAGTTGAAAAAGGATGGCCAATATTCAGGGGAATGCACCATAGTGAGTAACTCAACACGTATTTGCTCCATGGCCCAGAACAACGTTTCTAATTCTGAATGCAGGGGGAGGGGCTCCGTCTTAGACACTTGGCCCCCAACAACAAGGTTCGCTCCTCACCAACGCAACACCACCAGCCCAATCATGAATACTCATTGGTTGCTTTCCAAGAACAATCAATTTGACAACAAGGTGAAGAAACCTGGACATTCGAGGACGGAGATGGAGCCGCTATGACCGTTGTAAAAGATAGAGCTTCTTCCCAAGCTAACCTATCGTCCAAAGTCTGAGCAATTATATCATTCGTCTCGATTTCTAAACTTTAATTTTCTTTTTATGGCCTTCCAGATTGTCCATAAAAATCATGGTAATTGAAGAAGTTGATCAGGATCACCCTGTTGAGAGACATCCCTCCAGAAAACAAAATCCAAATTTGAGTACACCGACTTATATGTAAAACCCTCTGATGAGACCGGAGTTAGAGATAAATCTTAAACTTCCCACGATTGAGGCCATTCAAAGAAAAATGTGATTAATAGTCTCAACCACAGAGTCACACCTTTTAAACAAGATATTTATATTGAACATCTCAGTGTATCTATTTACTTTTATAGATAGTTTTTATTTACTAAAAATATTTACTTTATATTCTTTGTTAAATTTTATTTTATTTAAAAAACTCTAAATCAACACATCGAGCGGGTATTAATCTAGTTATTATATAATAGAATAATATATGAAATTTGAGTAATCATAGGTGGTATGACAAGACTCTTTCTTTACTAACGAAAACACAAAGAAATATTCAAAACTGGGGAAAAAATATAATAATTCAAGGAAAAAATTATTGAAACCGTTATTTATTATATCGAACTATAAAAATCGACAAATATACAATTAGAAAAAGCCAAAAATAAACTTTATATCCTCTGTTTTGTTTAAATTACTTTTTTTAAGAAAAACAATTGCCATTTATCAATCCTCCTATTTATTATGATTCTTTGTTAAATTTAGGAAAAAAAAAATCTTTAGTTATTGAATCCTCACCGATCTTCTCGGTTCCAGATTAATCTCTCTGATTCAGTTATTCTCTCTGACCCAAACGTTTCAAGAAAATTACAACCAATCCTCACAATTTGTTTCACAACAGCTATTTTTTAACTCATCAAACTTTTCGTTACTCTCTCCCTCCCTATTTCTACTTTTTTATCATCCACAAGTTTTTGTTGTTGTTGTTGTTGTTGTCTTCTCTCCCAACCTTTCTCCTCCTCTTGGGATCATCATCATCATGATGATTTGATTAGTAAACATAACCTTTAGAATCTCGATGATGAATGACCCTTATCAAACATGGGTCACTTTTCACTAGATTCTATCTTAGGTTATTTTCACTAACCCGATAACCGGGAATAACCCAAAAAAATAATCCCAAAACCGGAAACCCGTTTTATAAATAATAGTAATGATGACTCGCCACGTGATTTTGAAATCGGCGTTGTTAGCGTCGTCGGAAGAATCGGCGATGAGAAACTATTCTTCTCCACCGTCGACGGCGTTAGGTAAAGAGAGGAGAAAAGTTGGAGAAGTGGCAGGAGGAGCGGCGGCGGAGTGTGCGGCGGTTTGGTGTTGTTGTCCATGCGCGGTTGTGAATCTGGTGGTTTTGGCCGTTTATAAAGTCCCGGCGGCGGTTTGTAAGAAAGCTTGGAGACGAAGCAAACGGCGACGGTTCACGAGAAAACGGCATGGTTTGCTTGCGTCAGCGGCGGCGGAAGGGAGCGAGAGCACCGTACACGCTAGATTGAATGAGGAGGATCCGACGGCTGAGATTGTTTTTGAGGAATGTCACGTGACCGATGAGGTAAACGACGTCGTTAGACTTGAGAATGAGATGTTGGATCGTTTCTACGGGGCTGGCTTTTGGAGAAGCCCTTCACAAAGGGACACGTCATCAGGAAGCCTATAAAAAAAGATTATTCTTCTTAATGAAATCTTTTGGGTTTTTTTGGTTTGTTTGAGGGAATTTAATAGTAATTTATTTATTTAAAACATTTAAGTAATTTCAATTGTTATGTGAATAGGAAGAACATAGCATCCTCTGTACATTTTTTTTTTTTTTTACAATGTTCATTTTAAATGTAACTTTATGATCTCATTGTGTCCAGAATTTGAGCCTAATGAACACTATAAATGGTGTGGAATTGAAGTTTCTCGGCTACTTTAGAGTCTATTTATATTTTCAATAAGAATAATAATTATTGTTTAAAACCTTTATATGCGATATCTTCCAAATTGGCTCTTTTGAAACCAATTTGTGGTGCACAACCTCAAGTCGTTTCGATCCACCGTTCCACTTCAGAGTTTCCAGGTGTATTCATTATTTGCCTAAATCGTAAAATTTGAATTCGGAATTTAGGTGTATAAATTGTTGCAAACCAGAAATTCCAACAATTTGTATTCAATAGGTATTAGTCCTAATATAGATATACACCATACAATTTCCGGGACATATTTGTTTTTAATAATAACGTATTTATTGAATTTTCTAACCTCTATGACTATCTCAAAATCTTCTCTCGGATCTATTGTTTAGGTTATCACAGAGTTAAGGTCGTTTTTGGGTAAAAGAATGTCTTCTACAACTGTCTGGAGCATGAGAGAACGTTCTCCTTCTTCCTATTCACTAAAGATCCAAAACTTCTCCCAACTTGAGAAATCAACTCTTTCCTCTGATGGCAAATATCAATCCCGTATCTTCTCCTCTGGTGGCTACGACTGGTACGTAACGTATGCATGGCAATGCATAGTCACTATAGTTTATGTCCTTAAAACAATATTTTCTTCTTGCTCTTAAAATTTGAAGAAGATGCATTATCTTAACTTACGCAAAACGCAGGAAACTGATATTGTATCCGAAAGGGAACGATAATGACAACGAAAGTGACTTTATTTCAATGTATTTGAAATTAGATAGCTCTAGCTTGTCCTCCAAACCATCAACTGAGGTGTTCGCGGATTTTCGGTTTTTCGTCTTTAACAAAAAATCAAACAAGTACCTTTACCATTCAAGGTACGTATATATATGTAGATACATATCTCTTATCTTACCATACACATGTATCTTCTTTTATTCTATTTCTAATCATTAAAAATTTATATACAGATGTAGAATCGAAGCCGTTCAATAGTTTAAGATCTACGTGGGGATTGCCGCAAGTGCTTCCGCTTAATATATTCAAAGACCCTGAAAATGGATTTGTCAGTACTCAAGATCAATGCGAGTTTGGTGTTGATGTCATTGTTGCTCCACCCCCTACTAATTGGGAAATCATCTCTTTTAATGACAAACTCCCTTATCCCAAATTCTCTTGGAGAGTTAAGAATTTCTCTGAGCTGAAAGAGCATTGTCACAGGTCACGCAAATTTACAGTTGAGGGAAGAGAATGGTAAGTACATGCATATGGTATATGAATATGATTACTTTTTTTCTTTTTCTCTTTTTTTTTTTTTTTTTTGCAACTTCTCACCTCTTAGTGATTGTTTACATGTGATGTGCATGACATATCTAGGATTCTAGAGTTGTATCCCAATGCCAACTTAACACGGGACCGAGCCAAATGGATCTCCATTTTTCTGACTCTCGAAGAGAGTGAAGGACTTGACCAAGATGAAAAGATTTTCAAGCAAGCTAATATTCGAGTGCTAGACCCACGTGGATCCAACCATTTGTCACGTTCATGTAGGTCTTGTAATGACATTATTTTTAACGTTTTTACTCATAACACAGGATTGAAAAGTAGAGACTAGATATTTATTTGGAATTGAGTAATTCTCAAATAACGTTTTTTCTCTTTTCTGCAGGTAAGAGGTGGCACGACAAATTATCTCCAAGTTGGGGGTTCGCTCAATTTGTGTCTATGGATGATCTTAAGAAGATTTACTTGGACGTGGAAGGCGCTTGCTTGAATTTGATGTTGTTTCCACAACCAAATTCTCACCTCCCCCCATGATTTAAGCTCTTCGATCTCTTAGTATTTCAACCATTTACTTCAGACTACTATGATACATATTGCCATATTGGTTATGTTTCAAAAACTTGATTAATTAATTATTTTCTGAGTTTTTTTGTAGTGTTTTCAGTGTTTTTGTTCATTTTTTTTCCATTTAATTTGGAATTTCGTGGATAGTTATGCTCTATGTCCATCAGTCCATGAACTTTTTGTGGATCATTTCTATGCATGGAAGATGATTACATTTCTCATAAGATTGTATAGTCTTTCTTTATTTTCTCAAAAACCAAGAGAATCTCTTGAAAGCAAAGACCAGTCCTGAAGATTGATCGCTTCAGCCCAAAGTAATTCAAAGATTTAGTTCTATTTGAAAGTATATTACCAAATAGATAGTATACGTAGGGAAAACCAGCTGATTAATGCATGCTTAGGAGTTAGGGCCGGGAGTTGTATTTGCATGATGAATCAATTCTATTATTATTGTATGTATCAATGTATGTATAGTTGTAATAAGTTAATACCAATTGATTATAAGTTTAAAAGTGTATCTCTAAGAAAGAGTGAATTGTCAATTTCCTCCTTTAATTCAATTAATACTACATACTTCTGGATATTATGTATTTTTGTTCCAGTTTTCGCTTGATCAAGCTTAGTTGGACAAAGAAGACACCTAGAGTGTAGATATCGTTTGTGAAGTTGTTTCTACAACTAATCACTCGTGATTTTTATGTATCTCAGGTGTTGAGATTGAATAAGAGAAATTTTAGGTTTTGTTTTAAATTTTGGTAGATTTTGGAATTATGAATCATCGATTAATAGCATGATTTATTGTGTACATGATGCCTTTAATTTATGTTAATGTGTCATGTAACATGTTCAGGTCACATCACCTGACAACAGCCAACCTAGTTAAGACCTATGCTATTATTCATTTCACCTTGTTGCTTACCTAATTCATATTCCGATGCTGTGCTACAAACGACTGATGGATATCAATTCAAATTATTTCTCTTAACATGTCATGAAATATTTTTGATAAAATGTTATAAAAATTTGATAAATGATCCACTAAAGAAGAAACTCGACAAAATCTGTTCGAATCACTCAAAATTTTTAAAGCCTCCCTTGGTTCAAATCATTATTTGTTAATTTTTTATTTTATTTTGTTAACTTAATATATTAATATCGTGAAAGAAGAGATAGATACATATCAGATTTGTAATTGATAACTTCAATATTCTTTTTGTCACTTCAACAACATGACATGTGTATTACTTCTTCTTTTTTTTTTTCCTTTCTCAAATTAATGAAAATTAGCCCTAACCCCAAATCATAAATACAAATTCTAAAGTCCCAAAGCTCTCGGGATATATAAAACCTTTTTATTATCGTAAACGAATAAATATATACAAAAACAATAACAGAAAAGTGTTGTATCAATATTGGCAGAGTTCGATTGATGAAGAAGATGAATATTATTGAAGAAGGAGAAAGATATGAGCAAGAAGTAGAAGTTCTAGCGACTGTTTTGTTTTGGATAGAATGTGTGTTTCTCTTCTTGCTTCTCGTCTCCTCCTCATTATACATGTTAAAATCTTATATGTGGGACTTGAATTGTATTCCAACAATCTCCCCTTCAAACCAAAGACCACATATGTGATTTTAACACGCCTCCTCGAGATGATAATTCTATTTTTTTGGACCCCTATTACTCAAATTAACAAGAGGCATATCCATATCCATTTTTCTAGGTCCACCAGAATTTTAACTTTGGGCTCTGATACCATGTTAAATTTGGGTTTATCTTGGGCTTCTAACTAAAAACCAATTGGCAATTAGTAGATTGGCCCTAACCCTTTTATATATTAATGATAGTTTTATCAAACTTCAGATATGGGACTTGGATTGTATTCCAACAATACACAGATCTGATCGGTCTTGTCCTAATCTTTTTGAGTCTTCTCGCATTAATCTTCATCTTGTTATGCCCTAAACTCTCTTCTGCTGGAGTCTCTGTAAGTAAAAATTGTACATCCTAAATTATCTACATTTACTTGTGTTAGTTCTAACTCTCTTTCTCCTCTATTTGATTAGGGTATCAGTGGATTCTGGTTGTTTCTGTCGGATCGCTTCATGTTTCTATTGGCGTTAGCAAGCTTTGAGTACATGTTCCTTTGGCCTCTCACTGCTTTGATCTTCATCGCAAACCACTCAGTTTACATCATCGAGTACCTTGTTAGATATTCTAAACCTCACAACGATGAGACTTCGATATCAACAGGTTTGTACATGAAGAAACCCTAGCTAATGTTTTTTTTTTTGGTGAAGTATCTAATTATTATTAGTAAGTTCTTTTGACCTTCATCACCATAAGGCAAGCGATCCACTATTCAGTTCTAGTGTCTACTAAAACTAAATCAGATCTATAAACCCATCATTCATAACTCCACAAATACTGAAGCAAGATATTCTATAAGGAATCTCTGTCTTAGGTCTCTAGTTCGAGTCGATCTCTCTGATCACTTGTGAGAAATCTAACAAAACCTATCCAAAAAAAGAAAAGGAATGCTAATGTATACATACAACTATAACTTTTTCTTTGCTGTTGGTTTTCAGAATCTAGAGGGATTGATGATGACACAGTTGATGTAAGAGATGCGAGCGAAGAATTGCAGAAGATGAGACATATATTGAAAGAGTTAAGAGAAGATGAAAAGAAGATGGATACAGAAATGGAGTTTATGGAGCATATTATCAACTCAGGTCTTGAAACTCATAGAAAAAACTAAAAGATATAAAAGAACTTGATTAAAAGAATAACTCTCTTTTATTTATGTTTAGAAAATCTCCTCTCAAAACTAAACACTTCCAAAGCTCTCTCTTTTCTCATATCAATGTCACAACTCAACAATTGATATATATAGAGGCTTTTTTATTTCTATACTTATTAGGACTATAAAACTAGATAACTCCTAATTCTATTCAAGTCTATCTTAATCTTCTCTCTTATTCTTATCTTTCCTTCGTAAGAATAACTTGGGCCTTAAGCTTCAAAGCTTATCCAACAATCTCCCTCTTAAGCTTTGAATCTCCTTTTGTAACATCATGAACTCCTAGCAAGCTTCTCATTTCCACAAACTGAATTCTTGCCAACGCCTTTGTCAAAATGTCTGCTCTCTGATCAACTCCAGGAATGTGATCAACATAAATGAGCTCTCTCTCAACACATTCACGAATGAAGTGAAATCTCTTGTGAATATGTTTACTCATGCCATGAAATACAAGGTTTCTCGCGAGAGCAATAGCCGCTTTGTTGTCAACATACAATAAGATCTGCTTGCTTCTCCATCCTGTAACTTCACTCAAGAGGTCCTGAAGCCAAATCGCTTGCTTAGCTCCCTCTGTCGCAGCCATAAACTCGGCCTCACATGATGACATTGCGACTGTGTCCTGTTTCTGCGAGCACCAAATAACCGGTGTGTCACCAAAGAAGAACATGTGACCAGTTGTACTTCTTCCATCATCTTGGTCAACATTGTGACTACTGTCACTAAACCCGACAAGTTCTTTTGATCCTCCTCGCTTATACTTTAGTCCATATGAAGTTGTTCCTCTTAGATAACGCAAAACTTGCTTTACAATCTTACCATGTGTCTTGCGTGGACTCTGCATATACCTGCTAATTATGCCAATAGCGAATGCAAGGTTGGGGCGTGTGTGCAACTGGTACCTTAAGCAGCCAACAAACCTCCGATATCGAGTAGGATCTGTCTCTGTATCACCAAGAGCTTTTGATACATGCAGTCTGAACTCCATTGGTATCAAGGTCGGATTGCAGCTTTCTAATCCAGCCTCCAACAATATCCTTTTTGCATAACCTTCTTGTTTGATAGTGATCCCATCCTTCTCTTGACTCACTTTAATACCAAGGTAATAAGTGAGTTTACCAAGGTCTTTCATCTCAAACTTTGCAGACATTCCTTTCTTGAATTCGATTATAGCCATAAGATTGTTTCTTGTAACCAACAAATCGTCAACGTAAACCGCAACTAAGAGCAGCTCTTTGTCTTTTGTTTTCCGATACACAGACGCTTCTTTAACACACCTCTTGAAACCCATCTCTTTCAAGATTTGGTCCATCTTTGTATTCCAAGCTCGTGGAGCCTGTCTCAAACCATACAAAGCTTTTGACAAATTATAAACTTTGTGCTCCTCACCTTTGATCTTGAAACCCTATGGTTGATCAACGTACACGTCCTCCTTTAACTCACCGTGTAAGAAAGCTGTCTTCACATCTAAATGATGGATTTCCCATCCATCTGTTACAGCTAAAGCAATCAAAAGTCGAATAGTCTCTAAGCGTGTCACTGGAGCGAATGCTTCACCAAAATCTACACCACTCTTTTGTACATAACCCTTTGCCACAAGCCTGGCTTTATACTTACTTATAGAACCATCAGCATTCCTTTCAATTTTAAATACCCACTTAAGACCTATTACCTTCACATCTTTTGGTTTATCAACAAGATTCCATGTCTTATTTTTGTTGATGGATTCTATTTCTTCTCTGCACGCAAGTCTCCAAACAAGTTGACTCTTAGCTTCCTCGTAAAATCTTGGTTCATTATTTATTAGTAACAAAAGTGTCTCACTCTCAATTGTTGCTAACAGCACATAGTCTTCGAATCGCTTTGGCTTATGAATCTCACGAGTAGTCCTTTTAATGGCTGCTACTGTTGAATGTCTTGTGTAACAACATCCTCGCTGTCTTTTGTATTTTCTTGTGATGAAACACTCTCTGTTTCATCTCCCACTGCATCCTCTGCATTATTTTCTGTCACGACTGGGCCTTCTCCTACATCTTTAATGTCTTCCCATCGCATGTGAAACATACCAGGCTCCCTATTAGTACCATCTTTCGATGAACTCCATGACCACTTGTCTTTTTCACTGAAAACCACATCTCGACTAACAGTGATTCTTTGAGTAGTAGGATTAAACAACCTGTAAGCCTTCGATCCGGGCTCAATTTCGAGATGTAACAGTGGTTGTGACCTATCATCAAGCTTCTTAAGAAGTGCATTATCCACCTTTGCATATGCTACACAACCAAAAACCCTTAAATGCTCGATGTTTGGCTTTCTTCCTCGCAAACTCTCATAAGGTGTCATGTTATTTAGTGCCTTAGTAGGCACCCTATTTATCAAATAGGTGGCATGACGAACTCCTTCTCCCCATAGATAATTTGGAACTTCCATTCCTTTAAGGAGACTTCTTGTCATCTCCATTAGAGTTCTGTTCCTTCTCTCAACAACTCCATTTTGTTGAGGAGTATAAGGAGCTGTTAGATTTCTTGTGATCCCAGCAGATTCACAAAACTCATTAAACTCTCTTGAAGTGAACTCTCCACCTCTATCAGTCTTAAGAGTCTTGATAACAATGCCAATATCCTTTTCTACAACACTTTTGAACCCTTTGAAGCTTCAAAAAGCTTTACTCTTCTCCTTTATCAAGATGGACCACATGTATCTTGAAAAATCATCAATAATCACAAATATGTACCTGTTATTTGCGAGTGTTGCTGGAGATATGGGACCACCCAGGTCCGCATGAAGCAACTCCAATGGTTTAGATGCTCGAAACAGGGCAGTTTTTGGGAACACCTGTCGAGTCTACTTACCAACCAAACAAGATTGACATAACAGTTTTTCATCTCTTACATCAGTTAATCCGTGAACCATATTCTGCAAAAACATTGCTTTGATCGTTTTGAAACTGATGTGTCCAAGCCTAGCGTGCCACTTCCAGGTGTTGTCATCAAGATGTGATAGCAATGAAGTCGGTCTTCCTATTTTGAGATTGATTTTATAAAGACGATTTGCAGAACGCAAGACTCTTACCAAAAGTATCTCTCTTGGATCATGAACCGTAAGGTAATCACGTCTCATACGGACATCACAACCTACCTCTGTTGCTTGTCCTAAGCTTAGTATATTACTTTTGAGATCAGGAATATAATAGATATCAGACACAAGAATCTGTTCTCCATTCTTGCTCTCAAACAATATCGAACCTTTGCCAACAATCTCAACACACGAACCATCTCCAAACTTGACTTTACCTCTTATGTTCCTATTAAACTCAGAAAAATAAGTTTCTTGTCCTGTCATATGATTACTTGCCCCATTGTCTAGATACCACATGCCCTCTTCTTTGCTGTAGTTCTTAGGGATAAGTTTGTCTTCATTCAAAAACACTATTTCATGCATGTAGAGAGTTTGATCCGCCTTCTCTGTTTCTTCTGCTTCAACCTTGTTTGATTCTTGCAATTTTTGTGTTTTCTCCGGACAAGAAGAAGCGTAATGACCAATCTTATCACATCTAAAACAGGTTATAACCTTCTCTTTCTTTTCCTGAGTCTGATTTTGATTTGTGTGAAACTCGGTTCGATCCTGTCCATTGTATCTTCATCTTCCTCGTCCTCTGCCGCGTCCTCTGTAGCCCCTGCCACCACGACCACGACCTCTGCCTCGAAGTTTTTAAAACTCTGAGTATAGTTTGTATGTGTTTGATAATCGAAACCAGTAAACATAAGCTTTCCTTGTGTGTCTTCTTGTTTATCTTCTCCTTGTATTCTCTCCTCAAAGGCTTTGAGTCTTCCAACTATCTCTTGGAAGCTTGTAGTATTGAGATCCAATACTTGTTCTAGAGAGGCAACAAGATGGATAAACTTGTTCCTAGGCACACTGTTTAGCAATTTCTTTACCATCCTGGGTTCATCAATAGTTTGTCCGAGTGATGTTGCCTGTGTTGCGATTTCAGATAGCTTTCCATCAAAAACATCAACTCTATCCGAGTCAGCCATTCGTAGTTACTCGAAATCAGACATTAAAGTCTGTAATCGAGCTTCGTTAACACGGTCAGCTCCCATGTTTCTAGATTTAATCGAATCCCAAATATCTTTAGGTGTAGCTAGATCACCAACTTGTAGAATAAGAGATTCTGGGATCGATTGGAACAACAAGGCTGTAGCTACATCATTCTTATCTCCATCTGTTGAACATGGTTCAATAGTCTCCCAAACCTTTTGAATTCACAATATCACCTTCATCTTCATAAACCAAACTGTATAGTTTGTAGAGGTGAGTTGAGGGCATTGAATCGAGACCGACTTGTCCATGTCCTTCGGACGAGTTCCGGTTGCTAGTTCGCTCATTGTTTAGAATCAAGTCTGATCCTTTGGATTGATTAAACCTAAGCTCTGATACCAAATCAAAGATATAAAAGAACTTGATTAAAAGAATAACTCTCTTTTATTTATGTTTAGAAAATCTCCTCTCAAAATTAAACACTTCCAAAGCTCTCTATTTTCTCATATCAATGACACAACTCAACAATTGATATATATATAGGCTTTCTTATTCCTACTCTTATTAGGACTATAGAACTAGATAACTCCTAATTCTATTCAAGTCTATCTTAATCTTCTCTCTTATTCTTATCTTTCCTTTGTAAGAATAACTTGGGCCTTAAGCTTCAAAGCTTATCCAACAAAAACTTGTCAGGGAAACTCTTAGAGTTACGTGAAGAGTTGAAAGATGATGGAGAGAAGATGAGGACATATAGGGAGTTGATAAAGAAATTCGTCTACTCAGAATTTGTAACTCTGAAAGACCACTTGCACCTCAATGTTGATGAAATCTGGGAAGACGTACGAGTCCATGAGGATATCAAAGCATCGAGAGATGAAATAATAATTTTATCAGGCGGAATTCGTGAGAACTACCTTGTTATCCAAGAAACCGCCAAAGCAGCAAAAACAACAGCTGACAGGGCCAATCTAACATACCTTGTGATACAAGATTCGGTGGTGAGTCTTATACCGGGATAGAGATGATGGCTTCACAAGCTGGCGGTCGCTTCTCTCTTGTGAAGGAAAGATGGTCGATGGTGTAGATCTGACACGATGGCGGTCGCTTCTCTCGTGTGGGATCGATAAAGGGGAAGTGTTGGCGGAGCGAAGTAAACCACAGAGATGTGATTCGTCTCTGATACAGTACACGAACTTAGCCTTGTGGAATCTCACACACAAGACAAAGAACAAGCTTATTCTCTTAAGAACACTTAAAGAGAAGAAGAAGAAATTCAGAGTTTTATTAATATCAAAGGTGAAAAATCGTACAACTGCTGCAGGGGGACTTTATAAGAGTCCTTCAGCTAGCCCTAAGGCCGAAAAATAAATGTAAAATAATGCAACAAAGGAAAGCAAATAAAATCAAACACAAACCATTGTTTTTGGAAAGTAAATAAACTAATTAAAGAAAATACTAAGCAAATTTGATCTCTCTTGATGAGCACGCCTTCTAGCCGTTGTTGGGGTTGGTGGAACCTGCAAGGATCGAAAATATTGAATAGGACTTACCTGGATGCGATCTAGGCCCAATAGACGTTCTTTGAACCACTTCTTGTAGTAGTCGATGAACTACTTCAGGGTTCTTGTCTTGTACTGGCTTGTTGGCTTGTTTACTGAAGTAGGGGTCTTCCTGGAGTTCCTCTAGAGTATCTTGATCAGCCTCTTGATGCTCGTTCATGTCCTTTATGTCTTGATCTGGATCTTCACTATCTTGATCGGAGGTGTAGCTTGTATCACACGTCTCTTGCAGATCCAATGTCTTCTCTTGGATTCTTGAGGTTCCTTGACCTGCCAAAAGAGATTTCATACCTGGGGAACTAGTTTGATCTAGGCTCATTTGGGTGAAGGCTTCAGCAAGCTCTTCCTCAGCAATGTGGTCATCTCGGTTGTGGTGGCATGATGGTGGTACATACCAGTTGACGTCCTTCAGCTCTAGGGAGGTTACAATGTCTTGAACAGCTAGGTTAAACCTCTTCCTTAGATGTTTAGCCTTTGATCGTGTCACAGAGCCTTCTCGTACTTCTGGTACAGGATGTGGTACAAGATCTGGTTCAACGGTTTGGGCGGTAGGGTTGATGTCCGCATCACCTTGCTACGCAAGAAATTATCGACGAAATTCAAAGTATGAGATGGTTGTTAAAAGAAGAAGACCTCGAGGAATTTGTAGAGCTAAGAGATGAAGTCATGAGAATGTCGCTGGACTTTGAAGCTAGAAAAATGGAGGCTGAGGATATTGCAGAGAGAGCTGCGGAGGAGCTTTCACGTGCGACGGTGGAGTTGGTGGAGGCGGTCGAGATCCGGCAGTGGGAGGAGTATAAAACCGACTAATCTTGCATGCCTCGCTTCTTCTCTTACTTATATCTCGAATATCATAACTAACTTTTCACTATTTGTTCTATGAGATGTATTGTTTTGTAAATTCTTGCGATTTATCTTATTTGATGAGTTCTCTCCAATATACTAGGTTGATTTCATAGTTAACTAGTAGATGCTTTAAGAAAAAACAGTTTCACACATTCCAATGAGAAACGGTGAAGGTTGTAAAGATACCTTTCACAAACAATAACATATCTTTTATAGAACAGTCACTAATTGATTTGTTTTTCTTTAGAATTTGCAGAAACAACACAACCATGTTCAGTTTGTGTTTAAAACGCACCAAGCCGTGTCTTGTTTTGAGCTCCCCAAAACCGATTAATCAACCACACAAAGTCTGCTGCTATAGAGTTTCCATCTTGGTTACGATTCCAGCTGAAGTAGGCATGAGTTCTGTTTTTAATCTCTAGCAGCCCGTGCCCAAAGCTAGCTTCTCGAAAGGCGGAGTAGCTTGGTTGTGGCTGCATCATGCTACAAATATAGCAAACGGTTTGTATCAAATAACAGAGAAAGTATAATACAGAGTTGAAGAATGGATAAGGTTGAAGTCATAAAGATAGAGTTGTATCAAAAACAGAGTAAGTAACTTTCAAACTAACACATAACCAACTCTGTTATTGATATAACTCTGTCGTTAATAAAAGTGTTTGCAAAAATATCGTAAACTTACTCAGTAACCAAGCCTTCAGAGTTTCCTCCATCACCGATTGTGATGTATACAGGAGCTGACTCATCCGATATTGGCTCACACAGTCCATTGACAATGTTGTAAGCAATGTTAGAAACACGTTCCTGCGTCATTGTTTTGAGAACATCACTTTGGGGACAAGGGGAGTGTAGATAATAAATATCAATACTACTGGGGAAAAGTAAAATGAAATTTACCGATCTTTCATAGGCATGAACATGACCTGCAAACACAACATCAACCTTGTATTTGACAAACCATTGTTCGTACATGACTCTCAATGTTTCACCTTCCATGTAATGATGCACATAGCTACTATAAAACGGGCAATGTACTAAGACTATAACCCATGGTGTCTCTGTTCGATTCACTCCTTGCAACTCCTTTTCCAGCCATTTGTATTGAGGTGTGTATTTCCCTAATCAATAATATGCAAATTTTATTAAGCTTTAAGACTCTAAATAATTTCTTAAAGCAGTTTGCATCTCCAAACCTTACCATAAGATGAGTAACAAGACATAACAATAACATAAGCTGACGCCCTTTTGATGGAATACCACAATGGAGAGATGCTTCCTGATGACTTATATGGCGTTTGATACCTATTCATAAAAGGCTTGAATGGCTCTATTTCACCCTAAAACCAAACTCTTCAAGTTAAGTTTAGATCATTACTCAAGAAATGAAAAAAGATAAAGGAAGGACTCAAGTAGTACAATGTCAGGAACGAAGTCGATTTCGTGGTTGCCTGCAGTCCATATCCAAGGTTGATAAGCAACACTTCTCTCAGCAAACCTTCCCCAAGTATCCCATCTATTGTTGTCGTGGTTAGGGTAGCGATCTGCGTAAGACAAGTCTCCTACAAACAGAACGGCCTGTCCTTTCCCCGGATTCATCTCATAATGGCTTAACGTAGTATTTGAGTCATATGTTTGTCCCAAATCCCCTGGAAGTTAATACAAATATCCCAAATTGGAAAGTTGTTGGAGACCACCATAGTCAAAAACATTATCTAAGGTTTAATGTGTCACTCCACTTATGTTAGCCCATAAACATGAATTTTTAAAGACAACAGTTAGTTTATATACCGATTAATCCAAAGGTGTAAGGTACGTCAGGGCCTGATTTAGGCGGAGTAAAGAACCAGAACCGTCTGCGCCACTTGCCACTCCCAATTTCGTAGTAGTATTTTGTATCAAACTGCACACAAACCATATATAATTAATATATATATATTTTTAAAACAGTAACTAAATAGTAAATACAACATAAATGATCTAAAATATTATATCCCAAAACCGAATTATATTTTATAGTACATGACTTAAATAGAATTACTATTTCTATACCAAAATATAGTTTAAATGGATTCAAATTTTCTATACTCTTTTTTTTTGTTTCTGTGCAAATTCTATACTCAAGAACTTATATTTGAATCCATAATTTTTTTTTTACATATCCAAACCCGAATTTTTTCTTCTAAATTAATAATATTTTTAAATAATACCTGAAACAACCAAAAAAGAAAAAGAAAAAAAAAAACAGAACCAAAACCAAATCAAAACCAAATCAAAATCGAAAACAGCTTTAAAGTGATGAGTACTTACTTCCAAATCATCGATGAGGCAATGGTGGATATAACCAGAAGTGTAATTAAAGAACCGGTAAGTGTTCACTGTAGCTTCTGCTTCCTTCTTCGATTTCTCCTTCTCACACCAATACCGAACAGTATTTGAACCAGGTTTAACTGGAGTAACCCAAGAAATGATCACTCCATTACCTTCATGATTCCCTTGCGTTATATGAACTTGTTGAGGAGTATTAGGACCAGGAGGAACTGCAAAGACATCGCTGTCTAAAGGCATGTCATCTGGTAAATCAGTTCCTCTGACATATTCACTTGTAAATCCTCCATGGCATAACTCAACAAGTGAAAGACTTAGCAAGAAGATTATGAAGGTAACTCGTTTGCTTGTGAGATCAGCAGATCTTGAACTCATCTTCAGTTTAGTTAGTTTTCTGGATCTTGAGAACGAAGAATGTGGTTTAGAGATTTTTTTTGTTTTTCTTTTGTTTTGGGAAATTAAATAGCTTGTCTAGTTGCCTGACATGGATATATTGACTTTTTGAGCTTTCCAACAAGGATCGAATGTGGATATTCCCATAAATAAATAAAAACGCTATTTCATATTTTAATTGAACCTTAGAAACATAGGTCGATTATAAAAATTGGCGTTTGAAAAATAGTGTTGGTTTATAAAAGTACTCCTAAAAGTTCGAAGTGAATTTGGTTATGTTTGGTGTTGATATTGTGCATTAGTATATTATTTTATTTTTTTTAAATCGAAAATTTTCAAAATTTAACTGCTATTTTATATATCTAGTTTCCATTCAATATTTTTGTAATTGTGAAGAAATATTTAGAGCTTGTAACAAAATATTTTGATTCACCCGTAAGACAATTTCTTTTACACCATCATAATGAATCAACTTAATTTGACATGTCTAATATTCTAATATTGATGATATCAACAAAATAACAACTTGAATTTTTTTTTTGACAAATAAGTAACATGTATCTAAATAAATTATTTTTAAAAGACTTGTTTTAAATAAATTACTTATTTATCTAAATAAATAAATTACTTATTTATCTAAATAAATAAATGAAACTAAAAGCTCTCAAATTATATAACGGGTAGATTATGGTTGACGATAATACAATTATATAAGGAGGAAATATAGGACTACTGATTTGGATTTATATGTGTACTTTTAATATATTTTTTTGACAAAGTTCAACATCCATCAATAAAGAAGATGTTGATGAAAGGAGTCGCTTCTATATTCGTAAGTTGTTTCGCATAGAGAAATTGTTTACTATGAGTTTGTGATTGGCTCCCGGTCCATAACAACGATTTTTTCCGTAATACACGATTCTTTTTGGAGACACCCATTATGAGAAACAACTTGAGACATGTATGTTTTGGAGAAGGCAACTCTCGCATAAGATCTCCACGGACGTCCAAACCACACTTTCCCGCTTCTTTCTATCTTGTAATTCACGAAAGCAAACCCTGTCCACTCTCTTAATGTTTCCTTTTGGTTTGTTGTAATACACCCAATTGTATTTCAATTCGCTACAAAATGAGTTATGCAATTCTACAAAAAAAATTGTTTCAATTGTTAATGCAATGTTGAAGTCTATATGAGAACCATTGATAAAGACATTATTGTATTTTTGTGTTACCTCGTAAAACGATCTAGCGTATCAAATATAAAGTTGATCGATCATTTGATGAAGTACTCTTTAAAGAAATGATTTCCTTCGTGGACGAAAAGAGTGTCTTGATTTCCATAAGTTGAGCAAAACATAAGTTTTTAAATGAAAAAACTGAGCAAAACATAAGATTTTAAATGGAAAAATTGAGCAAAACATAGATTTTTAAAGTTGCTCGAACAAAACAAATTTTACTTTCAATCAATTATATGACTAAACATAATATATATATAT
Source organism: Camelina sativa (assembly GCF_030686135.1). Classification (NCBI taxonomy): domain Eukaryota; kingdom Viridiplantae; phylum Streptophyta; class Magnoliopsida; order Brassicales; family Brassicaceae; genus Camelina; species Camelina sativa. The sequence continues at coordinate 28,805,621 of NC_141895.1, forward strand.
ATATATTTTCAATTATTTTATTACATATTATAAAAAGTTAATCAATTATCTCCGGTAAAATTGAGTAATCGTTAGGTCCATCTTGATCCTCGATTGCCCGAATTTTTTTTAGCTTTAATTTTTAACATGAGTTATATTGCATATTATTTTTTGTTTCATATGATTAATCTGCATTTTTTGAAGAATGAGGGTAAATTTTGTTTTTTAAATAACTTTAAAGATTTTTTTGCATATTTCTCTAAATAACAGCTATCTAATGGAGTATATGTTTCAAGTTAATGAAATAAAGTATGACGTTGAAAAATTTGTTATCTCATCTCATAATAGAAATATTGTTTTGAAAACTGATTACAATAATAATCCACACAAAATTTTAATATAGTAACAAATATTATTTATCTTACAAAAATAATTGATTTTTTAGTTTTCAAATATTGATTTTCTATGAAAACTGTTTTTAAAATTTATTTTAAGTTATTTAAGTTTTTTTTTCCACAAAGTTATTTTAGTAAATTCATAGAGTAATTGAAAAATAAAAAGTGAATTTGCATAAATTTATAAACATAACTAGGATATTTTTCCAAATTTTCCTTGGAAGACCTAAACTCTTACTTTATTAAAATTTTCTCCCCACGGCGGCTTCGCTTCGCTTCACATTACACCACACGAGAGCCTTTTCCATTTTCGAGTTTTGAACTCAACCACCACAATCAGAAGGCGTTCAATCCTCTCACAACCTCTGCGATTCCCGTTATCTGACGATAAGAAAATGGGGAAGAACGAGAAGACGTCTCTAGGGCGAGCTCTAGTGAAGCACCATAACCATATGATCCAAGAAACAAAGGAAAAAGGCAAGTCCTACAAGGATCAACACAAGAAGGTTTTGGAATCTGTTACAGAGGTCAGCGACATCGATGCTATCATCGAACAAGCCGAGGAAGCTGAACGGGTCTTCGCGATTCATCACGATTCCGCAACCCCTGTACCTATCAATCTGTGAGTTTCTCGATTTCATTTTGTGTTTTCACATCTTTGTTAGAGAGATTATTTGTTTAAATTGATGGATTCTTCAATCTGTGAGCTCTGTTTATTGATTCATCTAAATCGTTTTGTTTCATATCTGAAGAATTTGCTTTTGAGCTCTGTGTATTGATTATCTATATTGGTGATTACTGTTTGTGTTTGTGCTCTGAATCTGAAGAAGCTTCTATGTATTGAATCATCATATCTGTCATGAGCTAATTCTTCTTTGTATGTAAATAGGGACACAGGTTCGAGTTCAAGTGGTTTAACAGCTAAAGAATGGAAAGAGCAACGGATGAGAGAAGAGGCTTTACATGCTAGTAGCCTTCAAGTGCCTCGAAGGTGTGTTGTGGTTCTTTTGCTTCTTCTTTAGTTTGTTCAGGAGTTACATGAAGTCTTCTTTAGTTTAATGTTCTTTCTCTTTACTATATTCAGACCTCATTGGACACCAAAAATGAATGTGGAGCAACTTGATGCTAATGAAAAACAAGCTTTTCTCACTTGGCGCCGGAAACTTGCGAGGTTGGTTCTGTTTTACCTTGTTATTCTTCCTAGTGTTGTTGGCAATAAACAAGATAAATATCTGGCAGTAGAAGGTTTTAAGCTGTTAGTAGAATGGAGGGTTGCTTATATGCAAGTGTTTTAACCAAGTCAGATCATTTTCTCAATAAGGGAGTACAATGCTTTTCTATAAAATAGGGAACGATTAAATTAAAGAAAAGTTTAGGAGATTTCGTATTCGAATCAGTACTCATAAGCTAGGGACTATGTTTACTCTAGTACTTGCTTGCTACAAACTGCAAGGTTTTGGTTGTCACTTATACCACTTAATGGCTTTTGTTTCGATTTTGATTTGTTAAATTTCTGAAGGTTGACGTATTTATCTAATTTTAGCACCTGATAAAGCTGAAGTACTTTGGCAACACATATGTTAGCTCGATGTAAGTTCAAGATAAGTTTTTTTTTTCAAAGGAAAGCTGGGGAGAGTTTGGGATAGGGTACCAAAACAGTCAAATAAGTTTCGTTTTAACCACTTTTGTTGATTAAAAAGTATCCATTTTCACATCTTGAAGCATGTTATTGTTTACTCAAGATATTATTTTGTTGCTATTTTTGATGTATGGTTTGATTTATTATATGCAAATTCCCTTGGGACTTAGTGCTATATACTTATGCATGCCTACTTTTCTGCTGTATTCAGCCTCGAGGAAAATGAAAAGCTTGTATTGACTCCATTCGAGAAGAATCTTGACATTTGGAGGCAGCTATGGCGAGTGCTGGAACGAAGTGATTTGGTATGTTATTTTTCGTCTCTTAATGCTCATCTACCTGAATTAAGTTAATTGCAAAAACTCATTGGCTATCTGTACTTCTCTTTCAGATTGTTATGGTTGTTGATGCTAGAGATCCTCTGTTCTATCGGTGCCCTGATCTTGAGGTAACTCTCTCTCTGCCAACTCGCAGCTTTTTCTCTTAGTAGAATTTTCCTGATCATATCAAACATTTACGTGAAGATTTGTTCTGACGCAGGCATATGCACAAGAAATTGATGAGCATAAAAAAACAATGCTTCTTGTTAACAAGGCGGATCTTCTACCTACTTATGTCAGGTAAACTTGTTACTTGCTTCTTTGCCTCTAACCTTTTTGTTTTTTGCTAACCAATTGGGTTGTAAATTTTATATGCAGGGAGAAATGGGCGGAATACTTTTCCCGCAACAATATTCTGTTTGTATTCTGGTCAGCCAAAGCTGCTACGGCTACCCTAGAAGGTAAACCCCTGAAAGAACAGTGGAGAGCACCTGATACCTCTCAGAAGACAGATGACCCAGCTGTTAAAGTATATGGAAGGGACGAGCTTTTGGCTCGATTAAAACTTGAGGCTCAAGAGATAGTAAAAATGAAGAAATCTAGAGGAGTTTCCGAAACATCTACCGAGTCGCACCGCGAACAAGTTGTGGTTGGTTTTGTTGGGTACCCGAATGTAGGAAAGAGTTCGACAATCAACGCTTTGGTAGGTCAGAAGCGAACAGGTGTCACATCTACCCCGGGGAAAACAAAGCATTTCCAGACATTGATTATCTCTGAGGAGCTAATGCTCTGTGATTGCCCGGGTTTAGTCTTCCCTTCATTCTCAAGCTCAAGATATGAAATGATTGCTTCTGGAGTTCTTCCAATAGACCGGATGACCGAGCACCGTGAAGCTATTAAGGTTGTGGCTGAACGTGTTCCTCGGCATGCCATTGAGGATGTGTACAACATCTCTCTACCTAAACCCAAAACCTATGAGCCTCAGTCCCGCCCACCTCTTGCCTCAGAGCTTCTAAGAACGTACTGCCTCTCTCGTGGTTATGTCGCTTCTAGTGGACTACCTGATGAGACCAAAGCAGCTAGGCAGATTCTGAAAGATTACATTGAAGGTAAGCTTCCACATTTTGCAATGCCTCCAGAGATGACCCGAGAAGATGAAAACGAGTCAGAGGATGGTGATACTTTGGGAGCCGAAATAGTTGAAGGTTCACGATCTGTGAAGGAAGGTGAAGAAGCTCCTGGTCTTGGTCTTGATCAAGTTCTAGATGATCTGAGCTCATTTGATCTTGCAAATGGAATTGGGCCTTCCAAGAAGAAACAGAACAAGAAGTCACATAGGAAAAACTGATTCGGTCTTGATGGAATATCGTGCGGAGAAGTTCCCAGAAACCAACAAGCAATCACGATGCATTGATCAACAAATGCTGGAATATATGATACAAATTGTGGATTTTTCTTATGTAAAATTGTGAAAAGTTCTAACAGCTGTTGGTTAGATGTTATGTTTGTGCAAATACTAGAGATCGAGAATTTTTCAGTTGGATACTAGTCATTATATTGATGAAGAGTCCTTTGGAGCAGGTTCTGTAAAGCAGCTAAATTGATAACTTAAAATCCGAAAATTTCAATAGCCAGACTTCTTAATTGTATACTATTTACGTTTAAGAATCTAAACCTTTTTATAACCTTTTTACTCTCCAGCATCACTCTTGTACTCAATCAACGCACATGCAAGGTTTATAACAATTTTGATATTGCATTGTCTGCTATATTTCATAGCTATGGACTTTGGAGGAATCCAATAAATGAGAGCAACAAACAAACCGACGCTTGCAAATTTGACCCAATAAAAAAAAAAAAAAGGAAAAAAACTTGTAAGAATAAAATACTTTATAGTCAAAAAGTGATTTTTTCTTTTCGATGTAAACGTAAATTTTCTTTCTGAAAGTAAATAGTACCTTAATCATGAAATGAAAGAAAATAAGTCGTTTCTTCTTCATAAAATAGTTTCTAAAGCTTCCAAAACTGGAAATGGCGGTTTGTACGAAGTTAATCTGACTTCAGAGAGTTATGTCATTCAAATGTAGATGACATTTAATGTCATCCTCATGGCATTGCCATTTTCCTTTTCCTCTATGGCTCTATCATTGTTTATTTATTTATTGTATTCCACTTTTATACTTGATTTGTTTGTGTAAATAATGATTTTAAGGCGTTCGATTCATATTTACCGTTTATTACTAAATTTCTGCAATATACACAATTTTAACAACAACAAAAAAAAATCATTGTGATAATATTTGCGATGGATATACAATGAATTTGCTACAAAGTTTTTTATATTTCATGATAGTAAAAATTGGTAGCAAAACGTTACAATGTGCTACATATTTTCAATATATTCAAATCCGTCATTAATAATGAATAATCAAATAATACACTAGGGATGTTACAAGCTGTGTTAGACTACAGTCACTACACACACTACACGTAAGTAAAAATTAGGTTTGGTTCCACGTAAGTAAATGATGAAACTGTTTTTTAGTACAATTTGTATTAACATAAATGATGAAACTGTTTCTTAGTACAATGACTACATATGGCTTTTCAATTTGTTACAACAATTGAAATTAGATAAAAGAGTGTTTTATTTCCTCAAATAAATTTTGTTGTTGTTTTTCTTATACTCTCTCTATTATCATAAATGATGATATTCTAAGATTTTTTCTGTATCACAAAACAAACGATGATTTCTGTAATATATTTAATGCATTTTTATTCTTAAAATCAAATAACTAATTAATGTTTTTTAGTTTTATAATAAATAATTAAATATATCATGTAATTGAATGACAAGTAGGAGAAAAGTATAAATAAATGAATATTAAAAGAAATATTAAACAAAAATAATTAATAATAATGTAATATTTATTACTTTTTTTGGTAAAAATCTTAAAAAATTATCTATTATGATATACAGGGAGTAGTAAGTAGGTAAAACATAAAAATGATAAAATTTGAGTGATGATTAATTAAAATTAAAATTAAAATTATAAGAAAAAACAAACAAAGGGCAGGTTTGTTTGGGCGTTGTTGAGTTCGTCTTCTCTTCTCTGTCCTTTTCTCTCCTAAACCAAAAAACAAAACAAAAAGCAACTCATTTTCAAATTCTCGGAATCTCTCTGCTTCGATTAACTTTTTTTTTTTTTTCTTTTCCGGGAGGATCTCACCGGAGAAAGCTAAGTTAGGGTTTCTATATAAGCGTGAAGAATTTGGAAACGAGAAACTTTGGATTTGCTATTAAATTAAGAGAAGATGTGTTGTCTTTCTTAAATTAAAAGCTTTTGAAAAATTTTAGGGTTGTGAAAAAAAGAAAAAGAAAAAGAAATGGATTTGGATTCGTCTATGGTACCAGAGAATGATCAAGATCCTGTTACTACGACGGCCGCTTCATCGTCTTCGCCTATGGAGAAAGAAGCGTCTGAGCAATCAACCGAAGAAGCTGGATCCGAATCCGAATCGGCGTCTTTGACTCCTTCGCCTCCGTCTCCGTCTCCGTCTCCGTCTCCGGGACAACAACAACAACAACAACAACCGCAGGTAACGACGGTGGTTGGGCCGAGATGTGCGCCGACGTATTCGGTTGTGAATGCTATTATGGAGAAGAAAGAGGATGGTCCTGGTCCTAGATGTGGACACACGTTGACGGCTGTTCCTGCTGTTGGTGAAGAAGGGACATCTTGTTACATTGGCCCGAGACTGATCTTGTTTGGTGGTGCTACGGCTCTTGAGGGTAATTCAGGAGGAACCGGAACGCCTACTTCTGCTGGAAGTGCCGGCATTCGTATGTTTTTCGATTTCTCTCCTTTACTTTTCTAGTAAAGCTATAAGCTTTGTGAGGGTGAAACTAGTTTTCTCTACATTTCTAGTTGATGTTAGATTTGCATTAGTTCCTTGTTTTTGGCTTCAAGTCCTGTATTTGATGTTTGGAATAATGTTTGTTTCCTATGCAGGGCTTGCTGGTGCAACGGCTGATGTCCATTGTTATGATGTTCTTACTAATAAGTGGTCAAGGTGAGTATAAGATATGAATTGTGCTGTCTGTATCTTTAACCATTTATTAGTATCCATATTAGAAAAGTATGAGATTTATTCATACAGTATGTTAATAAGTGTAGAGTTCAATTAATATGATGAAATAATGCTTACAGGCTTACACCTTATGGAGAACCACCTAGCCCAAGAGCTGCACATGTTGCTACTGCTGTTGGGACCATGGTAGTTATTCAGGTAGGGGAGAATTTTTTTTTTTTTTTGGTTGTTCTTATGTATTGTAGTTTAGCAAGGTTATCATTTATGGTCAGCAATTTGAACCTCCTATCGAATTGTTTCTGTGGCGTAGGGTGGAATAGGTCCTGCTGGTTTATCAGCTGAGGATCTTCACGTTCTTGATCTCACTCAGCAACGGCCACGATGGCACAGGTTCGAATAGAAATCTGCATCTTGTGGCAAGCTCAGTCTGAAATTCATTATACTAGTTTGTTGGTTGATTTAGAAATCCTCGTTATATAGGGTTGTTGTTCAGGGTCCTGGACCAGGACCGCGTTATGGTCATGTTATGGCACTGGTAGGACAGAGGTATCTCATGGCAATTGGTGGAAATGATGGTCAGCAATTTTACTCGCTACCTCATTAATAGTGTATTTATATTCTCCTTAAATAGCCCCTTTTCCCTTATCTTTAAATTACCAGGAAAACGTCCATTAGCTGATGTATGGGCTTTGGACACTGCTGCCAAACCTTATGAATGGCGTAAGCTGGAACCAGAAGGGGAAGGTCCACCTCCATGCATGTAATTTAGCTTCCTTGGCTTCATTAATTTGATGTGATCTTGGCTCTCTTAAGTGATTTAGATCTCTTGGATTTGTACGTTATGACTAGGTATGCAACTGCAAGCGCACGGTCTGATGACCTTCTTCTTCTCTGTGGTGGAAGAGATGCGAACAGTGTGGTAAGCCAAAGAGTTATTGCTTCCATGTTAATCCCCTGTTTGAAAATAGACATTTGCTTTACATTGAGGCTTTAAGTTTGTCACCTGAGGGAATCCAAATGTTATATTCCTCTCAGCTACCATTATATTTACTCTGCAGTTAACAAACTTGTTCTGTTGCAGTGAAGTGATAGGGGAATAACTTCTCTTTGTTAATTAATTCAAGTATGAGTTCAAGTAGAATATTAGCTACCATGTTTGCATAAAAGTGAAAACTAGAGTTTAAGAGGTTCTTCGTCCGTCTTGATCTTAAATGTTTGCTTGCCATACTTAATATGTCTTTGTGTACCTTTGCATGATAGCCCCTAGCAAGTGCATATGGACTTGCCAAGCACAGGGATGGACGTTGGGAATGGGCCATAGCCCCTGGTGTCTCACCTTCTGCCAGATACCAGCATGCAGCAGTATGAGACGCTTCTTCTTATCTTTTCTTCTCTTCTCTTATCTAGTTCTATCAGAAAAACTAACCTTTAGTGGAACATTTTAGGTCTTTGTAAACGCAAGACTCCATGTCTCTGGTGGGGCACTTGGTGGTGGACGCATGGTAGAAGACTCATCCAGTGTTGCAGGTTAGCAAAGGAAAAGAAACAATCTCATTTCATGTTGTTTTGGAGTTTTCAATGAGCAAATACTTATGGTTTTTTCTTATATATGCAATATTTAAACCAATGAATATTTTTTTACAACTTTATATTGTCTTAATCGATGAATTGTTACTGAAACATATTTTTCTAAAAGCGTGGTTATTTTCGTCCTTTGTCTAAGCTGTATCTTTCTTCAGTGAAGCCAAAATTTGATATAATATTTGAGTTTCATCGAAAACTATCGAACAGATATTGTAAAAGATTGTTCACTCATCTTTTGTAGAAGGAGCTACATAATTATATTCATAATAAATAGTACATGTATTCTTCTGAGCTTCTCTGACTGGTTCATGTTTTTCGCTTTGTTCAGTGTTGGATACTGCAGCAGGTGTATGGTGTGATACAAAATCGGTTGTTACTAGTCCTAGAACTGGTAGGTATAGTGCGGACGCAGCTGGTGGTGATGCTTCTGTTGAGTTGACTAGGCGCTGCAGACATGCTGCTGCTGCAGTGGGTGATTTGATATTTATCTATGGTGGTTTGCGTGGAGGTAACAGAAAAAAGCTTCAAACTTGTTATATGCAGTGTACCATTACATGTTTGTCTGTGAGAATGAACCATTTTTACAGCATCTGAGACCCAATGATTCTGTAAATTTGGTATAGTATTCCATCAAGTTACCAATGTCTGATAATGTAGGATTACACTTTTTTAAATAGGTAGTTTGATCTTTGTTAAAGTCTGGACGTTGTATAATTAACATTAGTTAGTTTAAACATTATAGAATCGTCTAATATCAGTGCCGTTGCTCCTTTTCACTTCTCTTGTAGACCCCTCCCTTTTTCCCCAAAACTTAACAATATTCTGTTGGTGCTTCAGGAGTGTTACTTGATGACCTATTGGTTGCTGAAGATCTTGCTGCTGCTGAAACAACATCTGCTGCCTCTCATGCTGCTGCGGCTGCTGCAGCAACAAACTCGCCACCTGGTCGTTCACCTGGAAGATATGGATTTTCTGATGAAAGGACAGGGGAGTTACCGGAATCAGCTCCTGATGCTGTGGTACTGGGAAGTCCTGTTGCACCCCCTGTAAATGGTGATATGTATACTGATATAAGCACTGAAAATGCATTGGTTCCAGGAACTCGGTTAGTGTCTTGATTTGGGGATGTGTCGTGATGTTAGCGCACCTATGCATTTCATTGTGAAAAATATTTATCAACCAACATTGTAGGAGAACAAGCAAAGGTGTGGAGTATCTCGTTGAAGCATCTGCTGCGGAAGCCGAGGCTATCAGTGCAACTTTAGCTGCTGCAAAGGCACGGCAGGTCAATGGTGAAGTTGAACTGCCGGATAGGGATCGTGGTGCTGAGGCTACACCCAGTGGAAAACCGTCAGTATCATTAATTAAGCCTGATTCTGCAGTACCCAACAGTGTTATTCCTGCAGGGGTTCGACTTCATCATAGAGCTGTGAGTCAAACTAACTCTTATCATACCAATCTGACATTTCACAACATTTTCCCTCTTCATTTAATAATGGTGTATTATCCTAATTTCATAATTTAACGTCGCATTTATTTTTGAAATTTTGTAAGGTGGTGGTTGCTGCAGAAACAGGTGGAGCCTTAGGTGGAATGGTTAGACAGTTGTCCATTGATCAATTTGAAAATGAGGGACGGCGTGTTAGCTATGGGACACCTGAAAGTGCTACAGCAGCGAGGAAATTATTAGATCGTCAGATGTCAATCAATAGTGTTCCGAAAAAGGTAGAGAGTTTTGCTCTCCTAATGAACTGGTGTAAGAAAGCATTATGTCCATGATTTTGGATCTAGAAGAACAGTTATACACTTATTACATTTTCCTGCAAAAGACTGCTTGCTAGAACAGCTGTAGAAACTTTCTCTTGCTGTTGCATTGGTCATTTGGTTGGTTTTATAGGAATAAGAAGTGTTGTTAGATACTGTAGATGTGTATTACCCTTGGTTTAATAGGATTGGAAACTTTTTTGTACAGAAGTGTTGTTAGATACTGTAGATGTGTATAATCCCTTGGTTTAATAGGATTGGAAACTTATTTGTACAGACATGTAGTACTACTTGGTGTTGTGTATTGTTCAACAGTATGAGGTGCCAAGTTGACAGTCAATACTTTCTAATGAAGTAACAACTCTATTTTATTAGGTTGTAGCTCATCTTTTGAAACCTCGAGGGTGGAAGCCTCCAGTTCGACGCCAGTTTTTCTTGGATTGCAATGAAATAGCTGATCTTTGCGACAGTGCAGAACGTATTTTCTCGAGCGAACCTACTGTGTTACAGCTTAGAGCCCCGATTAAGATATTTGGTGATTTGCATGGTCAGTTTGGGGATCTCATGCGCCTTTTTGATGAATATGGTTCACCATCAACAGCTGGAGACATATCGTAAGTGTGCAGCTAAATCTCTAACGATATATGATTGCTACTTTTGATCTGACATTACTGAGTGTGTAAAATGGTTTCAGATATATCGATTACCTCTTTTTAGGGGACTATGTTGATCGGGGTCAACACAGCCTAGAAACAATTACACTTCTGCTTGCGTTAAAGGTAGTTTTTGAGCACCATATTAGTGCCTCTGTTTTGGTATTATAAACGCTATAGGAAAGATTATAACGTTCAATGGTTGACACTGCAGGTTGAATACCAACACAACGTACATCTGATTCGTGGAAACCATGAAGCCGCCGATATTAATGCCCTTTTTGGTTTCCGGATAGAGTGTATTGAGCGAATGGTAGTGTCTCATCATCTCTGACAATCTCTTGTTTCCACTTTTAGGTTCTCATGTCGTGGCTACTTTGCTTGCAGGGTGAACGTGATGGGATTTGGGTATGGCACCGAATTAACCGTTTATTCAATTGGCTACCTCTGGCTGCACTGATTGAGAAGAAAATTATCTGTATGCATGGGGGAATTGGTCGGTCGATAAATCATGTAGAGCAGATAGAAATTATCCAACGTCCGATTACAATGGAAGCAGGCTCAATTGTGCTTATGGATTTACTATGGTAAGTACATGTCTAATTCTATTATTCTATGTTTTTTTCTTGATTGATGTCTCACCAGTATGTCATATTGCAATCTGTTAGGTCCGATCCAACTGAAAATGACAGTGTTGAAGGTTTGAGGCCCAATGCTAGAGGTCCTGGATTGGTTACTTTTGGGGTGAGTGGTATTCTCCTTCTGTTTCATACATTTCTGTTGATATCCTACTTTCCCTTCCCATCCTCTCCTCTCCTCGTACTCATTATACATCTGGTTGTTGATCCATCCTTCCCTCTTCATTTTGAGCTTCTGACGTGTGAAGAAGTGAACTTGTTTTGCTTGACCCTTGCGACTCTAGACTTATTCATAGGCTTTTTAGACAGTAGTGCTGAAAAATATACCACTAATTTGCTTCCATAAGTATATCTCGACAATGATGCTGAAGAATATAATTCTAATTCGCGTCAATACCAGTTCTATTACTGACCAAGATTTTTGCGATTACAGCCTGACCGTGTCATGGAGTTCTGCAACAACAATGATCTTCAATTGATTGTACGAGCGCATGAATGCGTAATGGATGGATTCGAGCGTTTCGCCCAAGGGCATTTGATTACACTCTTTTCGGCTACAAACTATTGTGGTATGTCTATGGAACCGAACACTCGCTATTAAGCCGGATAAAAAAAATCCTGATCTTATAAAATCATATTGTGTTCTTTATCAGGTACTGCAAACAATGCCGGGGCTATCTTGGTGTTGGGGAGAGATCTTGTTGTGGTTCCCAAGCTTATCCATCCATTGCCTCCAGCAATTACCTCACCTGAAACTTCACCAGAAAGACATATAGAGGACACATGGATGCAGGTTTTTATCTCTGAAACAGAGACTAATCCTTCTTTTTTTTTTCACCTGGAAATGGCAGGACTGAGCATTTATATATTGCAGGAGTTAAACGCAAATCGACCACCAACACCAACAAGAGGACGCCCACAAAATCCAAATGACCGGGGTTCTCTTGCTTAGATATAAACCCCAGAAAGAGAGACGCGTGCGGAGAGTACATACTTCTCCCGATAGCTGCCTCTTGGTGATCCTCATGTTGTGTACAGATCCAACCAAACCGTTCTTGATCCACAATGTGCTATTTTACCGACGAGATGGATCACACTGAGAATCGATGAGGGTTTTGAGATCTTGGGGGAGTTTCATAGGTCAGATTGAAAAGGGTTTAGTCAGGTCGGGGGTGAGTAGTATTATTTGTTGGGTAAAAGGGTTTTTGTCATTTTTTATATGTTGCCTTCACTTTTTTTGTTCTTTCTTAGTATTGATTAATCACTTATTATACATGTGGTATTGGTCTTTTGGCGAGGTACACGACATGAGTGGGTATAATTTTAGAGGTATATTAGTTTTGGGGTAATTTATGTATCATAGAGAGAGAGAGAGAGAGGTGTTGGCGTTTGTGTATTCCTCCATTCATATTTTTTATATGTAATTTGTAACCATGGTTTTGTGTGTTTTTTGTTACCAAAATTTTTGTTATTATCATATTCCCATTTCTAAAGTTTTTGTCACTTTTTGTCCTGTCGTAGTTAAAACGTTGGAATTGTAGGCTTCATAGCGAAGTTGATGTCTTATATTGTTTGGTCACGGAAGTGTTCCACTCAATTCCATTCCCTTTACAACCATTTACAAACACTGTGGGAATGACATGCACGTACCTATTAAGCCATTCATGTATAGCTAGAATTTGTGTATTCGTTTCCTTTTCAACACATTCTGCAAAGAAGAAGGATATAATTTTAGCTATTCTCAGTCACCTACAAACAAAAATTTTTAAATCAAAGAACTAAACTCATAACTAATAAATAGCAAGCTTATAGTTCGGTCGAAAAAGGAGCATATCCAAAAAAATAAAAATATTAATAATCATATTTAGGTTTGATGAACAATAGATAGAAAAAAATACAAAATATGTGAAGAGATTTGTTGGGGATTCTGGGACACATACACACGCACATATGCACATATATATTCATAGACATAACTAAAAGGGAACATGGATCTCATGGTCGATCTAATTTTCATTTACATATATATATATATATATATATATCAAGCATTCCTTGTTTTGCCATCTTGATCAACGAATCAACGTCTTGATCAACATCTCAGTAGCAAAAACTAACTAAAACCTGATTGTATAAAGCCTTACTCGACCTAGTTTTTTTTTTTTAATATCTAGTATAGTTATCTACATTTCTATCAAAACCTATACTTAAATCATCTCCTCTCTATCTATCTTACACACATCCATTTCTCAAAAACCATCCAAAGGCCAGGGCTATACACAGAATATACGTAAGCAACAAGCATAAAATATATCATCACTATTAATTAGTTCTAATCCATGATTTGATAAGTTGAAGAGGGATATATGCCCGAGATCTCAGTTCCATGACTTGTCGATCCAAACTGAATGTTGTTGAAGGTTTGGTCGCAAGAATGAGGCAGGCCAAGAGAAAGGGAGACGCCATTCCCAACCATTGTGTGATAGTTTTCAAACCCTCCATTGAAATGAATGAAGTTAGCTTGATTCATATGTTGCTTCCTGAACCTTCCTATAGAGCAACTTGAGGATGCATTTGGCATAGGGGTTTCGTTTTCATTGAATCCTTGATAAAAGGTGGGTAAGATCGAGTTCGAAGATTCATCTGAAGTGGAATTATTGTAAGGTTGCTTAGAAGATGAACCGTTGGTACTATGTTCATTTGGGTTACTTCCTTTTCTGCTTTCTTCAATATTCATTTCTTCCAAATACAATTCCTCCACCATTGGCTTCCACACTCGAACTCGAGCATTTATGAACCAATTAGACACCTACATCCATTTTACACAAAATTTCATTAATAAATATAGTTAGCAATTAGATGTTAAAAAAATGTAATTAGTAACTTTACAATAGTACATTTCATTTTGTTTTAAGTTTGTAAATATTTATTATAATTATACAATCATCGCTATTATGATTAAGATAATTATAACAAACATACAAAGGTCATTTAAAATATATATATGAACATCATCTATCTAATAATTTTACTTTACAAAAATAATTTGGTTCACTTGATTTTTGTTTTAGCATTCTTATATATTTTGATCAGAATAAATTTTGGTAGAACTATACATTATAAATATTTTACCTTTAAATTTATGTGTTCTGGAGTCTTTGTTAGATGATGTTATGAAAACTGTATATAAACTATGGGACATTTAACATTAACAAACAAAAGTATGTCGATCAAAATCATTTACCTGACTCTTAGTAAGACCAGTCTGTTTGGCAAGCATTACCTTATCCAGATCCCTAGGATATCTATATATACAAACCAAAACAAGAATCATTGGTTAGTCTACAGAAACCTAACTAGTGACTATTCCATAACCTTATTGTATAGTTTTTCCTTTGTTTCAAGGCTACATCATCCATATCGACTATAATCGAAACAAAAATTAAAGATAGAAGTAAACATTACTTACGGATGAAGAAAATGCTCAAAGAGCCAAGATCGTAGAATGGAAACAGCATTTTCGGGCAAAACTCTTTGCGGTCTCCAAGCATTTGAATGGTGATGTGCCATCTTACCCAAATGCTTAAGCTGCTCGTCACATTCCTTTTTCCCCAACAGCTTGTTTACGTGTTTGATTTGCAAACAAATCATGTCTCTTACAACACGGAACTTCTTTGATATTGTTTGTAACGCCATATGTGTGTATGGGTTTGCTGAGCCTAAACCCACGGCTTGCTCAAACGATGAGATTATAGTCTGCATTTGGTCATGGTATTGCTTGTATCTTTGTTCCACCTGTGTACATCTCCCATATCAGTTACCAATCTTTAAACGTTTACTTACCAACAAAATATACTTAACACTAGATCACTTTTTTCGTCATGAATTTTTTTCCCTTTCTCATCTAAAGGTTATTATTTTAGTGAGCTACTAATTTTTTTTTTTTTTTTTTTTTTAGCCAAGAAAGTTTCGGACCTATTCCCATATGCTCGGGACCAACCTTTGATGCCTAACAAAAATCCGAAACATGTTAAACACTGGCATTTTGTCAAGGTAAAAAATCCACAATGGCCAACATAATAACAGCGTGATGGATTGCATTTGAGTCCTAATCTCAACCTTAAATAAAAGTACCTTCTTAGCATTGCTCACATAGTTGATTTTAGACACTTAAATTTCTTATATTGTTTTATGCCACACATATATCTATATAGGTAGTTACAAATGAATTACCTTTTCCACCATGGAGATGAGCTTTGCTCTCTTCATCTCCAACACTTGGCGGTAAGCAGCCACGCTAGGCGTATGGCCACCAACGATGTCCCCTTTTCCATAAATCGCAGACTCTTTACTCATTCTTGGTACTTGTTTGGCGCCATGGCTACTGTTTCCAACATTGACAATCTCATTGAGCAATTCTTGAGCAGCTCTCAAGTAGATCGGAGTCAAACCCCTGAAGACTCCTTCGTATGAATACGTAGAGACAGAAGAATTTCCTTGTTCTATATGATCTTCTACTTCATCTCGAGGTCCATGTTGTTGAGACCCAAAGCACAAGTTGTAGAAGTGATGGTTATGAGCATTACTGGTTATTGTCGGCTCGGGGAATGGATTCAAATTCATCATAAAAAGATCAGAAGAGGGTTCTCTCATATTAGATTCTCCATGAAAGAAAGAAGCCATTTATTCTGAAAAATAAGCCACAAAAAAAAACATGGAATTCAAGAACAATCTCAAACTATATAATATAACTGATCTGACATTATCTCCTAGAGCATAGGAAAGAAAAGGTAAACAAAAGATCATGAAATTAAAGATATGTGGCACAGCAAGAAAACTAACTAACCCTTTTTTTTTATATAATAAGAAATGATGAGCAGCAAGTTATGGGTGTGAGTTTCTCATTGTCTTCTTCAACGTGTCGTTCTTTCTCTGCTTGCGATGGTCATCTAATACTGTTCTCTGCTTCAATGATGTGTCTGTCAACTAGAAAGTCCAATAAGTCGCCTTTCTAAATAAATTATGTGATTGGACTTTTCAGAAATGAGAAATATATACTTTTCTTCTTTTTTTTTCTTTCTCATTGGACAACTAAACAGTGACACTCACGATTATTTGTCTTCTTTGTGATGATGTTTCGAAGTTCAAAGTTTCTATTACAAAGATTATTTTTTATCTAGCTTACATAACATGATATATCCAAGGCATCTTAGGCATGAATCACACGATTCACAATCAAACCCAAGAGTTTATGCAAAATAACCATAGAATAGTTTTAATATATAGCTTAATCATAAATATTTCTATATAATTATAAATATATATTTTATTATATTTATAATACGTTGTATAAAGTGAAATCAATTTTTTAAAAGGTGAAAACTAATGACTTGTTTATATGATCACAAATCCGGATAACTATTGAAAAGTGTAGCTAGCATATGTTGTTTAAGCTCGACAATATATAGATCTACAAAGACAATCTAAGTATAAGTGTAGCTACCATGCCTTTATATTTAGGATCATACTTGTACCATTTTCATTCGTTTTGCCATTTGTTTGCTAAAAGTGAAATAAGATTAATATATGTGCGTTGACGAAATGAGAGTATTATAGATGGTATTATCTTATCATACGATGTACGCACGTTTAATACTTGGCAGCGCATGTATATGATCCCCAACATGAATAGCTTATTAATTAGGTAAACATTTATTACTAGTAATTAAATGTATGTAAAAACTAAAAAGACAATAGAAGTGGGTCAGCAGAACCATAGAGATATAGTTGAAGAACGAGGAAACGTCTACTTCCACTCCACACATCAAAAGTCTACATTTTTTTTTGTATTTAAATAATAAATAACCATATTAGTTTGTGACAAGTCACTCTTTTCTTCTTTTCTACAACTAAACAACTAAATGTATTGCAGTGAAAAAACATATATAAGAAAGTAAAACTTTATCAGCCCGATCGAAATAAATAAAGTTTCTTTGCATGGCCCCTCTTTTTTGTTTCCAAAATTTCTTCCATTTACTTTTTTTGTTTATATATAGAATATTAACAAAAAATTATGGGCGTAGTCGTAGATTCGTACAATTTCTCAAACCTGGGGATATTGTTATGTAATACACTATTGTATAAGTTAGGCACCCATCCATACTTAAACGACATATTCATCTTGTAACCAATGATATAAAATCCGGATCAATTTATTCCTATAGTACTCGACCTTAGCTTGTTTAGTCTTTGAAGAATGAATGCTATTAGAATTGTCTCACACTGAGACTTGGCAATATTTGGGCCTAATATAAATAGTACATGGATCCCTTCTTGCCAATTGGTTTTGGGTTGGATATTCTATTGGCCATAGAGAAATTTTCGTTGGTGTACCTTTTCTTATGTATTTTTCTTTCTTTGATGATACCAGTCATATTACTTGCCTCAAAATGCATTCCAATGGTATTGCAATTTCACTACTCTCTTTGTAATAATCTGGATCTTACATTTGGGACATGTAAATCTTTTGTTTACATGGGATCTGCTTGAAGATCAGATGTGTTAATGTAAAAAAAAATCTTAAATTTGAATAATGTGCATGGATTGGAAGTTGGAATATCAAAGTAGGTATACGTACGTGTATATATGGTTAAAGACGTTTTGGAAATTATAATAATAAATATCAACAGAACTGATGAGCGCCTCAACATTTTTTTCTATTCAACGTGAGAATTATTATATCGTTTGGTGGATTGGGACTATGTATGAGAGACCCTAGCTATCGTGTCGGTCGATCGGATCCAAGTTGCGCACATTCATCACCGTTCAATTTAACTTTATTACAATAGTGGTTTTTTTTAGATTGATCAAGTACAATGCGTTATAGTTGCAAAAAGAGAGAATATAATGCGTCGTTATTGCTATTTGCATGTATGGGTTTGTGTCAATTCACAATTCGTCATTAGAGTATGTAAAGGTACAACTTTGGAAAAAGAGTGTTGTAAAGTGTAGTTTAGGCTGAGGAAAAAAACTTAAAGAACTTATAAAAAAAAAGAATAGAAACAAATTGAATATATGATTTTTTTTGAATAACTAAGAGGTAAAAATATATATATATATATAGATTTAAACCGAAACTAAGTTAAGATTCTTTTAGATTTTATAACTGTGAAACTAAAAAGGAATAAAATCGAACAACTTGTTTCATAAACCAACCAAACCAAACTGAATGTATCGAAATCTATTAAAATTTATACTTGAAATCATATGTAACCATAATACTAAATATATATATTACTAACTCAAAGCATTGTTTATATCAAAGCTAACTTCCTTTTTAACTAAACTAAGCTGAGTCTAAACACCATAAAGCTTAAAAGTTACTTATATGATGGGTATCAATAATAAAAAATATGACAAGATGTTGACAAAAAAAAAAGAGTCCATATGACAAGATTAAAATAATTTTCAATAATCGAATTAAATTCGAGTTAAAAGAAAGCCATAAAGCAAACTGTTCATTAAACTTATGCGGTTATGCCTCTCTTGTTCTAAAAATCGGCCGCTAAGATGCTAGGCGTGTAGACCGATGAGATTAGTATATATAACCGGTAAAGAAAATTTAGAATGTGGTGTTCTTCTTTATATTGAATTCTTTGAACTCTTTAGCATAAGGTTATATTCATTGTACAAAGATATTTTGGCTGAATAATTTTTCTTTTCTTTTAAAAAATACTGAAAATTCAATGTAGTATATAAAAAATTTAGTCCATTTGATAACTTAATTGTTTTGTTCTTTCTTACTGATCTGAAAGTTTCGGATCTCTGACTTATGTGATGATATTTGTGGATGGTCTACAAAATACAGCACCTAAACCTCAACTTTAGACACGATAACATTGAAAACATATCCTGTTGATTATATTGATGGGATATTAAGGGGATGACAAGGAGAGTCCACTACGGTATTGAAAAAGTTTGGGTTAGCAAGTTAGCATGAATTAATCCAAAGCCATGTTGGAATAAGAGAACGACAAGTGTATTATTTACTTTGTCAAAACCATCATAACTGATCAACGACCATCATTAAAACGCTAAGAGTGAGTTATAAAGCTAATTAAAGCTTAGATTACTAAAAGCCATTATAGAGCAACGTAAGATATAAAGTGGAAAAGAAGTAGGTCTTGAAAAAAGTAGTCATCTCGTGTGCCTGCATTATCATGCAACTTCTAATCTTAGATAGCCATTATGGAAACAACTCATTACTTTGTCATTTTACTAGGAACTTTTCCTTATTGACTTATGGTTACTTAATGATGTTTAGGAGATTATTTTTTTTTTATTTTTTATAATCGGCTGTCTTTAATTTGCAAAACTTGAATATGCGCAATCGTGGAATAATACTTTAATTAATGTAGATAAAGAGAAAAATTATATGAAAATAAAAAGTTCTTGGTAGTCTAATCAAAATGACAAAAATCTACAATTTCAAAACAAAGAGGTTTTAGTCTTAAAATATACATAGTGAAATTGATCATCGAAACCAAGATTAATTAATATATTCCACGAAACTGGAGAAGGTGAACAACCCAGTAGAGAGATGCGTATTTCTAATTAGTTCCAAAATTTGAAGTTGAGACTCTTGCTGCGTCGAGGGAGATATAGTTGGCATATAGCAAAATAATGTTTTCAATTTTAAGTGAACAGGTGATTTATAGACTCTCTTTATCATTTTGCCTCTACTAATATTTTATTGTCGTTTGACTAATTTAATATAGTCAATTTCATACTTATGGTTAGCTCTTAGTTATTTACAGAATCAGTTTGTCAAAAAATAAAAAAAAAGTTATTAACAGAATCATCCACTTGACAAATTCTTGAGAGGCTCTTTCCTTCTATAGTTCTATAAATGTCAAACTTAAAATAATAGAAAACTATGACTACTTAAAGGATGATTGTCTTGCTAGCGTTGTTAGAGTCGACTTGAGGGTCCAAAACAGAATGGCATTGTGCTACCCCTGTCAAACGTCAGGGATTCAAAGACTTGTTAGATTCTGAAGTTGGTTGTGACATAGCTTTCCAAGTCGGAGTTGAAACATACGAAGCTCATAAACTGATTCCCTTATAAATTTCTCACAGCATGACATTTTCTGATTTCTTATTAACTGTAAAACCAAAGCTATGTTGGTGTGCTTTATATAATTGAGTATGCAAAGTATGCCATGAAACCTCCGTAATACATTCACGGGCCTTGCCCAATAAACATTAATTCAAAATAGTAGCCCACAACTCTACAATATACTCCACGTTAGCATAAATAGACAATGAGGTACACATTTGGTGCTAGTGTGTTGTGTATGACAGCATCTTGTCCATTCGTTACATACAATGGTCATAAATTAAGCGACTTTACATAAGACGTCTAATTTAGTCAGAATCATCATTCGCCTATTAACTTTTGCATAGAGTCAATATTGTCAAGCGTTTGGTATTATTAACTCTTTGGTGGATATATCAGGACTGAGGGTCTCCTTAGCATTTTTTCTGCGCATTGTACATATGAAAACAATAATAGAAAACTTCGTATATCGTTCACTTTTATGGACGAATCATTTGACGTGACAAAATATTCTAGAAAAGTTTGAACTAGTTGATGAGTAAATTAAAATCACATTCTATTTGGGTTCATTTCACTAGATGGTATGTATGTCATACAATAAAGCGTTATTAGATGAATTGTTATATTTCAGTTCCAAATTTCGATTAAAATATTCTATAATATCAAATTTAATATAGTATTTGAATCTTCATACAATTAGTTTAGTTCAAATTTCGATTTTAGTCATATAATTTTATTTTCAGAAAATTAATATTTACATCATTTTTTCGGTTTGAATCCAAAATTGGTTTTGGTATATATAAATAAGGGAATCACTAAAATCTTATTTTAAAAAACCGGTTCAATTGTTATTTTTTCGTTTAATTTGAATTTTGTCTGATTTGGTTTATCCGGATCAAACACTCTCTACTCTCTAGTTAACATTTAACCAAAAAAAGCACACAGGCAATAAGCTTTCATGGGGGAATCTTGATATGCTGACTCCTCATTCCTCACTAGTCACTCCTGTAAGAAAGTGTGACAATATTACTGACATGTATGGCAGCAAACAGAAGAAAACAAAGTAGAATTAATATACTAGCGACTGACTGCTTTAATAGTTCATTACTAGTTAGCAGAAAAAATTGAGAAACACAAAACTTTAACAGTTCATTAACCAAAATATATATACATCAAAATAACGTGAATAGAGCAATTTTGAAACAAGGGTTGTTTTCATAAGTGTTTTCATGAGTGTAAAATTAACATATTATAATAAGAACAAATTAACAAGTAGAAGGTGAGCTTTCAGCCAT
Source organism: Camelina sativa (assembly GCF_030686135.1). Classification (NCBI taxonomy): domain Eukaryota; kingdom Viridiplantae; phylum Streptophyta; class Magnoliopsida; order Brassicales; family Brassicaceae; genus Camelina; species Camelina sativa. The sequence continues at coordinate 28,827,098 of NC_141895.1, forward strand.
TTGCTCCTCCAGTCCCTTGGTTCATATCAATGTGGTTTTTTCAACATATACCGGATACCATACACATCTGAATCAAGTGTAAAAACATATAATTCAAAAAAAAAAAATCATAGTTTGGAGGAAAATGATAATGAATGAACACAACGAGCATATATGCTAGTTCTTTACAAGTTTTGTGGTTAATATGACATTTTCAAGTACAGAAAAACTATTGGAAACTGCAGACTTATTATATATATAGGTTCTATCATATCTGAGAGAGTCGATTTACATGCAAAAATCCTTGAAATTACAAGCTATATATATAGCACCGAATGGCTTGTAATCTCTCACTGACTTTTCATCATCATGCCTGGATAGGAAAAGATAGTTGATAATCTTCTAAGGCATGGACCGTGTAAGAAAAAGGATTGTAACGCAATAGTGAGGTAGCCAATCATTGTCCAAAACTTATTGATATGACTTGGTGGGTGGTGCAGACATTTTTTCTAGGAGATTTCTTGGATGCCATTAAGAATATTGTCGATTTGATACTTCTATATATAAAAGATTTGTTTCTTGTTCTTTTGAAAATCGTTACAACAAGTAGTAGCGACATAAATATATAGGAAAAGAATAGAGAGATAAAAAAGAGATGAGTGAGGGAGTTGTTGCTAGATCCAGCGAGAAACAAAGCCATTGATGTTCCGTTTAGACTTCTGGTGACGAAGACTGGACCACAGTTATTGTGTCAGTAAAAGGATAAACAATTTCACCTGCTCCTCTGCAGGATATTACATGATCATTTACTTAATTCTATTTTGTTTTAAAGTTATTTTGTGCATATTTTCTATATTTTATCAGATTTATACATGAAAAAATAGAATTGATATTTCGAGTCGAAGATGAGTCTAATCATACAAGTTGTAACTATATAAATGGATCTAATTCATTAACTACATAATAACACACACAAAAATGAACACAACTTAACAGCAAAAATCTGTCAATTATTTTTTTTGAACATCCAAAAATCAAGAAAAATAATATTTTAGAGTATTTAGCATTGTCGCTAATCTTGTTTTGGATAATGTATTTTTGATACCAAGATGCATGAACATCTATGAAACGTTTTTCCGTTGTGATGTCTAAACCAGACGTCTCTATTTTTGTTGTTTGCATGAACACTTTGACGGTAGTATTAAATTTTTAATATCTTAGTAACTCCAACATAAAATTATGAATGAGTTGTTAGATGCTCTATGAATTTTTTTAATACTATAAAAATGAGAAATACAGACGTCAAACTAAATCACCAAAATGACTGTGTTTTATTTCTATTTACGATTTAACATTATAAATATTTTGAAACTTTTTATTCACCTTTTCGAAGTGTATGTTCAGGTTTAAATGACACCTCAAATGTATTTAGATATTTAAGGTGGTATTTATATAGACTAACTTTAATATATAGAGCGTGCATGTTTCATAAACTCAATAATACAAATTTTCTTTATGCGACTTAAATTACAACTTCTCGTTAAATAATTAACACAATTATGCAATATATATATATACATACATATAAGTAAAATAAGAGGACGATGTTGATTTTTTTTTTAATTAAAAGGCATATGCAAATAAGATGGAAGATGAAGATTGAATTTTGAAATGAAACAAAGGCAAAGCCAAAGGCTCTCATCATTCTTCATTATTCGCACTCTATTACACCACTCTACCCTACCCACTCTACCCTACCCACTCTACCCACGTGTCATTCTTCCTCTCTCCAACCCTCCAACATCGATCATTCTATCATTCCTATACATGTCGGTATATTTTATCATTTCTCTACATTCTATTGTTTTCACAAATTATTACACCTCTATCGAATGTTATAGCTACTATATATATCTCATACTTTTTTTTCCTTTGAATACGTGTGTCCACCTAGTATAAAACTGAAGATAGAACTAATATGGTCTACATTTTATGCTAAAATAACCGAATAAACTGTATGAACACTTTGCCCCAAAAAAAAACTGTATGAACAGACGATTATCAACCAACATGGTCACGTTTTAGGATTCTTTTAAGTTTCCAAAATATTAAATATTCAGCAACTAGACATCATCTAATATATAACTCACCGAACACTTTATGTAACATATAGTATAAATACATGTTTCAAGGTCAAACTCGACTAATCTAGCTAAGAATGAACATGTAAACATTTCCGTAAATCCACATCAGATTAATTATTTCAGACGTAAATTTCTAAAAATTGAATTGAATCTGGTATTTTGGGGAGTTTACGTTCCACTTGGATCCTCAAACACCTAATTAACTACCACATGGAATTTATATTTTATTTGTTAAAATATATCATTTATAATAACATTTACAACTATGTTATATGAAAATTTTCTTTAAAAATGTAACATCGCCTTTAATTTATGGTAAGTTAAATGAAGATAATTTCTAAAAACAGTATAACATTAATCTTAATTTTGCTCTATATATATTCTTTGTTATAAACTATTATTGTTCAGTGGATGTAATTGAGTAGAGAATGTAGTTTGGACCTCTATTGTCATAGGGGTCTCTCTGTGAAAATAAAAAAAAGGCACTGCCACTTCTGTGAAAATTTCAGAGAGTGAATGGCAAAACTTGTCACGGGTGACGTCATCAAGACAGCAACAACCACTAATTCAATCTTGATGGTTTACGAGACTACACCTAAGCATTTTAAACATCTTTTATCTCATTTTGTTTTTGTTATGATTTCTCCCAATTTCTTCTCTGCCTCTTCTTGTAAATATCAAATGAAATTCATTTTTTTCATTTTTCACTCGAAAAGTTGCAACCTACCACACAAATGTTTACTTTTGTTACCACCTATAGTTTATGTACCATCTAAGTAACTAGGGATATGTCTATATTCATTTGGTATATAGCAAATGTTTTTTTCCCACAAGAAACATGGACGGCGCAAATTTACAATAAGTGTTATGTGTGTTCTTATACAATAAGAGAAAAGAAAATATTCAACGTTACAAAAGCTTAGAGGTGGAGGTTTTGTTCGTTTGCCTCTTCATCTGAACATGGACGAGAATAGTAACCACATGAAATGTTGCGACCGATGATTATGTGATATATACATACCATTCATCCATATGATTTATCAATAACTAGCAATGCAGAAAATTTTCTATTACTAAGATTTATTTTGTTATTTCTGATAACTACGATGACTAAACGAAAAAAAAACGGTGGTTTTTAGGACTGCTTTATAAATCAAATACGATAAATTTGATCGTCACTGATGACATGTGAACTATTTCTTCTTTTTGTTGCTTTCCAAGATCATGAACACCACAAAATTGATATGGTTATCCATTACGAAATTGCATTCATTTGAAATGTTTTAAAAACCTAAAATACTGTATAACTAAACAATAAGAAGCTGTGAGATCGTCAAAAAAAAAAAAAAAAAAAACAATAAGAAGCTGTGTATGGTCTATTCTCGTGAGAACTTCATTATCCTTAATTCTGTAACAATTGCATAAATAAATAAATAAAAAATCACAGGGGTCAATTTGTTGAACAATAATAAACATGCAATGTTGGTTAAAAAATAATTTAAAATTCGGCGTGGTGCCTTGTAAAGATACCTGAAAGCTCGAATCATAATTCTTTTGTATAATGGTGGTCAAAATATTATGATGTTCTTTTAGTGATTTTGTGTAATATTCATGATAGTTATCTCTATCGAAAAAAATTGAGTCGGATCACTAAATGTATATATAGATTTTATAGCTCTCGAGTTTGTATTAGATTATTGGGTTCTGATCTTGATGGACTCGCTAGTTGGTAACTGTTTAGCAAAATAATAGACCAAAGCACATAAGAATCCTAGAACACGGTATGCGTGAAGGTGCACCTCTTGGATATAGTCAGTATAATGGTTGTAGAAGCCAAGCATACTTAAAGAAGAAGACTATATATATACGTGAAGGGTGCACTTAACATGTTTTGCTTAGACAACACAATGATTTTATTAGTTTTTACAATCTTGAGAGGCTTGTGGTGGGTTTTGTCTTACCATGCTTATGAATTATGATGTGTATTTCTGGAACGTTAAGCATTTAATTTGGTTCTTATACAGTTAGGGAAAAGCAAATTGTGAGAGATGTTTATTGGCAAGATTCATTTGAGTATACCTCATTTAATGTAATATGTGAATGAACTAGCTAGTTACTACTAGTTGATCGAGGTTGTAAGTGTTGAACCAAAGAGTGTTTTAGTGATTTTCTTAGAAAAAATATAAAATGATAGTAATATATATATATATATATATATTAAAATAATCCGTAAATACGGGAAGCAATCACAGAAAAAAAAAAAAAATCCACTTTAATTTATTGGCAACAACAACAACAACTACAAAGTACATAAATCCTCTAAATTCTAATGTTTTTAATAAATATATTTGGGAACGTCTTTTAATATTTTTCTTCCTTTATCTCTTTTGTTTTTATCTAAAAACAAAACTTTTAGGATATTACCTCAAAAAAAGAAAAAGAAAAAAAAAGATTAAATTAAATTATTCGTCTACCACCATCGGAAAAAGACAAAAGACTTCGACTACCCCACTCAGTGGCACAATCCTGTAATTTCTACTAAACATCAATACCCTTTCTCGAATTCATCGTCTTCTGTGTTTTTTTTTTTTTATTATTATTAAGAAGACAGTACCTTTTCCTCCATTTTCATTACCTTTTTTATTTTTCACCAGGAAGCACACAAAAGAGAGAAATAAGCTTCATTTGATTTCTTCTTGTTTTGAAGAAGCTAATTTCAAATGGCTGGTACTACTGGAATCTTAAAGCTTGAAGCTTGGAGTATCTTGTGAAGAAGAAGAGCAAAAAAAAACCAAACTTTTTTTTGTTTTCTGGGTTTTTGAGTTTTTCTTTTTCTTTTCCTACTTTTTTTTTTTTTTTTTATAATTACGGGAAGTAATGGCTCGGAGTATGATCGCTTTTAGTTTAGATCCTGAGAGGAAACAAAGTGGAGGACTTAGAACAAAACAAGCTGGAAGAGGATCTTGCCGTGGAAGTTAGTCTTTGTTCCTCAATCTCCTTAAAAGAATGTAAATAATGTGTTTTTTTTTTTTTTTTTTTTTTTTCTCTATAGTTTATTAGAGATTTGTTCGAAATTAAGTTTTCTTTTTTTGAAGTTAAAAAAGTTTTGATTTTTTTTTTTTTTTTTTTGCTGGGCAGTTTGAAATTGCACTGTTGTAAGTGAAAAGATCGTTCTTGTTGGAGCTAAAGAGAGAGAGAGAAGAGAAGAGAGAAAAGCTATGGGAGTTTTACTACAAGAAGCTTTGAGGTCTATGTGTGTTAATAATCAATGGTGTTATGCTGTTTTCTGGAAGATTGGCTGTCAAAATTCTAGGTATACCATTTTTGTCATTTCTCTTCATTATTATTGTTGAAATGGGACTTCTTTTTTTGGGGTATTTTAGCTAAATGTGTTTGTTTATGTCTCTTAGATGTGCCAAAAGTTTTGAATATTCAGTCAAACATATTCAGTTTTCATTTTTAAAGACTTGTTTGTTAGTTGAAAGTTTGGGAATTTGAGTGGGTATAAAACTCAGATCTCGAGGATGACCTAGAATTATTTGTCTCTGTTTTCCTGATTTCTTGGAGTTTTGTGTTTGGTTTGATCTTGTTTGTCTCAAAGAATCTTTCGATTTGTTGTTGTTGTTTTGTCGACCAAAAACCATATCCTTTTCATTTGGTTATGTGTTTTATGAATTGTCTCAAGTTCTTAACTCTCTTGTCATTTCATTTTTATTTTCTTGTCTTTGTTCGTTTTGTCTTTGTTTAGCTCAAAATCTTTTTCTTGTATTCTAACTTAACCATTGTTACATCTTTTTTGTCGTGTGTATATTCTTTATATTCCATTTAATCATATACTTTTCGATTTGTTTCTTTTTGTGCAGCTTGTTGATTTGGGAGGAATGCTATAATGATACCGCATCAAGCTCACATCCGCGAAGAGTTTCTGGACTTGGTATTGATGCACAAGGGAATGATAAAGTTCAATTGCTTACAAATAGAATGATGTTAAACAATCGAATTATTTTGGTAGGCGAAGGGTATGTATTCTTGTACTGCCCGTCTATTATGTTTATGAAGTTTTTATGAATTTGATTATCTGAGTAGCTCACACGAACTGCATTTTCAGGTTAGTTGGCCGAGCTGCATTTACTGGACATCATCAATGGATTCTAGCAAACAGTTTCAACCGCGATGTTCATCCACCTGAGGTTATTAATGAGATGCTTCTCCAATTCTCTGCTGGTATTCAGGTGTGACAATTTCTTCCTAATTTGGATACTTGAGTATATATACATTTTCAAGCTAATCAGAAGTTTGACTCGTTCGATCTCAGACTGTTGCAGTTTTTCCAGTTGTTCCTCACGGTGTTGTTCAACTCGGTTCCTCTCTGCCTGTAAGTTTTGGCTATTTAAGTTAGTTACAAGTTACATTGTTATGTAAAGGGGGATTCTTGTTCTTAACTAAACGGTTTTGTGTTCAGATTATGGAGAACTTGGGGTTTGTGAATGATGTGAAGGGTCTTATCTTGCGACTAGGATGTGTTCCCGGAGCTCTCTTATCTGAAAACTACAGAACTTATGAACCTGCTGCTGATTTTATTGGAGTGCCAGTGTCCCGGATAATACCTTCTCAAGGACACAAGATCCTCCAATCTTCAGCTTTCGTAGCTGAAACTAGCAAGCCACACTTCAACTCCACTGGATCATCAGATCATCAAATGGTTGAAGAAGCTCCCTCTAATTTCGTGGATGAACAGATCAAGCAAGCAAATCTGAGAGATAGAAATGAAGGAGGATGGCAAAATACAATGGGTTATCTAACACCTGCGGAAGTTGCAGTACCTTCAACAAATCCAGATGCATGGCTGAATCAAAACTTCTCTTGTATGTCTAATGTGGATGCAGCAGGGCAACAACTCCAATGTGACGACATCAGTTCCAAACGCTCCCTTGGAAGCGATGACTTGTTCGATATGTTGGGTTTTGATGATAAGAACAAAGGTTGTGACAACAGTTGGGGAGTTTCACAGATGAGAACTGAAGTACTCACTAGGGAGTTATCTGACTTTAGGATCATTCAAGAAATGGATCCTGAGTTTGGCTCTTCGGGTTATGAACTTTCAGGAACAGATCATCTGTTAGATGCTGTGGTCTCAGGTGCTTGCTCCTCCACAAAGCAGATCTCGGATGAAACATCTGAGTCCTGCAAAACCACTTTGACTAAAGTTAGTAATTCTTCGGTTACCACTCCATCTCACAGTAGCCCTCAAGGTAGCCAGTTATTTGAAAAGAAACACGTGCAACCACCGGGGCCATCATCGGTGTACGGGTCTCAGATCAGTTCTTGGGTTGAACAAGCACACAGCTTGAAGCGTGAGGACAGTCCAAGGATGGTGAATAAGAATGAAACTGCAAAACCAACTAATAACCGTAAAAGGCTTAAACCAGGAGAGAATCCAAGACCAAGGCCTAAAGATCGCCAGATGATTCAAGATCGTGTCAAGGAGTTGCGTGAAATCATACCAAACGGTGCAAAAGTAAGTGAAAAGTTATCAGTATTCTCAGCAAACTAAACAATCCATTATAAAGATTGTTACTAACAAATAGGTAAATGTGGTTCTTGATTAACAGTGTAGCATTGATGCACTCCTCGAACGTACAATAAAGCACATGCTCTTCTTGCAAAACGTCTCGAAGCATGCTGATAAGCTGAAACATACCGGGGAATCTAATGTAAAACGAATAGTCAGAATTTTGGTTTCTCTATTACAAGTCTTGTGTATCAGTGTATGTTCTTACATTTTTTTGTGCTGTTACAAGATTATGAAAGAGGAAGGTGGAGGAGCAACATGGGCTTTTGAAGTCGGGTCAAAGTCTATGGTGTGTCCAATCGTCGTAGAGGATATAAACCCACCTCGCATTTTCCAAGTTGAGGTAACATTACTGCCTAAATGTTTTAAAAGAAACAATTCATGGTCTCGGCTTTGTTTTCATCAAATCTTTTTTTCGTGACAGATGTTATGCGAACAGCGAGGATTCTTTCTAGAAATAGCTGATTGGATCAGAAGCTTAGGGTTGACGATCTTGAAGGGTGTCATCGAAACTCGAATAGACAAGATTTGGGCTCGCTTCACCGTTGAGGTATATAGTATATATAAGTTACAAGTTTGTTTAACTTGGAAACATGAGATATTGTGCTAGTATGTGTCTTATCTAAACTGTAACCGGGTTGATATTGTATCGTAGGCAACTAGAGACGTGACGAGGATGGAGATATTCATGCAGCTAGTGAATATCTTGGAGCAGACAATGAAATGTGGAGGCAACTCTAAAACTATTTTGGATGGTATCAAAGCTACAATGCCCCTACCGGTTACTGGTGGCTGTTCAATGTAATGACCGTACCGGTTTGGTTAAAGCTTTTGATTTATATAGAGGTTACGAGCGGACCGCTCTCAAGGACAAGGACTTAGGCTCGCTATGACTAACTTAAAAGAGTCAGTCTGAAACAGAGATGTCTGATTTTTAAGTGTTTTCTTTTTCTTATTAACTTTTTGTTTGTACATTTTTTTTTGCGATTTTTGGGAATTATCATTTGTGTGGAATTTTCACTTTTTAATTTTATGTTTTGGACTTGTAATTTTATTAGTTAAATTTATTTTTCAACCAGTAAGAGTTCAAAAGATTCGATTCACCAACAAAAAGAGAGTTCAAAAGATTCACGGATTTCAAAACCGGTAAAAGAACCGGTCCATCAACAGCTTTAACAGTACACAACAAAGCTACACATGTTACAAGTAACTTTATGTTACTTTGATTAGTAACTCTATGTATATAATTAGCTTATTATTATTAAAAAACAAAAAACAAGAAGCTCTACTTTCAATAAAATCCACTCTTCTTTATTAAGAAATGTGAGGCCTATAAGAAAATGCTAACAATGGTTAGTTATAAAATATAATACTTTAGTTAACAGCCTTATAATGTGCTGTCATGTGTCTTCAAAACTACACTAATCTGATCTCTAATGGATGTCTTAATCCATTCCTAAGTTTCACATTGTTTTGCATACTGATTAGTGGATCCAAACTAGTCTTGAGACTCTTGACCTCAAGATACAATTTTAAAACTGTGTTTTTGTTTGTTGTCTCAATATGCTTTATTTACCCTTTTGAGGTACCTAAACTTTGCTGCAAAAGGTGCATGAACATCTTTGTGTCTTGCTTTAGCCTTCTCTCCACTCTACAGATTATGATGGGATAATCGACAGCACATTATGACTCACAAAAATTCACATTATAAGTTTTTTTTTTCTTTTCTTTTTCCTTGGGCCCTTCAATTTTCTTCCTCACTTTTAAAATATGCTTCCAATAATACTTTATCAAACAGTCTACTAGAGATAATTCCCCACTAGGCTACAGATGTATATTCTCTTTTTTTTTGGTAAAATGTATATTCTCTTTATATCTTTATATATACAATATGCACCTTTTTCAGTTGTAGAAATTAACCGCAAGTTGTATTATTATTTTTATATAGGTGAACTGAATAAATAGATACGAATATTAAATTCTAAAGGGATGTAGCAAGATTTGTCTTGTTTGAGATTAAAAAAACAGTTATATATACTAATAGGGAAATTAGTATATGAAAATTTATTTTATTTTATATTAAAAATAAAAAGGGCATTTTTCTTTTTTCTTCGTTTGCGTAGGGCATTTAAATACGCCAGACGGCCCTGAAAGAATCGAATGTTTTTAAACATTGCCCAATGATGGAAATCTTGGCATAATGTTTCAATAGAAGCATCAAATGTCGTTGATGATGTTGATGAGAAGTTTACGACCTATACGATAGTCTATATAACATTAATACGTGCACAAAAACTAGATCAAGTTAGGATTTTATATTTTTATTAATTCTGTAATGGATAATAATATATAACAAACCATAAGACATCCTTCCCTAAGCTTCACAACTCGATACTAATAAAAATGAGGAATATCTTATCTCTATCTAGTATATTATTATACCGTGTGGGAACCTCTGATCCATGCCATGTCTCTACTCACTCAAGTATGACCCCCATTACAGTATATATTAACATACATAACTTTAAGTCAACTATAACATATGTATATTTATTAAAATATAAATGGATTAAGGTCTTTTAATGATACCACACTTTTCTTACTCCAGTGAAATTTTATCTTTTTATCTTTTTTTTCTTTTTGTTTTTTTTTTCCTTATGGCAAATCGCTTGTAGAGTAAAGCAAAAGCAACGAAAGTACTATTTGCTTAAATATTTACATAATGTTGTGGCAGTAAAGCACTTATTCTACCCAATTTATCATTATAGAGAATTCTACAGCAAACAGTTGATGTATATCTTTTACATGTTGTTAGAAACTAACGGCTGCTATGAAAAAGAGATACTAATGGATGTTACCAATGCTTTCTTGCAAAATATAAATGCTCACGGATATATCTTCGATTTTCTACACACAAAAAAACGAGTTTATTGTTTATAGACTACATAAGTCACGCTTTAGGTTGAAACAAGCTTCACGACAATGGATCTTAGATTTTACGTATGGTTTTCAGTTTTCACGTAGTCCTTGGTTGATACTACTTTGCTGTTAAATATGAATAATTCATGCATCTTTCTTGCTTTACTGATGAGATAGTTATTAATTATATTGCTTTAAAATCTCTTATGTTTGGTTTGTGCAGTGAGTTCAAACATCAAGGATCTATGTCCGTAGTTTTTTTTTTTTTTTTTCGTGGACTGTTAGTGACAAGTTCTTTCAAGGACATATCTTTCTTTTGAGGAAGTAGACACTGGATCTATTAGAAGATGATGCATGCTCGTTTAACTTGTAAGCAATTTTGTTCTCGTATATACATGCAATTCTTAGGCCAATTAAGTCAGTTTTTCTTTTTTTTTTCCACGATCATATATAGTGATGTTCATTTTCTGTATGCACACTGACTTCCGAAACATCACAAAGCTTCTTCACGTACGTACGTAGTGTATACCGTACATCACTACTTGTCTACTTTTACTCAAGAGAAAAATATAAAGAATGAAATGAAGAATTAAAGTGTCTGATTTGAGGCTGAAACGAATCTAGACATCGACTTAATTATGAAAGAGGAAGAAAAAATGATATTGGAATTTGATTCCTTGTTACAACTTACAACATAGATAGTGAGTGCGGTGACTCAGCGCTTGCATTTTCCATGTCATCCGATCCTACTGCGCCACTTGTTATAAATTGAAGTACGAAACCATCAAAATCATGAAACCAAGCTAGAGTCAATGACATTTAGCTGTTAGTGAATTATTTATTTTGCATTTAAAATATTCTTAATTTGTTATATAGGTTGAAATCTGCTAATCTTAGGTATCGGATGCAAAAACTAGATAAATTCAATCTAAAGATGTTTTGACATGAATTAGGAAAATTATGAAACCAAAGTAGTTTAATAGGAAATAGGTAGGAAATTCACGATATAAGGGCATGCGCTACTTAGTTCTTATAGGACAACTTGAGGTTCTGTTTCCCATTATCACATACCAAATCGATTTGATAAGAAGTTGGGTAAGTATAGTTTTGGAATGCGGCAAAGAGACAACTCATCTACTTTAGCACATGTCGTAATCCAAATAGAGATGAACTATTATTAGTGGCCTTACATTTAAAATTTTAGTGGTCATTCGTAGAATGAGCTCTGATATTTGTATAGCTTGCATATAATTTGATAGAAATAGAGTTTATGTGGCTTCTTTCACTAAGTTATATAGTCTACAATTAAAAATTTCCTAAAGGATCATCATATATGGATGAGTTAATTCTAAAAATTTAATAATTTGACGAGTTGAAAAGAGTACAATCACCTTTTTCCTCATTTGGGTATGGAGGCCGCAAGTTGAGCTAGCCCAGTGATGCAAGAACTTACCACGGTCCATCCCTGATTTGTACAACACCTCTCTCTAAATGTTAGAAATACAAGGACACTTTTCTCACGAAAATCAGTTTACATATATATTTAGGTGCTTGGAGAGTTTTCTTTCTTTTTATTAAAATTTGTATTATATATATCGCAACGGAGAACTATTTAAAGCTTAAATACAGTACGATACAAATCAATGTACTGAGAGTCATTAACAGCTTCTTGTACATTAATTATAAGCTGATCATATATGACATGTGTTGATATTGAGTTTTAATAAAGAAGTATCACACATCTGTCAAAAAGTGGAATCATAGTATGTATGTCACTAATTAATGACTTAAACTCAGCATATTTGTAACGCTGAGATTCGAAAACAATATACACTAAGGTTTCTAACATGGGAGTCGTTTGATTAATTTGTTTTTCTATATGATGCAAGAGTTAAAATAGAGGAGAGGGAGATATATGAAAACAAATCAAGAAAAGTAGCTTGTGAAAAAAAAAAAATATAGCTTGTGGTAAAGCTCAAGAACGAAGAATCATCCTTGAACAGATAGAGACTGAATGTTTTCTTGTGTTATTAACAAGCCACAAAGGCAAAGATATATACAAACCTAGACTTGGTGAAGAAGCTATAGACTTAAATGCCTAATTACAATAACGATATCAATTAGAGATATGTACATCTATATGATCATAAATGAATAGATAGCATTTCCTTATATAGCGAGGTTGTATTCATTCTAATACTCTCTCTCAAGTTGGAGACTGAGGATCGTGAAGGCCCAACTTGCCAATGAGACCTTCGAAATCCCGACGTCCTAAGGCTTTGGTGAAAACATCCGCAAGCTGAGACGCTGAACAAACAAAACGAAGTCGAATGAGTCGAGCTTTAGCTGTGTCACGCACGCTGTGACAATCGAGTTCGACATGCTTCGTACGCTCATGGAAGACTGGATTTGCAGCTATATGAATCGCTGCTTGACTGTCGCAATACAGATCAATCGGTTGGGCTTGCTGGACGCCTAAATATTCTAACAAACCTTTTAACCATTTGAGCTCACGAAGTGTTAAAGACATATTGCGATACTCTGCTTCCGCCGAGGACATGGAGACAACATTCTGTTTCTTTGATCTCCAAGATAAGGGCGAGTTGCCAAGGGAGACAAACCAGCCAGTGAGTGAGCGGCGATTAACTGGACAACCCGCCCAGTCTGCATCACACCAACCAGTGAGCTGCAGGTCATTATCTGAACTTAAAAGAATACCTTGGCCATGGGAACCCTGTAGGTAGCATACCACGCGAAGAGCAGCATCCCAATGAGCATGTGTTGGTCGTTGCATAAACTGAGACAGGATGTGAACTGAGTACGTCAGATCCGGTCTTGTGGCAAGAAGGTAGATCAGGCGTCCAACCAGGCGGCGATACCGCGCGGGTTCAGCTAACAGAGGGCTGTTGACGCGACCAAGAATGTGTTGCTGTTCCATGGGGAACGTTTCAGGTTGACAGTTGAGAAGACCAGTTTCTTGGAGAATATCGAGTGCATATTTCCTTTGGTTGAGGAAAATCCCATCGGTTCTCCTTGTGACCTCTATACCCAAAAAATATTTGAGAGCCCCGAGATCTTTCATGTGAAAACAAGTACTCAAATACTCTTTGAACTTTGAAATTGTTTCTAAGCAGCTTCCCGTAATGACTAAGTCATCCACATAAACCAAAACGTAAAGCTGAATAGCACCTCGTTGTAATGTGAATAACGAGTAATCTCGATAAGATTGTTTGAAACCATACCGAAGTAATGATGTCTGCAGTTTCTCGAACCAGCATCGAGGCGCCTGTCGAAGGCCATAAAGAGATTCCCGAAGGCGACAAACAAGGTTGCGTTCACCATTCTCAGGATGAAAACCCGGAGGCAGTTTCATATAAATTTCCTCATTCAAATCGCCATGTAAGAATGCGTTATGTACATCCATTTGATGTAAGGACCAATTTCGAGCAGCAGCAACCTTGAGTGTGGTTCGAATGGTAGTCATCTTGACCACATGGGCGAAGGTTTCTGAATAATCGACACCCTCCTTTTGGTTGTTGCCAAGAACTACTAAACGCGCTTTATAGCGCTCAATGGTGCCGTCGGCAAGAAATTTGATTCGGTATACCCATTTGCATCCTAGAGCTTTCTTACCTTTCGGTAATTCAGTGATGTCCCATGTGTGATTAACGCCATGAGCATCAATTTCGGACCCCATGGCCGCAGTCCACCGCGTGTCAGTCATCGCATCTCGGAAAGTGGTGGGTTCGGTGTTGTGTGTAAGGGACATGATAAAAGCGCGGTGCTGTGGAGAGAATTCCTCAGAGGTCAGAATGTCCAAAATTGGGAAAGGACATGTGGGTTCCGGCAAAATCGGACCAGCAGTCACCGTACGGAGCACAAAATCCTTCAGTTTAATTGAAGGTTGCTTTGCTCGCTGTCCACGACCCAATGCTTCAACCGGTGCAGGTTCATCGTCGGAGGAGCCCTCCCTGTCGTTGGAATCGTCAGGCTCAACCGTGTGATGAGTATCAGCGGAAGAAGAAGACGATGATGTGTCTGCTGGGCTGGGCTTAGGCCCATGACTAATAGAGTTTTCTGGCTCATTTTCTGGTGTTGGATCAAGAGGCCCAGATGATGTTGAAGAGTGAACAATGCCGTCACTAGGTACATCAACATCCGGAACGAGACTTGAGTCACCAGTAGTAGGAGATGATGGGGATTCATCAAGAAGCCAATCACCATCTAAGTTGACATCAACTTGAGAAGCACCGTGAGACAGATCATAAGACGGAAACACACCCTTAACAAATACTACATCACGAGAGACAAAGATTTGCTCTGTTTTGAGATCAAACAGAGTCCAACCTTTCTTGCCAAATGGATATCCAACAAAAATGCATTTCTTACTTCTAGAGGCGAATTTGTCACCACCCCGCTGTTGATTGTGAGCATAGCCTAAACAACCAAAGACCTTAAGATTATCATACTCTGGAGCAACACCGTAAAGCAGTTCATAAGGGTTTTTCCTTGGAGTAACGGAGAGGGCGTGCGATTGATGACATAAGCAGCAGTTAAAATGCTCTCGCCCCAAAATTTCACAGGTAGATTGGAATTAAAAAGCAGAGCTCGAGCAACGTTTAATAAGTGACGGTGCTTCCTCTTTGCTCTCCCGTTTTGTTGTGGTGTACCGACGCATGACATTTGATGAATGATACCGTGTTCAGCAAATATGTCGCGCAGACACACAAATTCGGTGCCGTTGTCACTTCTGACAATTTGAACTTGCTTATCAAATTGGCGAGACACAAGTTTCATAAAGCGGGAAAATATATTCTTGACTTGAGCTTTGTCGTGGAGCAAATATACCCAAGTCCCGCGTGAAAAATCATCAACAATGGTTAGAAAGTAGTTGGAGTTGCAGGTACTAGGGTCCCCATACATCCAAGTGTACTAATTCAAAAATCCTCGACGCTTTATTAATACTTGAATGAAACGTATCGCGAGTTTGTTTAGCTCGCAAACATACATCACAAGATGAAAAATCAGAAACTCGTTTACTAAGAACTGGAAGCAAATCATAGACGCCATTTGACGGATGGCCAAGCCTCTGGTGCCAAGTATCTTCGGCTCCATTGTTATTCATGCGAAAAGCAGAAAAAATTCCTATGCGTCGGAAGAAATATAGATCTTCTCGTAATTCACCTGCGCCAATCAACGCCCTCGTTGTACGGTCCTGTAACACACACCCAATGTTAGCAACTTGCATCACACAATCGCAGTCCTTTACGAGTTGTGAAACAGAGAACAGATTACAACGCAACTGAGGAACCAACAATACATTTTGCAATGAGAAATTATCATCGAAACAAACTGTCTCTTTCTTGTCTGTTGTAGTCGTATGACCATCAGGAAGACCAATTTGACAGGATAGGATTGTTGTTATATCACTAAGAAAGGCAGAACTACTTGTCATATGATTAGAAGCGCCAGTATCAAGAACTCAGTCAAGAGAATCAGGCTTACCACTTAGTCGATTTGATGGCCCCTTGTTCTGGTTTTCGAGGAGCTGCATCAATTTCTTCCACTGATCATTATTTAGACCATGTCTTCCACTGATCATTATTGAGACCAGTGAAACCACTCCTTGAAGCTTTGGCGCTGTGATCTTCAGATCCTAAGACCTACGTTGCATTAGCTCTTGCAACTCCCCCAGATCCACGGCCACGAACTGATTTGCCTCCTCTCTCACCCCACTATTGTGGATAACCAACCAGTTGAAAACATGACTCCTTGGTATGGCCATGTCGTTTGCAATGAGAGCAGAGAAGCTTGCTTTTATCTTCTGGTGCTTTAAAAGGTTTCGCGAGTTGTACTGCAAAGGCTGCAGCTTGCGTGCCTTGCTCCTCTCGATTCCTCATCACCATACGTACACGTTCCACTGCTTTCACCTTGGAATAAACTTGATTCAGGTTTGGGAGTGGCTCGCTGCTGATGATTGTTGTGAGGAGACCACCATAAACCTCATCGTTAAGACCAAGAAGAAACTGATGCACATTATCATCCTCTCTTTTCTTCTCCAACTGAAGACGCAAGTCGTAGGTACATCCACTGCATTGACACGTCGGGAACTGATCATAGTTCAACAGATCCTCCCACAGGATCTATAATTTTCCAAAGTAATCAATAAGGCTCATCCCTTGTTGACGACAGTTTGCTAACTCAGCCTTGATCTCTTGAATTCTTGGCCCATTGCCTTCAGAAAAGCGATCTTTGATCTCCTGCCATAGATCCTTCGGGTTGTCTTTGTTACCAAGTGTCCTACGCACCTTTGGTTCGATGGTGTTGAGAATCCATAAAGGCACCATGGAGTTGACGGACATCCAATCCTCATACTCCGGTGCGTCCTCCTTTGGCTTCTCCATAGTCCCATCGACATATCCAAACTTTTTCTTCACACGCAAAGCAGATCTGATTGCTTGCGCCCATTCATCAAAATTTTCACCGGTGAATTGCACCTGAGCAATGATTCCGCCGGGATTTTCAGTTGCAGACAACTGATATGTCGAGTTAGTTTTTCCGACATCAGCCCCTGACTCGTTTCTCACATTCTCACTGTTTTCAACTTGTTCACTCATTTTTGTTTTGCCGTGATGGCTCTGATACCATGAACAGAAAGAGACTGAATATTTTCTTGTGTTATTAAACAAGCCACAAAGACAAAGATATATACAGACCTAGACTTGGTGAAGAAGCTATAAACTTAAATGCCTAATTACAATAACGATATCAATTAGAGATATGTACAGCTATATGATTCTAAATTAATAGATAACATTTCCTTATATAGCGAGGTTGTATTCATTCCAATAACCTTCAACTATAGAAAGTTGCCAAATTTGCGAGAAAAAAATATTTGCAGTATTAGCTCATTATACCTGATTCAGTGATTCAGTTATGTGTGCATGTGGATCAGTTTACCTGATCGTCGTAAATTGATTGTTTCATGGAATATCATGAAAAATATATCATACAAAATATTACGAGCTTTTCTAAACTTTTAGCAAATGTTTTTCCAGATTACTAGTGACATAGTCTTTCAAAAGTTTATAATTTTTGTTAATAAAAAGTTTGGGGCATTGCTTTCTATAAAGAAAATGAAATATGGGGAAAACAAGAAAATAACAATGATATATTTTTTTACATAAATTCATAAAAAAAATCCAATGACAGTAACATCGGAAATTACCGAAAAATTATGCTACTGTATCTTTAGAAATAACGAGCATTATTTGATGTAGTTAAATTTTAAGTTGTGTTTTAATTTACAACTTTTTATTTTTCTTATAACATTTTTGCAAGTATAGTAAGTACGAATATTGAACCCTATTTTAATTCTATTTAAGTTTCTACATAAGAATATGAGAACTTTATTTTTATGAGTGAATTAATATTAAACTGAAAATGTTTTATAATTAAAACTATTTTTGCTAGATTTAGGTTGTTTATCAAAATTTAAATTAGTATGCATTTATTTTAGTAGAATTTATATCATGCAATTTATTTTGTGTTAAATAGGGAGATGGAAATGTAATGAGATGATATTAGATAAAGAGAGGCCATATTTATTCATTTAAAAACTAGATATTCATTTAGTAAAATATAATATTGAAAGCCAAGTTCTGAAATATTAATACCTACAGTATGTAAAGAAAACACATGATATTTTCTTTTGATAAGTGGTATACAAAAGCCAAGATATAATTTAATATCATTTTATAAGGTGTCCATCAGATTCTCTCTTACAGTCTCCTTATAAATAATAGCTTGATCATGATAACATGTGATAAAAACCCACACTCAAAAATATCTCTCCTAATATACTCTCTTTCTCTCTCCCTGGTAACTGATAACAAAAAGGTTTGTTGAGACAAATCTACAGATATGGAAAAAGTGAGAGAGATTGTGAGAGAAGGGAGAAGAGTGGCAAAAGAAGACCCAAGGAGAGTTGTTCACTCGTTTAAAGTGGGTCTGGTTCTTGCCTTGGTCTCTTCTTTCTATTATTACCAACCTCTCTACGACAGCTTTGGTGTTAATGCAATGTGGGCTGTTATGACGGTTGTTGTCGTCTTCGAGTTCTCTGTTGGTCCGTCTTCGTATTCTTTATTTTTAGCTTTTTATTATTACTCTCCTTCATGATCTTTGCATGCAGCATGCATGCCATGCAATACGTAAATATTACAAGAACCAAAGTTTGGATAACAACATGATCACGTGTTATAGTTAAAGATCTCACTTTAATTGTCGTTTGTTATAATATACTTAGATGGTGTGTATATATATATATATAATATTAGGGGCCACGCTCGGTAAAGGATTTAACAGAGTGGCGGCGACACTCTTCGCCGGGGCACTTGGAATCGGAGCACATCACCTGGCCAGCATGTCTAGTGCAACAGGAGAACCCATTCTTCTTGCAATATTTGTCTTTGTACAAGGTATATTTATATAAATTAAGTCATATATATAACCGTAAGGAAGAAGATATTATTGTTTGTTTGCATTCAAGTTTGTTTCTGTATTTACATGTTATAATATAACATTTATTGGCTATTGTTCCTTGAGTCCTTTTCATTGGCAGAGTTCGATCATCTCTTTGAATAGTATGGGTTGATTCAATTCGTGCTAAACGTTTGAGCATGTAATGTTAGAATTCGGTTTATTGAAACACTTATCCTCCAGTCCGGATTATAGTTAAGCGGTTGGGAAATGGAAAGATATATAGTAAAAGTTAGCGTTTGAGACAGATGACAGCCAAAAATTGATAAATTAGTACTCGGATTAATGTATTTTTTTTTTTTCCTTTGGTTTGGTGTTAGCTGCGTTGTCGACGTTTGTGAGATTCTTCCCGCGGGTGAAGGCGAGATACGATTACAGCCTGTTGATATTCATACTCACTTTTGCGTTGATATCAGTGTCGGGGTTCAGAGAGGAGCAGGTTCTAATGCTGACCCATAAGAGAATCTCCACAGTGATTATCGGAGGGCTCAGTTGTGTCCTTATCTCCATCTTTGTCTGCCCTGTTTGGGCCGGCCAAGATCTTCATTCACTCCTAGCCTCTAACTTAGAGAAACTCTCCTTTTTCTTGTTAGGTATCTCCCTTTCATTATGATTTTTTTCTGATTTGAACAGTATAACTCTTTTTAAGGTTAGTTTGGAACTCTAGATGCGTGGCAGATGTTTTGCCACTTGGTCACGCTTCTTTCTCGTGGGAAAAGTTTCAAGTTTACTTATTCGCTCCCATTTTGTGTGATGACTAATAAGGATATTTTTGATAATGATCTTTAACAAATATAACATGTTAGAGAATTTTGTATTATTGTTAAAATCTTTATTTGTATGAATTATAATTTTATTCAAGTTGGGAGGACATTAATAAAAAAAATAAAAGAAATAATTTCATAGAATGAAATTTTATATACTTTATCAAAAAATAAAAAAGATTTGATATCTCCGTTTAATTTTTCTTTTTGTTTTAAGGAATTATAAGTTTTCTGTTTAAATAGTTAAATAAAAACATAAACTCCCTGATTGGATGCTAATTTTTTAAGAAATAGTTTTGCAAAGTTAACATCAACATATTTTTTTCTAGGTAATTTAAAAAGTTGGTGTATATATAAAATCCTACTATATATATTACATTGGATTTAAACTATGATATGAAATGCAATATTTTGTTTTTGCTATCAAGAAAAATAAAATTTGGAGTTTGGCAGATTTTGGGGACAAGTATTGTGAAGCTGTAGGAAATGATGACACCAAAGAGGTTGACAAACGAAAAAAGGATTTTGACAACTATAAAAGTGTTCTCAACTCAAAAAGCAATGAAGAATCTTTGGTTAGTGGTGTACCCTGAAATTTTCACTTCTTGCTTTATTTTCACCACTATATCTCATTTCATTATGTTTTTTTGTCGTTTTCTTATATAGGCTAATTTTGCAAAATGGGAGCCTGGTCACGGCCAATTCAGATTCCGACACCCTTGGAAACAATATCTAGCTCTCGGTGAACTCATCCGACAATGTGCTTACCGTATTCATGCCCTCAATTCATATCTTAATGCTGATGATACTAAGGTATTGTTTCACCAAATCTTCGTAAACTTGAAACCAATATAATGTTCTTGATGTAGGTTTTGTAAGTTAAATTGAAAAACAGTTTTGCCTTTAGAAGCCTTCTCAAAGTCTTACGAAATAATTTGTCTAAACCACTTTTCTATAAACTCCTCATTTATTTATTTTAAAAGGTATTCATTCGTTTGTTATAATTTTTCAGGTACCAGTTGATATAAAACATAAACTACGAGAACCATTGAAAAGAATGAGTTTGGAGTCAGGCAAAGCGATGAAAGAAATGTCAATGTCGTTAAAGAAAATGACGAAACCATCTTCATGTGATATTCATGTCCAAAACGCACGATCTGCATGCAAATCTCTCACCAACTTACTTAATTCAGGCATCTTGAAAGAAGTTGAGCCACTAGAATTGATTTCACTTCTGACCGCGATCTCCTTACTCATCGATATTATTAATCTGACAGAGAAAATCTTGGAATCCCTACATGAACTAGCATCTGCTGCAAAATTTAAGGACAAGATTGAACGGCCTTTGTCTTTCGAGAAAACAAATGCCAAAAGCATTGTTTGTGTCCGGCCGATCAAATGTCAAGATGATCATGTGATTACAATTATTGAAGATGATGGTAATAATGATGACACATCAAAAAATGATAATTGCTCGAAGGAGGTTTCGAACCGTGAGAAATATGAAGGCAGTGATACACATGTACACATAAAATGTGTTTCATGTGGTGGTCACACATGTCTTTGTGATGTCGTAGAATGTAGTAGATAATGGTAGTCCTAAAAGAATTCATAATGATTAATTAATTATAACTTTGATTGATTCTAATATATATATGTTGTGATATATATACTTCCTAAACTTATTCAAGTCCTACTCATATGATTTGTGAAGTACATTTTAGAGCCTAAACTTAATGTTATGAAAATTACTAGGAAGGTCACTAGAATTAAATATAACATCTTTCTTTATAACATATAATTCCATTACTAATCAATTAATTATATATACAAACCACATCAAATAGGTTATTACATTTACACCATTGATGAATGAAATGTGTCTTCAACTTCAGTATGATTCTAACTAATATTGTAATTTAACATTTAATTATTTTTTGATTACTTGGGTATAAAAGTTGTTTAATTACGTTTCATAATTTTAAATTCCAGAAATAATAACTAGTATATAGTATGAAATATTTTGTGCATTTATCTTGTTTCTATTTTGTGAAATATTTTGACCTTGATAGAAGTTGGGTGACTTATCGACAGAGAAGAACACATCACCCTCCACTACCTTTCTCAATGATCTGTAAGAAGGAAGCATATATATATATATATATGGCGAATAAGAGTCCTTACAGAGAGCTAAAGAAGAACTCTCCATCAGCAAGTTGGCATACCTTTCCAATCATTTAAATAATGTTGTCCATGTGTTCACTGACACTAGGCTGGTGGTTTGCGGGTTGTAGACAGTGAAGAGCCCTTCTGGTTGAAAGACAATCATCAGAAAGGAAATCTGATGGGTTCTTCTCACACTTGTTAGAATGGTTGATTACGTGCAATGAATGTTGTGAATGCTCCCAGCAAAATAGAGAGGAAATGCCAAAAGAGAGGAGCAAAAAGAGGGTAAGGGCATCTCTAACTCATTTCTTCATTTTTTACTCTATTTTAGAGTAACTCCATTTTGGATATGGTTTTACTCTAACCTATTTCTCCATATTTGACTCCAAAATAGGATATTCTTAGAATATTCTTTTTATATCTTGTTATTAATTTATATATTGATCCTTTATTTATTAAAATTACAAACTTGACTCAATTATTTTATTTTTAGAAAAAACAAATTTTAACATGTTATTTATATTTAAGATTATTATTGAACAACATTACATTACACAACATTCATTAATTATTAGTCTTTGTTGGATTAAGTTGTTTTTAATCTTTAGTTTAAGTCATATTATGTATTTTAAATTTTATTGGTAGAATGCTATTTTGTACTTTTGTTGGTATTTGTCTATTTTCTAAGTAATATATGTTAATTGTTGAATTTTAAAATTATTATTTATAAGTTTAAGTATAAAATAATAATATTTAACTGTATTTAGATATAAACTATAAATCTATATAAATTTAAAGGACTGATTTGCAAATAAAAAAGCTCAACTCCAAAATGGAGAAATGAATTAAAAGTCTCCAAATATAAAAATAAATATAGAGATCTCCATTTTGAAGATAGAAAGAGAGTGGAGTTGGAGAAGGGTTTTCTCCAAAATGGAGTTTGGAGATAGAAATAGAGATGAGTTGGAGATGGTCTAACAGAATAACACAATAACACAATGCTCTCAGCAAAATAAGACTCCTATATATATAAAGAGAGTAAAACCACTTTTCATTGCCCACATTTTTAAGTCATAACACAAGAGTGCCATAACGTATCACTAAAATTAAATGTGTAAGATTCGAGACGTGGTTGACTTGATAACCCAAGTGGCTGAAGTATCTGCATAACATATAAGTTTCTATTTTCATGGCTAGTTCATACTTTGTAAATACATATATAATCTACTAGCTAGCTAGATAAATGGGGTTAAGATAAAAGACAAAATTAGTAAGTAAGTCAAATTAATTTGAAGCATGTAGATTTTAATTCGCTTGAAAAATTGAAAATATAATTAGAATCCACGTAGCAGCTACGGAAGCAATAGAGGCAACAACCTTTAAATCCTTTAATCTCAATGTTTTTATGGTCACCTAGTCCGGTTGAACCATGGTCCATGGGTCAGTTTATTCATAGCTTTGTTTATTTTCTTTTATGGATAGAATATATGTATCAGGTACATAACTAAACACTAAGCAAGTTAAATTAAGTGATTATTCCATTCTTTTAATTGGTTTGGGCACTTAAAAAAAACTCACATCTAACTTCTTTTTTTTTTTTTTTTGAGTGTTTGGACGTTCCCGAATTACTCCTTTTTACAAATACGTTGTGGTCCATATATTATGACCAAGATTTAGGTCGAAGTTTTTGTGTATATTTTAGACCGACATAATTTCCATATGTAAATATAGCTGCAATAAGATAGTTTGTGTCTTGTACGAGTTTAAGAATTTTCGTACTCCATCTTTTTAGAGATGGCAAATCCATATTTTTTAATACGATTTTCATTGGCCTTTCAGTTCTGAATAACTTCTTTTTTTCTTAGTTCAATTATCTAAATTAGTTTTCTTAAAAACTTAACAACTTAAAAAGGTAATATACTAAGAGCAAGATTATGGGTGGTCTCTTATAAGTGGGTTGTTAAACATTGTTTGATTATTATATGAATTAATTGTGTATTGTTTTGAATATTGTTTGATTATTATATGAATTAATTGTGTATTGTTTTGAATATAAGAACTTATGATCTCTTAGTTAAATTTTTCTCATCCAATGGTAGGTTCTAATTTTGGGTCTCTTATTTTTGAAAATATTATTTTTTGAAATTTAAATATCTTAAATAGAATAGAAGTGGTATAAATGTGTAAACATTTAAGATTTTATAAAAATAGAAAATATTGCATTTAAGATTTTATAAAAATAGGAAAATATTGCATTTTATAAATATATTTACATGTTTATAGTCTATGCATGGACATGAACATATAATTAAAATGGTAGATATGATTACTGAAACTCTGTAAGTGTTAAGGTCTTTGCATAATTGATGTTTTAGTTTCTGCTTCTGGCTGTACTTAGCTGTATATGGGTTATCCATGCAACAAAACCGTTAATAGAGAGACTTACAGCAACAACTGTTGGGACATGGCTTATTTTTATTCCTACGGTGTCATGGATTTGCTGAGCTGTAACCATAAGAAGAGAAAATTAACAAAACATGCATGAACTAGAGAAGCAAATTAGAATGAAAACACAAGTGTCGAAAGACAAGTTATTAAAAGATAAGAAAAAAATCTCAAAACGTTAAAGCATATCTTATGTTCTGCAAAGCCAAATACCAGAGTCTCTTGTCAAACCCCTGACAATAGACAACAACAACAACAACAAAAATGGAGAATGTACGTAATCCCAAACAACTTAACTTACTTCAAGACTTTAGAAATCCCAATTGAATTCATCATAAACTGCATCTAAACTATGCCAGTGCCATCACAATTTAAACAACAATAAGTAAAACGAATATCAGTGGTGGAGAGAGTAACTCAGAGAATATATATATATACCTCAGTTCCCACTGGAAATGCAGCCTTCACACAAATCTTCCTGCAAACACACACAAAAACAACAATCCATTTGTTTTACACAATAAGTAGAATGGCATACAACTGTACGTTCTCATAGAAATAAACCAAAATATCATTCTGATACCACTATATATAATATATTGTTTATTGCAACCAAGAACTCTTAAACAGCTATGTAGGTTTCCTCATCTTACCCTCATTCACTTGTTCTCAGTGGTCCTCTTTCGCTTATCACCACCACGACAAACAGGTTTCTTCTTCTTACCCTCATTCACTTGTTCCATTAAGAAAAGGTTTAAAGTCAGTATAATAAATTTCAATTCAAGACACTACTACATAGGAATATATAAGATCTCACCTTTTGATCACCCCAATCATCATCAAAACAAAAGAAAGTCATCTCGAGATTCAGCATACAGTTAATGCATGCAATTAAAACAAACAGGGAAAGTGTCGAATCCAATTCAAAAAACACTCATCAAACTACAAATTCCCAAACAGCTATCAACATATAACCCTAATTTTTCTAATACAAATCTAATTCATCGCATCATTGAACCAAACAATTCGAGAATTGGCTAATTCAATCTCCGATTTGGTGAAGCAAAAACCTTCTCCAATTTATGAACTGCCACCGTTGATGGTGCCGCAGTCGATGGAGATGATGATATCTCCAGTAAAATACGCTTTGCCCACTGTTTTACCTCTCAATTTTACCAAGAACTCTCAAGCTTTTTCCATTAAAATCATCGATTTACCGAGAGAGAGACAAAAGACAGAAACGCCAGAGAGAACTGCTGACACGTAGCGTCTCTTAACCCACGATCGAGTATACTATATAAGGAGAGATCTTATATTTTTTCTTTTGTTTTGATTTATTTTTTTTCAACAAAGCGCTAAGAACTCCTCTATCAACCCCTCAATGAACCCCCAACGGAGAAGGTCTAATATGTGAAGATATATTATATGCTATACAATTCTAAAAAGCATATGGTTCAATAGAAGTTAAATAAGTTCTTAAGCCAACAAGTGTAGGACATAAGAGGATGAAACGAAATTATAAGAACATGAAATTGTTATGACAACAATTGTATACTTTTCTTTTTACATCGATTTAGTAAGAAACATTTAGATTTGGCAAGTAAAAAGAGAAAGGAACTTATATATAGTTAAACGAATGGATAAAGCCGTAAGCGTTATTTGAGGTGGGAAAAGTGGTGACGTGAGCGAAATCGCCAGTGTCACATCTCAAGTGTCAGTCTTTACAACCAAATATCGTATCATATAGATTTGGTATCATTAAGGATAATAATTAGCTCTAGGCTTGTTATTACTCCATCACCAATATTTTCATACAATTAAATAACCTTTTTCAAGTATGTGTGTCGTCGTTTTGATGATCCTCCACAATTGTAATTTGCAACCTCCGATAGAAGTTGTCATCTTGACACTGACACTGCCTGTCTCTGCCCCAAAGCCGATTTAAAATTTAATTCTTTCCACCACATCATCAAATCATCATCATCATTATTATTGTATGGTTAATTATGACTATCACTTCCATTAATTATTTGCATTGACATTTGCAAACGTACTCATAAATTTTTCCAACGGTACATATTGCCTTTGGAGATAATATACTTGTCTTTTTTATTTACACTTTCTAGTCTCTACGTAAAAACTATATTTTTTTTACAGATAATATGGTGTGAAATAGAAACGTAATGCTGCTATAGTTTATATTTTACTTAGAAAATCAAAAGAGATAACGATGATTTCATTCACATGAGCAACAAAAGTAGTGCATATCTTACATTCACGTTCATGAAACAAGCTTAGCAAAATGAAACTGATACACAAAGAAAAAAAAGTCTCCTTGCAGGATGATAAAACCGATAAAACATAAGAGTTAATATACAATATGAAATTAAGTAAAAGCAACAAGGTGAGGTCAAGGGAGATGAGAGGGGTTTCTTGGCTGTCTTGGTGGGTTCACATGATGGTGCAAAGGGTCAGGTCCTGAAGGAACGGTTCTAAGCTCTTCATGTAGCCCTAAACCTTTTTGCTTCTCTTTTTTGTCTCCATTTGCTCCTCCCCAGTCACTCCCCTTCTTCATCATCATCATCTGCCAAAGTAAAGACCATTTTATTATGTTTCATACTTCAAATTGCAAACCATAATAAATACAAATGGTATATAAATATATATATATATATTTGAGTGTGCGTATGTATTTATAGAGGAACATATATATGTAGAACATGAAAACTAAAGCAATCAAACAGTGGTCGGACTTGGACTAGATATATGAATGTTTAGGTATTAGTACAAGTTGGAGCGAACCTTGCGCGTGGGAAGAGCATGATCATGAGCTTGAGTGAGATCTGGTGAGATAATAAACCAAAAACAAGTTATGATGATAGTTATAATAATGCGTGAACATGAGTGACAGAGTTTTTAGACGAAGGAGAGAGATTGAGACCAGAAGCATCATGGAGGAACAAGAGGCAGAAGAGTAGCAGTAGCACAAGACTTCTCGAATCCATTTTTTTAGAGAGAAAGTTAATGAGAGAGATGGAGAGCTAGAGAGAGAGAAAGATATAAACTGTTTTCACTGTGGTGATAAAATGAGAAGGGGACAGTCCAATTTATAGCGTAAACCTAGAAGAAGGAATGGGGTCTCCTATTTTAATTTCTTTTAACTGGCTATAAAAGTAGATATTTTTGTTACTTTTAGATAATATATGATTTATATGTAGTATCGGAATCTTCATTACTCTACCGCACCAATGGTCTTAAAGTATATATATTTAAGGTTCATATATATTACGAGCTCATGAACTTGTTTATAGTTTAGCTATATCAATGCTCATACTTTAACTGAAACTCTCCCTACCAATGTAAGAAACTGTGAGATATTTAAAACAAATATTTATCTGTTTTCTAGACAATAAAAAATTGATATCAACAAGAAATTAAACTAATTAATCCCTTGCCACAATATTATACAGCATCTAAATAATAACAAAAAAATTAAAAAAATAACATCTAAATATTTTTACAGCTGAACAACAACTTCTGAGAGAGCCTTATTCTACCCCGGCAGTCAAACACGTATTCTTGAATTTGAATCCGACATGTATAAGAAGATAAAACAAACAAAATGCTCGCCATATGTTTTTTTGTGGTCAAAGATTTCGGTACCATGTCCAAAATTTAACTTCATAACTAGACATTGCTGATTTTACGTTCAAATTCAAAGATATTAGCAAAGAGGCATCAACTAGTAAGGTTAGCACTAGTCATATTGATACACGAAACCGCGTTGCATCCACGAATAGGAGATGGCCAAAAGTTAACTGTTAGATAAGATCTTACATGTAGAACTTGTTCCTCGTACGTGAGCGAGAGACTGGGCGTAACAATTATCCCTCATATATGTCTCTCGGCTAACATTTGTTGACCTCTATGCATATATCTTTTCTAGGATCTCTTGTAGATGTAAGATGTTACGTCACTAACCAAGTAAGGCCATCTTTAACGGGATAACATTATGGGTGTTCTAAGCCCAATAAAATGATAAATAAACTGAATATTGGCTTTAGAACAGATTTTTTGGTCTTCAATTAGAACAGATTTTAGTCCAGTTCTATGATCACGTGGCAGTACGTGAATGGTTGAGTTTTTTTGCAATTGAGACAATTTTTCATTTCTCTTCTTCTTCCAAATCGCATCTAGGTTTTCGAAGAGAAAGAGACAAAACGGCGAAAGCTTCGATTTCTACATCTTCGCCGACTAAGGTTAGTATTCCGGCCAAAAGTGTCTCTGCTTTGCTCTCAGTTCTCTGTTATGCTGAGTTTGGAGTTGAGATTCCTGTCACTCGAGGCTCTTTCTCATATCTTAGGGTTGAATTAGGGGATTTTATAGCCTTTATTGCTGCTGCGAATATATTGCTTGAGGCTATTGTTGGTGCTGCTGGATTAGGGAGGTCATGGTCTTCGTATCTAGCTAGTTTGGTCGAGAATGATTCTGATTATTTCCGGATTAAAGTCGATTCCTTTGCTAAAGGGTTTGATCTTCTTGATCCGGTTGTTGTTGCTGTGCTTTTAGTTGCTAATGGTATTGCCATGAGTGGAACAAAGAGGACTTCTTGGTTGAATTTTATTACTTCCATTGTCACTGTTTGTGTTATTGTGTTTATCGTCATTGTGGGGTTTGATATGGTGTCGAACATGGCTGAGGAAACAGAGAAACCTTCCAGAGATATACCTATTGGTTTGGTTGGCTCGATGTCTATGATCATTGTGGTTTATTGTTTGATGGCTTTGGCTTTGACTATGATGGTGAAATACACTGAAATCGATGTGAATGCAGCTTATTTTGTTGCTTTTACTCAGATTGGGATGAAATGGGCAAAGTACTTGGTTGGTATATGCGCTTTAAAGGGAATGACGACAAGCCTGCATGTTGGATCTCTAGGTCAAGCTTGGTACACCACTCAGATTGCTCGGTCTCATATGATTCATCCATGGTTTGCTTTGGTTCATCCTAAACAGAAACCCCTATCAATGCTTCTTCCATCGGAGTATCAACGCTTTGGAACGCAGGCGTTAGAGGTTGGATAGCTTATGCTGTTATTGGAGTTATTTGGTTCATAGGCACTTTGGGATTGGCGTTGCTACCAAAATCCCGTGTTCGTTGGTCTTCATGCAACTTATGATGTAGCTCATCAGCCACCGGAGCAAGCAAAGTTTGAGGAAGAGAGATGATATAAGAATCGATCACAACGCTTCAGTATGGTTGGTAAATTGTATAGACTTCCATGTTTTTTCTTATGTAACTTCAATATTCATGTATCAAATGTACAATAAAAATTGATTATTATATTATTAAATCTTATGATCTTAAACATGTTCTCCCAATAACCAATTTTTTAACAAAAAAATCTAAACTAATAATTTTACATTATTTTTCATAATATTTTTACTCTAAAAACATCCAAAAGTGTTCCCCTATAAAAATGCCCTAATAAATGATTGCTTCAGTCTCCAAATCTTTTTTTTTTTTGCTTATTACTACAATATGGAAATTGGAATATGTTATTATTTTGGCATCCTTGTGAGTTGTGACCTTGTTGTCCCTTGATCTGTTATCTTTGTTGGATTTGGTTGACGACTAACTTACATAACATTTTGTAAGATCTGTATCACCATCTTTTATGTTTATCGATATCTTATAAAATAATGATACAAATTTCATATGAAATTACGAAGTTTTTTTTTCTAGGGGCTCATCAAATCTGTGTACCAAAATATCCAAAACAATTTTAAAAATACATGCATTAATTTCTTTTTTAACAATATGGGAATTACCTGAATATAATTGAGTATCAAATCCATGCCAAATCTATATTTGCTGGAAATAATATTTAATACTTAAAGGGATTTATATACATGTCTATGAGTCTTTGCCGGCGCCGTTCGAGGGTACCATCGGCTGATGTCATGAGGCAGAGAGAATGATACCTGGAGTACTTACTGACACGTGTCAATTTGATGGCATCAGATCTCAGCCGTCCGATCATCCCAAATACTACCTTTAGATTATCTCTCCTTTTGATAATTGTTTTTAGATTCCGTTTTGCTTCGTCGGTTGCTTACTCTTATGGGCCAATTAGATTATCTCTACTTTTTAACTAATTTACTAATTTACAACCATTATATAATATGTTTTTGTAGCAAATATAATAATAATAATAATAATAATAATAATCAGATACGTGTTTTGGTGCATCAAAAAGAAACCACCGCTTACGGCTTCTTTTCAGTTAAAAAATTAAGAAACTCTTAAATTGGTGATATTCAAACTTTTTAGAGCAGAAAAACTTAGATCTTTTAATCTAAAGACTTAGATGAAGTTTTTTGAAATTAGTAATTAATCTATAAATAAAATAAAAACTGAAATATCATTAGAAATATTAATAAATTCAATAAATGACTTGGTTTAATACTAAATATTAAATGAATTAGTAAAAACTTAAACCTGATTCTTGTTTATTAAAATGTTGGTTAAAAATGTTGATTTTGAAAAATTAAGTAATTTTGGTGGAAAAAAGGAAAAAAAATATCTACCAAAGTTAATATATTACAAATTTTTGCTATGTAAATTTTTTTTTGTTGTGCATGCAGCCTCCATAACCCTTGGCACGGCTGTGATAATAATAATAATATTTTTGTATGGACAAAATGTATGTAGTTTGCTTTAATGAATAATCTAGAACATGATTTATTTTAGGGATATGTAAATAACTAAATATATTGAAAACGAATATAACATATGTTAAAAATATATATCAAAACGATTGATAAAACCAACGATAGTGGTTAAACCTCTGAGTTACCCAAAACGTAGGAACTTAAAAAGATTACGGATTCGATTCACGTTGTTAATCTCCTAATCGCTTAAAAAAAACATATAGATCAGTAATTTTAAACAAATCTAGAATCTTGCAGCTCAAAAATCAAGCAACAAATACTAATCTAAAATCAAATTTAGAAAAATGTGAGTTTATGTTCTGTATTCCATCCGATCAGTAATATTGGGTTCAAATATACTCCATCTGTCTCATAAAAATTGATGTTTAGAAGCTTTTACACATTTAAAAAAAACAATGATTACTGAATTTAAATATTTTTTTGACTAAAGAGATATTATTTAATTTTAAACCAATAACAATTCAAAATTTTAAATATTTTCAATGATTACTTCTTGAAGTTTACAAAACATCAATATTTGTATAACAAAAAAATATCCCAAAACATCAATCTTTATGAGACAAAGGGAGTAAATTAATTATTAATTTAGTCTATCTACATTTTATATTTTTTAATTTAATTATTACATCAGAACACAAAACCAACACCTACTGTACTAAATTAAACTTGCTGTTAACTATTAATTACATTATTAAATATGTCGCTGTCTACATGTCGTCGAATCGTTACCGATACAGTGATGTCAAAGAAAGATGAAACAGCCTGGAAAATGCAATGAAGGGGGAAGAGAGTAGAAACTAGAAAAGACGAGTGTAATGTTAAGCGACAAGAGACTGATTGAAGAAGCCACAAAGGTCAATTCTAAATTTTGAAATCATTTTACGTTCATTGGTTATTTGTTTGATAACCAACCCTAGTTGAGTTGATAAAAAGTGTAATATATATATATATATCAAAAAGTGGGTAACTAAGATTCTGCAATATAACCAATAAAAATTAAAATTGCAATGCAAAATCAAACCTTTTTGACTTCTTCTTCCTTCATGGTATCAAGTTATCGTGACCCTCTTGAATGTGTTTTATGTTTATTCTGCTTTTGTAATTTCTCAATACAGTTCAAATATCCCTTCTTGCTTCTTTTCTTTTCAGATATTTTTTTGGCTAAAAAGCCACTTTTATATCAATAGTTTTAATCTATTTAAAGAATGCTATCGTACGACTAAAATTTTATAAAAATATCTAAATACTATTAAGAGAATAATTCTTGAACTATATAAATTATATGTAATATTAGTATCGTAATATTTTACTTTCCCAATAATTAGATTACTTAAATACTAATTTTTTGGTTTGTTTGGAGCAATTTAAACAAACATTATAATCGTAATTCAATTAGTTCACAAAACTCAATGACATCAATTGTTGGTTGCCTAAGCTTTGCCAATCTAATGATATAGATACGTCGATTCTCGATTATCATTATTTTTTATGGTTTGATATATTGGCTATAGGTTTATAATTAAATTGACCTAATTCAACTAAGAACATGAATAACAATCAAAGAAAGAAAACATAAGCATCAAGCCAAAAAGAAAATAACAATAATGTTTGTAAACATTTCCTTTGAAATACCAAACTCAATGATAGATCTACTCACACATAACTTAGATACATGTGATATAATCTTTGTAGTTTGAAAAAGTTATGAGTTTATTGATTCCCAAAGGATTTTAAAAAAACTATAAACTAAACTAAGACGAAAGAATAAAACTTTGAATAGCTCAAGCCGGAGGAAAAATGTTTACAAAAGAAATTGCACAGATTAAAGATATGGACGACTGGGTGAGACAATCCGTCTTCTGATTCGACAAGGGTGAAATTTTATATATGAAAAAGAGAGGAAAAGAACGAAGAAGGTGGAAGTCATCTAGAAGATTAGAAAACACGGACTAGTCTTCAAGGATTTGAATCATCACGATTAGTTCTGCATAATTCGTCTCTAAGTGGATAAGCAACCCCTCCAGCAAGGATACTCTCCATGGCCCAAAGCAAAGCTTCTAACTCCAAATGGAGCGGGGAAAGACTACGTCTCAGACATCTATTTCCCAACAATAAAGTCTGAACATTGCTGTTACGACACTAGCATCGCAAATCTGAATTGGAGTTAGATGCTTTCCATGAGCCATCTATCTAACAACGGGTTACCTGACGCTGAATTACCGGAGAGATCAAAAAATCCGATGGACCTGAGGTACCCGAGAAATCCTCTGGCGGAGAATGCTCCTCCCAGTTTTTCACTTACAGTCTGATTAATAACGTAATCTGGCGTAAGTTGCGTACCTTAAAAAACTTTTTTATGCATATACTTCTAGATCGACTATAATATCCAAAGTAATTAGATATTAATATATGTATATATTCATAACTAATCGGTATAGTAGCAAAACCAATCTATTTCCAGGCATCTTTTGTACTGTTCGTTTACAAAGTGTACATGTCGGTTTTCGTCTTCCTTTATTTATTCACTTAATGCATGATCCTCAATTCTCGTCCAATACATTTTGTCTCTCAAACCGATTCACAAACCTATATATACATAAAATCATCAGAAATCGACAAATCCTCGACAAAAAGACTCAAGACTCGACATTAAAATGACTCTAAAAACATTTTAAAATATGACTTAACACATTATCCCACACTTAAACTTTTGCTTGTCTTCAAGTAAGAACCGTTAAAATCTAATTCCAAAAGAGAAAACTTTGAAAGATGGGAACTCACTTTTGTTAGAAATCTCTTCTTTGCACTGTATGTACTTAAGAACATACTTTATATACTATCCATGCGAAGCTTTTTTTTTTTTTTTTGGTTTAATGTTAAACTCATGAGAAGCTTTCAGTAAATATCATTTCTCTTATGAACGCCTAAGCAACCGCATACCATGCATTTTTGAACACTCGTAACAGTAAAGCTGGCACATCGAGAACTCACAAATGAAAATCATATTTAAGTTCATATAAGATCCGATGGATCTATAGCTCACTCAAGCTCATTTACTCATAGTGCAATAATATTAGATTTGTTGCTCCTAGGAGGTAAAACTTTCAAGTGTCAATCTATTTCTCTTAAATAAATAAATTTAGAAATATTCAAAAAGTAAAATTTTAAACAAAAATAAGTAATATATTTAGTGAAAACCATTTATGGTGTAATCATATAAATTTGTTTTATTTGTGTGAATCTTTTATTGGTCAACACTTTTCAGAAATTTGTTTTGGAAAGAACTTTTATTTTCACAAATAAATTAAAAATATGGTGGCTGTTGGCATTTATGAGTTCAATGGTTATTTCCTAGTGGAATACCTAAATAAATTACTGTTTTAGATTTAATGTTTCCACTTAATTAATAAACTAACTAATTTAGACAAAATACTTTAATTATTTAATATATTTGTTGTAGTCATCTTTGAAATATTTCATTATTTCCAACTGTCAAAATGACTTTAAAATAACTAACTAAATAAAATAAAATTGCATAATTGTATGGAAAGGGATTTAATATTGGCTACCAACTGTATTTTACATTGTTGATTATCTAACCAACGCTAAAACCAGTTATGAAATAACTTTAGTGTTTGTCAACAAAAAAAAAAAAAAAAAAAAAAAAAAAAATTAACTTTAGTTCTACAAAGATCTTTGGAAAGAAAAACCAAGATATCTAGAAAATTTTAAAGACATTTATTTTAAAGTTTGACTTTGAATACCAAAATATATGTCACCTCTTTTCATCCATCATGATATATTTATAAATATTTTATGCCTATAAATATGTCTTTCATAATCTACTCTAATTTCACAAAGTATAATCTTAAATATTTTTCATACATCAATAAATTAAAAAATACACTAGTGTTTGACATGTTTGGTTCTTCAATTGTTCCCTCTCACTCTGAATCGCAACGAGATGTGGTCCGTTCCAATTTTCTCTATATGCACAAAAAATTTCTACTTGATTTTTCCATTTTTATGTTTTATTACATTTGCTATAGTTTTTGCGTTCGTTATCGTTTTTATGAGATAAGATAATTTTTTCTGATCTGATTTAATTTATATGATAGGTTATGGATCTGTCAGTGAATGGTGATATATGTGGAAATGGTTTGGTAAGTTTTTTCATATTGTTTTTTTCAGTTTCATAACTTGAACGTGGTTTATATTAATTTAATCTTTTAAACATAAAAAAAAATAGAAACAAATCTTAAATCGTGTTGGAAGAAGTCAGTACTAGGAATGCGGAGCTGAAGAGGATGTGATCCAAGAACGAGTCTTTCTTATGGTTGTTTTAATTATTCAAATAAAGACCTATTAATCCGGTCAAAAGTAGTTGCAGGAGAAGGTTGTTTCTCTGCAGTATTTTAGGAGTTTTCTGTTTCGTGTAAGGCTATATAAGCAAATGCTTTTCATTCAATAAGAGTACAAGTTTTCAGCATCTATTATTTTCGAGTCTTTGAGTTTACAAATTGGTAGCAGAGCTCGTTAGATATTGAGAACTTGAGAGAGAAGCCGTAGCTTCAAAACACTAAGAAAGATGAGTGATGACAAGATGAAGTTACCACAATTCGACGGCCATTGGGACCATTGGAGTGAGGTGATGGAGAATTTCTTCAGGGCCAAAGGATTGTGGAGTTTGATCGAGATTGGTTATGAAGAACCTGCCCCCACGACGGTTCTCACTGAGGAGCAACGACAACAACGTGACGATGCCAAAACCAATGACCACAAACTGAAGCACTACCTTTATCAGTCCATTGATAGAGTCACGATGGAGCAAATCTTAGATCGGAAGACGTCTAAGATCATTTGGGAGTCCATGAAGAAGAAGTTCGGAGGGAACGAACGTGTGAAGAAGTCCTTGTTGCAGAAACTAAGAAGGGACTTTGAGCTGTTGGAAATGAAAGAAACGGAGATGGTGGAAGACTACTTTAAGAGAGTGCTAGCCATCACAAATCAAATGAGGAGTAACGGAGAGACAATGACGGACTCCAAGGTGGTCCAAAAGATCATGCGAACCCTCACCGAGAAATTCATGTACGTGGTGGTCTCGATTGAGGAATCCAAGGACATTGAGTTGCTCACTCTTGATGAACTACAGAGCTCATTGGCTGTGCATGAACAAAAGTTCAAGAAACAGGACAAAGGAGATGATCAAGTCCTGAAAGTAACGTATGGGAGAGGAGCTGGGACCAGAGGAAGAGGTGCGTATGGCAGAAGCAGGGGACGTGGTCGTGGGCGTACGTTTCCAAACAAGAGCACAGTAGAGTGCTACAAATGCCATCGTCTTGGTCATTTTCAGAATGAGTGCCCAAAGTGGGAGGAGGAAGCCAACTACGCTGATGAAGAGGAAGAGATGCTGCTAATGGCGTATGAAGAAGAAGAAGAAGATGTCGAGACGAAAGTGGAGAAACTTATGATGCTGTATGGAGGTGATGATGGTGAGAAAGAAAGCATGCGAAAGAAGGTTTGGTTTCTCGACTCAGGTTGCTCAAACCATATGAGTGGAGACAGAGAGCTGTTCTTAAAGATGAACACTGATTTCAAACACTCGGTTAAATTGGGAAATGATAAGAGATTGGAGGTCGTAGGGAAAGGGAACATAAGGCTGGTCTTGAATGGTGCTGCGTACACTATCAGTGAGGTATACTACATCCCAGAACTCAAAAACAACCTACTGAGTCTTGGCCAGCTTCAGGAGAAGGATGTAACAATCATCATTCGTAAGGGAGCCTGCAAAATCTACCACGATGAGAGAGGGCTAATCGCTGAGAGCAAGATGAGCAGGAACAGGATGTTCATGCTATACGATCAATCTGGTGATGGAGTGAAACACCAGAGATGCCTTCAAACCGTGGCAGAGGAGGTACCAAAGTTATGGCACGAGAGATATGGGCATCTCAGCTACACGGGGATGAAGGCACTTCAGAGCAAGAAGATGGTGCATGGTCTTCCAAGTTTTGATGCGCAAAACTTCACCTGTTCTGATTGCTTGGTGGGGAAACAATCAAGAAACCCTATCTCTAAGACGAGCAAGTGGAGAGCAAAAGAGGTTCTGGAGCTCATACATTCAGACATCTGTGGTCCAATCAGTCCTACTACCACTAGTGGGAAGAGATACGTTCTGTGTTTCATTGATGATTTCAGCAGAAAGGCGTGGGCTTATCTCTTGAAAGAAAAATCCGAGGCGTTTGATTTCTTCAAGACGTTTAAGAGGAAGGTGGAGACAGAAACTGGCAAGAAAATCAAATGTCTCAGAACGGATCGAGGAGGCGAGTACACATCAATTGAATTCACAAATTTCTGCAAAGAAGAAGGGATTCGCAGACAATTAACCACAGCATACACACCACAACAAAACGGCGTTGTAGAGAGGAAGAATCGAACTGTGATGAACATGGTGAGATCAATGCTTTCAATGAGAAAGGTACCTAAGATGTTCTGGGCAGAAGCTGTGATCTGGACATTCTACATCTTAAACAGATGTCCAACTCACTCGGTAAAGGATGTGACACCACAAGAAGCTTGGAGTGGAATCAAACCAAACGTGGAGCACTTTAGAGTATGGGGGAGCATTGCTCATGTTCACGTTCCAGATCAGAAAAGAGGGAAGCTCGATGACAAGAGTATTGTTTGCATGCTTCTTGGTTTCTCAGAAGAATCAAAAGGTTATCGTCTCTATGATCCTGAAACAAAGAAAATCATTGTAAGCAAGGATGTTGTGTTTGAAGAAACAGAAGGATGGAATTGGGAAAAAATTCAGGATCATCATGACGCTGATCTTACTTGGAATGATGATGAGCATATCTGGGAGGAAAGCGATGATGATGAGGGAGGAGAACACGCGACTGAGGAAGAGCAACCTACAGTAGTGGTCGAAGAAGCTCCAGTTTCGCAGCCTACAGTAGCCAGGGAGGGTCGTGTAATAAGGGCTCCTAGCTATCTGAATGACTACATCACCGGGAACGAGATTGATGATGATGAGGATGAAGTCAACATGGCGATAATAAACTCATCTGATCCTCTCACATTCGAAGAAGCTGAGAAAAGCCTTAAGTGGAGAGAAGCTATGGATGAGGAGATAAGATCGATAGAAAGAAACAAAACATGGGAGCTTTCGAATTTACCACAAGGAGCAAAGTGTATTGGCGTGAAGTGGATATACAAGACGAAGCTTAATGAGAATGGAGAAGTCAGCAAATATAAAGCTCGTTTGGTGGCCAAGGGGTATTCTCAGGAACAAGGGATCGACTACACTGAGGTATACGCTCCTGTGGCTCGAATGGATACAATCAGAACTATATTGTCTACGGCTGCAAGGAAAGGTTGGATCATTTATCAGTTAGATGTCAAGTCGGCGTTTCTCTATGGAATTCTTGAGGAGGATGTTTACATACAACAACCTAAGGGCTACGAGGTCAGTGGTGAAGAAGATAAAGTCTATAAGCTCCACAAGGCGTTGTATGGACTAAAACAGGCACCAAGAGCCTGGTTTAGTCGAATCGGAGACTACTTTGCCAAAGCCGGTTTCGTCAAGTCTCAGAATGAAGAAACTCTGTTCCTCAAAACAAATCAACATGGAAATTCACTGTACGTGAGTATCTATGTAGATGATCTAATTTACACTGGAGATGACATTTCAATGATGGAGGAATTCAAGGAATCAATGGAGGAGGAATTCGACATGACAGATCTTGGGAAGATGCGATACTTTCTGGGGATAGAGGTACTGCAAACACCACACGGGATACATATCTCACAAGGAAAGTATGTTCTTGAGGTGCTGAGACGTTTTGATATGGAAAGATGCAACTCAGTAAGCAGCCCAATGGTACCCGGGAGCAAGCTGGATATAGATGAAGGAGGAGAAAGAGTGGATGAGACATTCTATAAACAGATTATAGGAAGTCTCATGTACATCACTACCACCAGACCAGACCTGCAATTCTCTGTAAGTCTCCTAAGCCGGTATATGTCTAAACCTACAATGCTGCATTTACAAGCTGCTAAGAGAGTTTTGAGGTATTTGAGAGGAACGGTGGACTTTGGGATTTGGTATAAGAGAGGAGGAATCGGAGAGGTGTCAGTGTATACTGATAGTGATTTTGCCGGAGATATTGATAGCAGGAAAAGCACTTTGGGTTATGTGTTCATCATGGATGGAGGAGCTGTGGCTTGGTTATCTAAGAAGCAGCCAATAGTCACTCTCTCAACCACGGAAGCAGAATATGTGGCTGCATCTATCTGTGCATGTCAAGCTGTCTGGTTTAGGAGAATATTGGAAGAGTTGAGTTACGATGTCGAAGGAAGCACAGTGATTCAATGTGACAACACGTCAACGATCAAATTATCTAAGAATCCTGTTTTTCATGGAAGATGCAAACATATTGGAGTTCGTTTTCATTTCCTTCGTGATCTCGTAAATGAAGGAGTCATAAGTTTAGAACATTGCGAGTCAAGCAAACAAGTTGCTGACATCTTCACGAAGCCATTGAAGCGTGAAACATTTGAAGAAATGAGAAGTAAACTTGGAGTTTGTTCAATGGCTGATAAGCTCAAATTTGTGGACCAAGTTTGAGCTTAGGGAGGGTTTGTTGGAAGAAGTCAGTACTAGGAATGCGGAGCTGAAGAGGATGTGATCCAAGAACGAGTCTTTCTTATGGTTGTTTTAATTATTCAAATAAAGACCTATTAATC
The DNA here is from genome assembly GCF_030686135.1 of Camelina sativa. Taxonomy (NCBI): domain Eukaryota; kingdom Viridiplantae; phylum Streptophyta; class Magnoliopsida; order Brassicales; family Brassicaceae; genus Camelina; species Camelina sativa. The sequence goes on from NC_141895.1 coordinate 28,867,107, forward strand.
CGGTCAAAAGTAGTTGCAGGAGAAGGTTGTTTCTCTGCAATATTTTAGGAGTTTTCTGTTTCGTGTAAGGCTATATAAGCAAATGCTTTTCATTCAATAAGAGTACAAGTTTTCAGCATCTATTATTTTCGAGTCTTTGAGTTTACAAATCGGCTTGTTCATTTTGCGATAAGAATTTCTTCTGTCGTCATGTACTCATGTATATGTTAAAATCTTATCTTCTCATAACCATTAATGTATAAAAGTCAAAATGAATATTCATTTTTATATTTTCCCGTCCAATGGATAAGAGATACTCATTATTTCCCATATATTTTGCATATATCACTTGAGTGTTTTTAATTATAAACTATTGAGAGCATCTAAAGAGAATTTATATTTCTAAAAAAAAAATTTACTTTTGTTTTTAATATTCAAATTTATTGATACCCATTTTTAAGTGGACCCTTACACCTCTTGAAATCGATCCTTACCTAAATTAATGAAAATTTGGAAATTGAATATAGCAACCTGAATTTTCAGATCTCATCTTCTAACTCAAACTTTTAGTCATATATTTTATCCATACTAGTTTTGGGTAAAGATTTTCTTTTAAGTTTGGTATCCAAAAACATTGATACGCTATATATTTTAACTTTTATACATTTATTTATATACAAATGATTTTGAAGTCAAAATTTTATCAATCTAGTTCATATTTTCCATACTAGAATCTTACCCAATTAAACCAAGAAAAGATATATATTTTTGTAACTTAAATATAACTTCTTGTAAGAATTATATATATATATATAGTATTTGTTTTATTATATATGATAGCTATTGGTGGTGTATTTTATATTACATACAAATTTTAAATTAACTTTCACATTAAAGAATATTTTACACTCACTTTAATATGATATAGATGATTATCTTAAAAGCATATTAATACAATTTCAATTTTTGATGAATGATAACTTAAAATTTTTGTGGCATATATATATGATCTATTAAAAATTGTGTTTGCATATGTTGCAGCCAATGATTTATGGATTTAATAATACTGAAAAAACGGTTGAAAGAGAAGTGAAAATATCGGACGAAGAACTGATTACAAATGTCGATCCTATCTACGTCGAATATCGTAAGAAAAATTGCGGGCGAGGTGGTCACGATGATGAAGGTAGTGATAGTCATGGTCTAGTTAGAAGTAGAGATGTTCACAACCAAAGAAAATGTTCTTTGACTTCGAGACACCAGGTGTGTTTATTAAAAACTTAAGTTATATTTAATTACTACTACGCAATACATTAGTTTAACTTAATAAGTATTTAGAAAATTGATAATATGTTTTATCAAAAGTTAATGTTGTATATAAATGTTACTTTTGACAGTGTCGGTATGAGCCATACGGTCGATGGAGTGACATTAAAACAATGAATCATGTAAGTTATTGGTTTTCTCTTAATAGACACAAAATATTTTGATATGCATACCTTGCTAGATTTCAAATATATAATTAATGTTTTTTAAAAATATATTATATATCCTTTGGGTTATTTCTGGTTCTATAAGCTTAGTTTGTTCTGATTATTTTCAACATAAATCAAGCTATTTGTAATAATGAATTTATGGTTACTTTTTCTATTCATTACAGGGACATTCAAGCATTCAAATTCAACCACCTTTGGCCAAAATCAACATTGAGGAGTGTTACGAACTCTAATGTCTCAATTAGAATTCTTGCACGTAGTTATGCAAAAATTCTATATATATTCTAGATAAATATCAACATTGTATGTTGTAGGCATACATAATAATGTATAACTTGCATAATTAAACCATAGTTTTTTTTACAGAGTGCTGATAATGATGACGTAGTGGAGGTTATTATTGTAAAGAGCGATTCTAAAATTGCTTCAGCTGGTAAGAACGTTAGATTTTGCTATTTTGTTATAAGTACTTGAAAAACATAAAATTATTGTTTGATTCTTAATTGGCAAAGTTTCAGTTGCTACCAAAACTGAGGAAGAAATTTTTGGAGACTTGGAAGATCTCAAATTTGAGCATAAGATACCAACTCCATCCATCTTTGACTATGGTTTGTCCGAATTGTTTTTTTTTTTAATATTATAAGCAATTTAGTAATTAAAAAAAAACATAAATTCATTTATTTATCTTGCAGATTTCGAAAACCATTGGAACTTCAACAGTTCGTTTGAGAAAAAATATGTGTCTGGAGAGTTTGTCGATGGTGGGTCAAGTTTGTACCGTTATTTATAAACATCAACAACTGGATCAAATAGATTGTATGTGTTTGTGTGGTGATAATATTTTTATATATAAGTCTTTTTAAGATAACAGTGTGATTCATATATTACCTTTTTAATAAAAAATTAACCAATTTTGATGTAATATATTACAAAAAGATAATTTCATAAATATATATTTACAAGCAAACAAAAACATATAAAAGGTAAATTGGTATAAAAAAAAAAACTTTCTCGCGCCCTTACTAAAAAACACTCGGTTCTTAGACCTGGTTGTAAACTTGTAATTGACATATACATATACTGATGAAAACAAGCTAAACTGAGTGAAAATGTTGTCTGAAGGGATGAACAATTGACAGATACATATATATATTAATACAAGCTTAATGCACAACCCAAAAAAATAATTTAAATTAAACGACCCAACTAATATGTCCATAAATCTGCAGCATCATCATCTGTATATATATGCATCATTATCATTTTTTTAAAACTAACCTCACTTTAGGTTATGGAGCATTGGAGCTTATAGTGAATGATGATATATATGGAAATGGCTTAGTTAGTATTATTTGCCTAGTGATGATATTATATAGCCAATGTTTTTTCGTGAAATCGTTATATATTTTCAAAAAGATAAAACAGTTAAAATAGCCAATATGATATGTCATATATCATATATGTATCAAAAGCACTGGAGATGAATGTATGCTTTGTCGATTCATGACTGGAATTTAAATTATACGGATGTTTCTCTATTACATGACAAAATAAAAGAAGGACGTTTCTATTTCTCTATTTCTTAACGTTTTTATTTTCCATTTTCCTTTTCAACATGTTTGTCTCTTTACAATTTTTGTTTTTAGAAGCTTTCCAAAGCCATTTAACTCTCCACCCTCTAAGCTTTTCCTATATAAAATCTACGTACATACGTATCACACAAAAGAAGTTACCTTGCAAACCACACAAAAGAAGTTCCATTAGAATTTAGAGCTTAATTAAAGAGAATAAGTCAGCCACGCTTAGCTTTCAAAACGATGATGAAGGAAGACGCAACGGGAAAGAAGAATGAACCAACGAATAAGAAGGAAGGAGCAAAAGAAGAAGGCGCAGCACCAAAACACATACGCGTTGCTTATTCAGACAAAAGAAGAACAAAAATAATCTACGTCGTGTCCGGTTTAGCAGTTTTACTCGTAACCTGTGTTCTTGCCGTTGTCTTCAGCCTCGTAGCTATCCAACCGCGAGTTCCAAGGTTTGTGCTCGAAGATCTCTACGTTGATGATGATCACCTCTCCAACTCAAGTGTAATAAATCCTTTTTTAAAAAAAGGAAAAAAATCAAGTGTAAAGGTATAAGTATTTTCAAATTACCCTTTTTCGTTATACAATCCCTAAAACCAATCTAACCCTAATTAAGAATGTGATTTAATTTGTTCTGGTTTATCTAGGTGAAACTGTCATCGACCAACCCAAGCTACAAGACTAGTGTTTACTACAGCAATATGAATCTACACATGCGAGTCAGGAAATTTTTTGACTATGAGACAGAGAGCGTTTCCTTGGAAAGCAAGCTTCAGGAGCCACGCGAAGATGTCACGTGGACAGCTGTTGTAGCAAACGATAACGACAACGTTAGGCCTATCGGGGCTTTTAAGGGGAGAGACGGGAAGGCCGACGGTGATGTTATTGCAGATATGAAGATACAATGGAAGAGTAAGATCTTCAGGTCACCAAAGTTTGGTCTGCGAGTCACATGTTCGGTTTTGGTCAGATTGAAAGATTTAAGCTCCGCAGATACCAAACTAAAGTCTGCTTGCTCTCATCATCTTATATAATTTATATGTCAACAATTTTGAACTCTTGATTCATACAAAACATACTTTGAGGAAACTACTTTACTTTATTTTATTTTTTGTTAGGCATCCACAATCTCTTCATCATCTTTATTCCTCTTAAAAAACATGGAAAGAAGATTTAGATTCTAAAGTTCACCAAAGTAAGAGATTAGGATTACCTTGTGCTCTTCGCGATCTTGCATTCGTGGAAGAACTGCTTCCTGTTTAATGTCATCATAATTAAACTTCATCGTACGCAAATCACTTATTAAGAAGATAAAACTGAAGGGCACATAAAAAAACAGAGTCACAGAATATGATGGGGTAATTAATTAAACCCCATACCTTTTTGAGAGCCTTAAGTCTTTGAAGCTTGTCGAGAAATCTCCCTCTCCACATTGTTTTCTTCATCGTGCTCACCAAATATTGAAGCAGTCAAAGACTTCTTCTAGAAACCTTAATGGGTTTGAAGGATCAGAACTTGCATTAAACGGCAACGTCGAGGGTCTCACCTTCTCTACCTCCGTCTCCACATTGTTTTCTTCATCGTGCTCACCAAATATCACTCCATGGGCTCTGTCTTCTTCTTCTTATCCGCTTTCCTCAACCTCTCGTTCACGGCCGTAACAGCATCAGTGATGTCCTTCTCAGCCGTGTCTTTCTTAAGAAAATTGCTCTCTTTCTCAATAAATTTAAGGACTTTCTCCAAGAACCCTAATGGGGGTTGAAGGATCAAAACTTGCACTAAAGGTAACGTCGAGAGTCTCACCTCCTCCATGTCAGAGTCAATTGCCGTTGGTTTTGTCTGGTCGTCAATGGCTGAAAAACCCTTTTCAACTTGTGTTGGGGTCTTTCTATATCATTCAATTTAGGAAATTTCAATTGATCTCTCAGTATCAAATTCCTGAGGCAGAGGAAGAAGAGCCACCTCATACGAAGAAAGTGAAGCTGTCGTCTCCGTTCATGCGTTGGCTAGCTTCATTGCCAGATGAGATGGTTCATACTTCTATCAGCCTACACAAGTATCCTTCCGCTGGGGTTACAGGATCTATGTGATTTTTGAAAGGATTACCGGAAAGCAAACATATTTTTTTAACTTATGAAGGATTTTTTTTTTTTTTTCAGTTCTTTATTCGCAATCAAACCTATTGAATTTTGTTAATGGAAGTAGACTCTGTAATTTAAGAAGCGTTATCTTGAAAAGTTACATTAATAAAACAGAGGTGGTCGAGAATCAGAAGAAGACGAGTTCACCAAGAAACATTGGACTGAAATCTTCCAAGTTGCATAGCACAATTATTCTTCAAGCTTTGCCCTCTTACGGGCCAAGAACCGTTCTTTCGCAGCAGCAATCGCATCCTCTCTTTTCTTGTGGTCGTTAATGGCTTTCGGCACTTCTTTTGCTGCCTCTTTGATTGATGAGTCTCTCTCTTCTGTATCATCTGAACCCATCTTCTTGTCAGAAACTGCTTCTTGTGGTTCCACACTTGTCCTATGGCTTGATCTAATATCTCCAGATTCAGGAGACGTTTCCTTCTCCGGTGACTTCCTTTCTCTGTCTTCCCTTGTTTCTTCTTTTCTCAGCTCCTCGAGCTTTTCTGCCATTCTCTGTTCCTCAAGCTTCTCTGCATTTCTTTGTTCCTCAAGTTTCTCTGCATTTCTTTGTTCCTCGAGCATCTCTGCCTCTTTAGCTTCGACATCTCGAGCTCCAAAAGCCACATTTTTTCCAATGTTGAAGTAGAAATCACTCAAATCCTTCTTCTTTGTAACCTAACAAAAGATAAAAACAGACGAAAAGAGCTGTCATGAGTTTTATATAGCTATAAAAAAAACAAATCAGTTTAAATTCCACCAAAGCTGCATGCCTATATTTTCTCCCCATTGCTAATACAGATACAAGAAAATTATTTCTAGACACACCCATCCTGTACTAGCCACGACATGCAATAAAGTTGTACAAATAAAAGATTGTGATCAAGCAAACTAGATCGCAAACCCTGAGACAACAGAATGATTTCTAGACCCACCCATTACACAGTAAGAGTCACAACCAGCGACAAGGTTCTAAGAAGAAATCTTTTTGCGAAAAATCAAACTACCTTTGAAACAGTTGTCAAACAAGAGCTACGTAAGACAGAAACGAAAAGGACAAAACTAAGACTCCGGATATCCTGGTAAGCGCACTAGTTTAAAAAGCCAGAGAGGTGAAAGTAAGTAAAACTTACATCATCTCTTTCCTCACGAAGTTCACGCAATCTTTCTTCTGCTAGCCATTTCTTCTGTTCCTCGAGTTTCCTTTTATATGCGCCAGTTACAAACTTTTCTTTATCTGAAAAAAGATGTTCATCTTTCTCCCTCTCCTTGGCAAGCTTCCTCTCATAAACTATTTCATGTTCCTTGTTTCTACGTTCTGCCTGTTTCATCAAATTCTGGATATATCTTGGCTGCAATTACCAAAAAACACAATGTAAACCAGACATATAAGCAAACCCACTTAATCATCATGGTGAAAATTACTAAAGATGTAATCTTGTAAAGAAATTGTTAGACCACAGATCATGCATTCCTCTTAACAACATGATGAGAGCAAGAGATAAACAAAATTTACCTGGCGCTCTTGACGATCTTGCATTCGAGGAAGAACAGCTTTTTGTTTCATGTCATCATAAACTTCATCATATGCAAAAGCAGAAGGATCCTCCTCTAAGGCTTTCTTATGCTGCTCCTCAATCTAAAAGCACACACACACACAAAATCAAATTATAAAACTGAAGAAGTAAAAGAGAAACAGAGTCAGAAGAATGAATTAGAGGAAAAAAAAAGGGTTTTACTTCTTTAAGAGCTTTAGTCTTTGAAGCTTGCCGAGAAATCTCCTTCTCAACATCGTGATCTTCATCTTCACCAAATATTGAAGCAGCGGGTCGTAGTGGAGGTCGAGATGATGATTGCTTTTTCTGGGACGGAGCTCTGATTTGCAATCCGTACTTCTTCATCTTCGATTTCTCTCTTCCAAGAAACCAACCAATTTCTCTGCGAAATCGATTGAGAATTCGGGAAAATTAGGGCAATTCCTGAGATTCTGGGGAAGAAAAAGCCCTAATCAAAATTCAAGTAAAAACTTGGTTGATTCGCTGTAGAATCAATTAGGGTTTACAATTTCAAAAAACTGATTGGTGTGTTTGTTTGTGCCATGGAAGAAGGTGAAAGAGGAAGTGGGAGAGAGAAATCGATCAACAAAAAAGTGTCGATGAGATTGGAAAAACAGAAACAGTAGAAGAGCCCGATATAATGTTACGGCCCAATTGTTTGATATTTAATGGGCCGAGTTTTGCCAATTGCTCTTTATATGTTATAATTTATAAATGACAGCTTACATTGCTTTACTGCCCTGCTTTTTCCACACCGTTATAGATAAATTGTATAGTTCTAACGCCCACTTACTTACTGTACTGACTTTTCCTGCAGTCCTCTAATTAATAATGTCAGACGTTACCAAAACTAGTTAATAGATATCTTCGTTCCGCGGAGTTCTTATGAAGTCGAAGAATGAGAACAAATAGTTTCCTTACTAGTATATCTCTCTAGACATGCTCTCATGAAAACATAGCCAAGCCAATTTGAGGAAACACATACTCCACCATGTAACAAACAGAGTACAAATTCAAACGCACGACCCAAACTATGCCACAAAGATCTTTCCCAAGTCCCAACCATGCATTGACTACTAATACAGCCACTAGTCAGATGTCTAGAGATAGGTGAAGGGTAAAAGTCCGACGACCAACCATATCTCAAATGGACAAGTCTAAAGCTACCTCACAACTTGTAAGTTGTACTCTATCACTCTTTGGTTCTGTATCTTTCTAACTCATCATCATATTACATAGAAGGAGGAAAAGTTAAGATCCAGGAATGTTCCAAATGTGTAGGATTCTGTATGGTGATTATAATATGTATAACATCTACATTTATTCAAACCTCCAAAATAAGCTACTTTTCATCTTCCTTGTCCACTTTCTTCCCAATCCAATTGGCTACAATAGGAGTCAAAGCCACGGTAGGAGGAAACCTTATCGGGGATGCAGCTTTATGCGCTGCATAAGCCAAAGCAAACGCTCCTACTTTCTCTCCCGTCTCATTCGTCGAAATCCCAACCTTAACACAAAACAGCTTTTCACTCAATCCAAGATCAAGAAGAAGAAAAAACATAAAACTTAGTAAGATCAAAGAAGTGAAAGAAAACCTTTAAAAGAAGAGCTTGAACATCAACACCGGAAGTGACAAGGACATAGCAGAGGGAAAAGGAAATGAGTGAAAGAGTAATTGAAGTGGCGAGATAAGCACCACCATACTTAGCAAGCAACTCTTTAGCCTCATCTGTTTTCGACTTCTTCTTCTTCTTCTCTCCATCAATTCCTTCATCATCTTTAGAGCTCAATATCTAAATCACATGTTCATCCAATACAAAACTTGTCTACATCAGCCTATCATTTTTAAGTCAGAAACGATCATATCTACTCACATATACATCCCAAACACCAATTTAGTACTCTTCCACAGCTTCAGAATCCACCAAAAATTGTCTAAATTGGCCTATCAATGAACTCAGAAACAATCATAAAGAACCAATTTAGTACACTTAAAAGCTTCATAGCTTCTACAACTTGGCAAAATCTGGCGATAGAATAGAACCATCAATTTTTAGAGTAATATCATCAAGATTACGAATTAACACTAAGAAATTGCAAAATCAAATGAAAACGAATAAGGAGGAAGAAACGAGACCTTCCATAAACCAACTTCGAGTCCATATTTCTTGGTAACTTCCTCAGCGGAGGAAGGAGAAGAGGAAGCGTTCTTCTTCTCAACCTCTTCGGCCTTCTCACGGACGGCTCTGCATCTGAATCTCGTCGACGAAACTCGAATTGAAGAGTAGAAGAATCGGATTTTAGGGTTTCTTGTGTTTAACAAGGAGGAAGAAGAAGAAGAAGGAGGAACTTGCAGAAGCATCGCCATTGTTTTCTTCTTCTTCAGCTCACCAGATAATCTTTTCACCTTATTATTAATTAATTTATTTATCTTTTCTTTTTATAATAATAAACACAACTATTTATTATTAAAAGTATGTTAAAGTTAAATTATTTTGGATAAAAAGAACTTTAAAATAAAAATACTCTCATGACGTGTAGAGTTAAGTTAAATAACGGATGAGGTTGTTTTGGTTTTGATACACTCAACATACGTATGGCTAAAATGCAGGCCAAGTCGCATCTCACATTATTTTATGTGCATACTGTATTATTCTAAATACATTTGTGTATATACACAGATATTTTCGTTATACGTACGTATGTTGGCTTTTCAGTGTGTGTAATAACGAAAATATTTGGGTACTGTACTGTACACTGTAAAATTATAGGGATGTATGTATTGATAAGTAGTGATAACTGCTTACTTTTTTGAGGAAAAAATAAGATATACAGTATATATGTTGAGTACTAATGAGAGATAGATATACAGCAATGTTGAGTAACGTGCAACCCAAAAATTCAAGTTATCATCAGTATGAGATAAAATGGTATATTCATCGATGTTTATGTAGGAATGTTCCAACTATTTTTTGTGTGTTTATGAATACTTTTCATATCTTGCAATATTACGCCTAATTTACATTATTTGCAATTAACCAGAGTTGCAAAGCAAAATTCACTAACCACAATTTGAAACTTGAACATCTCTAACCTAACATCAATGTAAACTAGCATAATATTATGTTTATTAAAATATATTACTGGAAAAAAACATTATCAATGCATCGATATGAAATCTCCTACTAATCAGTCCAACGCACTTAACCATAAACTTAAGTGTTCTGACTTCTGGAGATAGGCATCAATGGAATCTTGTACTATTTGGTAGATTTCATTGGTAATGTAAACCCAAAAATAATAGTATACTATTTTGTTTTGATATTAAGTTTAAAAAGTTTAAGTTTTAAGTTGTTGTTAATATGGCCACATAAAATTTGTATAAAAATAAACAAAAGTAGTGTTATGATGATTTTCCTAGAAGATTTAAAGAAAAAAATATTCAAAAACAATATTGAATGAATACTTTCAAAAAAAAAAAATTATACATGCATTACATAACTTTTTAATTAAAATCAGTGAATCTTCTTTGAATCAATAAACTAAATTGTTTTAATATATATATATATATATATATATATATATATATATATATATATATATATATATATTTAACTTAAATGTCACTGTACATAATAGTTTTTACTTTTTATAGAAGGTATTATAATTATTAAAAAGATTTCATTTTGGTTATTCATACAAAACACGTGGAGTTTACTCTATCAATATTATATTCGTATTTCGTAGTCCGTAACTCAGAAGAGGACATGACATGTATGACAACTAACTAGAGTTCCTAGCTAAGATAGTCCAAAAGAAAGAAACTAAGATGGCCAAGAAAACAGTAGTGGCCAGAACATTCTTCATCAATCTCTGGCTATCATCTTTCTTGATGTGGAACGGGTTTGGGAATCTCCAGCTGAGCTCGGTGCCGGGGACGTTCTTGATCCTGAACAAAGCGTAACAATTCATTGTCTCCTTTGATTCTTTTTTTATACCACATTTTGACCTCTTACTCGATGCTTCGCTGAATACCGTTTCTTGTTGAGTTGGATTAGTTGGTCGAGATGCTTGGCTAGCTTTCATTGCCTCCTCGTCAAGCTTTATTATATCATCGTTCAAAATCTCGGCGTAACAATCATCAACGATTTCGGCCTGATCCTGCATCCCAATAAATAAAAAAAAATCAACTCAGTTACAAACTCTATACTCAAACGAGTAAAAGACAACGTAACGAAGGATGGTCAGCTCAAGTTTTGGATTTTTGGATTTATAATATTGGTAAGTGGTAACCAAAATGAAACCATACATGTCATATATATATTTCAAGAGAAGGTGGATCCAACTTTAGTGAATTTGATTTGGTTAACGGATAAGTTATGTTCAGTTCGGTGTAAGATTGGATCGCATTTACCCGTATTAAACATCATTAAAGGACACCTTTCTCAAAAGCAAGCTGACCTCAACAACATTTGATGACTCCGCTATGTCACCATTTGATATCTGAAGCTCAGAGTCATAAACCGAATACGATTTCTCCTCCTTCTCCGAACCACCGCTTTGGCCAACGTATCCATCATCTTGCGCAACACCATTCTCTACATGCCTTTGGCTCGAACTAGCTCGAAAATCAGCATTTTTCCTTAACCGGCACACCACTAATGCATCCTATGAAAACCCAAAATTTCATTATATCTTCACAACATTCAAACTCAAGAAGTAGACAATACAAAAATTTAAGAACCTGTGGGGCGCCATGGATGCAGTATTCATGCATAATCCATTCGGTTCTCTCCCCGCGAGGAGCTCGACCGATATGAAAGACTAGTGTTCTCTTGGTTCCAACAACTTGGTTCCCTGATTTCACACTCCTCTCTTTACCGGTAGCTTTCCAATATCCGAGCTGTGTGGCTCGACGGCTCTGTGACCCGTGCGGGTACTTCCTCCCCCTCGCGCAAAAGTAAAACCACTCGTTCTCCGATTTCAGTTTCGATTCCTCTGTTGTTTAGGCACTTAAATTCAAACTAGTGATTGTATATCCAAAGTTTAAAACTATAAAGAAAAGAAAGAACGGAGAAATAAACCTGGCAAGTCCCATGGCTCAAACTTGTAAATCTCAACCTCAGCAATCACAGCAACAGAGTTCTCATCACCATCGATTTTACGACGAAGATAGTAAGAGATAAGTTCCACATCAGTCGGTGAGAATCTAAATCCAGGGAACAAAGCCGACACAGCGATCGACATCTCAGCTTCCTTAGACATTTTTTTGCCTTTTTTGTTTTTTGTTTTCAAGAACTCAAAAATGCTTTGCTTTACATGCGTTATTAAATGGCAAGTGAGCGAGCAGCGCACAGCTACTTTGCTTCGTGTAAAGGTTTTGTCTATTTTTGAGATATTTTGGCGGCTTCATAGGGGGAAAAGGGATGACATGGCGGAACGGGCGAATAACAGAAGAGTGTAATGAGATAGTAAAGGACAAAATGATGACGTGGTGATGTATTATTGGGCAGAACTAAAACCCAGCTCTGAAGTTCTCTCATTGATTCTTGTCGACTCTTCTTGTCTTAACACGTGTTTTAGTGTCTTCCTCGGTATTTGTAATGTGCGCATGACAATTGACTCCTTTATTTTCTTTGTGCAAGTAATGAAAATGATTTAAATCACTTTGTGCAGTTATTAAAAGATATTGCAGAGTTATATGCCAAGATTTATTTCTTTGACACCTTTTTATAGTCTTTTTTCAAAAAAAAATAGTATCTTTTATAGATTAAATTATGTATATTAAAAGAAGTTATAACTTATTAGTGATTACGTCACAAACACACAATTTTCATCGACCATTTATTTTAAATTTAATTTAATTTTACTACAGTACTGAGTATACTCATTGCCCAAATAATCTGATTTCTCCTCATAGTTATTATTTTAAAATTTAAAAAAAAACAAAATTTTGACACTATTTAATTTGCCAAAATCAAATTGTTTTTAATTTCCAAATATTTTAACTTTTGTATTAAGATTCTTATGTATCAAATACATAAAAAACGTTTCAATCCAAAATTTATTCTTTCAAAAGTCACTAAAAATTGATTTTTAGGTTATAACAATAAATTGGGTGGCCTAAAAGTTATATAGCCTTTCTCCTATATATATATCAAGTATTTTAGCAAAGATCATGCGAACTCAGTCCAAGTGTCGTTGGTTGTGAATCATTGAAAGTGTTCATCATGAACATAGAGAAGGAAGTGTCGCATGTAGTGAATCTAAGAAAATATATACATATAAAACAATATAAAACAAATCAAACATTTATAAAATGTTATACTTACGGTATATTTAGTATGTGTTAAGGTAAGTATACATAATAAATTAGTAAAATAAAAGTTATTAAAATCTTTTTAAAAAGAAGATAAATACCTAATCTTTTAAACATTATTAATTATAATAATCTTATTAAAAAAAACTAATTTATAAAATATATATACTCGATGGCGTAGCTACGGGTTTTTGTCAAAAGAGAAAGTATTCACAAAATACGAATTCCCCTTATTATTCGAGTCGGTATATGAATAACCCCTAAACATAAATGAACCTACTACTAATCTAGCAAACTAAATTGGGCCTAAGCCCACATACGTTTGTAACAATAGGAAACAATAATCGAACTCATATATTAAAACGTCAAATAAAATATTTCATAACCACCAAAAATCTTCTTTGGCCACTTAAATTGACTAATTTTTCCGACCGCAATATATTTAAATTAACCTTTTTCGTTTTCAGATCAGGTGTTACGTCAAATGACATGTTAACGACTATTATACAAAACTTCCTTTTCGGTAAAGAATAAACAAAAAAATTTGGTAGTATGTAACGCTTCTATAACCAAATTATCTTTGTATATATTTCTCAATAATTTTCATTAAAGAAAACAGAACATTAATGACCAAGTAGTGTGTATGTATGTGCTTTTTTAATTATATATTCTCTGTTATTGTATCTTTTTTTAGTAAATTACCTTAACAAAATAAAACTCCACAAAAGCACAAACAAAGAGAAGCCAAAGATCATACAGATCGTGTCTTGAGCTTTTTCCCTACACTCTTTCTTCTCTCTCCATTGTCTCTTCGTGCCCACGTATCCTTCGTACCTTTCTTTAGCTCTTCTCTCTTCACCATCTTTACAACATCTCTTCCCTTCTAACAACCCTTGTAAAATTACCAAACTATCCTTCCCTTTCATACATTTTCCTTCAATGTCCTCTACTTGTAACCTCACGTCCCTCACGTGCACTTCTCCTCCCACTTCCTCATCCACCTCCTTCCACGCTTCCGCTGACCCGCATGACACAACTGCCGCCACTTCCGCCGCCGCTTCAGCCGTCACTACCGTCGAAAACCTTATCTCTAAATCACCCGTTAGCCAGTTACGCCTCGCCGACACAGCCTTCCGGCTCGATATATTAGCCGAACGTTTCTTGATCGGATCGATCACTATCCAACTAAGTCTCATGCTCTCCTCCATATGTTTCACCCACGCATCGTAGTCCCCACCCGGATATCGAATCCGGGTTTGTACCGACTCTTTCGGGTCGAGTATATCCACCCGAAACGGTGACGTCAAGAACCATCCTGACTTACCTTTCTCTGTTTCCATCTCTTGTACCTTCGAGTAAATAAGGTCTCCTCTGTAATACAAATCAACGGCTGAGATCAATCCCGCCGTGGGTGGATCGTGTTTTTCGGACCGGCACGTGTGTTCAGTGAACGGGTACGAGTCAGCAAAGAAAGATCGGTAACCAGAAGGGAAAGAGGAGATAGCTTGGACAACACGTGGATCTTTGATCGAAGGCCACGTAGCAGTTGAGAGTTCTTGCCAGAGCTTTTGTTCCGTGCATAGAGTTTGGAGATAAGAGGACGTTGATGCGGTTGAGGCTAGCGTCGGACCATCGAGTCGTGTCAAGATTTGGGTTTGAATGATGTCCGAATGCAGAGTTGTGATTGATTCATCAACGGATGCCATTTTTTTTTTTGGAATGTGGAGATAAGATGATCAAATTTTATTGAAAAAAAAAAGTATAAGGAGATGATTAAGAAATTAGAGAAGATGTATATATATAATATAATGAATGGGGTAATGATTAAAAGAAGAAATTAAAGAAAAGGATAAAGAAGGGAGACAGGTTCAGTCAACCGTGGCTCTTTCAGACTATTCTTATAATTCAAGTTGGGGCAGGAATGATCAAAGTTTTTCTAAGTTTCTATACATAGGTTAGATACCCACGCGTATACACACAATCTATATTTCTTTCTTTTTATCTTTTTTTTTTTTTTTTTTTTTTTTTGGTAACGACATTTTCACATTTCTTTCTTTATAAATAAATAAAAGATTCTTTTGGGTTAAATATATTGGTTGAGTTTATTAAAAAAATCTGGAGTAGGGTTAAATATATTCAAGAACCGAATTCTGATTGTTTTAGAAAAAAATATGATATTAAAATTTTCTGAATTCAGACATCTTAATTTGAAATTCAGAATATTGAAATATCATTTGAATCTGTTTACGTAAAAGTTTTAGATATACTATAGTACAATAAAGAAAAAAGTGGGAATTTCATGATTAAAAGATTATATTAATATATGTTTGACTGAAAAATTGTATATTAACTGTTTATGAAAACAAAATTAATATACATTTTTTACTTCAGTGTATTTTGTGATCGAATACTTTAGTCTTTAATTTTGCATTTTATGATTTTTTTTTGAATTTAATTTTAGCTAATTTTCTTGTATTTGAACTTGGATCATGGGTATATTATGCATGTATCATTAAATTTTGTTTGTCAATATTCAGATAGTTGTTCTTTGTATCTGCTTTGTCTAAATTCAGATAATTGTTCTTTGAATCTGCCAGATTTATATATTCCAAGTTTGATATCCAACGTTTCATGGTATTTAATACTAATACGTGGCCTTCTCTATTTTTAGGAATTTTGATTGCATATTTTCCATATTCAGATACTTTAATATTTCTGATATCTATTTCAATATATGAAACTCTTATTATTTATATAATCAGTACCGGTGTGAGTGACAGTGCCTAATCTTACTTTAATTTATGTTATCCTATATTTGTAAATATGGATTTTTATCGTGTCCAAAGAAAAAAAAAGAGGTTATTTAGAAAGAAAAAGAAAAAAAAGAGGAAGATCAAAAAGCTTATCTTTAGTAATGTCTCCAACGAACTACATATTTGCCACGTTACTTTATTTCTTGGTTGACTTATCAAACCTTTTGATATTAAAACCAAAAAAGTTGGCCAAGACATTTTTATTTTTCATGGTCGGTTAATATCTCTTAGACGGATTGGTCCAGTCAAAACCGGTGGTCTAATTATTGGCTCTCTTTCTTTTGTCAACAGGTTGTGGCTTTTTTCATTAAACAAAGATCTTCAACAAAATTAAATTGATTTCTAAGGGAAAAAAATATTAATAGTAACGCAGAGATTAGGCCATTCAGCCTAATTTCGTTTTATGCATTGATGTTACTGTTGAATTTTTTTTTGTAATAAAAAGAAAAGTTTTCAACATTGAATTAATGCTATAGGCATCATTTAAAATTGAGTAACCTTCAATTGCTTATTTATAGATCAAAGAAAACGTTGAAAATATGGTTAAAGATACAAGCATGACAAATTTCATATAGATACATAGATTTTCAACTACTACGTAGTCTACATTCCTCTAAAATTTGTAGTCTAAAAATTTCACCCAGTTCTTTTTTACAATTTAAATAAATTTAACAATAAAGATAAAATCCATATTTATATATGATGTTTCCAGTAAATTTTTGACTAATAGGAGAATCTCAAAGATACTTTTTTCTAATACTACTTTTCAAAAATGACCCATTCTTAAAACTTTATCAAAAATGCTACTAAAAATCTGATATTGATTCAATTATGTGTGTAAACTTATAATAATATATACAAACTACCTTTATATGTCTGTAAAATTTTTTATACTTTATAAATAACTTTTACATTTTTTTAAAACCTTTTGAAAACCTTATAAAACTTTATAAAGGTTTGCATTGAGTCTCCAAATAGTAGTTGTTACTATCCAATACCTTATAAAATTTGTAAAATGTAATAAATTTTCAGATTTAAGACATTTTATAAAGATTGATAGGTAAAAAGGGTATTTTTAAAAATTAGTACACCAAAAAGTTATTTCTCAAAAATTTTCTTTATATATTAATTATTTTATGTTAAGAAGATAGTTACAATGAAGAAAAAAAAGAGAGCAAATAAACTTTATGCAAACTAACAAATATCAAAAGTTGATAATGTGTTTAAAGTGTTCTTAAAAACGGTGTTAAAGATTGTATAAGTAGTAGGCGTTCAAGCGATACCTAAACACCACCTACATACATATAAAATCACGACAATTAACTTTACATAAAAAAATCTATAAAATCAACGTATACCAATTAAAAAAAAAATCAAAATATATTGTTTAGAAACAAAGAAAGTATTTAACAGTGAAAATTTAACATATATTATATATACAAGTTTCTTTTATTATTATCCTCTAGAGAGCACGTCTTTCTGTCGATGGATATATCATATAATCAAAATAGCAAGTGTTAAGTGATGTAGCGTAAACGAGTTTTGCTCTTAAACAGTGATTAGTGAGTGAGCTGTTATATTCGTGTTAGTTATTAGAAGGACCATTGTTGATATTCATTGGCTTATGGGTCGTTTATATTTTTTAGTTTTGTTTTTGCTATAGAGATTAATATTGAGACGTAAATTTGACAGTCATTATTTTTCTTACTATTTCAGTATTTCTATATTAGTCGACAGATAAAAATTGATACTATTTTCAATTTTAGTAAACGGTGAATATTTATTGTCTTTTGGCTAAAATAATTCAACGCTTTTAATATTTTTTTTGTTAATTCAATTTGTTGAGAATAGAATCAATAGATGTCAAGTGGAGGTAAGCTAGCTAAGTGAATTAAGAAAAAAAAAAAGATGCAAAGTGAAATATTATTAATTAATTTATTATAAGGAAGTATTAAATTAAACAAAAGGAGCCAAAGAAGAAACATAAAAATCGCAGCCCTTATCCAAATGTCTAATCATGTGTTTTTTAACAAACAAACCTAAAGACTTAACAACTCTTTAATGTTCATGTTCCTCTATTCCATCAACGACAAGATTATCCTTTTGTTTGTTTGGTTTTGCTTCGCCGATTCAATCTCTTATTTCGTTTTCGCATTAAATCTTTTTTTTTTTGGTGATAGAAAAATATTAGAGTCATAACAAGTTAACAACATAAGAAGATAACTAAAGAACGTAAACCAGAATAAGTCGGTACGATTTCACTCGGACACTTCCGCTATAGATTCGTGTGTACTCACTCTACCGCAAAAGATATATAAAACGAAGAACACACCGGTTTCAAGTTTATATGTAAAATGTCCATTAGATTAGTTGGTTGCTTTCATTTTCCATATATGACGCTTAGGTTATCCCCCATAGGAGGTTTTAAGCTGAGGTTTTAAAGAAAAAGAGGAAAAAAATAAATCAGAAAATGTATAATTAATAAGAGGTGCATTTTATTGCCACTTATTTAGTAACCCGAATTTTGCATACGAGACCGTGACGTGTCAGTTACGGGTTGGATGAACTGTTTAATATAGAATTTTGTGGTTCTTTTTCTTCTTCTCTCTCGCCGTCTCGCGAATCTCTCCGATTGCAAGAGTTGTTTCACAATCAGTTGAGGAGATTGAATTGATTGAATCTGGAGGAGATTGAATCGATTGGTCATGGGAATTTCACTCTTTGACATTGATGAAGAGACTCGGTTTTCCACTCCACGACACTGTAAGTTTTTCAGGCGAGAAAGAGATGAGCACGACGACAGAGCTATCGACGAAGGAGGCACATGTGCTTAAAGGCCACGAGGGAGCGGTTTTAGCGGCGAGGTTTAACGGAGACGGGAACTACGCTCTCTCCTGCGGCAAGGATCGGACCATCCGTCTCTGGAACCCGCACCGTGGAATCCTAATCAAGACCTACAAATCCCATGGCCGCGACTTTCATGTTACTTCGTTTGATCTCAGCTCTTTCCCGTCTCCAATTTTCGTGATTCTGATTCAAATTTGTGCAGTTTAAGTTTATCATAGTCCAAGTCTATTAGAATTTGGTCGTGTGTGTGTTGCTGTTGTTGATTTCGATTATTATAGTCCAAATAGTTTGATTCTCATACTAATGTCAAGCAAATATCAGTGTTCTGTGGTGGAAGCATTATAATGAGAGTGTTTGATTATTCATAGTTCTATGCTTTCTCCATGAAACAGTTCACAGCAGAAAACCATAATTAACGCAATGGCTGTGAACAACAAGGATGGTGTAAGGAAACCAAAAAAGTTTAAAACAAGAGGTTTGTTTTTTGTTTTTTTTTTTAATACGGCAAATCGATAATATTATATAACCAAAGTTTTACATGATACATAAAAACCATTCAAATATAACCGTTGAAACAAATAAAGGAAATTGAACACAATTTCGATGAAGAAGTGAAAGTAACCCTACTGGCCAGACGGAAGCCTTACGGACAACAAAAAGAATCTGTTAAGTCCCCTCTTCATATACTCGTAAAAGGCTAACATCTTATAGATGAAACTCCAAAATGCTTTTCGCATCACTCTGATTAAAAAAATATATTGATATATTGCTTGAATATGATCTTGATCATGTTTTTTGTAGGACCCTACACATCGTTGCCGCTTAGTAATACATGGTGGTATCTTCTCTTCCTTTGATATGTTGGTTCTCTGTAAACTTGATTTCCCGGGATCCCATATTCGCCGACCAATACACCAACATGTTGTCAGAAGTTTGTATTGAAACCCTTTACCAAAATGGTTTTGGGAATCTCGGGCATCATGGAGAGTCAAAAAACCTTTCACGGAGATAACATGCTCAATTTGGATGAAATTGTAAGATCTATCCACTCCAACGAACCATAAATAAATCGTTCCCACTATGGGAGAGTGTTGGCTGAACCAAAATTGTTTCCAACCACAAAAGAACTCAACTCTTACCGAATGTGAATGTGAGTGTGTTTGATTCATCCTAACTGATTGGATCAAATTAAGATTTGATGGTTCCAAACCTTGATGAACCATCATCTTTAGGTCAAACTTAAGCATAATCATCATCACGACTAAGAGGAAAAGAACGACACCACCAGAGACTGACAAAGGCCAATCCACCGAATGAAACACAAGATTATCCAAATTCATTGCCAAATCAATCTTCAGATCACCACCAGAGGTCAACAGAAACTACCACCAAAGATGATCGGTTGTAGATGAAGCGGTTCAGGATTTGGTTTTGCAGAAAAATAGAAAACTATACGAAAAATAAAACAACTAAAGAGGCACGAAGCCGACAGAGATGCCGGACACCGGCCAGAAAATCAAAAAAAGAGATGAAGCAGAGATCTATGAATCGACTTTAGTATCGCCCTGAGAGGGCGTCAGTTTTTTTTACTGACAATTCAGTATGAGGTTTGGTTTTTTATATCTTCGTTTTTGCTTCTTGGATTTGGGCAAATTTGGAGAATACAATTAATCATTTTCCTTTTTCATGAATTGTACTTCTATTAATTATGTTTTAATGTTTTCAAAGTTTAAAATTTTATGAAATGCAATAATTTTATAAACATGTATCTTAATATGCAAAAAATTCATATTCTACTTTAATTTCTTTAATTTCAAAAAAAAATCAAATTAAGAGACTCAAAATAAGATCCCCTCCAATTGAAAAATTATAATTATGCATCCCAAAGTTCTTATTCAACTAAAAGTACATCTTACGTTAATTGAAAATTATAAGAACCCCAAAAATATAACCTCCGGTTGAAGTTGCGCTTAAGGGTTAAAAAATATGAGTCCGACTCACAATTCATGTTTTTCTTCTAATTGTCTTAATGTTAATGTTAGTGGTCCGTTTGGGGCCACTTTAAGTTTAAGGGTGACGGGTCTACAGCCCAACTTGAATTAGCAGCAATCCACGAGATATTTTGTTGCGGTTATACATCCACCGTTACAGCTATCTCTCTCTCTAGCTTAAGAATAGATTACAAGAATAAGATTAAGGGATGAGATCATTAAGCAGACTCATCACAAGCTCTGTTTTTTATGACAGAGTAACAGCCTTTGAGTCGTCTAGAGTCTCCCACTTCCACTTAATCGGGTTTAATGTGCAAACGTTATCGAATTGATTGTATGTCTCGTCATCTATCTGCAAGCAACATGGTATTGCTTAACTTACGTACTAACTTGTGTAAGAATGATCTAAGTGATAAAATACTTAGAAAAAACAATTTTTTGAGTTTTCTATGCAAATATTTATGAAGTATTATTGATGAATGGTAGACTTCAAGTAAAATAATTGTATACTATTGGTTTAGAGTTATAAAAAATTGTAAACCACAACAAATTAAATAAAAAATTGTAAACTACAACGATACCGAATACGCAAGGGATGTATACAATTAATTTAATTTGTTGTGGTTTACAATTTTTTATAACTCTAAACCAATAGTATACAAGTATTTTACTTGAAGTCTACCATTCATCAATAATACTTCATAAATATTTGCATAGAAAACTCAAAAAAATTGTCTTTTCTAAGTATTTTATCGCTTAGATCATTCTTACACAAGTTAGTACGTAAGTTAAGCAATACCATGTTGCTTGCAGATAGATGACGAGACGACAATCAATTCGATAACGCTTGCACATTAAACCCGATTAAGTGGAAGTGAGAGACTCTAGACGACTCAAAGGCTTGGGATTCATTGCATTTTAAAGAAGATCCAAATCAAATCCGGTTTTGGGTTGGGTTAAGAGTTTGTTAGCCGGTTTAAAGGCTGTTACTCTGTCATAAAAAACAGAGCTTGTGATCGAGTTTGCTTAATGATCTCATCCCTTAATTTTTGTAATCTATTCGTAAGCCAATAGGCCACACGATAATTCAATAAACTAGCGACATTATATATTTATAAACGCTAGATTTTAATCCGCGGTACACTGCGGGATGAATTTTTTAATTTAAAAAAATAAATTTTCAGTTTTATCTATGTGTTTGTACAAGAAAAAGTTATATTTATGTGTTAATTTTTTTATTTGTTTAATATTTAAAATTGTATAATTGTATTTGATTGTTAATTTAAAATTTAACCCGTGATATATTGCAAAATAAATTATTTTTCACATTATTGTAAATTTATCAATTTAATTAAATTTTGATTCGCCAATAAATGATGATTTGCCCAGTTGTAACACGGAATTAGTGAGATTTTAAATTTATGTTACTACTGGCCAAAATTCATACCCACCATGTGATATCGTCTTGTAATAATTTTTTATCCATCTAGAACCGAGAAGTATCTTGCTTTTTTTTTTGGTTCAGTTTCCGATCGAAATTGCTCCAGTAGTGCTCAAATTTGCTGTTTTTTGTATAATGCAAGTTTAAGACTTTTATTACTTTGACTTGTTCCTGCAGTGTATGAATTCTCTGCTCAAAATTATCTTGTTTAGTAAAAAAAATATACTTCATTTGTGGAGGTTAAAACAAAATACAAATAAAATCATACATTGTTAGTTTATTTTTCTGTTTTTATCCATGACATCAATGGCTCAATCTATTTTAAACAAGTTATAGAAACAAAACATGTATGATGGAAAATCATTTAGCTAGTATTTTGCAAAATCTTTGGAAATAAATGTGCCAAACAAATTATGGAAAATCGACAATGAAAAAGGTAAGAAATTTATAATTTCTTTTTTCACTAAAATATCTAAAACTTGTAATTAAAAAAGAAAAAAGAAATTGATTTTGTTCATATATTTTAGGAAAACATGTATATCCGATTGCTTAATTATTTTGATTTTTTTTTTAATTTTTAATTACAATTGCATTATCTATAAATAAGTCTGAATTCCAAGTTTTCTTCGGAAGAATGTTGTGAAAATAATAATATAGATAAGCGATGTATGCTTGGGTATCATATCGTTTTTTTTTCTGGCTTTTCTCCACTAGTTGGCGGTTCCTACAGTCAAACGTAGAAAATTTTTGTTTTGGTAAAAAATTTGTAAGCAAGGTATGTGAGATTCTAAAAATAATGGTTACCGTGACCCTCTTTTTTTTTTCATTTGAACCATTTTCTTATTTTATTTTAATATAACCCAATTTTTATAATTATAACGGCCTTTTAATATACAACAGACGCTTCAGGATCACCGTTTTTTCTAGCTATTCTCCACTAGAGGTGGTGGTGGCAACCGCCAAACATAGAAAATTTGGGTTTTGGTTAAATTTTTGAAAAATAAGCAAGGTATGTGAGATTCTAAAAACAATGGTTACCGTGATTTTTTTTTATTTTCCTTTGAACCATTTTTTATTATTTTAATTTATTCTTTGTTTTTGAACAAACTGATGATTTTACTTCATTCAAACAAAAGCACTACTAGGAGTGGGAATAGTTTTCTAAAGCAAGAATAATCTTGTTGGCCTTATATTTTTCCGTTGAATTCGTTCTTCCCTCCTTTCCTCCAAGATAATTGCGCTTGCATTGTCCCAAACTCCCTTACACGCAACTAAAGCAAGAATAGTTTTCTATCGACACTTTTAGTATAGTTGTTAGCTTCACATTCTAGGTCTATTTGCTTCGTCTTGGTAAAATTTATTTTACCTTTTAATGGCTTTTGTTTGTATGATTGAAGGTTTTTGAAATTGGTGTTACTTTCAAGTAAGTGTCAAATGGATCACTCTTTGGTGGTGGTAATGGTACAAAGTGTTACATGATTGGAAAGATTAGATTCATTATAAATCAGACTGTTACAAACATTGAACTAGAATCGATTTTTTTGTTTGGTTCTTGATGTGTTTTGATTAGTGAAGACCTTTGAGAATAGTTATGATGATCTCTGTTTAGTGATGAGTAAACCAATGAATCTACCTTTTAGAACTTACCAAATCAACTTAATAATTCAGACGAATTCCTAAAATTGACTCATAATATTAATTTATTTTGAGGAGGATAAGAACATAATTGTGAACAGTAAAGGGCACGCGATGAAATTTTTTCATCAAAACAAAGTAGCGCGATATATGCGTTTGGGGTAACAAATTACATTTTTATGTTTAAACATAGATCTTCAAACTATTAAGGAGATTTCTTCAAACATGCATTTGAATAGAAATTTGGATTCTATCAATTATTTAGGTTTGTTTAATTACCTTCCCATCTCGGATACATCTTGTATGATACACTTATAGTACATAGATTTCGGATCTGTTTACGGATTGAATTAGATACATGTTTGAGAACAAAAGAAAAGTAAGATAACATTAAAGCCATGAAAAGGGAAGGACATCCGTGTGGGTATTTGGAAATTTCAGTTCGTGGCAAAATTTAGAGATCCAAAAACTACGTTAACGTATGCACTCATCAATGCTACACATTGACAGTTTGACTTCACATCCCTAAAATTAATGTTTGATTGTACAAGGGGAAAAAAAAAATAGTATATACAAGTAGTCGAGATAAAATGCCATATTTGTCCCAAAAATAAACTACGACAGCTTGGGATATCACTTCACCAAGGAGAATGGAAACATAATTTTTTTGTTTGTCCAAAACGAAAAAGGAAACATAATTCATTAAATATTTTTAGTCCATCCATTCCATTCAGCCGAAGCGTAATTGCTATTGGAATTGGACGAAGTGATGCAATTTTGCTATTCGTTCCGGTTCTGATGCTTGAGATGAAGAGAAAATGCAAATTGTACGTAGGCCAAAACATTTCATAGGAGGCATGAGACTGTACCGTTAACGGAAAAAAGTATTGAGATCTCGATCACATACTTTTTCCGAGTCACGTGAGAGGCTCATTAAACGATTCCATGAGCTCTCACGAAATGGAACCTCACAAACCAAATTATGCGAACAATGCGCATGAGTTATTGGATTTTTGTAATTATTACCAAATGTGTTTTAAGGTGGCCCTTGACTCGAGTCGTGAGTCTTTCCCCATATGATATCATAATTCCTTCACCCAATCAGGTTCATCCAAATTAGTGCCCCATTCCAAAACCCCTTATCGAAGTAACTAATTACACACAGAACCGCCGGTTCTCATATCAGTTTTGTTCTACTAATTAAATACCCACTCTCCGAATTGACTTAACTCAACCTTTAGCATGTTTTAGCGATTCAATGATATACGCAACAACATGTATATGTTATGTAATCATTGTCTTAAGGAGAAATACAATTCACATGATTCAGTGTTAACTAGCTATATATTAGTATGTAGAAGTTGTTAAATGGAACAAAAGCTCTGTTTAAAAAATTGGCATTACCGGATCTTTTTCTCTTCGACAAAATTGTAAATTATTTATGCAAATTTAAGTGGAAAGCGTGGTTATTTTCAGTGGAACGCGTGGAGGTGACTAGACGATTCCTTCTTACGTCATAATCATAACTATTTCTAGATTACATATAACAATTATATATATATATATTAAATAGTGGTTTGTTATCCTTTCTCTGTTGATGATTTTTTTTCCCTTAGATTTGCACTTTTACTAGAGAGCTCTATGTATTAGTCAACGGTTGTTTTGTAGCACGTGAGTGGATCAGGCGTTGAAGGCGGCGAGGTTAATTTAGCTAAGGAAGGGCAGTTGACAATAACAGAGAAAGGCGGTGATCTAGACGTGGCCGGTCTCTGAGATTCACGCTTCCTTCACCATATTATAGTATTAATTACGACGACGCTACGTACATATATTTTTAAATTCCTCATTTTTAGTTCAACTTTATGATTTTATCAAACCACAGAAACTGTTTGCTCTTTTTAATGATTTTAAACTATGATCGAAATTGTTGGTGAGCACATTAGAAAGTTTGGCATGGTACCGAATTTTTGACTAATACAAAAATACCAGAGTTGCGACAAGACAACCACAAAATATTTTTCTTGATTTAGAGTCGGTCTGTCGACATAGAAATGTATAAATTTTTTAAAACAGATAATTTAAAATTAACTTTTTAGTAAGATATTTTCATAAATGAGAAAGAGAGAACCCTAATAAATATTTAAATGCTAGTACTCATTACTCACCATAACGTAACACATAAACATTCGTTTAGAATTTTTTTTTTTTTTGGTCAACTGGATTATATTAGATTTATGAATTGAATATACCAACTGATTACAGACAAGTAAACCCACTTTAGACTCCTTCACAAAATATTCCCCCTAAAAAACCATCTGCTAAACTAGACTGAACTACACCGTTTATCTGAACATGGTCTGTCAAATTAGCAGTTAATAACTATACCAAAAAAATCTTTCTAGGAGAAACTAGACAGAGAGGATGCAACTCTCTCATCTTCAAAGACATTCGTTTAGAAATTATTACATGCATTTTGAATTAAAACTCTATAAAAAATAATTGATAGTCCAACATGCAAAACACCATACACGTAAAACAAATATGGTGGAGAGGGTCCACACGTTTGACAACTCGATCGAGTTCTAAAGAGACGTACATACGTGTGTAATCTTTTCTACTTCTTAAAATGCAGAATCCTAATCATTGTACATAGTTAAATACATGATTCTAAAATAAAATTGCTTCTTTTCTAATTGTTCATAAAAGAAAATATATTTCATTTACTTGTCTCTTTCTGTCTTCGATCTAACTAATATGCAAATACAACTTGATAAACATAAATAACTAGAAGATGATTGGTACGTGTAAATCGTGATTCCTGAAAGTTGCATTTTGTTGAAGCCGCCAGTGGTTTAAAGAGTGTTTGAATTGAAGACCATTAGTTGGAGAAAGAGTTAAAAAGTTGACCATCCGCCATCCCAATTTAACCATCGTTGTTCATATTTTAATAATGCTCTTCCCACACATCCACATGTGAACCCAAAGGGTAGTATTAGGAAACATCACTTTCAATGTCGGTAAATCTCCTGATATTTTTAGAAAAATAAAATATCTAATGTCTCTTAGGAATTGAGATTATAATATAACCCCACTTGGATATTAATGACGGCAAGAACTGATATCACATTAATATCGAAGACGAAAATAATATCGATGACGAAATATCAACTGATATATTAATATCTCGAATCAGTTAAATTTCCAAAAGAGGTGTCAAATAGTAACGTAACATTAACCCAAGGAAAACAATCATTACAAGTGACGTTATGTTGTAGGTAATTTAATAGTAGTTTATAAACTATTTGACATTAGAATATTCAAAAACAGCTTGGAATTACATTATTTGTGTCAGATAAATCCAAACCTTTATTTGTTCCTCCTTGATTTTACATGCATGTAAGGGAAACTAGCCAAATTCGTTCGTATTCTTGAGCTGTAAAGGCCATAAAAGTAATCCAAAATTCCAATTATAATTTACTTTTCTGGTCAGTTGGATTCTCTTAACCTTTTATGGAGGGCGTTTTGATGTAACCGCGGTTCAACTCAATATACAATGTCAAACTTGTTCCCAAAGATAGAGAAGAAAAGAAAACATAGGTATATATACGATTTACCCCATTTAACATACGAAGCTAGACATATTACAACACTATTAAAACTTAAAAGGAATAAAAATATATCGTATATAAGTGTAGATAGAAATGAATTAATGTGAGACACCTGGTGCGAACTTTTAGACGTACGCGGAAAGCAAGGACGAAGAAAGAACAGTTGGATCTTTCCATATACCACCGTGTGTTAAAAACTTTATATTAACACCATAACCAACCAAGTCACTAGGAAAAAAAAGGAAGAAGCAGAGGAGCTAAAACGACGTCGTCGAGGGAGATTCTTGCCATGGCCTCGCATAGTCTCTCCTTCTTCAGAGTTCTTCTCCTCCTCTTTCTTACTACTCTCTCAGGTTCCCTTCTCCTCCTTCACTTTTTCTTTTTTTAACGACAGTCGCGTTTTAGGTCGAGCACCAGAGCATTTTATATTGGACCAGAGCAATTCTTGATTCTTGATTCTTGATTCTTGATTTTGTGTGTTTGGTTCATACAGAGAGAATTAAGGGGCAAGGTGTGGGAATCAATTATGGCCAAATCGCTAACAACCTCCCATCTCCGGCGAGAGTCGCCGTACTCCTCCGGTCACTTAACATTACAAGAGTAAAACTCTACGACGCAGATCCAAACGTCCTCTTTTCCTTCTCGAACTCACAAGTCGACTTCATGATCGGTTTAGGCAACGAGTATCTTCAAAACATGTCAACAGATCCAACCAAAGCTCAAGCTTGGCTACAACAAAGACTCGAACCACACATCTCCAAAACACGAATCACCTCAATCGTTGTCGGAAACGAAATCTTCAAAACCAACGATCATGTCCTCATCGGAAACTTACTACCGGCTATGAAATCGGTTTACGCTGCTTTAACCAATCTCGGTTTAGAGAAACAAGTAGCCGTAACGTCAGCTCATTCTTTAGACATTCTTCAAACATCTTACCCTCCTTCCTCAGGATCATTCAAAGAAGAGTTCATACAATATCTTGAACCACTTCTTGATTTCCATTCTCAGATCAAATCGCCTTTCTTGATTAACGCTTACCCTTTCTTTGCTTATAAAGATAGTCCTAAAGAGGTTCCATTAGAGTATGTTCTGTTCGAACCTAATCCAGGTATGGTTGATCCAAACACTAATCTTCATTATGATAACATGTTGTTTGCTCAAGTTGATGCGCTCTACTCCGCCATTAAGACTTTGGGACATACCGATGTCGAGGTTCGGATATCGGAGACCGGTTGGCCTTCGAAAGGAGATGAGAATGAGATCGGGGCGTCGCCGGAGAACGCCGCGTTGTATAATGGGAACTTGTTGAAGTTGATACAGCAGAGGAAAGGAACCCCGGCGAAGCAATCTGTTCCTATTGATGTTTATGTTTTTGCTCTGTTCAATGAGAATCTTAAACCGGGTCCGGTTTCTGAGAGGAATTATGGACTTTTTTACCCGGATGGTAAACCGGTTTACAATGTCGGTATGCAGGGTTATTTACCTGATATTATCTACACTTCCAAGGCAACTACAACCAAGGTAAATTCCTTTTTTTTTTTTTTTTTTTTTTTTTTTTTTCGTATTAACAGTTTTAATTTATTTTGTAGATTTTATAATCATTTTTTATTTCCAAATTCATATTTACAGTATCTAATTTCTTTTCCTCACTCTTGATCTTCTTTTTTTTTTATGTAGGATTTTGTTTTGGCAAAAGTTTGTTTTCCAAATTCAGCTTCACCTTTCCATTTTTTAGTTATTAGTTAAAATACATTTTAAAACAAAACCTTCTAAAATTAGTACAGTATGTTCAACCTTTTTTTTTGCAAAACTAATAATAAATATAAATATTTATAATTTTGGGCATATAGTCAAAGTGAGATTACGTTAATATATGGAAGGAATATCCATGTATTTATTGTATATATACTACGCTACGCACATACGTATCAAAAATAAAATATCTAACACGTTTATGTAAGTTGAATATGTAGTAGTGTACGCAATAAAAGTGACAAAATACGAAAGTAACGTCTATACAATTGAATAATTATACCAAAAAATTCCAATTTTAGAAACATTTAAAATTATGTATGCAAAACCTTTCAGTGGTTGTTTAAAATTTTGGTTGTGAGTTTGGTAAAATAGCATAAAAAGTTGGAAATTTCGTGAAAATTCATGTAATTTACGTTATAATTAAAGTTTAAGCATATATATAACAAACAAGTGATAAGATATTGATAATGTGGATGTTGAAAAAATTGTGCAGATTTTGAAATTGTGGAGAGCTGTGATGGGTTTGGCTGTGGCTTGGTTGATATTGGATATGAGCGACAAGATGAGGATGAGATAAGCTTTGCTTGTGTCTTTGTCTGTCCTTATAGGTTTTTTGTTTTTTTTTTTAAATGTCGTAGTTGATTATAGGTGAGGTATACCATTCTTTGTCATGTATTCGATTCACAATAAGCAAATTAATTTTTCCAGTTTTGTTACTGTATATGCTAAAATATGGAGTATGTGAATACATAAACAATTAAATACTAAATATATCCATCTAGTGATCCACAATTCAACCAATCAATAAGTTTCTCTCTTTACATTTTAACTTTTTTTTTGTTTTAACATTGCTAAGCCAATTTATGTAGTTATGCTCAAAAGTAATTGTGATTTTTCTTTATTTATTTATGTTTCTTTGATATTTAAATACTAAATGCATCCATATAGTGATGTGAATGTGAATTTCTATATAAGTTCTTTCATGATACATAATTAAATACCAAATGTATCCATCAGTGATCCACAATTCAACCAATCAATTTAAATATCCCTGTTTTCTTTTAGCTCAATTCGTTTTTCTTCTAAAATACCGTAAGCCAGTTTTTATAATTATGCTATTTTTTTTTGTCTCTAATATTACAAAATTAGTATGCCACTAAATGTGGGTCGTACCACTTTGGGTTATCTTCAACTTGCAATAATTGGATGTGAATCATATCTCGTAATATTTTTAAATAGTTCCTCACAACTTCAGCTACACAAAAGTTTGCTAGTACCATCAAAAAGTTCATTAATAATCAATAGTTTAATGATGATATTGTCAAAAAGTCGGTTTGTTGCATCAAAAGTGTTTCTTTTCAAATGTCTATTCATTTGATCATTTCCCTTACGGCATTTCCACGCGACAGGGTCTCCGTCTCACCACACTATTTTTACGCTACCCTCAAAATAATTATTTTACACACGAGTTTGTTTATTTTAATCTTCATTTTTTTCATTAGAAAAAGAGAGAGAGTGAAGAAAAAGATTGGTAGGACTGTTTTGTTCTATCTTCTTATTAGATGTTTATGCGGTGTGCCCATAATTTTGTAACATCTGCAGAGTCTAACGTCGGATGACATTTGAGATAAAGGACAACTAATACTAGTTTTTGTGATATCCATAATCCTGCGTTTTATTTTTAATTAAGAAAGTAGGCTGATGGGTTCCTAACTATATATGCATGTGTAAACATATAACAAAAAGTACATAGAATAATATAATATATTACACACTTCCAATTATATGCTTCTATGAAACTTCTTGCTCGAGATCTGCTATTATTATACATGCTTTTCCATTTTATTGATTCGAATCTGATACGCTCGAGGTGTCACACTACCAATGCGCTTCTTGGTGAAGTGATCCCAAGCTGTCGTAGTTTATTTTTGGGACAAATATGTCATTTATATATATATTTATAATTTTCTTCCCCTTGTACTATCAAACTTTAATTTTAGGGATGTGAAGTCAAGCTGTCAAAGTGTAGCATTGATGAGTGCACTGCACGTAGCTTTTGGATCTCTAAATTTTGCCACGAATTGAAATTTCCAAATACCCACACGGATGTTCTTCCCTTTTTATGGCTTTAAGCCTTTAATGTTATCTTACTTTTCTTTTGTTCTCAAACATGTATCTAATATAAGTGTATCCGAGATGGGAAGGTAATTAAACAAACCTAAACAATTGATATAGAGAATCAAAATTTCTATTCAAATGCATGTTGAACTATAATAAAATCTCCTTAATAGTTTGAAGATATATGTTTAAACATAAAAATGTAATTTGTTACCCCGAAACGCATATACCGCTACTTTGTTTTGATGAAAAAAGTTCATCGAATGCCGTTTACTGTTCACAGTTATGTTCTTATCCTCCTCAAAACAACAATATTATAGTAATTCGTCTGAATAGACTGAATTATTAAGTTGATTTGTTAAGTTATATACATAGCAACTAGCTAACAGAAATACTATATTCGTAAAAGGAGAATATTCACAAGTGTGGTCATATTTTAAAATAGATACCATAAAATATACATCATATGAAAGCTAAGATTAGACATATATACATAGTTTGGTGGGAGGTAGCTCTCAATATCATGCAAAGTATGGACCATCGGCCATCGCAAGGAGTAGGTAGGTGTTTCAAAATAAGCTGGGTTGACATTAAACCAAATTAGTCTGGTTAGTTCGGTTAAATAATAACAACCTAAAAGACACCGGTTAACTTTTTGAAAAACGGTGTCGTTGCTCTACCGTACATATATCCCAAGAAGAAAAATCAAAACACAGAACCCTTATTAAATGGCTAAATCCGATTGAAACACGAACTCGATTCCGACATAATATTAACAACAAACCCTTTATACTTTGAACAAACAAAAAATACATCATTTCTTCTTACCTCAGAGGAATAGATCGAAGAAATACAAGCAGATTCGTCTCCACGACTACTAGAAATTGCTCCAGTCAAGTCATCTTATACCGTGGCTTGCGACATTTTTGTAATAAAAGGGTGAATTTTTGTCTATAGCTCTAACGTGTTCTGGGTTTTGCTTTAGGAGTCTAGTGAAAAAGGATTCATCCCCATGTCTCTCTTACGGACTCTGTTTCTTGATTTTGTTTCCTAGCTTAGTTTGAGCTTGCTTTGATGTTCTTATCCTTTTGGGTTTACTCCTGGTTGTGGCATCAAATTCAATTGCTCTGCGGCGGGGAACGCGGAGATCGGAGGCTTTTCCGTTCAAAACGTGACGGAGAACAGTATATTCGTCAGCCTCCCACACAATTGTACTCGAATTTCATGGATAACGATAAGGAGAGCTTGCTTTGATTTTCTTTAGTATGGTTTCAAATTCTTTTCAGTTACTGGTAGAAAATAGTTAATTGTTTGCTATTTTATCTTGCTACAGGTTCTTGCACTGCACCAATATAACTTGTAAATTACTTTATGTTCTCTCCTTGCCCCTACTTACCAGATTTGAATGGTTCCAGTACCACATCATCATCTGGAAACCAAATTGGAGAATGGTTCCTATTAAAAAGAATTGAATTTGTTATGATCTTATTTGTTTGGTTCCTTAGCTTGTGTATGATTTTGATGAGAATTGCTTTAGGTTCTTCTTCTGTAAAGCTCTTTTAATACTCGTCTACCCACATAGCCAGAACAAAAGTCACTGTCTTTGATTGAGTCTCTCTCCTTTCTGCATCGAGTAAAGATCAAGAAAGTCTCAATCTTGTATCTTCTCATTACGCCTCCGTATAACGATTTTTACATCAGTCTTGCGAGGGGAATATAGACTCTTTTGACTCTAGCTTCCAGTTTGCTTTTACTATTGATGTACATGCTGTCAATTCTCCTATTTTTTTTGCTGTTCTTTCTTACTTGCTGCTTGATTTTAGAAACCAAACTTTCTGAGTTCTTCTCTATCTGATATATATATATATACTTGGTAGTTTGGTTAGCGTTTATCTTGTATTGACCGTGACGGATCAATTCTTGTATGGAATTGTTAAGACAAAGTTGAAGATGTGTGACCTATGGTGTTTTATGCAGCATTTTGATATCATCTTGGTCTTTTTGGTGTTTTCTCTGGAAAACACAGTGAGGAAAATATAAGTGTTCTGGAGGAGTAAAAGAGGACAATAGGAGAATGAGAATAGTCGGACTAACAGGAGGGATTGCGTCTGGGAAGAGTACTGTATCCAACCTCTTCAAGGCTAGTGGAATTCCTGTTGTTGACGCTGATGTTGTTGCTCGAGTAAGTACTATCATCTCTCTTTAAATGTGTCACCATTTCCCATTTCGAAGAAAGAGATGCAATTTAACTCTCAAGTGAAGTGTGGGGAAATCAGAAAATGTGTTGTTTTGCTGTATAGGATGTATTGAAGAAAGGAAGCGGTGGATGGAAAAAAGTTGTTGCAGCATTTGGGGATGAGATTCTGCTTCCTAGTAGAGAAGTGGATCGGCCAAAACTCGGTCAGATCGTGTTCTCGTCTGATTCCAAGCGCCAACTTCTAAACAAGTAAGGGATTTGAGAGTTTCCCTTTTGCTTTCTCTATATTGTATGAGATCCCTGAAATTGGGGTTTTGTGTCTTTCTTCAATCTATAGGCTGATGGCTCCGTACATATCAACTGGTATCTTTTTGGAAATCTTGAGACAATGGGCGAGTGGCGCTAAAGTGATAGTTGTTGATATCCCTTTGTTGTTCGAGGTAAAGATGGATAAGTGGACAAAACCTGTAGTAGTTGTGTGGGTTAGTGAAGAAACACAACTTAAGAGACTGATGGAGAGAGATGGATTGAGTGAAGAAGATGCAAGAAATAGAGTGATGGCTCAGATGCCGTTGGATTTAAAAAGGAGCAAAGCTGATATTGTGATCGATAATAATGGTAGTCTCGACGACCTCCACCAACAGTTCGATAAGGTTTTGTCTGAAATCAGAAGATCATTGACATGGACCGAGTTTTGGCGTTCAAGGCAAGGAGCCTTCTCAGTTCTTGGCTCAGTAATTTTAGGAGTCTTTGCTTGCAAACAGCTCAACATTGGCTCTTAGCATTTTGAATTTTACTGTGGTTCAAAGTCATCACTTTTGTTACTGTTAAAAAAAAAAAAACATTGTAATAATCTTACAACTTTCATTTATTAATCTGTCTCTGACAATATCTCAAGCTACACTTTTCACTAGTTTGGTTTCACTCTCCTATTCAGTACTCAGACATCCATTATCTATCTGCAACTTTAAGCTGCGCCTGAGAAAAAAAAGAAGAAAGAAGCAGCAAGTGACCATTAATCATAGGAGGCAATGAACGGAATGACCATCAACATGAAGACATCGTAAGGGATTGTTGCGTAGCCTGTGTAACCAGGGTCATTCTCTTTGAACTTCTCTGTCAATTCCTGATAATAAGCATATGACACATGTTTTAAACGATTCCAAGTGGTTTAGATTCATATTTCAAAAATTCGCAATGGAGGTTAAAAGATCATAGTTCCTACCTTCACAATCATCCCACACCTGCAAATCCAGTAGAACAAAATCGATGATGTTTAGAGAACGAATCAAGAACCACAAAAAACGATGAAGACAAAGCAGAAAAAAAACTTACTCGAGGAAACTGTCGAAACAGAGCTCAACAATTTTGCCAGTCCCATCATCAAACTGAGTTTGGATTAGCTGGAGAACCGAGGTTGGAAGCATGTACCCGAGATGATAGAAAGCATCTCTTAGCTCAGTATAATTCATCTTTCCGCTCCTATCCCTATCGTAGCTGTCAAATATTGCCTACAAAAAAACACACACATACAATAATAATAATACATTTGAGGCATTTTAAGAACACACTTAAAACAGCTAATGAGATTGATCCACGGAAGAAATAATCACACGGTTGGAAAAAAACTTACACGCCATTGCGCAAGACAATTCCACAACTCAACATACTCCTTAGGACCTGCACATATACAAAACATGGTTTATTATTATTCATCACTAAACATAGATCATCATAACTATTCTCAAAGCTCTTCACTAATCAAAACACATCAAGAACCAATCAAAAAAATCGATTCTAGTTCAATGTTTATAACAGTCTGATTTATAATGAATCTAATCTCTCGAATCATGTAACACTTTGTACCAGTACCACCACCAAAGAAAGAGTGACTCATTTCACACTCTTATTTGAATGTAACACCAATTTTAAAAAAACTTCAATCATACAAACAAAAGCCATTAAAAACTAAAAATAAAGTTTACCAAGACGAAGCAGAGAATCTCCAGGACTCTTATAGATGAACATAAGAAACCTAATCGTTCTGTTACTAATCCCTTGGTAGCCAGAACACAACAACGCTTGCCGGAGCTCCGAATCCTCGAGGAATCCGCTCCGATCTCTATCCGCCGATTCAAAGCTCCTCACAATATCCGGATGCGTTTCCGACGAAAACATCCCGGACCCGGAGGAGGAGGTGAATTGTTGAGTTGGTTGATACGCGTAACGGTATCTGTTTTCACCGTCGTGTTGCTGATGAACGTACGATTCTGGTAGCTCCGGTGCCGAAGGTGCGTAGGCGTTTGAGTACGCCATTCAGTTAGAACTATGAAATGCTTTGAGATGGCCTTTTAAGATTCTCAAATTCTCCAGAGGTTGAAGACGACTGTTTCTGATTCCGCGTGTTTGATAAATTTTAATAGTGTAAGGCTGACGGTCGTGATTTAGGAGAATTAATCTAACGGTGAGATTGAGAGCGTGCTCTTAACTCTTTAGTGCTAGTCAATTTAAATATGGGCTTTTCATATTAATGGGCCAGTATACTAGTATTGGACGGTGAGGATTTAGTAAAAGTAATCCAATGCTCTGAATTGAGCGCGTGCGGATTGCTTTGATCAATTCAATACGGGCTTTTGATATTACTGGGCTGAGTTTGAGTGGGCCGATCTGTCTTAGTTTTTTTTTTTAACATAGGGGGCGGGAAAGACGGCGAGAGGGGGAGAGTGAAGATGGAGTCGGAGAAAGTGGTGGTGGACGAGCTGCCGCTAGCTATCGTGCGCCGTGTGGTGAAGGAGAAGCTGTCGGAGTGTTCGCCGGATTATGACGTTAGTATTCACAAGGAAGCGTTGCTCGCATTCTCCGAGAGCGCGAGGATCTTCATCCACTACCTCTCCTCCACGTATGTACGCCTTATAAAAACCCTAAGTTTCTGAAATTTCGTCGTTTGGGTTCCAATTGAGCAGTTCCAAGGTTGGGTTATTGTTAATGTTGTTTGATTGTTGCGTTTACTGTTGTTAATTTTTGTTTAATTTTTGGGTGTGAATGGATAGGGCAAATGATTTTTGTAAAGATGCAAGGAGACAAACGATGAAGGCTGATGATGTGTTTAAGGCTTTAGACGAAATGGATTTTTCAGAGTTCTTGGAGCCGCTTAAAGCTTCTCTTGAAGGTTTAGTTGTTTGTTCTTGATGAAGATCATATTCTCCTTTTTTCATGGAATGGTTTTGTAGAAATGGTTTAGGTTGTTCATAGAGAGATAGGATTGTTTGTTTTCCCAACCTTAAGGTCGTTTTGTAAGTGAATTATGTTTGGACACTCTGACCTAGGTGTGTCCGTTTTTGAGCTTATGTCTCCTCCTAATGTTGTAGTCCACATGACTGGTTTTCAGATTTTAAGAAGAAGAACGCGGGGAAAAGAGCAGGTGGTGGACCAGCTGCTTCGAAGCCTGCTGGTGGAGCAGCTACGAAGCCCACAGAGACGAAAAAGAGGAAGCAGGAAGGTCCATCAGCGCAGAAGAATGCAAGGAAATGCAAAAGAGATGATGGAGGTAACAAGAATGATGAGGAGAATGAGAATGACAACACAGAAGAAGAGAATGGAAACGATGAGGAGAACGAGAATGATGATGAAAATACCGAAGAAAATGGGAATGGTGAGGAGAGCGAGAAGGAGGATGAGGATGAGGAGAATGAGAAGGAGGATGAGGGAAACAGCCTGGAAGATAATGGGAATGAGAACGACGAGAGCGGCGATGAGGACAATAGCATGGAAGAAATTGGGAGTGAGAATGGTGAAGATAATGACAACAACAACAGCAGCAACAGTAGTGGTGAAGAGGTAGAGGGTGATGAAGAAGATGATTGAGCTCAAGGTTCCTTCATATATGTTTGCAAGGAAAATGTTTTCAAGTTTATGTTGGATTACGTTGTAAGCTTGAAGCAGTGTTTGTGGCCATGAGAATGTCATAGACTCATATCAAATTGTTTTGCTGCTCTAGTGTTAACAGGTTAACAGACATGTAAGTGAAAGTTTTATAAAAGAGTGAAGAACCAATTTTTGCTTAATTATTCATTCTGATTTAGAGATCAAAAAAGCTGGGAAGCTAGTCTAAGAGCAAATTTTACAACAAGAGCAAAAACTCTAAATGGGAAACGTTTGACACGTTTAATATTTTTTGAGTTCGGATGTATAAAAAAACTAAAGGGTCACTTGGCTTTTCACTTCATGTACTCGGTGACACGCTGCGAAATATCATCGAGGAAAGACACAAAGCCCATGGCACTAGCAAAACCGCTACCATCGACGTCTTGTTCTTCTATAAGATAGTTCTCAAAGGCAGTAGCATCGTCTTGTCCTCCTCGGATAAACATCAGTTTTGGTGTGATGCTCCTTTCTTGCTTAACCTTATTTATGGTCTTCCTCAATACACCTGTACGATCAAGTTCATAAATCAACATAACCTGACAGATGTAAAGGTGGTTGAAGTGGATTTCATTTGGCGAGCAAACTTACAGTCTTGAGGAGGAGGGAAAGGTATTGACGGGTCTGCTGTTGATGAGTAGAAGACTATCAAAGTGGTATATGCATCTAGGAAAAATATCGGACTACCACTTGTTATCAATGCCGCACGGCTCAATGAATGACGCGGGTATGCCAGTGTATCCGGTGTTGAATATGACATTAGCGCTGGGTAAATCCCGCAGTGGAGCGAGCTCGGGTCCAACACACTGCGATTTTGAGAAAACAAAAACACAGTAAATCTAGAGGGTTTGATTGTTTGTTAGCTTATACATGGTATATAATAAGGGCTTTTTTGTACTTGTAAACGCAAATGCAGAAATTGACATTTGTAACAATTGCAGTCTAAGATACAATAAAACTCACAACGAGTCATTAGGTTATTGGGATGATTTTACCTGAAAAGGCATTGCAAGTAGATTCTGTAGTCAGGATGAACACCTTCTTCATGAAACCGGAGAAGGGGATTACGCAGTAAGGCAAAAACTAAGCGAGGCAAAGGCTCAAGTTGAGGACATTGTGAAAAGGTGATATCAATCTGAGAACTCATCGACTTGTTTCCGTTTTTGTATTGGACGAGATTGAAGGCATCGTTGTATTGTGCTGTCAGGATTACTAGCCAATCATGAAGCAGTGCCCTCCCTTCTCGGACTCCATCTTCCAGAGAGGCTAAAATTACCTGCAGAGAAATAATTACAAAATTCCATACATAATTAGCAGATTAATAACGGATCCATTTCTTTCACAGGAGCTGGGATAAAAACATGAAATGACATTTACCTTGTGAACAAGCAATGAGAGAACAACTTCATGATCCACACTGTCGTAAATTTCATTGATGTTGCGGGCAGTTCCAAATTGCATGGTTCTGATCCTTAGTCGTCTCTGAAGTGTGTGTTTGCCTCTGTAAAACATAGATTAGATCAAATCTATAACGATACTCTAGAAGATCCACAGTATTGATTAGGATGCATTGCAATTCTGGGCTCTGGCATAGACTGTGTAAAAGTTTACAACAGGATATAAAACGTTAGGGCGGTTTAACGTTTACTATCAACTTTATGCTTTGGCGTGGCCATCGTACTAGTACTCGATTTATAAAAAATTCAATTAAAAGCTTAGCCCCCTATGTTTACCAGTGGCGTACAATCACTACATTAATCAATCAACAGCATGGATATCAACATACCTACTTGACGATGACATTTCAGAATTTGACAATCCCTCGGGAGGGACAACGACTGTGTACTGAAATGCAATTTGCACCACTGGTTGCTCTCCAGAATGTCTGGAAAAGGTAATGATCAATAAGAAGTTAGCATCTTTGAGTGCCATGTCTTTTATCAAACTGGTGACTTCCTCTAAAATGCTTAACTTTTATTCTTCTTGGATTCAAAAATTTAGTACAAGTTTGATAATTCTAAAGATAATAATATCTGATTGCATGTCAGGAAAAGCATGACAATGACTAATCAAGGACCAGCCGCTTAACAAAAGTCTGTGAGTTCATGGGAACAATTTGCATTCATTTCATCACTTCCACCCAATCATAAAAAATTTATAGGAAAACGCAATTGCTGTTAAGTTTACCTGGAAAATCCAGTATTATCTGCAAAATCAAAGTCATAAGCATATGTTGCATATGAATCACAGCAAATGATATGTTGAAGGTTCTCGTACTGTGGATCAGGAAAGAAGTGACCAAACTGCAAAGTACGGCTAAACTGTTAGGTGAAGCAAAATAAAGAAACAGAAAAGATCATTATTTGAACTTTCGTTTCTCTCTAAACCACATACAGAGTTGCCAGGTTTGAATTCAGTTGACGTTCTCAATCTCAAGACGCAATTGAAAGCATACGGCCGGTTAAGCATCCGAAACCTGCAAAAGAACATCATGCAATTTTGTTTTAATTAATTTGGTAACACGTGAAGAAAGCACAGCTAAAGTAAGAAAAAAAAAATGCTGGCCAAGCATCAGAACTAACATGTCTTGGGGAAGAGTTGAATCATCAGTGCTTGAATACAAAAACAGCGATCCACCACTTTCGATGCTAAGGAACTTCAGGGATGCTAAATCTGTGTACTCATTTGTAACTGCAAATAAATCTACGCATACACCTGACTGGACAGCAATGGTGGCCTATAAAAGAGCCGTTAGATCTACGCCCATAGTATATATCCATCTTGGAGACAGAAAATTTTGAAATAAGAGTCTTACTAGGTCTTTATAGAATGGTGTTTGCTCAGGAAGCAAAGCACGATCAGCATCTACCCTTTTACTTGCATATTGTTCACCATATCTACTTGTATCCAGTTGCCCACGTCCATAATCAGGAGGACCAGATAGGAAAGCAAACACCCTAGCTGCACTTATCTCAAGTCAATAAAACACTACCCACTACAACTATGTTGAAATATATAGAGTATAGGCATGCTATATAATTTTACATACCTAAAGCAAATGTATTCCCAAATTCAGATCCTAGATAGTTAAAAAGAGCTTCCATAGCTGTACCAAAGCCTCTACCACCCATCAACACACTATCCAGTCCTTGAGCTGCTTCAGATGATCTCTCCCAGGAAGTTATTGGTCTGAGTGTCTCAAGGGCAGCAGCAATACGATCCTTGCAAGTTTCTACCTGCATGAAGTATACTAAGGGAACTTAGTCTCTTTTCTGGTGTTCCTAGCCATGTGATCCAACAATCACCATGAATCACCAAGGAAGTAGGAAACATGAAAGGCGACGTTAAGAAATGACCATACCGGAGCCAAAAATTGTAACAAGGGCATAACATCCTCAAGTTCTAGTGATAAACTGCCCTCTGCATCAGGGGGAATACATACATTCTTTAGAACTGGTATAGGTCCTTGAACATCATACAGTCCTATTTTGTGGCTGAACGTAACAAGACCAAAAAGAGCCCCTGGACTTAGAGCTGCAATATAGAAAAACAAGAGAGAAAGTTTCACTCTCAGAACACATTCACACAGAAGATGAATGAATCTTTGTCTTTAAATTTTGTATGAAATCACCTTCCAGAGCGGCTAGCAATGCACTTTTTGTATGCTCCAAAAATTCCTCAGAAGCTGTAGATTGAAAAAGTAAGCATGAGCAACACGAAATTCGAAGAAACATTTCAACAAGTAGATGACAGTAATACAATTCAA
This sequence comes from Camelina sativa, assembly GCF_030686135.1. NCBI lineage: Eukaryota > Viridiplantae > Streptophyta > Magnoliopsida > Brassicales > Brassicaceae > Camelina > Camelina sativa. The sequence goes on from NC_141895.1 coordinate 28,908,261, forward strand.
AAGAGCAGTTTGACGTTATAAAAGCAATCATATATGGATTGTTCTTGCGGACATCAAAATGATACAAGAATGAGAGACTAGGACGTACATGAAGTACACAAAACATTATGTCACAAGACCATTCAAACAGAATTTTTTTTGATAAAGACCAGCTGAATGATAATTAAACTCACTTTTCAGTACAATTCGAAGTAAATCTGTACCATAGCATAATATCTCATAGTCATGGCAAAATCACAACATAAGAGACTTGGACATTCACAAAGTACACCACATTATATTCAAAGACCATCCAAACAGAAACTTCATGAGAACCAGAGCTGAAAGATCATACAATTCAACGTTCGGAACAATTCGAGGTAAATCTACTACAGCTAACATGCCCTATTTTCAAAGTCATGGTAAAATCACAACATAAGGAAGCCAAAACTCGATATATACGACAGAGAAACATACAAAAAACCAAGCTAGATTCACAATCTACACCAACTCATAGCACATTGCTTTTGAATACAATCCAAAGTTCACCAACGCACAATTCAACTAAAATCTACACTGATCACAATGAGCTTCAAACACAAGAGAGAAGAAAGAAGACTTACACGAGATATCAATCGCCGCAACATACACAGGCCGCGCTTGAGTCATCTCTTCCTCCGATCCATCCACTAGAAAACAAACAATTTAAGCAAAGAATCAAAACCAATTCCAACAAAAAACAAAGGGATCGGTACAAAGGCGACGTGATAATATACATACGAGGCAACTCAAGATCAATGAAGGAAGAAGACATTTCAGGTATAGACTGAGGATTCGAGTAACGAGCAATAGCATCTGAAGGCAATCCATTGAGAGTTCCGCAAAGCGAGCAACTCCAAGCCCATTGATCAAGCTCACAGTAGGTGTTGAAGTAAGCGTAGCAGTTTTCGCAACGAGGAAGAAGGTGGCCGTTAGATCCGTACGCTGGTCCGATTCCGTTCTCGTCTTTAGCCGCGAATGGTGTTACCGTCAGTCCCCAAGGGAGTCCTGACGCCTCTTGAGCGTCTATATCGATCGGAAAACGCGACACCGTTGCTCGCACGGCCATGTATGTTCTCAGATCTTTCCGATATAGGTGAATTTTTTGATTCTGGTTATTTCCTTTTTTTGAAAGGTTTTTGGAGAATTGATGTGGGTCGGTGAAATTGGATGAGCACAGCGACAATTTGGCGCAGGTTAGCATTTTATGTTATATTCGTCTTCGGCGCATGTTAGTGTAATGATGTGAACTTATTTATAAAGAAGTTTTTAAAAAGGTCGAACTTCGACCGTCGAAGTGATGAGTTCTGATAAAAAGGTACCATTACAGCCTTCCTATTACTCCATGCTTCTTTTGTTTTTGTTTTTGTTTTTGTGTTTGAGGTCACCAGTTCGATCTCCCTCGTCAACATAAAAGTTTTCCAAGTTTTATACAATCACATTAGTAATGTCTTTTCGTCTTTGTAGCAAATAATATCTAATCACTCTTTTAACCCATTTGAAGAGGAAATGTGGTCATTACAAGCTCTCTCTCTCTCTCTCCCTACCTTAATTTAGCTCAATCATAGACTTGGTAGAAGCGCATCAAAGGACACCTCGTATTCACGAAACTGCAAAATAACAAAAACAAGGCTCAGTATATGTGTTGCGAAGAAGCTTAGTACGGGTTTTAACTTTTGGAAATCTCTTAATTCGTTGCAGCATAAAGCCTTTTTTTTTTTTGTATTCATGGTTAAATATTTTAACTGTTTAATCCAAAGTTCAGATCAGGGAATCGACATATTTTAACCGCCTAACTTTCATGATCTTCAGTATATACAGGTGAAAATGATAATGGAAACTAAAGAAACCTGCTTCACGATCTCTTCATATTTAGCGGCTAAATGTTTCACTTTAGCTTCTCCTGACTGTCTTACCTGCTTAATCTTGGCAGTATTGTCATCAACCTGTTGATATATAAAGAACGAAAAAACTTACGGCTATGATAAAGCATCGTGCACAACAGATTCATATTGTTAGATGTTTACAAGGCTACAAGCTATGGAGCAGGAAGCATTACCACAGCTACTACTGATTCCACATCCGTTTGCCTGGCTTCAAGTTCACGTCTTCTGGATTCAACCTCCACGTTTAGGTTATTCAATTGTTTTGTCCAATCATCAAACATGACAGCTTTTTCTTTCTCTAATTGTTTCAATGATTCGTTCAACTGTCCCACTGTTGAGAGAATAGAGAATTACAGCCTCCGTTCCAAAACAAAACTATGAAACAATATCTAAAGAGGAAAGAAATAAAACAATGACTCGCCTTTTCTTTCCCGCTCAACCACTTTCGCCTCAACTGATTTGTCCACTACTCCATCTTCGCTCAACTTAGCTTTAAGAGCTTTGAATTCTTTCTCAACAGCTTTCGCATTGGTTACCTGTAACATCATTAAACAACACACATAAAAAATGAAACACAATTGGAAGGATCTGTGTGTCGCCACATTTATCATACATGGTTCACAATCTACAAGCAATGTAAGAGGAAGGATTATTTTTGCTTGGTCACCTGTTCGTTAATTAATTGCAGTTGCGAAGATGACTTTGAAATTTTCTTGAAGGCCTGCAAAAGACACCCATAGTTAAATGTACTTTGTTACCTCAACATCAAAGAAAACTTTCATGGTAAACGTATTACGCTCAGAAAATGAAAGCCTAAAACAAAAATTCTGAAGTAACAACATAGAATAAGATCTCAATCTAAATAGTGTCCACCTTGGATTCATTCTCATCCACTATACACCAAAATAAATGAAGTTCTTCCTAAATCTCCTTGACAGAATTCCGTGAAGTATGAACAAAGGTGATAGAGCAATAAACACCTAAGACTTGAAATCCTCTTTCTCTAACCAAATGGTAGTATCCGCAGTGACCTAGGACTCGATAATTTCCATTAGTTAACCATCAAGTTGCATAGGATGTCCTAAATGCATTTAGCTACGTGCTAATCAATAAGAGTTAGTATTAGTCTAGATTTTTCATTAGATACCTTTTCATAAACCTCAAGAATGGCAGCCTTTTCCTGGAAAGTTTCCAGTGCTGATTGCTCAGCTTTCTTTGTTTCCCCAAGTACTATCTTCTTCTCTTCTAAAGCTCCCTGTCTCAACATCAATCGCTAAAGCCAGTGCACACAAAATATTATCTTAAGACTAGTGTGCTAGTGGGAACAAAAATATACCTGCAATTTGTCTGGAGATTGAACAATTTGTGAGCGGAGGTTTGCATTTGCTTGGACAGTTTGCACAAGATCAAACTCTGCTTTGGAAATCTGTAGAGAAAAAATACACATGTCAGGACACCTGTCAGATTGAAGCCCGTGCAAATCACCTGATTGACAAATGGTATTTGTTTCTTCACCAACTTAATCAAGGTAACTTCAAAATAAAATAACCCAATAAAGTTAAAGGAAGGAGCTCTCAACAGCACATCATGCTGTTTCTTACCTCGTTATCCATCTGTGTACTCTTCTCTCTCATTTGTTGGAAGGTAGCTCTCAGTGACATCTGCTGATTATTCAGTCCTAATATAGTCTGATTGAGTTCTTCAATGCTCGCTTCTAGCTCTTGGACAAAGGGTAAATCCCTTTCAACGGCTTCATCAAATTCTCCAATCTCTGCATTCAACTGCATGGAGAGACCCATTCAGAAAGAAGAGAAATGGATATCTAATGTGATAGATATAGTTTTTCGTTGCATTACCTGGGCAATCTGTGCCTCCGACTGCTTCCGCTCCTCATCAAGGAGAGTCAACTCCTCAGCCTTTTCTTTTATTTTATTCATTTTTGAATCTCTAGTACATAAAAATAATCATGAGAGCATCAATTTTGAATCACTAGCACAGGAAAGAAGATATGAGAAAACATGAATGCACTAAATCTGGCAGCGAAAGAGTAATAATATGTATTCTCATCTTAAAATGCTAATTTCTCTGTTCCTTACATAAATACTATGTGCATTGCAAAACTCCTAAAAGATACTCTTGTTATTATCTCCAAGTCACAAAAAGATTCACTAGTTACTGTAAGCAAGAAGGCCATACCTGTGTAGAGCATAGTTCACAAATGAACTGATGAAAAACTCGGTCCGGGATGGTTCGGGGCGTATCAGATCCTTGTAATTCATCAGTAATGGACACTCCACCATATCTAGCATATCTTTCACTTTGCAATAGAGATCCGAATATTGCAGTGAGGTGACATGATGATCTGGATTCTCCAATTCCTGCAAAGCCTCAAAATCGACTTGCCCTTTCTCTTCTCTACAACGGATATTTGAAAATTAAAAAAAAATTAGGGGTTTGGAAAAATTAGGGATTTGTAAAGAGGAAATAAAAAGGGGGTTTGGAAGGGAGGGGAGGTGCTTACTCTTTGAGGACGTCGAGATAGATAAGAAGTCTGATGTAAAGCTCAGAGACGAAGTCGAGAGTAGGGTTTTTGAAATCGTCGTCCGTAATGCTCGCAATCTGAGCATCCTTGAGGGCAGTGATGATTTCGGGACGTGATAACCTCGGATACTCGTACGGTGACATTATGCAGTTTCGATTTCTGCTTCTTTTTTTTGTTGTTGTTTGTGTGTAAATGGATTGGATTATTTCGAATGAAAGTGAAGAAGAGCAACAAAGGAAGGTGGCCGCAGTGACAAAAACACGAAGGGAGCGTAAGAGAAAGGAAGAAAAACAAAAAAAACGGAAGATTTTTAAATTTTGAATTTAAAATTAATGGGCCTTATTGGGCCTTTGAGTCTAAACGCGTTTGATTTATAAAACCATCGCGTGTGTGTTATTTTTTTATTTTTATTTATTTTTCTTTTCTCCTTTTTCCCACAATTATGGGCTTTACGGGCTTCAATGTTTTAATGGGCCTATTTTTTAAAGCTTCCCTTACCCCCAAACGAATCAATCCAATCGATGCGTATTGTCGCGTCTCAAAATCAAAATTTCTGAACTAAATTTAGCGTTAGCGTTTGCGTTTGTTGATCCTTGATTCGATTTCTGAAAAGAGAAATGTTCTCTTCAGTTCTGCTTTATCCTTTTTTTTTTCTTCTCTCTGCTAGTCACAGTCAAATTCAGTCATAAGCTACCTTATTCGATTTTGAGGTAGAGAGAGAGAGAGAGACCATGGAAATGGAAGGAAGAAGACGAGAAGTGGTTGTTTCATCTCTGCAATTCGCTTGCTCCGACGATATCTCCACCAATGTCGCCACCGCTGAGCGGTTCGTCTCCCTCTCTCTCACTATCAATCTCTCTCTCTCTCTCCTCTCTCTCTCTCATCTTCCTGTTCGTAATTTAGGGATGTTATCAAATTTTGATATAGGAAGATTCCTCCGTTTGTAATTTCGATTTTGGTATGTATCTGAGAATTGAATTGTTTTACATTTTATGCAGGTTGGTCAGGGAAGCTCACGCTAAAGGAGCCAACATCGTTCTTATTCAGGTAATTCTTTGTTCTTTATACCTGATATAGTGCTATGTTGGACAACATTGATTTGATTTGATTTTCTCAATAGTTTAGTTTCTTATATATTTTATGGATTTTTTTTTTTCACTTTTTCAGGAACTTTTTGAGGGATATTACTTCTGTCAAGCGCAAAGAGAGGAGTTCTTTCAGCGAGCCAAGCCTTACAAGAACCATCCTACCATTGCGAGGTTGTGATCTCGTTTCTTCCATTGCAGTAAAGTGGAATCTAGTTGTATCTACTATCTGGTGTTCTAACGGTTGGAGGGTTTATTTTGACACAGGATGCAGAATCTGGCAAAGGAATTGGGTGTAGTGATACCGGTTAGCTTCTTTGAGGAAGCAAACAATGCACATTACAATTCAATAGCCATCATTGATGCTGATGGTACTGACTTGGGTATTTATAGGAAGTCACATATTCCTGATGGACCTGGTTAGTCAAGTTTCGAGTTGGAAATAGCTTGAGTTATTATTGCTTCCTTTTTTTAATAGCTGAGACCTCTTCTTATCTTCAGGTTATCAAGAGAAGTTTTATTTCAATCCTGGAGACACTGGTTTTAAGGTCGTTTTGACTAAAAGAGAAACATATTTCTTGTCTATCATGTTATTTGGTTCACAAGTTTGATCTCTTATTCCCTTTGGTATGAATAGGTTTTCCAGACAAAGTTTGCAAAAATTGGAGTTGGTAAGATGTTCTGTGCAGAACTCTGTTTCTTATGTTTTTTTTCTTTGTCACTTTGTCTTAACTGAAGTTTTAATGAAATGTCTTGTTCAGCTATATGTTGGGATCAGTGGTTTCCTGAGGCTGCTCGAGCTATGGTTCTACAGGGTGCTGAAGTACTGTTTTATCCCACTGCTATTGGTTCTGAACCTCAAGACCAGGGATTGGATTCCCGTGATCATTGGAGGAGAGTTATGCAAGGGCATGCTGGAGCTAATGTGGTAAGCCATTATTAGGTTTTAACACTTTAATTTTTATAGTGACTTGAGCAATGAAATTTCAGTGCCTAGTTTGTTCCACTTTTTTTCTTCTGATTCTAATTTGCCAAAATGTGCTTCACTTGTTAATTAACAGATTTTTCTGTAATGGTTTGCTAATGAGTGAGGCCATACTTTGGGTTTCAGGTGCCTCTTGTAGCTTCGAACCGCATAGGGAAGGAAGTAATTGAAACTGAACATGGACCCAGTCAGATCACTTTTTATGGAACTTCTTTCGTTGCCGGTGACAATTTATAACAGATTCTGATGATATCAGCAATTTTGAAGTTTCGATGCAAATTTAACAATAAGCATTTTCTTAACAATTTTTCCCAATATTGTTGTTATGATATGACAGGACCAACAGGTGAAATTGTTGCTGAGGCGGATGATAATTCGGAAGCCGTTCTCGTGGCACAGTTTGATCTTGAGAAGATCAAGTCGAAAAGGCAAAGCTGGGGAGTGTTCCGTGACCGTCGTCCAGATTTGTACAAGGTGCTTCTTACTATGGATGGTAATCTCTGAATCTTTTGCTGTTGGAACCTTCGAACTTTTGTTTAAGACAGCACTGGGGAAATCCATTGACAACCATTACTGGCTTAATCTTAAAGTGTAAGCCCAAAAATAAAAGACCAGAATATGGTTTAATACATCTCAAAATTTGCTGTGGCTCTTTCATCTTTCTAGGCTGTCAATTTTGCTTTGCAAACTATTTTTCTGAAAAAAATGGATATGTTTTCATGTAAACACAAATGCATAAGTTGTATTTGGAACAATTAGCCTAAGTTACCTGCACCTTCGATAAAGAAGAAAATAACACAAGAAGAGAGTTCAATCAAAACACACAAGACTGCTAATGACGCTTCCAACTCCAACACCTGTCTTCATGTTTCCTGTTTCTTTTGGTCATTAGTATTCACTTCACTTGATGATATGTGTTCATCAGCAAGCAATGTTTTTATCCCGGATTCTTTGATTGTCTCATCTTCCTTGTCCTTTTCATCAATATCTTCATCTTCCTCTTCTTCAAAAATATACATTTCTTCTTGTTGATTATCTTCAGCTTCACTTATGTTATCACAAGGGTCGACATGGGAAGATGCAATTTTCCTCTCTCTGAGTGTTTTGTCTATGAGGTTCCTCAGCAAGTTCATCACTTGCACCGCATACATTAATGCAGTTAAAGGATCTGCCATCTGCAATAAACCCAAACAGTTTGTGGATTAGAGGCGTGATAAGTAGCTTTGATGCATTTTGGTATTAGCACTATGATTGAACTGACATTATTTTCTTAAGATTAATGTGAGTAGAGAAAATAGGAAAATCCATTGAAAATTGTGATGCAAGTGTAGGGGGTGCAAGAAGTGACCTGTGACATGTTGGGTGCAAAGACTAAAGCAAGGTTACGTGAGGTCATCTTGTTGACATCTTCGAACTCTACAAAATCAGCCATCAGATTGATTGCCCAATTCAAAAGAGAAGCTTCCGTTTGCGGCAAGAGTCTCACAACCTTCACAAAATCCTCCTCTGACTCACACTGCATCACTTGTTGAGATGGCAGAGGATCAAGTATCCCTCTCGGTAATTCTCTGAACCATGCCTTTATAAGTCCTGCGAGACAGTGAATATCAACGCCTTCTGGTAGGACTCCTTTGTTTAACTCTTCTCTAATAAACTCTTCCTCACTGTTATCTCCTGTGATTCTGAAAATTCCTTCCACCTGCAAACCTCCTTGATCGTATAGCCGGCTTTGTAATAGCGTGAGTATAGTTGGAACACAATTCCCTCTCGAGTCGTATGATAATTGCATTGACTCTGTAGAAACCCCAAACACTGTTGCACTGCAAACCCGCAAATAGATAAACAAATCATATGAAGCAAGAACATCACTTGGAAATGGATTTCCATCACATTGTTTTCAAAGATTCATGATCATGTCTCTTAGACTGCATTAGATATTTAGATTACATTACACTTATATAGTAAATGTGAAATGGATTTAGGACACAAGTTGAATCCTTTTTAGGATTTGTAATCATATATTGAACTCGGGTCAATTTGGGCCATGACGATGATTGAATCACTTCTTGCATCGGTATATTGTGATAGCCTGATAGGATTCTAATTGTTTTGAACGTCAAAACGAACATTACATTTTGCGTTTGACATGTTATATACTTTAAATAATCTTCTTTAAATTTCAAATGCAAAGACATGAAGCAAAAATAATAATGTCATACGTTTGAACACAATTCACGGTTTACATTAGAATAAAGAAGAAGCTCAACCTTGCACTAGGGGGCTTCTTGGGCACGTCGGGCTCGAATTCAGAAGGAAGACCAAGAAAACCATCGAAGCGATCGTATGTTACATGAGCCACGTGACAGATATTGGTTGGGCGGCCAATGTCCATGGATTGCCGTTCGCTATCCTCCGCCATTATATCTCTCGAGAAGCAACGAGATAGCTCGAAGACGACTCGACCAACTGACGCGGAGCTGCCGAACCGCGAGAGTTCGGGCTTGCCGCGCCTTCTTACTCGCGCTATCTCTCCTTCACAGCCACGTTAAAAAAAAAGATTGTGCACACGGTTTCTTGTTCTTCTTCTTTTATGATTGTGGTTTTTACTTGGCAATGTCAATGCGCGATAAGCAAGGGTGATATTGGAATGTGATTGTCATGGCCAGCGACGAAACGGGCTTACACGTACACAAAATGTTGCGGACAGATTGAAGTGGCGGTGAAGAGAAATGGTTAAGAGTAAGGTAGAACGTGGGAATCACTACTTTGAAAGACTACTTAATATGTTTTTTTCTTTTCTTCTTATAATAAGATACAAACCACACGGTTCTAAACCACGTACGATTGGGAAGTTTATGTGTGGACTAGAATTAAATCTTTATTTGATAAACAATAACATATAACTATATAAGTACATATGTATGTAGTGTGTTTCTTAACAAATTTTTGAAGCTTCAAAATTTCGAAGACATTTATAAATCGCATGAAAATTCTCATCTAAACATTGAATCGTATCACATTGCCTCCATGGCTTAAACTACTTAGCCATCCATGATCCATCCTCCTATTATGGCTAAGTTCCTCATTGCATTCACGTGATCATAACTTAAATTATGATAGTTTAATTGATCATGACTCGTTCTCCGATCATTCACTTGATCTGAACCAAGTCGTTCAGTCATTTCTTTGGACTTCTTTAGAGTGGAGATCCACATTAATATGACTCAATCATCCATTTCCTAGGACCTAGGCTATCTGACCATTCCAAAGTCCATTCAGATTAAGTGGATAAACTATATTTTTTGGTCCATTCATCATCTAGTCCTTAGTCGATTTATAACTCGACTCCCAAACCAACATGTATTTAAAAAGCCACAAAGATGTTAGATCAGTCCAAGCCAATTAAGTCTGTTCCTCGTGGCCAAAACCATTTCAATGGTTATCTTTGGCAATTTCAAAAATATAAAAATGGAAATTTCATAATCACTTTTTAGTTAATGAGGTTTTTGAATGTGGTATTCTAAACAAGTACGTGTGGCCATCTTTGGTCGTACCGAGGTTAAGTTGGATCTGACACACATGAACGTGTTAATTAATGAAACAAGAGAAATTAAGAAGAGAGTAGTATTAGTTTTAGTGTTTCAATGATCTTTGCTGTAACCTGAGGGGTGAGATTTAGAAGAGACAAAACTGTTATTGTGCATGTGCACTATGCTGCCTCTTCGCTTGTCCCCTTCTTCTCCTCCACAATATTCCTTCTTTGCTTAATTTAATCGTAATATAATTAGTGATCATTTCAATTAGATGATAATTCATTGTTACACCCATTTTATATATATCTGGATCTATTCCCTGGTACTCCCTTTCAAATGACCACGAGGGCCAATGAAAGGTGGTTTCTTTTAATTCATTTTCTTGGAATCTTTCGTTGAAAACTAGAATTCTTTACAACATTTTAAAGTGGTAGATGTGTTAGTCAGACGATGATCAAACGTCGTGCATCTTAACATATAGTTGACACATAATCGAATGTAAATATATTAGTATATAATCAAATTAAATAGTATACACACTTACATTTATATTAATGTAAAATGAAATTACATTTAACTATACTAGCTTTTTAAAAAAAATCAATAAATCTTTTTGAAAGAAAATTAAAATAAATAACAATAAATTTGAAAACTAGTTCATATATCATGGTTTTTGGCTCTACAAATTTATCGCATTTTCACCCATAATCAAGTGTATAAAGACATAAAGTATGTAATCGATATTTACTAACGAGTTTCAGATGGAATTAGGTTATATTAAAAATTAATTTTCACAAAACAAACTTTCGGGTTTGTAGTATATATGCAACGGTTAATAACGTTACACTTAATTTACGATATCTCATACTCTTTCTGTTATAAATTAAGCGTCATTAAATATTTAAATGCACATATTGAAAAACAAATTATAATATAATAAGAAAAATTATTTTTGTTTGAGATAATATTTGTTTTTAATTGTTTTATAAATCTTTATATGTCTTTTTTAAAACTAATTATTTTAGAATATTACAATTTTATATTGTTTGTTTGTTGTATTTGCATTAATAATTTGTGAAATATGAAGTAGTAATTTTAATATTATAAATGTGAGCAAAAAAAAATTATTCATTTATCAAATATATAAATTTAGTTTTACCAACCCACCAATGTGAAAATTAAAACAAACATTTTTTTTTCCATAGATTGAGTAATATATTTTTTTTATTCAAAAAAAAAAAGAGTAATATATCTTCGTTTTAAAAAATTAAAGTCACAACATATGCAGAAATATTTTTGCATATTTATTAATCATAAATATTATATGAAAACTCTAAACAATTTGTAAATAAAATAAAAGAAAGATGATAGGAGAATCATAATTTGAAATCTTACCTATTAATTTTTTATTTTTTAACTAATAGTTATCTGTCTTTTTTTAAATCTTACCTGTTAATTTTTTATTTTTTATTTTTTTTCAAGTACAAATTAGTTTTAATTAATTTTTTCTAATGGCAATTGAATGTAATTTTTTACACATTTTAAGGTTAGTTTCCTATTTGTACTTCCTAATTAATATAGTAGGATGAAAATATCATCATTGGCCATACATTAAATAGGTGAAGATAAACGTTCTAAAATATTTATTATAAATATAAAACAACATTTATTTGAAAAGTTTAGGTTATAAAACAACATTTTATTTAAATTGAACGGAGTAATTAACAATTGAACATCAGTTTACACTATCGAAAAATATATTTGACGTGTTACCAACGAACTCTCATCGGTAAAGCAGTTGGAAATTACCGACTCTTCTTTGATGGATAATAGTCACTGACTAAACAATTTACTATAATGGGTTTTAGGATGTAACTTAAACTACGTTTCGATTATTATTGTTATTATTTTTTTGTGGTGATTGAAAACAGAAAACTTACATCATTTTTTTAGGACACGTAAAGTATACAGTAGAACATTATTAGTTATGCAATACAAAACTTACACCCATTTCTTTTCTTTACAAGTAAATACTTTTCTAAAAATCTTACCGGCATTAGGCATATACCCTATTGGCCCAAGTACCTAAAAGTAGGACAAATATCAATATGCAGATATATATATGACGAGCGAAGTCCACTAAAGAAACAGAACATCACATCATGTCTTCCTCTCGAACACAACCCTCGTCTTCTTCCAGTACTTCTTCAGTTTGGCAACTCCAATACATGAAGGTCCACTTCTTCACCAAGATTCGTTGCCTTTTGAAATCCAAAGCATCCACCCGCAAACGCAACGTTCAAGCCTCACCTGAAAAATCAAGAAACCATCAAGATTCCGAGAAGGTGGCGGACCTCCCGGAAGCAGTAGTATCAAAGCAACCAGAAGATGAGAATGAGGAGGTTGTGTTGCAGAGAACGGTGAAGAAGCTTCACTTCGGAAGCTGGGAAGAGAAGAAGAAAGCTGCCATCGAGATCGAGAAACTTTCCCGAGAAGACAGGAAGACTCGGAAGCTGATGGCTGAGCTCGGTGTTATTCAGGTTCTTGTTTCTATGGTGGCTTCTAATGTCTCCGGCCATCAGAGAGCTGCCGTCAATGCTCTTATTCAGCTTTCTCATGGAACCTACACGTAAGTTCTTTTTTTTTTTTTTTTTTTCAATTTGGAATTTTACTAATTTAATCAAATTATCACCTTTGATGCATGTGTATATATATTGTCAATATTCGTCCAATTTAGGAGAACAAATACAGTTGATGTTAAATGTTAAAAGAATTTTTAATATTATTGTATTACTCTTGGTTTTTGTTTGATGTGTATGTATGGTTCTTGTCAAATTACACCTTCTTGTGTCTTGCTTTACAATCATTTAGATAGACTTTCATTTGATTTTTAATCAACTTGCATTTTTAGCTTTATCCAATGGTGACTGGATTATTGGATTTAGGTTTAGACTTTATACCAAATTATATATTGGATTTACCTTTTTTTTTTGGATTAATGTCCTTGGCTATATGTGAATTTTCGAAGATGATTAGAGTTAGAGGTTAGTGGTGGTTACAACTTACAATATATCATATTTATACCAGGAAACTATTAAGAAACATAAAGAGTTTGAAAATATATAATGAAGGTTTCGGATATAGAAAAACATAAGGTCATAAAGTCATCATAGGTTGACAAAATTATCCACTAGAGTGATTTTATACCCGAAACTAATTCTTTTACTAAAGTTGATGTTATGCCTAATTTTCTTCATTCACTAAAAGTTCAATTTCTTTTTGTCAACAATTTTTTTTTTGTTTGGTCATAGTTTTGATTTTGAAACTAATGCGATCGATAATTATAACCAAAAATAGTGGATCCTACCGTAGCGTCTAAATTTGCCTTTATGAAGTACGCACGACGTTTCCCTCACGTGCCTTTCTTTCTCTGATTTAATTTGGTCAATATTGATTGTTACATAAAGGTAACACTATCACCTTATGGCTTGTACATATATAGGTGCCATATCACTAACTCTATAACTCTAAAAGTGAATTTTTTTTTTGTTTGTTATAGTTTATCTGCAAATCATTTTCGTGTCAAACTTCAGTATCTGAAAAAATACATTATACATGTACCTATATAACTTAGAAAAATACAAAGAATATAGACATTAATTAATTAGAGTTTGGAAAGCTTTGGTGGCAATCCACTAAGAAATGGATGACTATCTATTGGTCAGTATTGCAATATACAGTATTCATCTATTTCTTAATACTAATAAACAAACAATAAATGTGACATTATAGTCTAATAATGAATGTTAAAATAAATTTTTAAGAAATATTAATTCCGAGTGCGTCGGAACTCGGAAGAGTCGAGAGACAATTCACGTTAGTTGACAGCCCATTAGTGTATGTATTATCTCTAATTGGCCATTAATTGACCATTCATCTATTAGAAAAGTTGAAGATCATATTCCACTGACTTCTGCCTAGTCTATGTGTCTAACTAACTCCATACATATAATATAACATACATCTTGTTATGTTTATATAATTCGAGATGTATAGCAAAGACTAGAGAAGTTAGCAAAAAGTTGAAACGGTGCAAAGAAAAAGTCACTTGTACTTGAATTGAAATTGATTAAAATGTACTTGTTAAGAAAACTTTTATAACTTAATCAATGTTACTTGAGTTTCTCAAAACTTTATCTCTTCTTGATTATCACACTTCTTTTAGAAAATACAAGGCTCTAACAAGAGGTGTAAGAGAATACTTTTGCATTAATCGAATTAAAAGTTTGATTGTTCTTTTTGTATGATGTTGCAGAGAAGATTTATCTGGAGAAATTAGAAGATTTGTTTAATACTTCCGTTTAACAAATGAACCTTAATTATAAATCACAATATTAAAAGTCTGAGCATCTTATTTTTCTACTTTTACTTCAGGAACAAGGCACTGATGGTGAGCGCCGGAATATGCTCAAAGCTACCTAATGATGTTGAAGTTCTCGACCAATCAACAAGACATGGCTTCACGGAGCTTCTGCTTTCACTTTCGTCTCTAACAATCACACAATTACCAGTAGCTTCGTCACGGATTCTACCGTTCTTAATGGACACAATGAACTCAGACTCAACAGACATAAAGACCAAAGAGATATGTCTAGCCACCATAAACAATCTCTCTCTCGTGTTGGAAAACGCAGAGCCATTGGTCTTAAGCAGGGCAGTGAAGACACTCCTAAGCCTAATGTCAGCTAAAGACTTGTCAGAGAAGGCACTAGCGAGTCTAGGGCAATTGGTAGTGACTCAAATGGGTAAAAAGGCAATGGAGGAATGTTTGGCTGTGCCCAAAGATTTGATAGAGATATTAACATGGGAAGATAAACCAAAATGCCAAGAATACTCGGCATATATCTTGATGGTATTAGCTCATCAGAGTTGGAGCCAGCGCGAGAAAATGGCCAAGTCAGGTATTGTGCCGGTTCTTCTTGAAGTGAGCTTACTTGGGAGTCCTTTGGTTCAAAAGAGGGCGGTGAAACTTTTGCAGTGGTTCAAGGATGAGAGAAATGTACGGGTGGGTCCTCATTCGGGTCCACAAACGGGTTGGGCGAGTCCTGGGATAGGATCTCCAATGAGTCCGAGGTCAGGGCAAGAAGGTAAGAAAATGATGAAGAATCTTGTGAAACAGAGTTTGTACAAGAACATGGAGATGATAACTCGAAGAGGGAATGTTGATATGGAGAGTGAAAGTTGTAGGCTTAAGTCTTTAATCATCAGCACAAGCTCTAAAAGCTTGACTTATTGATCTTTAGTTTTGTGTTCTCATATTGCTATATAACGTGATTAGTGAGTGTCTTGCTCTGAAAACAGAAATATTTAAACAAGGGAATAGAAAATAGGGAGAAGCAAGAAGTGGAATTGCTAAATATGAAACGCTTTTAGAGTTCCATACTAGAATTAAACTTGATTTTGGATCAATCATATTTGTGGATCCATGATCCAATCTAGTTCATTTGGTTACGGTATGAGAGATAGTTGATAATCGATGAGAACGAATAATTTAGATATAAAAATTAGAGAGAAGTTCAGAAAAACTTTCAAATTGAAACATTTTCCCAACTAAAGTCTAACTTTACTTAAATAAATCTTCAACTCGTCAAATTTAAATTCAAACAATGGTACTAAATTAAATTACCTTCTTCCCCTGACCTCAGGCTCATTGGAGATCCCATCCCAGGACTCACCCAACCTGTTTGTAGTAGAGTTTACAATGGAGTTCAAGAAGGGGTACCAAAACATAATTTCTCTATTGATCAATATCAAACGTAACGTGAGAAAACCATAAATCTTTATAATTACTACTTATAATAATAAAATCTAACTCACAATTCATGATGGTATGCAGACTAGTAGACGATAAAATTAACAAAGCAAAAACTTCAAAATCAATTAAAAGAAAATAAGGCCTTAAATATCAAGACTCGAGAGAAAGAATTAGCAAAACAAAAACTGTAGCGAGAGTAAGGCCACTTGCCTTAGGGAGCACTTCAACCAATTACACCACTAACATTATCTACATCACAATAACATTGCAACTAGTATTTATAAGAGAGTAGGGCCACTTGATAAAATCAGTTATTGCATTATGGAGTTACATGATGGGACTTGAATAACAAAAGAAAAAAATGGATCTTAAAATATTTTTCTCTGAAAATTTGGTTATGAAAATCACTCAATATTCTACATTTTAATTGGACGCATTTACGAAATGTTGGTGCTTGCTTGTTCTCATTGTCGAGCGCATGGTACTACAAGATAATAGAAAACAGTGGATCAAGACCAAAAAAAACAAAGCCTCGTAAAAAAATAAGCAAAAAAACGAAGAGTAAACAAAAAGTACTCTTTCTGTCTTTCATTCATTGGCTAAGATTTTTGGGTCATTCTACGTTGAAACGGTAAGAGAGATTTCCTTCCATTCATTGGCAAAAAAAAATTGGTCAAAAAAACAAAGTTATTGATTCCAATATCTGTATTATAGTAGGCTGTTTTGGTTCTATTATAAGATCCAATAATATGAATTATTCTTGGACACTCATACATCACATCTAAACATTTTAGGGAGATAAGATTTGTGAGACTCCTCACCTTCTTCCAATTTTATACTATTAACAAGGAGTGAACACGAATGGACATCTTGTAGTTTTTTTGGATGTTAATTTTCTAAAGGAATATTTTCAAAAAATATCAACTTTATTCCATAGAATACCACAATGTTCCCAAAATACCATTTAAGATTTGGGTTTTCAAAACTACCATAAAACTAAATCTAACCATTTAATCTTCTTAAACTATAAAAACTAAAAAATGTACTCTAAATCTAAAAGAGTACATCCAAACCAAAAAATAATAATTTTTTAAACCTTTAAAATTAATTTTCATATTTTTGAAAAACCAAAATTTTTAATGTATATTTGGAATATTTAATTAATAGTGGTATTTTGAGGAAACTCTCTTTTCTAATCCATATTTCGTTTGGAGCTATTTGTATATCTAGTATTTTTGATGTTTTGTTATAATAGGATATTTCAAAGAATAATTTAAACTCGTTTGATAAATATTAGTATTTTTTTGATTTTCTTATGTTTCTTAATTTTAAAAGATAACAGTCTTATATTCTTAATTTTATGGAGAAATCTTTTTAAAAATTGGTACGATATAACATAAATATGTGGCAATGATATGCATATTTATCTTTCTATAGATATATACACATATATATATTTTTTTATTTTTTTCAAACAAAGTTTTTTACTGAGTTGTTGACCGTTTACTTTGAGTCAGTCAGCATATAAAAACAGAATCTAACGTAATTATAAAGAAAGATCGCAATTTGTTGTCCCATGTCATTTGGTTAGAACATTCAAACCACACACTCAACATCCCACCACACTCTTCACAATTTCTTATATAAGACCATTTTGTCATTCATGCTTCTTGGCAAACCAAGTAACATAACCACAACATTTGTAATAAAAAGAGTATTTTATTGATACTATCTTTAAATTTTTGCGCCCATACATTCCATACATATTACCCTCATGGATATGGCGTCAAGTATTTTCATCTTCATTCTAACTATTATTTTGTGTTACAAGACTTCGGTAGCCACATCTCGTGGTGGCCTTTTTGAAGCTTCTGCCGTGGAGAAACATGAGCAATGGATGGCTCGATTCCATCGTGTTTACACCGATGAATCCGAAAAAAGAAATAGGTTTGCTATATTCAAGAAGAATTTGGAGTTTGTTCAAAACTTCAACATGAACAAGAACATCACGTACAAGTTGGATGTCAACGAGTTCTCTGATCTCACCGACGACGAATTCAGGGCAACACACACAGGACTAGTTGTACCGAAGAGTATTACCGAAATTTCAGCATCAAATTCCGAGAAAACGGTGCCGTTTAGATATGGTAACGTTAGTGATACCGGAGAGAGCATGGACTGGAGACAAGCGGGGGCCGTTACACCCGTTAAGTATCAAGGCCGATGTGGTAATTTTTAATTCTTTTGTTTTTTTAACAACATACATTATTTGGTCTTGACTCTTTACATCATTACTTTTTTTTTTTTTTTTACATGAAAGTGTATAATAAATTCATGGTTTTAATAATACTAAATTTTTGAAACCGGAACAGGAGGATGCTGGGCGTTTTCGGCGGTGACGGCAGTGGAAGGTATCACAAAGATTACTAAAGGCCAGCTCGTATCGTTATCCGAGCAACAACTCTTAGATTGTGATAGAGACTACAACCAAGGATGTCGTGGAGGGATAATGTCGAAGGCATTCGAGTATATAATCAAAAACCAAGGCATCACCACCGAGGATAACTATCCATATCAAGAATCACAACAAACTTGCAGCTCAGCAACTACCCAATCATCGTCTTTCCGTGCCGCTACAATCAGCGGATACGAAACAGTTCCAATGAATAATGAGGAAGCCTTGTTACAAGCGGTGTCTCAACAGCCTGTTTCCGTGGGGATAGAAGGCTCGGGGGCTGCGTTTAGGCACTATTCGGGTGGGATATTCGATGGAGAGTGTGGGACGGATTTGCATCATGCGGTCACGATTGTTGGTTATGGAATGAGTGAAGAAGGGATTAAGTATTGGGTGGTGAAGAATTCATGGGGGGAAACTTGGGGAGAAGATGGTTTCATGAGGATCAAGAGAGACGTGGATGCACCCCAAGGAATGTGTGGTTTGGCGATGCTTGCTTTCTATCCTCTTGCTTGAATACATGTAGATTGATTTGTGTGCTTGAATTAATTGCAAAAACTCAGATTAAAAAATATAAATTCTTAATTAATAACATTATGGTCCCCAATCCCCATGTTTTCATATGCAAATGGATTGACTTTTTTTTGAACTTACGTAAGCGCCGAAGAAAACACTCAAGAGTTCTAACAAGCAATGCAAACCAGTTCACTAGATTCCCAAAAAAACTTTAACAAACAACTACAATGAATAAAAAACGATCATAAAAAAATGGTTCGGAATATATTCAAACACTTGCATGGGCATCGAGAAACCAATAATTTAGATCACGAAAAGTATGCAACAAGATATAACCCTGATAATCATCAATACATCACTAATCTATTATACCTATATATATTCCAATACAAATACTACTCACACAGAATGTATAAAGACATGAACAAAAGATAACAAAGGACATGACTAAAATAAAGGAATTAGGAAAGAGAATGATAGAAAAAATCTTCTTTAATTGATAAGAGAAGTGAAAATCTTCATTTCAAAGTGCTTAACTATGATAATGGAATCCGAAATTCAAACATACAAAAAGCTCTCACAAAAATCATGAAATTGGCAGGCTCGTTGGGTTTCTCAGATGAAATGACGACCGACGAAAAAAATGAGATGTGGTACGGGTTTATGACTGACACTAAAATTTCAATGAAAGATTAGTATTGTCCGTGAAAGACATTAAATTTTAAAAATGCGCTAAAAAGTAAAAAACCAAATAGTACTAGAAGTTCAAATAATTTAGTTAAAGTTTCATTCTGTACTTACCTACCTTTTTAGACATATATTAGCTTCCATTTTATGATTTTGTGAGGGGCTATACATTTGTTGGATCTTAAACTTTTGAGGACCCTAGCTGTATGCATGAACGTTTCATTATTATCAGTTTACCATTTGTACGTAGCTTAACACAAACCGATCAACACATGTACATTGTACAAGTACGTTACCTAACACAATTATTATATTAAACAAAAGATTTCAACTATAAAAAAAAAATGTAAAATTTTGAGTCTAATAAATGATAACTAAACATGCCGTGAAGATGAACAATGCTAAAGAATATTGAATTTGGACACCATCGCTTGGAAATCTGCCACCTGGAACTACGGGAACTTGTTGTCCTCCACCTCTAGTGTTCCCACTATTTCCGCTACCGCCTCCACTATCACCATCCTCTACATCACCACTACCGCGACCGCCACGGCCTCCGCCAACCCCTCCGCCACCCCCTCCACCTTTGCCACCCTTATTTCCTCCGGATCCACCACCGCCACCACGGTTTGAGCTTCCTCCTCCACTTGCTCCACCTCCGCGACTTCCTCCACCACTACTGCCTCCACCTGAAGAACCACCTCGACCGCCACCACCACCGCCGCTGCTACCACCTCCACCGGCTAGCTGTCTTCGCACAAAATCACTAGGAAACGACATCGTTTCTACAGTAAAGTGATCATGACGTTTTAGATCAATAGATGAGAGAGAGGCTTGATCAAGTGAACCAACGGTTTGGATTTGCGTATGAATGAGGAGGGATAGGAGGAATATATGAAACATTATGTTACGCCTTTGGACTTCCATTTTGTATTTAAAAAATCTTACACTTCAAACGTTATGCTACGCCTACGCCTCTATTTATACGATTTTGAGTACGCGTGTCTGTGTAGTAAATCGTTTTATGACTTGACCCGCTCGTTGAATTTTACGCAAGCGACTTTCAAAAGTTTAAGCTTCCTTGCTTTGATTGAACTTTTACTAATTAGGATAAAACTTGACTTTTTTCTCTTGCGTCTATAATTTGGTTTTGTTCTTTTCACAGAATATTCTATTTCTGGTTTGTCGTTTTAGATTTAAATCGTCGCTTTTAAAAAGAACGTTTTCGTATAGAGCTTAATGTGACATTGTGACAATAGACTTTGTCAACTCGTTTGACCAAGTAAATTTACGTGTAAATTACACAATAGATTATGATAATCAACTCGTTTTATATAGGATAACAGTTGACAACATGACCATGAGGTTTCCTATTTTCCTATTTAAAATTTACCATCTATTATTCTACGTCAAACAGAATTTGATTTCAAACATGTGATAAAGTAACACATTCGATAATAAGTATCGTTATGTTTCTCATGTATGGCATGCATTTACTTCTTAATAGCTCTTTGGTTATTCAGATTCGAAAATTTATGTCTGTGAATAACGTGCTAAATAAATAAAACAGACAATTCGGAATTTTGTATTGAAAGTAAAATACTTTTTCATCTATACAGTATTTTTTTTGTAACTCTTTGGTTGGAGCCATGCATATACGGTTTTAGAGCATGTGCAGAGCATGTGACTGTTAAAACTTAAAACTGTGTGGCAATGGCGTTTTACTCAGGTAAGAGGCTAAGAGCATGTGACTAGTAAAACTGTGTAGCAATGTTGTTTTACCCAGTATGAAAAGTGGATCAGTTCACTTTTATTCCCTCGGATTCATATTAAATATAATTTATGGATTTTACACATTAATTATAAAAATAATTATATTTTTAGTTTTATCTATTGTACAATTGTTTTTCTTGGTCAATACATTAAAACAATAAGGATAAAATTAGAAATCTTACCAAACATATTTACACTAAATGTACAAAACAACATTTGTCAGGAAACTAAATTTTAAGTAACTACTCTATATTTGAACTTTGAAGTATAGTTGAATTACTAAACAACCTGATTTAAACAAAATTATACAAATTTTAAGAAAACAGGCTGGGGAATGGAGACTGGTCCTACTAGACGTTTGAACCTACTAGACAAATATGATCTGCATTTATTTGGTCATATCTTAACATTAAATATCAGAACTATTATATCGCAAATATGGGGTACTTATTTTGGTTTTAACACTCATAGTGATATCAGATATTTAACACTATTATATCCCAAAGCATGCATGCTGCTAATCACTCACGTAACCCCTCTTTCGGGCTACCGTTGATGGGCGTCCACCTCTTTTTTGTTCTTGTTTCATGTCCCGGTTTCTCTTAGGGGAGTCTCTAGATTCAGTTTGCTTCATCTTCTTGGCAATATCTATAGTCTCATCACGTAAAGTTTAATTAATCGATCCAATTAATCTCAAATGTTTGATGCTTCCATGTTTTTTGATTTGGTATGAGACCATCCTTTTAGGTTGAACTTCATATACAATCCTAAAATGTCATTTCCTAAATGATATAATGATATTTACATTCTTATAATAAAACAATGCGACAAAAACCCATAAGGAGAGAGCCACCGACGGTGAAATGACAATTGCATGAAAATAGATTAAGGAGTACGGTGGAACGAACGCAACAATTTATTGCTCCTATTAAAATCATGTTGACTATTTTGCATACTCGGACTTCGCTTCTTTATTTAATTCTTGTGACAACTATAATACTGTTTCCCACAACAAATGTTTACTCTATATCATTCGAATACTTTTCATATGAAGAAAAAAAGTTAATATTTTTTTTCCTGTTATATGCTTTTGTCAATAAGATTAATCAATAAGATTAGAAAGTTTTATGTTTTCTATCGATGACTTGCAATCTTTGAACAACTTGTACTATTAAAACGTTAATTAGGACCAACAAAGTTTTATTTGCGTCAAAATTTTCTTAACTTATCAACTGACTAGAATTCCCATAAATTCTCATATACCGATAAGATTTTAGATACACGTTCATTTAACACCAAGCCAACTACCATGCTCGTTTTCTGGGACCCATTCAGTAATGAAGCAATTGTAAAACTTGTGACTGTCCTTGTATCGTTAAAATATCTCTTTTTTTACTTATATATACACACACATCTTCTACATTATGTATTCCTCAAGTGATCTGTGCCTTCTCCAATGGCTTGGCAGTTAAATTTCTTATCTTTGTTCCTTTTCTCGTCAGCTCTCTCATCTTGCCTCGTGGTATATGCTTCACACGCACACGTCGAAGGAAAAGTCTCTTGTTTCGACTGTCCCAGCGATTATGATTACTCAGGTAATTTCAACTCTCTTATGACTATCGTTTTACTAGTACACACTTATCTATACCCAAAGCACTTTTGACTAGACTTTATATCTTCGTCATAGGGATTACGGTCAGGGTTAGCTGTAGCCATATAAACACACGTTTTACCGTCACAACTGACAAGAAAGGCGAGTTCATGTCGGAACTTCCCTCTAGGGTAAAATCGAACTGTGAAGCGGAACTCCAAGGAAGCTTCAAGCAACTCTATGCTTCCAAAAATAACGTTAAGTCGAAGATTGTTAAGCTCGAGGGTGACAAATATGGTCTCTCTTCAAAGCTGATCTTCTTGAAGTCATGCCCAAGAAGCCTCGGCTCTTTTGGTTCATCCAAGACCGTTGATTTTCCTGTTCCTCCCGAGTGGGGGTTGGCTCCTACCAGTTATTACGTTCCTTTCTTCCCCATCATCGGTATCCCATAAGACGCACCGTTTATTATCTTTATATGGTGTCGTTCATGTAATATATAATATAATATATGTGTAGAGCCATGTAACTATATAAGCTGTTCTTTTCAGGTCCATGCTTGAACTGAAGTTTGTGTGTTATCTTAGTGTCTGAAGATGGTTTATGTTGTCCTTTATGAAGCATAATTTAATGTGAAATTATTTAGGATTTGTGTTTACATTTTTTTTCAAAAGTTACTAATAAGAAGATGAGACCAAATTACTAATGAGCTATAGACAAAGACGACAATACCCCTTCTCGTTGCAACATTTTTCGTACAGACAACCACCATATGACTCTTATGTGTTCATTTAATTAACACCAAATTACGCAAAAATCGTCTGGCTCTATCCGAAGCTTCTCAGTGCTTAGAGTATCAACATGGATTCTAACAAATCTCCTTGAATTTTTTCTCGGAATTTGGTCGAAAATTGCTCAAAAAGTTTTAGTTACTCTTACTCACAAGATATACCTCCTTGCAAATATTGGATAGTATTATATAATCTTTTTTTTTGTTGTTGGCTCGCTTCATGTGTTTCCATCTTCTAGATGACTTAAACTTTGGGTCAAAAATGTTTCGTATTTCTTCAGATAATAATACAAATTAAACAAGGAACATGTTTTCTTTATCATACAATTTGCTACTAAACCATACGAATATGCTATTCATTATCATTTCAGAGAGGGGTCGAGTAGTGTTTGGTAGATATTGAGTCTGATTTATGACTCTATTTACATATATATATATATTAGAGCAGTTAAGTATAGAGCTGCCAAAATTGGTCTCATGGAATTCAAGTTTGAACTTTAATTAAAAAAAAATATCAACATAGTGTACTTGAGGTTGAATATCTTAACACAAGATTTCCTTTCGTTGTTAAATTATTTAGAAAATGCGGGCATAGATAACACTTCAACTCAATGTATGGCATACCATTTAAAGATATCATAGACGGAGCTCCATTGTAACATTTTATGAACAACCAACTATAAAACTTTATTTATTTTTACCACATAATATGCAGTACCATATGTAGCTTTAACTTACACATCATCTGTGATAGAAAGCCTTTTTGGCCATAATTTAGGAAATATCTATAATTGTAACTTGTTTCTCTAATTGCTTACATCTATAGGACGCAATACATATGCATATGGAGGCGGAGTACCGTATCCACCTTGTGGAGGCGATGGAGTAGTAGGTGTTGGAGGCAATTGTATTGGTGGTGGTTTTACCGGAGGGCTGTATGTTGGTGTTGGAGGCACTTGTACTGGTGGTGGTTGTAGAGGAGGGCTGTAAGTTGGGGTTGGAGGCACTTGTACTGGTGGTGGTTTTACAGGGGGACTATAGATTGGTGTTGGAGGCTTTTGCACTGGAGGTGGTTTGACAGGGGGACTATAGATTGGTGTTGGAGGCTTCTGCACTGGTGGTGGCTTTACTGGAGGACTATATGTTGGTGTCGGAGGCTGATGCACTGGTGGTGGCTTGATAGGAGGACTATAAGTTGGTGTTGGAGGCTTATGCACCGGTGGTGGCATTAGAGGGGGACTATAGATTGGTGTTGGAGGCTTTTGCACTGGAGGTGGTTTGACTGGTGGGCTGTAAGTTGGTGTCGGAGGCTTATGTACTGGTGGTGGCTTTATAGGGGGACTATATGTTGGCGTGGGAGGCTTTTGAACCGGTGGCGGCTTGATTGGGGGGCTGTATATTGGCGTCGGTGGCTTTTGTATTGGCGGTGGCTTTATAGGGGGACTATAGATAGGAGTGGGAGGCTTTTGAATTGGTGGTGGCTTGATAGGAGGACTATAAATTGGTGTTGGAGGCTTATGCACCGGCGGTGGCTTTATCGGGGGACTGTAGGTTGGTGTTGGAGGCTTCTGTATAGGTGGTGGTTTAATAGGTGGACTATAAGTTGGAGGTTTTTGTACTGGCGGTGGCCTGACTGGTGGACTATATGTTGGTGTTGGGGGCTTCTGCACTGGTGGTGGTTTAACAGGTGGGCTATATGTTGGTGTAGGAGGCTTTTGCACTGGTGGTGGCTTGACTGGTGGGCTGTAAGTTGGTGTCGGAGGCTTATGTACTGGTGGTGGCTTTATAGGGGGACTATATGTTGGCGTGGGAGGCTTTTGAACCGGTGGCGGCTTGATTGGGGGGCTGTATATTGGCGTCGGTGGCTTTTGTATTGGCGGTGGCTTTATAGGGGGACTATAGATAGGAGTGGGAGGCTTTTGAATTGGTGGTGGCTTGATAGGAGGACTATAAATTGGTGTTGGAGGCTTATGCACCGGCGGTGGCTTTATCGGAGGACTGTAGGTTGGTGTTGGAGGCTTCTGTACTGGTGGTGGTTTGATAGGTGGACTGTAAGTTGGTGTTGGAGGCTTTTGCACAGGTGGTGGTTTAACAGGGGGACTATAAGTTGGTGTTGGAGGCTTGTGCACCGGTGGTGGTTTGACCGGAGGACTGTAAGATGGTGTCGGTGGCTTGTGTACCGGTGGCGGCTTGACCGGGGGGCTGTAAGTTGGTGTCGGAGGCATTTGCACCGGTGGGGGTTTAACAGGTGGACTGTAAGTTGGTGTTGGAGGCTTCTGTATCGGTGGTGGTTTAATAGGAGGACTATAAGTTGGTGTCGGAGGTTGTTGTATTGGTGGTGGATATATCGGAGGACTGTAAGGTTGTGTTGGTGGTGTTGGGTAGCTGGGTGGGGCACCATAAATTGGTGAAGGAGGTGTGTAACCGTAGTTATCAGTTTCATACCTATTAAAGTGTTGCCTCGCCGTTGCATCTGCAGAAACTAAAGGGCCACTAAGAGAAAGAATGAGTACTAAGAATCTCAAGAAATCTATTAGTGGGACTTTCATCTTGTAAGTGACTTACTGGGAACAAAAGATACACACCCGTTTTAGAGCTTATATAGTTGAAGTTGTGAGGATAGCTTGCTGAAACGACGGGACTTGTTGTGAATGTTTTGTTTCTACAGAATTTGCGGTAGGTTCAAAAGACTCTTTACCCTCATCTTTTGGCATGGGTGGTTATGGTTCGTGTCAAGAGACCCTGGAATTACTATGTCCATCTTCTGCTCATCTTCTAAACCCGTGTAGCATTTCTTTTCTAATGCCGGACATTTGTCATATAATTTGCCTTAAAAACGTTTCTGAATATGTATTTATTTGTCTTGTTATATTGATTTGACTTAATGGCAACTTTTAGTTTTTGTTTTGTAGTATTGATGAGACTGGAACGAGCTGGATCCTTGGTTACTTGTACTTCACGCTTAATTAGGTGTAAGCCGTGTATGATAACGCCTTCTTTTTCAATATGATGATTTTATTTTCACTTTTAAGTTTTTATTTTATTTTAAAGTTTATTCGTAATTTTTTGTTCACAGTTTAGAATAAGAATAAACTTAAATTAATATTTAGCAGAAATAAAACAAGGCCAATGTAATATTGGATTCACACTGGTTGTATCGTTATGTAATCTTAATCTTACAGCAATTTATTGAGTGGAATAATATTTCCTACTGTCAAGAAAGTATTGACAAAGCTTAATATCATTGAATAATGAAGACAAAAAATATTATAGCATTTGTTAGATTACCCTCATTTGTTCTATCATTCATCATTTCTTAAGTTTTTTTTTTCCTGCCGACTGAGGGAATCAAGGAACCAAACACAAAACTTAAATTCCAGTTTTTTTGCAGGGAACCTGTAACAGTTCAAATAATTTCTTCTATATACTTTAGCTGTGTTTTTAAGTTTCGTTGATCATTTTCATTCATAAGCTCGCTTTTTTCTGCCACACCCATCGACTGTCGTCATCTGCAATCTGCATGTTGCATAGTTATTCCAAGTGTACTTCCATAGTCGTATAGAGATTATCAAACTTTTTTGGAAGTGAGCGTTACGTTTCATCTCAAAAATGGTTATGGATTTAGTTTGAAGTTTTTGCATTTATTACCACATAAACTGTAGATCTTTGTTTTTATTGAAAGGCTTTCTTACAACAAGGGTTTAGAGCAGGAGCCCCTCTAGTTGTCTTTTCCAATGAAATTTAATAGTATTTTTGCTACTTTTTTGTTGTCGAGCACTTTTAAATTGTCACGTTAGGTTTGCCTTGGCACTTCACACTTTTGATGACAATCAATATATTCTTGTACTTCCTATACAATACTAACAGTGAAACAAAAACAATAACATACATACATATCTGCTTTATTGATTTTCTGGAAGAGAAAGTATATATATCATATCTTAATTTATATATTATTTATTTTTCATATTCTAACAACACATTGATATTTTTTAAAAGGAAAATAAGTCTAGTAGCCAAAAAAAATATATAGGAAAAGAAAAACTATTTGTGACGATAGAACATTGATATATTTTTGTTTTTAGCACAATGAACATTGATTTACAACATTTTTTTTTCATTATACAACCTGAGCACAGCGCAACAAAACCAAATCATACATAATGACATTTTAAATTCCACACAAATGAATATCAGAGCACATTGAAATTTAATCGAGAGGATCAATCCAAATTTTCAGGTCGATCTCTTGAGAGCAAAAGCAGAAAGGATGACGAGGAACATGAGTAGAGTCGCTGCAATAAAGGACGCCACCACAGCGCCACTCGTTCCTTGGCAAAAGTCACCAAACTGCTGGCAAACTGGAAGCCAGTTCGAGCTGGAATTCCCGTTGTGCGCCAAATAAACTATGGCGGCAGAAGCGGATGCCGCCATCATAGTGAGACCCATCATCGCCTGGACCATAACAACCGTACTGATTAATTAAAGAGATATGTCATATGTGTACTAAACATACTACATATTCATTGTATTTTGTGATCGAAATATAAGTTCGTTATAGATTATTATATTCATTCAACCATACTGTATGCATTAACGAGTATCTAGAATAAGCCTAATGAAATACAACCGTTGGAGGTTAATTTATTTTCTTTAGCGTTTGTGTTAGTGATTCGTTTAACTTTTACTTTCTATCGTAAGGTTCCAAGAAATTATCGTTTGTGTTTGGCATTTGCATTCATGTTATAGTACTATGTTAAAAAGTATTAATTTTCTGGAAAATAATTAATTACCGTGTCACATAAGATCAGGAAGAGCCTAGGAGGCACCGCGAGAGGACGGAGGATACATACAATTGAAAAAGGCAATGAGAGGGTTAGGTAGCCGCCCACGATTGAGTTAACTATCACAAAAGATCTGCAAAACAAACAAAAGAAATAATTAAGTTTGAATCTTCATATAATAAAGAATTATGTACCATAATTCATGTCCTTCATATATATTTCTCTCTTGGCAACTAGTGCTCGAACATAGGAAGTAGCCAGCTGACTCTTCAAAAAAGACTACTACATTCTTGGCTTAATCTATATTAAGACTAACGTTTGGGGAGTAACTTACGACATAGTTGGTAGATCAGTGTAGTCAGCTTGGAACTGCAAGAACTGAGTGAAGAAAGGAAGGGTCTCTTCCGTTGTCGCCATCTTTGCTGCAGCAGCCATGGCTGTGATGGCTGCGATGAGTCTTAGAAAAAAGTCGAAGATCGCAACACCTCTTTTCCACCCGGGGGTGCCCACCTTTTCTTGCTTGTGTTTCTCCATGATCCGACTGTAGTTCATAGGAGGAGCAAACACATGAGCTTTGCCTTTGCCTTTGTCTAGCTTTGGCCTTTGGACAATGGGTTCTTCTTCTTCTCTTCTGCTCCCTGCCTTTTCGAGATCCATAGAAGACAATTTAGAAGAAGAGGAAGAGGAGATGTTACGGTACGGTTATCTCTCTTTTGGAAGTTGAATTTGGAAAATATTTAACGGAAGAGCTAGAGATGAGAATGATGAAGTTTTGCAAGTAAGATATATATGCATACTTGTAATTGAGTTGTTGTAGTGGATATAGAATGCTTTTAGGGTTGGGTGTGTATATTATTATTTCTTTTATTTTGCTACTGGCTGGTTAGCAAAATATAGAAGGCGACTTGCTCCATTTCCTCATAAAGCTGTACTTGACTATTAATAGTTTATTTTACTTAAAATTCTCTTCCAAGTATAAAATGTTTTTATGTCAACAACCATGTCCCTTTTAGTTATAACCAAACTAGTTCATTATACAATACATAGAGAGGTTCTGTTAAAGAATTAATACTTTTTGACCATTCTGAATGGAACATTATACTTTTTATGTAGGATTAGGTCACGTTGAATTGTTTACAAACTTTGCTTTAGGTTCAGTTATTGTTAGGTTGACATAGAATATTAACGAATATATCAGATATATCTATATATTTATTTAAGCAATGTTGTTAGAATTTAGAACAGATGTTGAAATTGACAACATTTCATATAGTTTAGATAACAAATTTAAATTTTAATACTGTTTAGGTTGTTATTTGCAGAGTATTAAAGTTTGACAAATAGTTAAAACTGATTTTGGTCATTTTTCCTATAGTCTGCTCTATTGGTTTCACAGTAGAGACACCATAGGACCTTAACTTGTTTTGGGACTGTGTTTTTCAAA
Source organism: Camelina sativa (assembly GCF_030686135.1). NCBI lineage: Eukaryota > Viridiplantae > Streptophyta > Magnoliopsida > Brassicales > Brassicaceae > Camelina > Camelina sativa. The sequence continues at coordinate 28,938,162 of NC_141895.1, forward strand.
GCTTATACTCGCTAAGCTGCATTCAATGTAATAAACAGTTTTTTTTGTGGAATATATTTTTGCATTCATACACCCAAAAAAAAAACGAGGTGTTGAAGAGGAGATGGAAAATTCAATGGAGTGAACCTCATTAGTGTTTCCCTCTCGCACACTATTTTGGATATGGGCTTTCTTTTAAGTTTGGCCCAACGATTAAACAACATCCGCAACGATGAGAACACGTGTCAACGCAAATGATGAAAGTGCGTTGCTGAGGCCACGTCATCACCTTGGCCGTCTCGTCCAACCCCAACGACGGTTAAAAAATTTTAAGAAAGAAAGAAAAAAAAAAAATCATCGAAACCAGTTTTATATTTCTTTTTTTTCTGAGAGCTTCTTCTTCTTTGTCTTCTTCGTTTTGCGAAACCCTAATCTTCGAGTTCTGCTACATTCTTCCGGGAAACTTGTACTCTTTCCGGTGGGATCTCGAATCTGTATTCTCAGCTACTGAAATCTCCGGTAAGTTTTCCTTTACTGAGGTCAACTTCTTAGGGTTTCGATTATCGTTTCGTCCGGTCCTTTTCTTTGATTGATTTGTAGGTTAAAGAAATGTCAAATTGATTGGTGTTTCTTTTGTTTCGTCATGTTTATTTATAGCCTCGTACTGTAATCGTTTCCAAGAAAATATTGGGGGGGGGGGGGGGGGGGAAAGAGGGGAGTTTTTGAGTTAGAATTACCGCAGCTTGAGTCAGTTTCATGTTCGTTTCGGGGTTTGATTCGTAAATTAGAATTAGGTAAAGGTTGTTTTGTTTTTTGGGGAATGTTTTAGATCTAAATTTCCAAGAAACTAGGAGGTGTTGGATTGTTTGAAAAACTTGGGGAATCTTGATGATTGGTAGGGGAATGCAGAGAACGTTTTGCTGCGAGGTGGAGAACGGTTGGAAGGAATCCCTCTCTCAAGGGATTGTAAACGTAGGGCCTAAGGCAAGAACAAGGGACAAACCTTGGGATCATCTCTAATCTTTGGTATTTCATTAGTACAGAAGCACCATGACTCGGATTTTGGTTCAACGTGGTTCGTCAGGCAGTTCTTCCAACTCAACCCGCTCTTCTTCCTCGTCTGGCTCAGCTTCTTCCTCAGAAACAGAGTCACAGATAAACAATAATACTCCAGTTCCTCCGGTAACGATCGATGAAGAAATTACTGATGAAAAAGAAGATGAGGTTTCCGTTGTTGATCAACCAGAGTGTTCTGATGCTAAGATTGTAGTAGTGGACAGTGATGAACCTGTGGATAGAGAAGATGATGAAAGTTTGGTAGTCTCAGAAAATGTTCATGTTGAGAGTGAAGGTATAGATTGTGATTCTCCAGTTAGTGGTGGCAGTAACCCTGATTCACCACCCGTACCAGCTCCGCCTCCAAAACCTTCTCCTACTGTCAATCCTGGTAACAACAGATCAGTCTTGGGAACTTTTGACGCTATACGAATTGGACCAACACGAAGAGGTGCTGGGCCTCGCTCTCTTGTTAATAGGAGTTCGCCAACTGGGTCACATCCTTCTTCTCCAAGATCACACAGTGAGAACGAAGGATATAACAGTTCTGATGAGCATATGCCATGCTATGTGTCTTCTCATCTTGGCTCCAGCTCTGGCCCGGTAAGTTTGTTTTAATGTCTTAACTGTATCAATGCCTAGCATATTTTATCTGGCTCTATTTTCAATGAACTAGTGTATATACTATCCACAGGAAAGAGAACACCAGTTTGAAGCAGAGATTAATGAATCAAAAGGCTTTGAAATTAGGCGGATGTTGGAAGATGGAAATTGTCTTTTTCGGGCTGTTGCAGATCAAGTATATGGGGATTCAGAGGCATATGACTTGGCTAGGCAAATGTGCATGGATTACATGGTAATATTTCTTTCCTTTCCGAAACTAGGTAGCTTTGACGATATTTTATCGGACTAACTTGCATCTGAGAACAGCAAGCGAGAAAGATATACTAAAACACAATAAATTAAGTAAACTTGCCAAGATTGTACTTTATGGATAAGCTATTAAGCATTTTCGTAGACTTTATGTTACCTTCTTAGTTTCTAGTCATCCAGCCACCAAGAAGTCTTAGGTAAGTGGAGTGAAACAAAGAGAGTAATAACAGCATGTACTTGTATGTGTTATTGATATACCATGTAAAAAGTTTGGTATTGTTAATATAATCATTTTTTTTGTATGTACCTTGTTTTGAACGGAGCACAATTAGGTTTTTTAGTGTTGTGGTAACAATTCGTAGTACTTACTGGTTTTACAATGAATGGTTTAGGAACAAGAGAGGGATCACTTTTCTCAGTTCATAACCGAAGGTTTTACCTCTTACTTGAAGAGGAAAAGAAGAGATAAGGTGCTTTGCCCTTAGCCATGACTTCACTTTGTTAGCTTTTGGTTCCAGTCTCTTTGACGCCTATTTTGTACAATGGTGATAGGTCTATGGAAACAACGTAGAGATCCAAGCTTTAGCAGAAATGTATAATAGGCCAATCCACATTTACTCATATAGCACAGGTGCAACTTAGATTGACATTAAAAGTTCCATGTTCTTTACTGTAAAATGAAAATATGAAAACAAAGTGTAATGTTTCTGTACAGAGCCTATCAACATATTTCAAGGAAACTACAGCACGGATACACCTCCCATAAGGCTAAGCTTCCACCACGGGAATCATTATAATTCTTTGGTGGATCCACATCGGTTGACAGTTGGTGCAGGACTTGGATTTAGTAGTCTCAGTGGGGTAAGTATAGTTATATCTCTTCTCGTCCTCGTCTTTATTCAACTGATGCAATAGAGCATAGCCCTAATTTGAAAGGTAGCAACTAGCAAGCACTTCCTTGTCTCTTCACATCATATTTCTTGTTTTGAATCCAGAGACACGTGGACAAGGAACAGGTGAAAGCTGCTATAAAGGCTCAGCAAGAACATCAGATTGATAATGCAAGTAGCCCATAATCATCCATGAACAGATTCACCAATCTGCCTGAATGTGCGATTGCTTACGTATCTGTCTTTGTTCCAGGCGCTCTTAGCAGAAGGGAGATTTTACTCTGACCTTGAGCTTACGGAAAAGGAAATCGAGCGGTCGGTAATGGAAGCTTCCCGTGCTGAGTATCTTATGGAATGGTCTAAGCCACGAATCGGCCCAAAGGAATCATCCACCTCTAATGCTGAGACGTCGTCTTCTGGAGCTAGTAAGTATTTTTCCCTTTTAAATCTGCTCACCTAGAATACTGAGGACAAGCATTTTTTGAGACCTTTTTTGTTTTGTTTATTGAAGCAGGACCTTCAGGCAGTGATTCGAAAGCAGAGGAGGCAGTAAAAGAAAAGGTGGTGCTGAGCAGCAGCGTCGAGATGGTATTGTCGATGGGATTTAGCTACACGCAGGCCATGGAAGCTTATAGCATTTTTGGGGATGACGTTGACTCAATGGTCTGTTACGTAGTGGAGACGAGCTGTGGCGGCAACAACCGACGCAAAGGCAAGGCCACAGAATAGAGAATGTATCTGTATTACTAGTATATGAAATACCAATTCGTATTCCTACCAACGTTGGGCGATTACCCTTGTCAGAATAATGAATAAACTTTGTGCATCATGACATAGACATGTATCATGTATGCGTATGTTTGTGGACTCTGTACTATAGTTGTTCAAGTTGAATAAGAGAAAAAAAAAAAATCTTTCTGCTAAAACGAGCAGAAGATTTGAGACCATTGTTTGTACATCTTGCTTTTCATTTCTTTGATTTTTCACTCTGACAAACCTCAGATTTTTTGTTGCAGACTACAGAACAAACAAGAAATATTTGGTTTCACTTCGTGTTATTCACTTGATAAAAAAAAAATATATATATCCTAAAAGAAAATGGAACCTAATAAATAAACCCAAACATAACGTGTAAAATTATGTTTAAAAAAAAAAAAAATGTTAAATTTCAAATAGTTGAAGAAAATTGCAAAATATATAAATACCACCTCCTTCTCAATATCGTAGTAAAAAATCTAGTAGAATAATAAATCTTTATTCTAAAATTGGTTATAATAATTGGTAAAAATAAAGGACGGAAGAAAGAATGGGGTGAGACAACCCTGAAGAAGAAGAGCGAGAAGAAAGGTTCTTTATCGAGATCAGTCTGATTTCGCCGGCGGTGGGATCGTCGCAACACATCCACTCGTTTCACCCTAAACCCTAAAAATGCTCAATCATTTCCTCAATCGTTGCTCCACTCCTTCTCTCCTCTTCTCCAGAACCTTCTCTTCTACGCTTTTCGTCAAAGGTCACACTCTCTTCCCTCTCGTAATAATATCATCTTCGATTGGCTTTATCTTAATCCTTTAATCCATCTATCACGAATCCAAATTTCCCATTTCCTGATTTCTGATTCCTTGATCCCCGGAACTGGGTTTGTGAAAGGTTGTGTGTGGTTTTGACTTTTGATTGATTCTGAATCTTAGGATTAAGAAAATAACAACAAGAGGGGTATGTGTGAATTTTCTGCTTTAAATGTCACAGTGTCTTTATCAATGAGGTTTCTTTTAAAAGTGATGTAAAAGCATCGTTTTTGTTACGATCTTTGTCTCAATGATTTCTTGTGTCAGTCGCTTAACTTGAAGGGCTTTTTTTTTGTTGCAGGCGTATCTTTCTCAAGCACAGAAGAAACATTAGCTCAAGCATTTTCTCAATATGGTCAAGTTCTCAGAGGTCTGTGTCTCTAATCCCCCCAGGCCCCCACAGCAATTAGTTCTCTACAGCTTCACTTACATTATCATTTTGTTAGTTTAGGAGGATAGTTAGAGTTTACACTTGTATATTAGGTTGTTTCTGTGTAACAAAACTTCACCTTTTTGGTTGCTCTTCAGTGGATATTATGATGGACAAATTCAAACGCAGACCAAAAGGGATTGCTTATGTCACATTCTCTTCTACTGAAGAAGCCGAGAAAGCTTTATTAGAACTCAATGGCCGGGTATATAAATTCCCCTTCTCTCCCTTTCAGAAATTTCTATATCTTATCTCTCAGATCATTCTAAGAAGCTTCGTCCGTTAATCTATTTTTATCTAAACTCTTTTCCCAATAATTTCTTGTGATGGAGCATTAGAATAAGATATGTTTGCTAAAGGAAATATTTTTGCTTGAAATAACCTGATCACACTGAACTGGTTATGTAGCGTAAATCTCATAAAGTTTTGATTGTATGGATAACAGTTGGTAGACGGACGGGTCGTGATCCTCGATACAGCTAAAGTTGCAAAACATAATCAACCAGACAGCAAGCCGAAGCAAACAGGTGGTGACAGTTGATACTTCTCTTTTGTCTTCTGCAACTTGTTAGATTACATTTTTTCAGACAAAACAACACTTCAAACCAGTTGAGGTTATTCGGAAATAGGATGTTTGTTAGTTTTTTTTTTTTTGGTAAAAGTGTTTGTTAGTTTTATTGTACTCACAGAAGTTATTATGACAAGAAAAAAAGTTGGGAGCTTGTGGATGCGTTATCCCAAATTCGAGGATTTGTGTTCGAACCTAGGCATCACGGACCGGTATATTGAATTGCTAAGTGTCTTCTCGAGTCTCGACTTTGTTTGCCTCAGTGGAAGGAGTTTGGGGCAGCCAAGGTTAGTCTAGAACGTTTGGCAAGAAGATCTGTAACTTTCTACTGTTTTGTGTGGCAGAGAGAGACTCTTTACTGAGCACGAGTCTTCGACTGCAAGTCACGTAACCTTAAGAGTCTTGAGTCTTGTAGCCGATTATGCTTCTTCTTCTTTGTCTCCACATAATGACCCATCCTTCTCTTTACAAGTTTATTTGTGTCTATGGTATCTTCATCTTATTACAGAACTAAAGCACCAATGAAGATCCTATGTGAAATTCGGCGTATAGACATCTGCTGAGATAGTTCGATTATAATTTTTATATACAACATTATGAAGCACACAACTTGTCTCTGAACTTTTGATCAAATTGGAATGATACCACCCAAAATTTTGTTAACATTTGCCTACCAAATACCCAAATTTCTAAGGTATCAGACGGACCAAGTTGCCACTCTGTCTACATCATAGGATCCAAAATTGTCTAACAAAATACCCAGATTTCTAACATTTGGCTACTTTCTATATTAGTACTTCTCTATCTCTTAAAGCAAAGAAATGGAAGCTGGGTAGAATATGCAATTAGCATAACATTTGTAGTGAACGAGCATATCATGTATTTGAGCTGAATACGGGTTTTCAAGTGTGTGATTCCCGTTTTAAAACTTGACCTAGTAACACAATACATTTACATTAGTCAACTCAACTTAATGTAAGAAAGTTTCATACATTAAACCAACATATGAGTTACATGTTGAAGCAAAAAATTAAATCTGATCTTGTTTCCTGTCCTATAAATTCAAAGTATTTTCATGTATCCAAAATCATCCCAAGAATGAAGAATCTATATCGTAAAGATAGTCCAACAAAGAAAGGCAAAAACAAGAAAGATGGGAAGCAAAGTTATTGTCTCAATTTTATTAAGTTAACAAAATCTGCGTAATTATGTACACCCAAACCGAAATATAATTTCGTTTAATTGTAATATCTAAACTCTAACCATTTCATTTGTAACCTCAAATCCGACATATAATTTCGTTTTAATTGTAAAATCTAAACTATAATCAACTTATTTGTAAACCCAAACCGACATATAATTTCGTTTTAATTGAAAAATCTAAACTCTAACCATTTCATTTGTAAACCCAAACGGATACATAATTTTGTTCTAATTGTAAAATCTAAACAAACCCAATATTTAACTTTCCGTAATTAAAAGTATACAGAATTTGTTTGTTTCTTTAATTAATTTTGATTTATTTTTAAAATAAAATAATGTATAGAAGATTCTGATTGGTTGGAAAGGAGGAGGTGAACAAAAAGATCACCCTAGGGGTGGACCTAAGTATTGTTTATCATAAATATATGATAGATCAAAAAGTTAAAATTATAAACACTCTAATTTGATTTGTTATAGCACGGATCAATCATATGTCACTATAATATGAAAAAAAATTCAAGAAATATGATTTCTTGCTAGAGGACGGGTTGAAATTTCAAGAAATATGATTTCTCAGATTAAATTAAAGTTTGGAATAATGTTGTTTGATAGCTTTGCTTGGTCAAGATGATTTTGACAAACATAAGTTACATATTTGGTCCTAAAACTAATATGCCATATACTATGGGTTAAGTCATAGAATTAACAATCAAAATAAAATATATAATTTTAAATACTAAACAAATCAAAGAAAATTAACAAACAAATTTTTTTTTTATCACACAACTTAACCTGTGTATACCGCGGATCAAAATATAAATATACTAAAAGATCTTACAAAATAGATGTTATTTTCGTAAGTCATATTCAGCATATGATTTCATGACATAGTGTTCCAACAAAAAAACTTTAAAACAAATAAACAATCACATATTGATGTTTTGAATAAAAATTACAAACTAAACAAAAACAATGTCAACATGTGTTGTAGTAAGAGTCATATTCTAGTTCTTATTTATAAACACAACCGATATATAACCTCGTTTAACTATAAAATCTAAACCAAAATAATATTTAACTTTCTTTAATTAAAAGTATACATAATTTGTTTTCTAAATTTCTTAATTTAATTTTAAATTAATTATTAAATAAAATATTATATAGAAGATTATTGATTGAAAAAAGGAGGTGAATAACCTAAGAAATCAGGTAAGTTGGTTAATATGACTTTTGGTTATTAATATAAATGGATTAGATTAAAAAAAAAATCAAAATTCATTTGGACGATGGTAAAATAAATGCTTCTTCTATTCGTCGTCGTCTCATTTATTATATTATATATAGTCTTGGAGAACACTCTAAAATAATTGGGAATATATTTTGCTTCTCTTCTTTCCTTATATTATTATTTAGTGTATTCATTCATTCTCTCTCATATTCGGAATTCGGAAATATCACTTGCTGTCAGCAATTTTCCACTATTGTATGGAATAAAAAAAAAAAGAAGGGTTTCCACTGACTAGAGTAGGGCATCTCTAAAATAATTTTCCACTATTGTATGGAATAAAAAAAAAAAAAAAAGAAGGGTTTCCACTGACTAGAGTAGGGCATCTCTAAAATAATTTTTTGTTCTTGTCTATTATCCTCCGGCGCTGCCATGTCCCTCCACCGCATTATCCTCGGCGGCAGCAAAAATCTCTCTCTAAGGAAGGCCTTGTATTCCCCGATGCGTAACTTATCCAGTTTCCCTCTCGGAAGAGAACCATCCTCACTCCCCTGGAAGGCGCTCACCACTAAGAAAGTTGATCAAAACTCCACTGCTACTTACTGCGAGGACGACCGTCCGATTTCTCTGCGCTTCAGAGTCAGCTCAATGATCGAGCTCTGTCAATTGGACAAGGCGGCTCAGATGTCGAGCCTGGCCGCCTCGGATGAGTATGTCGACCTCCCCTACACGGTGCCAATGATATGCAACAAAATCATCGGCGCCATGTACGACGCCAAACGCTACGACGATGCCATCGCTCTGTTTCATTACTTCTTCAACAAGTCTGACCTGATCCCCGACATCTTCACCTATAACCTCATCATCAAAATCCACTGCGATGAAAACAATGTAGACGACGCGTTCGAGCTATACCGTTACGCTAAAACACTTGCTGTACCAGATATCGACACACACATGGCTTTGGTCAAAGGTCTTCTAATGGCCGGGAGAATTGTAGACGCTCTGGGTTTTGTAAAAACGCAAAAGCTTTGGGATTCGGAGGTTTACAGCTATCTAGTCCGCGGGTTCTTGGATCTGGGAAACCACGAAAAGGCTTATGAATTATTCCATGAATTTGACCACCACATCATGCTTCATCACAGTGAAGATCACAACATAAGGAGAGCGGCCGTGGAAGCCACATTTGTTGAGTACTGGTTTAAACAAGGCAAGGACGAAAAGCTATGGAGATTTACAGCTCTATAACCAACAAAAAAGATGAATTGCTGCTACTGTATATTAACACTGGGAATGCCCTTTTAAAGATTTTGTTTGGGAACGGCAAGAAAAGAGAGGCTTGGGAATTGTTTGAAAGGATGATAACCAATTCCAAGACCTTTGATAGAGAGACCTTTAAGATAATGGTGAAGGAGTGCTTCGAGCTCAAGGAATTCGAGATAGCCGTCCAGACTTTTAAGAGGCCTGAGTTGAGAAGGTCATCTCAGTGTTACCGTGAAATCATTTCGAGGTTTTGTGCGCTCGGGATGATGTCTGAAGCACATGCTTTGTTTGAGGAAGTTTGGTCTGACGAATTTTTGTGCCCTGATGTTCCTACGTTTAGATCGATGATCAATGGATATGCTAAACTTGGAAAAGTGGATGATGCAATAGAGATGTTGAAAAAGATGGTACATACAACTCTACTCAATGTTGCTGTTACTGAGGCCCAATAGCTTTAATTAATTAATCCAACTTTTGATTAGTAGTTTCCGGTTTTTATCTCTTTTCTTCATTGGTAAAGAAATTCAAGGATATATATATATATATATATATATATATATATATATATATATATATATATATATAACCCAGCACAAGAAGGGGAAGAAGAAGTAAGGCCAAGATTCATAAATCTACAAGACATTCTCTATTGGTTGCCTTTTGCTTCTCGGTCTCAGTCCTAAACTCTTTTGCTAGTCTTACTCTTGTCTTTTTTACTATCTTTAGTTTCCGCCTTAATGAAATGTAATGAGAAACTAGTCTCAGCGGATTTGGTCTACAACTTGAATTCACCATCTCTCTCTATGTGTGTGTTAGTTACTGGGATTACAAGATGGCTATATACTTAAAATTTTGAACACGTACAGGATTTTTAGAGAAGTAAATGATAAATCTTAGATAAAAAACGAATTTTAAGTACTTCTTCGTTGACTTTTTTGCAAGGTTTATGAGGTATAAAGAAATTCAAATTGCAACATAAGCAAAAACAAGTGGGTTATATATACTAGAATTTGTATTCGAGCACGCACCAGATTTTAATTTAAAATATTTTCCATCAATATAAATTCTTGAGCTCAAATATAATTATTCAAGATTTTGAGTATAAATCTATAAAACACTAAAATTACTTTACTAAGTGATATACAACATATAGATTCATAGAATGGTTCATTCCATATTCATATACCATGAAAACATATTTTTAAAAGTTTTACCGTCGAACATCGATCATTTGCCTAATTATAGAGATCATTTAAAAATATCGATATCCCACCTTAAATACAAATATAAAAAGTTTCATGAACATTTTTAGTGCTATGTCACTACAACGGAATTGTCCAAGTGCATCACCTGCCATAATATAATTTTCAATCAAGTCAAGAATGCTTAGATGGTGAAACGGTTAACCCGACAATGAATATCCGTTCACTAATCCAAGTTACATATTTTTCTAAAACCTCATATGTTATTATCAAATGTTAATTTTGTGATGCAACCACAGTTTTGTCTTCTCAAAAAAACATTATGTACTTTAAATATGTTTCTGCCAATATTTTGGATTAAAAGCATTTGATAAAATCGATGAAATCTCTAGCTCGTTTTATATTTTACCTTTTTATCATGTTATAGAATTGTAACTTTAGTTGATAATATGTCTTATGTATATGCTACACAAATTATAGCTTTTTTTATCAATAAATGAATATTTAAAATAGTAATTTTTAATACAAAATAATATATATAGCATTGCTTAGGTGGATGTTGATGTGGAGAAAAGTTAAATTTTTATATATACACTAGATTTCAACCCGCGGTAAACCACGGGCATATATAATTATTTATATTTTATGTTGTATTTATTTGTTAAATATTAGATGTTTTGTAAATAGAGCAATAACTAAATTTTTCAGCCATTTGTTCGGCTAAATATTTATATTAGTTTTTAATACACTTCATGATCATTTGTTTGTTATGTTTAGTTTGTTTTGTTTAGTGTCTAAGATTCTATTTTGATTTTTAATTATTATAACAAAAATAAGGGATCTAAATACATAATAAGTAATTTATATGATGTGATTAAGTCATATTTTTCCTAATGATTTAATTAGTTTACACAATCTTAAATAAATCAACTTGATTTTATATGCCAAATATTCTAATATTATTAGTGTTGACAAATAATAAAATCAGGATTTTAATGTTAGCACAAATTTAATGATAATATAAATTCCAACATGTCCTCTTTTTAACCTATCTACTATATAACCACATTATGTAGTATTTAAAACATTTTTTTAATTTTACATATTCGTAGTATTTTAAAATTTGATTAAGTTTATATATATTAATTAAAATATTTAAATAAATGCGAATCGAAGTTCTTCTTACATTATGAATTAAAGTTTATGTTTCCATATTGATTACTATAATTTTTTAGTTGGAATGGAATGCAAACTATTTAGGAAACAAAATCTAAAGTAATGTTATTTTTGAAAAAAAATTAGGGATTAATTTTGTAAATAAGTTTTTAAATAAGTATAACGTCAAGGGTAAAACGATATTTAGGAAAAAATTATTATGTAGAGATATCTTATTTTAATACATGTTTCCACATTATTTAGGAAGAATTTATAATGTATAGATATCTATGAGATATTTTAGGAGTTTTATGGATTCTGTATTATTTTGTTTTGGAAAATCGGTTGTATCATTGAGAGTTTGAAAGATTATAGTAAACTTATAGATATGTTGTATAATTAATGGCAATAAAATATTAAGTTTTTGGTCGATTTCTTTTATTTTGCTAATTGAGTTTTTTGAATTGTTTAGGGATCAATATAGCAAAATAACAATTTAAATATGTACAAATAAAAAGGTAAACATATAAAATGTACTTCAAAAATGTGTATATATATATATATATCTATTTTTTTATATTTAAATAAAATAAACTACAAATAAGATCTAATGATGGTGAAAGGAAAATTATAATTTTTTTAAATATGTTAGTTTAAATTAGGTAGAGTTATTTTAGGAAATTTGAAAGAAAAAATGCATATGGATAACCAGCTGACAAGTATCCGATTTATACGCCAAACTCAACGAAATATCCAATTTTATTTTTTTTCAAATTGACTCGACCCAAATTCCATTTTGTACTTCATATGGATAATCAATCAAACACAGAATAATGATGATTTAGATGGTCAAAACTAGAAATCTAAATCAGTAGATTGGTTTTAAAAAAAAAGATTACAGAAAAATCTGAACCTTTTATCATATTCAAATTAGTGACATATATATATATATATATATATATATATCCAAAATTGGTTTCTTTTTTCGGATATAGGATAAAGGTGATGACCATAGGTAAACAAAGACTTGACCATGATTCACTACATGTACACGTAAAAACAAACATAAATTCAAAGGGCAACAAACAATCTAGGCCTAAAATAAAAATGTATTGAATCAATCAACCAAGAAACAAGTGTTGATTGTTTGAGAGTGTTTTAGATCCGAGCTTGCTTCCTTATCAGCCGAGCTCTCTCACCTCTCAGCAATCCCCAAACATTAAAACAACACAATGAAAGAGATAGAAACAGTTATTGATGATTAAATCCGCGGGAGAACGAAGTCACCGGCGAGTGCAAGAGAATGAAACCGCTATAAAGTTTAGCTGCAAGAAAACTGTAACCAAGGAAATTCCTTGGTAAAAGCACAAGAGAATCGAAAAGCGGGAAGAGGAGAACAAACGTAGAATTGTAGGAGAATCACAACACTCTATCATCCATCAACGAAAAGAAAAAGAAAAAATTCTGATTTGGGAAAATTTTCTTTAACGGCGTATGAAACAATGAAGGAGAAGGGTTTCGAGAATTAATATTAATTTTCTTTTATAGGATTTTAGAAAAAATTAATAATTTGAAGGAAAGACTCTTTATATATTATAGGTTTTCAAGTGAGGGTAAAATTGAATTTTAAATATAATAAAACCTAAATACAACAAAACTTTTTTTTTTAAAAAAATAATAATAAAAAAACCATAGATGGACAAATTTTTTTTTAAAAAACATCATTTTAAATCCAAATATAAAATAAATAAAAGGAAAAGATAATAACAGCCCAATACACCCACGTTGTTTTTAAGAACTCGGTAAAATTAATTGATGGCCAAAAATTACAAAGAAAGTATGATGCCTAAAGCATTTGCTTCACCAGATTCAGATCTGGAGCGGCTCAAGTGAGAGCTGAGCGACATGGCCCAGAAAATGATCAACCATCTGGTTTGAGATTCGGACAACATCCTCCACTCTCCCTGCCTTAATATACGCATCCATCAATGTAGTATATGAGGAAACGTCAGGATTTATGGTGTTTAGCGACCGCATTTCGGCAAAGAAACGCTCTGCCTCATACAGCAAGCCTACCTCGCAAAACCTAGCGATGATGTTTTGATAGAGTTTCTCCTGTTGTTGGCACTGTCGCTTCATCTTGTGAGGCCGGACCCTCTTGAAAGTGTGGATGGCCGCGTAAAACCGACCCATCTTGAAGCACTCATTCACCATTAGATTTAGTGTATCTGTATCACAGCGGAAAAGCACTTTCTTGCTATCATCATCTAAAAGATGGTCAAACAATTCCCAAGCTTCGGTTTTCTTGCCATAGTCTAACAAAACTTGAAGGAGTGCATGTGTACCAGTCGGTTCCCCGTCTATCACCTTCATAATTCCTAAATTAGAAGAAAATACTTGGAAAAAAGTTTCAATAGTGCGTCGGTAACACTCCATTGCTTCCTCCTCTTTACCTTACTTGAGCCAGTACTCCATAAATTTCGCAGTATTTCCAAGATTGTAGTAGCCGTCTCTAACCTTTAGTGCCTCGAAGAGTTTATGGGCCTCTTCGAAGTCCCCCAAATCCAAAAATCCACGAATCAAACTGTTAGAAACCTCCAAACCCTTTCCGAAAGGCCAAAAAACCCTTGCGTATCGAGTACGAATAATTTCTCGTATAGGATGGATACATGGCTTCATCGAACTCTCCGTCTTGAGCCAACCGTTTAATCCCGAGAAGGGTCGTTCTGGCCTGAAATTTGGACGAGTCTTCAAACAAGGCTTTGAGTATGCGATTGAAAGAATACCTTACGGGTATCATCTTGTGCTCGACGAAGAAATAACTGGCCAAATCCAAGGCGTCTCCATACCTCTCGGCTTTGCACATGGCCACCACGATTGCGCCGCATGTCCAGTCCACTGCTTCCTCGTTCTTAAGGTCTTCATCAAATAATTCAGAACGTTTTGTTCTTTCAATCGCCAAGGGAGCAAGGCGTGCGTGCTTAGCCGCCGCGTCGAGGTCCAACAAGCGGATCAGGAAATCTACTCTATCTCGTAGAGCGATTGGTTGGCAATCGCAATTGGCCATGTAGGCTTCCCCCGCCAACGTAAATCGGAGGAGAAGCGAGAAACAGAGCGCAAAGAGAGAGTGGAAGCACTGGTGTTGAGGAAGCCGCGGCGGAGGCTGCACAGAATCATTGTCGGGAATTATCTTTTTACTTAAAAAATTTTGCTTGTCTAAATTAATAATAATAGTACAGCTTCTGACGTCTGAACGCTGAAATAAATGCTTCTTCTATTCGTCGTTGTCTCATTTATTATTATAGTCTTGGAGAACACTCTACAATAATTGGAGATATCTTTTGGCTTCTCTCCTTTCCTTATATTATTGAAATAAATAAAATTATCCCATTTTTTTTTAAATCTAATATGCTTTAAATGTCAAGATTTTACAACTCTTTTGCATTAATTTTTTAATACATGACTTGTATAAAACAAAAAGAACTCTTACAAAAACATTAACAGTAAAAAAAAAACTTGCATAATCGTCTCTTGGATGTTAATGTCTTCTTTTTCACATTTGATTTATTAGGTTTAGCTTATGAAAATTATCTGCAATAGAATCAACGCATTGCCGGGTTCTCTGCTAACTCAGTAATCATAAACCATCCAACCAAAGATTGGATCAAGACGAGCATTTGAATCGACTTGATGGAGGAATCTTTGATAAATATTCCTCGACCTTGGTCATGGAGTTCCCACAAAGTTGAACTCAATGATAAGTCAAGTCCAGGAAAATGTAAGTAAAGATCAAACACGGTGTCAATTCTTTGGAACCATATGAAGGGACACTGGAACAGAGATAATACCAGTGATTTTCTCATAAACTAGAACCATTTTATTAACCGGTTGCGACCCCGTGACAATTTATGAACACTAGGAAGACATATCTCTAGTCATTTTCATACAAAAATGCATACCTTAAAACCACACAAATCCGAAACTGTAATAATAACTAAGATCCTAACCAACAGATTCCTCCCACTTAAGATCAAGGTAGATTTATAATTACATATATATAGCATATACTTGGATTAGTTAGCAAAATTATGTGGTGATATGTACGTAGAAAATGATAATAGTAGTTGTTTTTGTCTTGTTTTATGTACATATGAGAAATCGATCAATATCGATTTGTTAACAATGATATAGCACTAATTACATCATTAGTTTATTATTGTTCTGTAGACTTTTAGCAGATCAATGTCGGAAACTACAGTCCGAATTAAACGAAACAAACTTGTTACTTAATTTTTACTTAATAAGAGGGTCTGATAATACATTAGCTTAAACATCCTCCTCCACTTAAACACCACCAAAGAAAGAACCCATAACGAGTCTTTGTTTTCATTATATAAACAAAAAAGTGTTTCTCGTCGAACAACGTCTTTGGAGCTCTCTCGCAATCTCCTTCTGTTACCGATTTAATTGGTCTTTTGATTCGCTTCGACGAGAATGGAGAAGTAATTTTGGGGGAAAGCTATGGCTGATTTGCTCTTTTTTATTATTATTGAAATATATTATTCATTCGTCCTTTGTGTTGCTGTGCTTCAATTAGATGAGTGTATAAATTACTCACCGTCCGTCCACCAAAACAGCACGGTATACCTTATGATGTATACAACAAGTTCTATTGCCAGAAATATTATTATACTGAGACAATACAACTTAATTAAACGAACCGAATTAAGTTGCAGCTGTAAACACTAAACTCAGAGTATCGATCACTCAAATAACAATTTTGCATCATCATTACCAAATAAAGAGATCCGAACTTAGAAGAGTTCAGTTTCCTTGTGGGTATGGATAACACAGTCCGACTGTGGGTAAGCCACACAAGTCAAGACATAACCTTTCTCCATGTGGCTATCCTCGAGAAACGAACCATCAGACTGGTCAACTTTGCCCGTCACAATCTGACCGGCACAAGTGGAACAAGCACCGGCTCTGCAAGAGTAAGGCAAGTCAACTCCAGCCTCTTCAGCTGCATCCAAGATGTATTGGTCGTCTTGCACCTCGAACTCATCTTCTTGACCATCAGGTCCTAAGAGCTTGACCTTGTATACAGCTGACATGGTGGCACCTGAGTTGGCTGAGCATTTCAAACCAAAGGATCTCGAAACCTTGTTGGTTGATCCAACTGATAAGTTCTTGTTGGTAGTGAGTTTGTTAGTGGGATGGCTTCTAAGAACCGCCTTGGTCATGCTAGTTGAAGAAGAGATTCGCACAGTCGCCATTCTTTTTTTTTGTTTTCACCTGCGTTCACAAACAAGTTTTACAGTTCAGGGTTTCTTGCAAACATTAATCAAAACCTTAAATCATCTTTTGTTGAGAATGTGCATCACAAGTTGCAATGGAGACTAGAACCAAAAAACAAATCTGTTCCCAATAGCAAAATATGATGTGAAGATTATACTATATGGAGCGTAATGAGAAGATTCAAGCTTAAAAGCTATATTAGACCTTCACTCGATGCTCCAAAACATGTTTAATTATCATTAAATAGACTATTCAACATAACAAAGACCTACAAAAGAACAACTTGAGATCGATCGAAGACGACTTCATAAAAAACAAAATTGATCAGATATATAAGATTAAAGCTGCAGCATCACAATAAATCCAAGATCAAATCGATCAGATAACGAAAACGAAAGATACTAGAGTATTTTTTTTGTTGTCCCCACAACAAGTCAATAAAAGAAAAGTAGTAAGATCGATCATCAGATCAAAAATTAAACTTTAGAGAACAAACATAAAGTCAACAAATCTGAAAGATGAAACTTACCGAGAGAGAGATTGAGAGAGAGAAGGAGGGAGGCGGAGAGTGCGAGAGAGATGGTGTTTGGGTTGGTGGAGGTTTGAGAAAGAAAGAGAGAGAGAGAGGTGAAAGCAAAATATATAAAAAAGGGGAAGGCAAGGCAGTGTGGCTTTTGGAAGGCCGTGACGGCCCAACTTCTGCCACCTGACCTGAAACGGCTCTCTATATTTTTATTTTTATTTTTTTTTCTCCCATTATTCTGCTATTTCATATCAAAAAGAGAATTATGTAAAACATATATTTATCTAAGAAAATCATATAAATTACATTTAATTTTTGATAATTAAGAAAAAAAAATTAATGTTAGTTATAATAAAAACAATTATGATTTGTTTCGTGAAAGGCAGAAAAATTGTATTAAAATTTTTTATATACATTAATCAAACTTATTTTGATAAAGTAATGGAAAACTTTCCTTAATATACTTGATTTAGGTAATTTGAACTCTAATTTTCTTGCATATATATATATATATATATATTTCTTATACTAAAAAATTACAGAGATTTGGTTCATTGTGTTTTTTTAGGTTCCAAATTAAATAATATTTACAGGGAAATCATAATAAATTAATAATACATAAGTATAAAGTTTTTAATTGTTTAAATTAACTTTTTAAAAATAGAATTTTATAACAAATCGGAACATACTATTTTGATATTTGGGTACAATGTTTGTTTGGTATAAATATATTTTTTTTGGACAATTATTTTGGCATTTTGAAAACTAGTAACAACTTACAAAGCTCTAATTATATTAAGCAACGCCTCCTATGAATTTTGTCATAAGAAGTCACCAATTATTTCGTTACATATATAAAAATGAAAATCCAAAAACTTTACAAAATACATATTAAATAAACACAATTTAACACACACACAAATTCTTGTTCATGTATTGCACAGTCGAAACAATTGATGCCTCCTATGAAGTCACCTACACCCTTACGGTGACGATTCATGAACACTAAAAGGCATACCTCGAGTCATTTTCATACAAATGCATACTTTCAAACCATACAAATCCGTAGAATGAAACTGATAATAATAACTAAAAAACCACTTAAATAACAATTGTCATGATATTAATAACTTTACTTAATATACTTGATTTAGGGAAATTGGACTCTAATTTTCTTGCATATATATATTTTTTATACTAAAAACTAAAAAGATTTGGTCCATTGTGATTTTTAGGTACCAAATTAAATAATATTTACAGGGAAAACATAATAAGTTAATAATACATAAGTATGAAAGTCTTTAATTGGTTAAATTAACTTAAAAAAATACTTTTATAACAAAATGGAACATACTATTTTGAGATTTGGGTACAATGTTTGTTTGGTATATTTTTTTTTTGGACAACTATTTTGACATTTTGAAAACTAGTAACAAACTAACAACTTACAAAGCTCTAATTATATCAAGGGAAATTGGCAAGTAACCAAAAAATAACTATAATTAAATGAGTACCTATCTAACCATCTAAGTATTATATACCTTTATATCAATATGTATTAAAATTTTGTGAAAACTAAAAGTAGTATAAAGAACACTTTCGTTGCGTAATCGCTTTTTGTTGATGGATGAGTGAGACCAAAGGTCAATTTTCACAATCTTACAACGGGTGTCCCTTGACTCACACCATTGGACATATGCAACGCTTAGGACCTACCCTAAACTCCTAGAGTGGTGTTTTCTTTCTTTAGTTTTCTAATCATATTATTTGCTTCTCTTTAAACTATTATATGCCGACACAAACCGACGAAACTTGAATTATTTTGGTGTACAAATCTTCTCGTTTCTCCTATTGTCTAGTAACAAAAAAACCGACTAGTTATTGAACCTTACATTTGATTATTCAACTAAACGACGAAATCAAAACTTTTTTTTTTCGTTTTAATAGAATAAATCAAAATGTTTTACCACCTTTAAATGCATAAAAAGACTTGATTATTCATCTAAAACTCTTTTTGTAATTGGGATCACAAAGCCACATCATTATAATAAACGTATTTTGTGTTACAAAAAAAAAGCTAGTTTTAGGATCGTGCTCTGCACGGTAGAAAACAATAATATGTGACAAACGGACACTAAAAGAAAAATAATTGTTTTGTCAAAAAATTGTTAGTGGAGATTTTGGCACTCGTAAACAATCGAATACCTCTGTTTTTCTTTCATTATTATGTACTGAGCTTTAACTGATAACTCATGAAACTTCATCAGGACTTTTGTATGTTGTACTTGTATACTTTTATAGTCAAATTATGAAGATTTGAAGGTAAATTCATTTGTTATTGATGGTAATAGAGTTTAGTGTATAGATAGATACTATTTTGATTTTGATGCAAATCCCTTCTTTACTCGTCTCAGGTTAACATCTTAGGTTGTCTCCATTGTAATATATGCCTTAGTCGTGTTATTACATAAGAAGAAGTTTGTCAAATGACGAAGTTTGATTATATTGGTTAGATTTGTTATTTCCCTCCTCATTGTTCTTACTTCTTTATAGTTCTAAGGATGCATAACATGGTTCGTTGTCTTTGACTCTGTCTTATTATGGTTTTATGATAGCTTTAGTTTTTGTTGTATCAGGAGCGGGATCAAGTATTCAGGTTCGGCTTCGGGTCTTCGGGATCAGCTCCAACTCCACCAAGGATACTATTCTAGTGTTTCACACGGTAAACTCGGTAATAGTATAAAACAGTAAGGTCCATGCAACTTAGCTGAAACGAGCAAAATGCGTAAAGAAATAGTTGTGCTTGCGTAAATTGATTATATTGTCTGTTCAAAATATCGAAAATATAACGAAGAGAAGTAAATACATAATAGAGAGTGGACCTAGTTGAACGTTGATAATTGGTGGTGGTTCCATCGCTCTCGGCCTGGCCTAGTAGCATCATTTTAAATGGGGAGATTTCGAAATTGACTAGCAAAAATATAACAGTAAGACCCATGCAACTGACGAGAAAGGAGATTTGTTTTGGGTTTAGATCATTTGAACAAATTTAACAGATTGCAAGCCTTGAGCTATCATCTAAACATTGTTTTATAATGTTGATCCTTACCTCTTCAATAAAGATGACACAGTAACTATAGAGCCGATATTATCTTTTGTTGAAGATAATTAAAGAGAAATAAGCTTTCGATTCAAAACCGCAGAACACACCCTTGACCTTGGAGACTAAACCAAAGGAATCACGCAATCGAAAGAAAACTTCAGTACAGACTGTACAGTACTGAACAATTCAAGCAAAAAACCAAAATATAAAACCTCGGCAAGGCTTTTGCTTGCAGTCATTTAGTTGAGCAACCAACTATACATTCAAGAATAAATCAGAACAATTCCTTATCAAACAAATCCTGGAATCAAACCTTGAAGAGTTTGACCTAGATATCTCATAAATTTGTTTGTTATGGAAGGAATTTGTTTCAAACTAATAAAAAACATATTTTAAGGGGAAAAATGATAGTTGAACAGAATATTGCATAATATATTGTCAAACCAAAAACAACTGCTAATATCAATCCAAACCATATCCAAACAAGGCACAGATCTCTGAAACAAAAACACAATGCAAAAATTCTGAGATGGAAGGAGTAGAGAAGAGAGAGCTCAAAAGATTCTTTGTGGTGGTCCCATGGTGCTCTTCAAGTACAAACACCTTACCTGCACCAAGATTCAAATCAATGAGCAGATTAGACAAAAGATTTAGATAGAGATTAGACACAATCATAGCAATTAGACACCATAATAGGATTTAGACATACGTTTTGCCAGTTCTTTTTCAAGAGCGAGACAAGGAAGTTGACGCTCATTTGCACATTCTGGAAAAGCTGCTTCTCTTCCATGGAAAGGTTACCAACAGCAACACCCATACATAGAACTTTCTTCAACTGGAACTTCACAGTAGCTTTGGTCTCATTCACCTTACCTTCCAAAGACTCTTGGTGACTCACTAGAGTTGGGAACTTACCTGTTCATCAATCAAGAACAAAAAAAAGAAGAAGAAAGTTCAAACAAAAGAGCTTGAAAAATGAGACCATTATACTCAAAAGGATTTGATAGTTCAATCGAGTTATAGAAGAAACTTGCCTGCCTTGTTCAGACCAGGACCAAGAAGACGAGGAATCTGCTTAATGACAGACTCAGAAGCCAAGAAAGCATGGTACTTCTTGGCAAGCTTCTTAACAAGCTTCTTGTTCTTGTTGAGCTTCTTCAAAGCCTCAACATCCATGTAGTCAAGTCCCATTTTCTCAGCCTATCATAAACAAACAACATATACTCTTGCCTCAATCTCCGATACAAAACTTGCAGAATCATAACAATCAAACACTATACACAGAAAAAGCAGAGAGATTTGAAATCACCTCTTCAACATGCTGAGCATCTCCAAGCATACAGATCTTCATTTTGGGACGAGGAATGTGAGGGAGCTTAACAGATCCACTGAAACGCTTGTCCTTTTGTGGGTCGTAGTTCTTCAAACCAATCTGAAGCTCCACTGTCTCCACAAAGTTACGCTTCTTCTCATCAGATTTGCCCTTGATAGTAGTAATGGCTTCCCTAACAGCCTCACTCTGAAGCTTACTATATCACAAACAAACCCATTTCACCAAATTAGATTAATGTAATGTACTTTAACGTTCTATTGAACAAGCAACATCAACTTCTATGATCCATTGAGCAAACTACTCTCTAAGCCATCAATCTCAGCAAAATCAGCTAATACTAAACCTATAGCAATAAAAAGGCGCAAAAGGAAAGATTTTCTAAAGTACCTCATCTTGAGTTACTTCTCAGTTCACGAAACTCTGTTCCTGGAAACGATAAAGCAAAACAATAAGAGATCAATTAGAGAGAAACAAAAAATGTTCAATTTTGAGCTAAAAATGTTGAAATGACTTAGTATTCAGATAAAGCCAACAGAAATCGAAAACGTAATAGTGAAAGGTCATGAAATTACAACGAACGAAGAAGACGAAAAGAGAAGTGACGATGTTTCGAGAGAGACGAACCTGTGAATGGTGAAGGAAGCGGAAACCCTAATTATGTTTCAGAGGCGGCTGAAGATTTTATACCAAGGAAGAAGAACAAATGAAAGGAAGAGACTAAAACCCTAGTTGGATTGATTTCGTTTCATGATGGGCCTTTATTACATTGTTGGGCCGAATCGCCTGTGATTTTTACTAATTAAGCCCGTCGCTCAATGTGTTTGCTAAAATCCAAATTGTATATGACGTTTAGACTTAGTATATAAAAAAAAATTAATCAAACATGAACCTAGCTCATTATTTGAATCTCTTATGTGAGATTTTGATTTGGTCAGATCTTTATGCATGAGAAATTTTGATAGACAAAACCATATTTGGATGAAACAATAACACTTTGAAAACTTTTGATGGCCGATAAGTTTAATTTAAAGTTATTCGATGATATAAAGCTAATTAGTGATACTCATGAATTTTTTAAAAAAGATCCATCAGACACAGAAACTTGTATCAAGCCATGGTATAAACCCAAGTAACAACAACATTTTAGAATCATTCCAACAAACGGACACACAAAAACAAAGAGATGTTAATCACCTCCTTCGACATGTTTCAAGCATAGGCAGATCTTCATTTTCGGGCAGGAACGTGTGTGAGCTTAACAGATCCACTTAAACGCGTATCTTTCTTCTCCTCAATAATTCTAATGGCTTCTCTAATAAGAGCAAGCTTCTCCTTATGTTTCCTCTCCTTTGGTTTTTCCACGATAGTCATAATGCTTCTCTAACAGCCTCACTCTGAAGCTTCACTGTCCCCTCAACGTTATGTTTCTTCTCCTCAGATTTGTCCCTAGTAGCTGTAGTGGCTTCTCTACAAGCCTCAGTTTGAAGCTTACTACTATAAAACCAACAAATCCATTTCACCAAATTAGATCAAGCGAATAAACAAGAGCTTTAAACTGAACCATGTGATTTAGCAACAACAACTCTCTAAACATATCAATCTTATAGCATGGTAATATATAAACAATAAAACTATAACAATAGAGATCTATATAAATTTTATCTCATATTGAGTTCCTTCTCCTCAGATTTACGCCTGATATTATATATGAGATATGATCATACATACAATTGAGAAATGGTATCCTTCTCCTCAGATTGTATGTACCAACGACCAAACCCATTGGAACTCAGATTTACAGAAATACGACATATGATCCATAGAGCAAGAAGACAACTGTATTAGCAAAATTAGCGAACAGTAAAACTATAGCAATAGAGATCTATACGAATACTGGTAGAGAAGCGTATAAAAGAAAGATTTTTGAAATACCTCATCTTTGAGTTTTATTCTCAGATCACGAATCTCTGATCCTCGAAATTCAAAAAGCTAGCAATAAGACGAAACGAGAGAAGTGATGATGTCGGAGAGAGACTAATCTCTAAGGTGAAGAAAGGGAAAGCCCTAATCTAGGTTAAGTGTATATTCATTTTAAAAGTAAATATTACTAGTTTTTTTACCGGATATGCGGTCGAACTAAATTATAAATTATTATATTTTGAATAATAATTTTTAATTTATTTAGTTTTCAAATTAGCAATTAATTAACTTTTGTCTAATTAATTTATAATTTTGTTTAGAATGTTTTTCTTGTTCATAGGTTTTATACAGTTTATAACCTAATTACATAAAATTTGTTATTAGATAAAATATAAAATTTTAGATTTGTTTTGTTTTCTAGAATTAAATAGAGGTATATGTCTATATGGTATGTTAGAGTATATTTTTACGTATATACAAGTTTTTTTGTTAGAGTATTAAGTATGTATAAAATTTTGTAGTTCATATACTAAATAATTTATAAGTTAGTTTTTAAACTATGATTACAAATCTACCGTATATGAAATAAACTAATAGTTTTAGTGTTGGTTCTATAGTCCAAACCCTCCATGCTAAGTGAATCATGTAACATGTTCAAATATTTTTAATCTGCAAAAGATCATCATACGAAACCCGTGAAAGTAAAAGTAGTATGTGAGGCTAAAAATTACCTTTTTATCAAATCAATTTTTCAAAATTTTTATCAAGTAAAATATAACTTTTACAACTAAATATTTTATTAAAATCTATTTATTATTTGATACATGAGAGATGAAATAAAATAACGAAAATACTCATTGGTATTTTCATGATTTTGGTACTTTATATTTAATAATTATATTTATATAACCTGATATTTTTAGATTTTCACCAATATATCACATTAATATATATATAAATTATACAATAGTTGCTGATCCGTTTTTCTTTGGCGAGATAGACACGACATAACTCCACTTTCAAGAGGCTTTGGGATGTCAAAATCACTTAAATGCCACATCTTTTGTGTTTGCATCTTAGGTTTCCTGATAATAAAATCACAAACACACAAAAAAAAAAATCATAAACACAAAAAAGTTTAATAATTGTTAGAAATAAATCTATTTTGAAATCGAGCACTTTAACACAACAACATTGTCAATCAATAATCAACATGCGAAGAATAACAAAATCTATAAAAAAAATATGCCTTGAAGATCTAAAATAGAGAAAGAAGCATAAAAACAAAATTTTCAGTGTTATCGTTCTACTATAATGTGTTTTTCCTTTTTACTAATGGCAAGATATATATATATATATATATATATAACCGATCAAAAGGATTAGGAGGATTAGTTTTAAATTCATGAGCAAGCAATATCTTTTATATTTTCTTATCATTACCTTGAATAAGATATCAAATTGAATGTTAAATATGTTTGTTACCTTTTAAAATCATAATGTTTTTTTGAATGATTGTTAAATTCAAAATTTATGTAGAACAATTACACTGAAATTAATGGCATTTGCTCCTATAATAGTTTACCAAATTTATCTAAAACACTTAGTTTCTATAAAAAAATCGAATATAGGTAGATTTAATTTGTTTTTCAGATTAACTAGTTATTGTCAATGGCATGCTTGTAAATAGGTTACAACTCTAGGACTTATTTGCTAAATGTCTCCAAAAATGTATATATATATATATATATATTAATTAAAGTGCTATGATTATGATATAAAAAGATTTTTTTAATGATATTCATTTGATGATTTTTTGATATAAAAACTATTTGAAAATGATTGATTTACAATAACATAAAATAAGGCGGGTGTCATGAATAAGTCACTACATTTTAATCCGCAGTACATGTTATTTGTGAGTAAATTAATTTTTAAGTTGTATTTATTTGTTAATTTTTTTTGTGTGTTTAAGATTTTATAAGTGTATTTTAGTTATTAATTTTATGATTTAATATGTGGTATATCCCGAAATTTTTTGATTTTTGACATAATATTAATTTAATTAACTTAATTAGATATGTATTTTACTCTACTATGGATGATGTTAACAAAAAGTCGTTAAAAGAGACAACAATACCAAAAACCACAACCGAATATCACCGAATAACAAAACTTAACTATGTTTGAAAAACTCATTGAATAAAAGAGATTTTTATAATTAAGCATGCATTGATACATCCATCCCATATGTCTTCAATTCTTTCTATAATTTTATTCTCAACTAAAATTGTGTTGAATTTCTTAGAGAAAAAGATAAACATTGAACACTTATTTTAGTTGCAAGACAATACCAACTTCTTTTTAGTGTCAAACTTGTTGTAGAATGCTTTAACAAAAACAAAAAAAAACGTGTTGTAGAATGTCCAAGGTCTTTTACTTTACCTGTGTTATATTCAAATCCCACAAATATGGGTTTTTTTGTTTAAATCCGTTAATATTTTTTTTAATGAATTAGTCCATTCCAAGTTGAACTAATCTTCGGCAAAGTAACCATAGAATCCAGATTATAAAACATTATTTATAAGCTAATATTATGAAACGAAAATATGAACTTAAATGGACAAAAGATCCGTCGTTCTGAATTATGACAAAACGTGATCATATAGGAGAAAAAGGACAAGAAATACACTTGTTGTGAGACTTATATGAAGGAAAAAAACTCAAAAATCTTTTGCGTTTAGAGTTTATAATTAGGTTGTTATTAAAAAGCAACGACTTTCTTTTACTGCAATATAA
The DNA here is from genome assembly GCF_030686135.1 of Camelina sativa. NCBI lineage: Eukaryota > Viridiplantae > Streptophyta > Magnoliopsida > Brassicales > Brassicaceae > Camelina > Camelina sativa. Next base: position 28,964,547 of record NC_141895.1, read on the forward strand.
TTACAACTTTTTCCCCTTTATTAATCTATAGAATCCTATTAATCATATATGCATAGTTTTTATTTTATTTTTGGTTTAAATATACGCATAGTTGATTATGTTACACTAATACACAATCATATCCTAAATTTCCCAAACAAACTTTATTTACATTTTTTTTACCTCTCTCGGAGATTCTGAGATTGAGGAGGAACTTCCTCATTATTTTCCGTTCTTCCATCATCAAAGTTCTGAGAGTAGCTCCTCTGATCATATCGGAACATGCTTCCGTCACGCGTTGAACGCTTTCTACTTTCACTTTTTGGCTTTCCACACAAATTCCCCATATTTTTGAAGATCTTTAATTGCAAAGTTTGTTCGAATGGAATTTTTTCTTCACGATATAAAACCTTTTTCTATTTGTTAAATTTTGTTCGATGTTTGAGAGATTTTGGTCCTTGTTAAACTATTTTCTGAATTAATTTTTAGGATAATACAACTACTTTGTTGTTAAAGGAGAGAAGCACCTACGTTTTACTGATTATCGTGATATCTTTATATAATGGGAGTCTGGGAGAAGATGATCATCTCTATTTAATGATTTTGCATGTGCTCATTAATAACGATTGAATATTAGTATAAGATCTTCCTCTGTGTGCTCATTAATAAATATTAGATGCATTGGATCGTCATGACATAATTACACCGTGTAAAGGATATCATGATCTTATACTAATATTCAATCGTTTGCCAGGTTTTGGCACGTGTCTGTAGTAAAAAAAAAAAAAAAAAAGGAAGTTACAAAATTTATCCAGATACTTTTGTATATAAAGCAAAGTTAAATATGATAAATTTTTATATTATACTAAAATAGCAAAAAAAGTTAACAAAGATGTGAAAGCATTTATAATGAAACAAAGAAATTTGGAATAATGACCAAAAAAAACATTTGAGAGTTTATAAATCTTATTGGAAAATAATATCCAAGAGTGACAAATTATGTGATAAGACTTCATAAGATTTTGACATTTATTCACTAATTTATTAGAATTTGACATGTGTCTAGATAATATAATTTAAAAAGATAAAGAAAAACAAAATTCTATCCAAGAGGCTTTAGAAGCTTTAAATTTAATTTAAAGTCTTAAAAGCAAAAAAGTTACCAATCATATTTTTAGAACTTTATTTTTTTTTTTAAGCTTTCAAAATCTAAGTGCTCACTTTTATACATTGTACTTTCAAAATTTTAAAGTCACAAATATGAAACTTTTTGGGCTGTAGAAAATAAATAAAAACAAAACTTTAGTTTTTTTTTTTCTCTTTCTTTTTTTTCCATGATGATTGAAACTTATTTTTACAATCTGTGTATTTATCACAAATATATTTTGATTTCTGTTATTTTGAGATCCATTTTACATTACTATTTTTGTATCAACAACTATTATAAACCATAATCAATTACTATTAATGTTTGGGCAAAAGTAATTGATTCGTTTAAAGACTATGGAAACAAGAAACATGTGTTGAATAATTGTTTTTATTGATCAAAGTCTTGAGCTCAAATACAAGAATTCAAGGCACAACGAATCAATCTATAAACCCTAGCTGCGTTCTAGAGTTGAGTCATGTGTCTTGGGTTTAAGGTCTCTTGCTTTGCTCTTGATCATCTCTCTCGTGGAGGCCGCTCTCCCTTTATATAGAGATCTCTTAACCCTAATCCCTTAGGATATGTTTTGGGCTTACTGACTCTATCTATGATAGGGCCGGCCGGTCGCGAGACTCTTGGTCCACTAGTAAAGTCGGTTGTTAGACTTTTGGTCCATTGACAGATCCAATCTTATGACTTTCGGCCCATTGACGAAGTCAGTCGCGAGATTCTCGGCCTCGTGGCAGAGTCAGTCACGAGACTCCCAGTTTATTGAACCAATCAGGAAACTTTTCCTTTCACAAGATAAGATCATTGTTTGCGTTGACTAATTCCACAAGAATATGCGTTGACTAAATAAATTCGATTTATTTAATTATGATGATAAATTATGCCCAACAAGTAATGATAGTTCCTCCATCCAAAAACCAAACCATATATTTAGGGGGTGTTATTGAATTCTAATGTATAAAGAATTTTGAAGACTTCAACAAAATCATCAAAAGTGAATAAGTGAAAGATTTTTAATGGTTGTTAGAGTATTATGTAGTTTTGTTGATTACTTTTCTAAAATCTTGTAAAATAATACAAACAATCTCTGTATTTTTGTGATATTTTGCATGACTATATTTTGTAAAGAAAGTATGTAAAATTATGAACTAATAACACAATATTTGAATTCATTAATAATCGTAAATTTATTTGTTTTAATCGAATAACATAAAACTTTTATTGACTTTATAAAAGTCATAATCTAATAACCCAAATTTGTTAATATTTTAAATAAGTTTTTACAAATCACAAACTGATAACATTAAATTTTAACAGAGTTTAGCAAAATCATGATCAAACAACAACAGATTCTACATAACATTTAAAGTTTTTAACATTCTATTAAAATCTCAAACCAATAACCCCATTTAAATTTTTTATTTGTTGAATATATTCATCTATTCATTTTTTTTGTATTTTTGTAAACTTATTTTTAATAAAATTTATTACATTGTCACATAAATATATTCTTACCACAATTTATATTTTTGAAAAACATAAAATAAAAATAATTGTCAGAGTTACTATAGTTTTTGTTACCAGTCGTATTTTAAAAGTTAGTAATTTTACAGTTTAAGTTTTTACACCAAAAATCTTTACAAATAATATATTTACAGCCACAAGTAACAACGGTTATGAGTCTGACCATAATATATTATAAAGTACGTTCGAAAGAGGAAGAAAGTAACTAAATTTTTTTATTGTATCGTGGAGTTAAAAAAAAAAAAAAAAAAGAGTCTATGTTGATCCAACCTACGTTGTGTAATTATCAAGATATGGCAACTGATAAATTCAGAATCGAGAATTTGGAATCAAGGCTTCAATATTTAACAATTGAAGCTAGCCAAGATGCAGTTGGGCATTAATAATAAACTTAAGTAAACACTATGAGGCATTAATTAACAATTTGATAAAAATATGTAATTAATAGCTGTTAAGGAAGATCTAATGCATATGGAGAGAGACGACATATATCAACATCAACCACCCAAACGAACCAACTAATGTTTCAATCCAAGTTGGCTAAGTTGGAGTTTCGTCGGTTCTCCAGCGAAGATCCAGCGACGTATTATCGCTGTGTACAGTACGTCATACCTTGGAGGACGATGCTACTAATTGGTAGCAATCGATTTTGTAAAACGACGTATTTGATGTTGTTTCACGTAGGCCATGTTCGAGAAAGAAATGTGGGCTCATTTTAGCCCAACAGATAGTTAAGATTTTACTACGAAGCCGTTTCTTAGATTTAACATACAATAACTTGTACGTAAGAGTACTAAAGAGACTTGGAAACGTACATGTACACAAAGTCTCAGACGGAGTCTCTTTACAACATTACATACAAAATGAGTGGGTGGTCTCAAACAAAGTTGATTGGGACATACGTTGGACGGTCGGAGGGTTGCAACCCACGATCGTTGATGGTAATTGCATGCATAGACCAAAATCTTGTAAGGAAGTGATTGTTTTAGTGATTATATTGATGGTATTTGCATGCATATATCAAAATCTCTTGAGGATGTGATTAATTTTAGGGACGACCGTACGAGCAACTACAACAGCACTCTTAAAGTCCACAATACAGTTTTTGAGCATCACAAATTCCACCACAAAGCGATACTCCTATAGACACAAGCACCACTGGCCGGCTGAACTTAGAGAAATTCAAGACGAAATGTAGTCTATGATTCAGTTTTTGTTGTGTCCAGAAGTACGCACCAAGAAAAATGCAAAGTACCCCTAATTATGCATTTTCTAACGAGGGTCATTTTCTAACCAAATCGCCATGGTCCAGTAGTAAAGGGAGAAATGTCCCGTCACCTGGATTCGAATAGCATCGACCACGAGGGTTCAAAATTTAACATGGTTTCCTCGAGCTCGAGCTTTAGGAAATTAGTTTTTGGGCTTATGAAACCTTTATGATCACTTCTGAATTATCAAAAAAAAAAAATTTCATTGTTTTCTATGAATATACAACTGCATATATCATATATGATCTACTTACATCTGCCAGTAAAACAAAATGATCTTACTAATATGTAAACGTTTCTTTGTTAGAAAACGGTCCACCTATATGATCTGATTTGTTTTTTTTTTTTTTAAATCTCATTCTGTGTCTTGTAAAAAACACACCATGATGCCCATGCTAATAATATAATTTGAATTATCGCTTAAACGTACTAATTTAACATTTGCTTAGTTAGTTTAAATTCAGTGGGTACTCATTGAATTAGAGAGGAGATATTTTAATTGATTGATATATAGTGAATTTAATTGCGTTCATACATTTTGGTAGTCAACAAAATAATAGTATATGCATTCACCAACTCTTCAAAAGGGTTAAATTTACATCTTCTAATCTAACCATTTGTCAATGGATGATTAGTCATCATATCATGTCAAATGGAACATATATGTATATCGTATACAAAAACAGAGTAAGTAATAAAAAGATGAACAATATGTATCCACAAGTGCATTTATATAATATTTGTAGAAATTTCGGTTTTTATGGACGGTGATCCTCTCGACAAATCACGATGGTGCGAAAACGTGTCAGAAATGCCTTAATTAGTTATTTATACTTATGTGTGAAAGCGTACTGTTAATGAATCATGCATGTGTCCTTTATACAAAACAGCGAAAACACTGGAAAACGAAATAATAAAAATTCTAATTTTTTAAAAGTACTTAAGCTATAGTTAACTTAAGTTATACGAATTAACGGCTCTAAGCGATGTTATTGACGAGCTTTCATTGGATTTCACTATATACCTGGGAAGCGATGTTCGCTCACAGGACATGCGAATAAGACAGTGTATGACATATTGACATGCTATATATGCTTTTAAATATTATGTTAGTGTTTCACAGATTGTTGTGGGTGCATATGCTAAAGTAAAGAAAAAATAAATAATAAAAATATAATCACGATCACATGCAAAGTACACTTGAAACGTGTAATCTGAGGACAGTTAGATTGGAACCAGGGTTTCTATAAGAGGAAACTCAGATCTTGTTTTTCTACTTCATAGTTTTTTTTTATGGAAAAGGAAAGAAATTATATATAAAGAGGTGTGACAGAAGAAGTGAATCTTTTTTTTTCCAAGTTGAAGTGACCTTTCACAATTTGTCAGCCTTTGTATGCGTGGGAAAGGCATTGGGGGTTGTGGGTCGCCAACATTAAAATTTCCAAAAATGGTAAGTTTAAAGAATGACATTAGTTGTTTTGGGATATATTCTTTGCAATACATCCACACACCTAACAGAGAATATATTTCTTTTCCTCAAACTCCAATATCAATACTTTCTTAGAAACATATTACTCCTATTGAAAAAGCGACGTTGAGTTTTACAACCAGAATAATGACACTTGAAGTTTCTGTTTTTTTTTTCTTTATTCGTAAAAATATTTAAATTAAGGAGTAGACAAAAGTAGAAACACACTAAGCAGCCAAAGCTGTGATTCATGGTCGACACTGACACTTGGAATAAAAAAAAGGTTCTCATATTTTTGTTCTTTTGAACATTTCTTTGAAGACTAAGTTAATTGAATAAATTGCATGCATCTATATATACAGTCCAAAAAAGTATTAAGGAATTTTAAGGACCATATTGGTAAATCTGCCACTTCTCATCCACTCATAGGTTCGACTTTGTTTAAAAAAAGTAAAAACACTAAACGAACAAATTCGCTTAGTAGTGCTAAAGAAGGATACTTAAAAATTCATATCAAATTCCTTACGAAGAGACTTATGTAAAGCTGAATACTGATGTTTATTTTTTGTTAACTACATAGAATAGTTAAATAGCAAGGTAAAAATGTTAAGATAGGAAAAACATTTCGAGATATACCACAAAAAAATTTGACATTTCCCCAACTCAAGAAACCAATCAATCGACAGATAATGATTTCCTAATTTCCTTACACAAAAAGAAAGTTCCATTTCCATAGATAATTAAAGTATACAACACAATTACTTGTGTATCTCATTCAAAAAAAAAAAAAAAATCGGAATAGTATATAACAGAAGAATAATACTAATGAACTATGTTAAACCGGTCAAGTAAAAATACAACATATGTTTATATCATCTTTACCATTTTCATGCAATCAAGTACTCTTTGTCCTTTACCCAAAAAAATCAAGTACTCTTGGTCCATTTAAAGATATAATTATCATATACAGTATGCACAACAATTTAAAATGATGGAAATAGTTTTTAATTGGTTTTGTTAAAGAAATTATGAAAATGAGAAAATATCCTCGTTGATATATAAAAATATTATCATCAAGTTATAGTCATCGAAAAGAAATCGATGGATTGCTATATATACGTTGGTGATCCATTGTATTCATTTTTTTTTTGTTAAATATAATGTGATCCATAGTTACATGGGCATGTTTCATTATAGCAATGTATATATACATATATTTTTGTATACTGGTTTGGTTTTAACATGAAATATTTACGTTTTCATCATCCTTTGGCTTCTAGTAGAAATTCACTACAAAAAAACACAGTCGTTTCCAATGATATTTTCAACGGATCGAGAGTCCTCAATATTTCTCGATGAATAAGAGTATTGTAACCGTTATCGAAAATTTTAAACTATATAGGTTCGTCATTATATGATTTTAAAACTACTGATAAATTTCCGATGGATATAGCCTATTCATGGGGAATCCGTCGGTAAAATACAGATATCTTCCGGAAGGACACCTATTGAAATTAGAAAACACGAGACCAATCCTTTATTTTCCTCTAGAGAAATACTCCTAGTTCTACGACGTATGGCGATGCATTTAAATAATGTAAATGTATATTATAACGTAAGAAAGAAAAAAATATGGAACATATAAGTCTTAACGTACTAGAATTAAAAATTCAGATAAAAAAAAGGAAAAGCTAAATTCCCGATGCCACCAAGTTAATGCACTCGTTCTGTTTATATAATGGCTAGAGAAGAACATTGCCGTATCACATTTCTCTTCTTTTAATCTTCTCTCATTCTAACATTTATTTTATTATAATTATATTTCAACAAACATATTTAATCTATCCACTTGGTAGAAATATTTTATATTTCACTCAGAAAGAGTTTTCCTTGAACATAACAAATATAATGTAATATCAGATTTATAATGACGACTTCAGTGATGGTACTTTAACCGAGTTACTCCTTACCACCTAATAATACATACATAGTTCTTCTTTTTTGCTGAATTATTAGGTACGAAAAAAAGAAAATTTAACGTACCTTACATAAAAAACCTAGCTGGGCAAAAAATAATTTATTTTGGCCGATGAAAATATAGTTAAATGATCAGAAGTATCCAACTCTGGACGTTAGTTTTATTTTATTTTGGTGTATGATGATCTTATGTACGTAGAATAAAAAAATGTCTTCTTCTTTTCCTATTTTTTTTCTTTCTGTGTGAAGCATCTATATTCACAAAAAAAAAGAAATATATTCCTTGGATCTATACATCAAATCAAATGCATTACAGCCATTTAATTTCCTCTCTAAAATCCTATAAATACATGCTCATCTCACTTTATGCTTCATCAAATCAACACAAACATATCCCCCAAAGCAGAGCTAAAGCAAGCCCAAGCTTGTCTCTCCCCACACCAACACACAACAATTTGATCAAAGTCAAAACACTATCTCCTTTTTTTTCTCCATACTTTAATTATTTATTTCTTCTTCTAAACACTTAACCAAGCAATCGAGATGGCCAGGATTAGCTCAGACCCGCTTATGGTTGGGAGAGTGATCGGAGACGTTGTGGACAATTGTTTGCAGGCAGTGAAAATGACAGTGACCTATAACTCTGACAAGCAAGTCTACAATGGCCATGAACTTTTCCCTTCTGCTGTTACAAACAAACCTAAGGTTGAAGTTCATGGGGGTGACATGAGATCATTCTTCACTTTGGTACGCATTGCTTTCATTGTATATGGTTTATATCATATATATACCATATGCATAAATAACTAAAATTTAAAGTTATGTTAAGGTGAAAATAGCTTAGCTAGGCCATTTTTTAATTTTCGTTAAATAACATTTTCTTCGCTTGTCGCTCTTTATCTCATAAATATTTGAATCTTTCTGTACATACAAAAATGAGATTTTATTTATTTATATTATCTTCATATGCAGTTAATATCATATACAAAAAAGATTTGCAGAACGAACTAGTTTGTGTCAGATACATACGTGTTATACATGTTAATCTACGTATATCGGATGAGTCACGTGTATTCACATATATCGAATATTTCAAACAGGTCATGACTGATCCTGATGTTCCTGGACCTAGTGATCCTTATCTGAGAGAGCACTTGCACTGGTAAAATTGTTCTTTTCAATTTTTGATTAGAGAAAAATTTATAAAAGAAAGAAAATAATAATAATAATAATAATAATAGTAAGAGACATGATATTTTACACAGAAACATAACATTTTCTTGCAATGATCAATTTCAGGATTGTTACCGATATCCCTGGGACGACTGATGTGTCATTTGGTACGTCCTATACATATAAATAACACACTACAATAAGTTTCATATACGTATATTTTATATATGTTGCAAAGATTTATAAGGATACAAAACAGGAAAAGAGATGATCGGGTACGAGATGCCTAGGCCAAACATAGGGATCCACCGCTTTGTGTATTTGTTGTTCAAGCAGAACCGTAGAGGAAGTGTGGTGTCTGTGCCATCGTACAGAGACCAGTTCAACACTCGAGAGTTTGCACATGAGAACGATCTCGGCCTCCCCGTCGCGGCTGTTTTCTTCAACTGCCAGCGTGAGACCGCCGCTAGACGCCGTTAAATGACTTCCACCACTGCCGTAACTAATTCTGGCTGGACAATGTGTGTTGTTCCAGGCATTCTATATTTTAGTTACGGGAAACAGCTTTCTCTATCGTATTTATTATGAACTGTTTGTGATCCGAATAAACTTGGCTTATAATCTCATGATCTATGTATTTTCATATTGATGGATGTTTCTTACTATATATAGGTGTAATGGTAGATTTTCGAAAAATAATACAAAATTTCTTACCAGTTACGAGGCTTGTTGAAATGCATCTTTAGTTTAGCTATCTTTTGTGGTTTGTTGCAGTTGCACTAACATTCTTTTGTAAGTAATAGCAATCAGATTTAAAGAAACCTATTCTGCTATCATATGAGCAATATTATGAAATTATTGTTTAGAGATGAAGCAAAAAGTGATTTAGGTGACCGGTGGTTTTGTCTTTATGGGTAAACTACAACTACAATACCAAAGTGAGGAAATACAAATTCCTGGTGCAGTTTGCACCAATTGATGCATCTTGCACTGTATTCCGCCGTTCTACTATACAAAACCCGTACCTAAGCGATTTTCTCCTATTTCAATATACAAATATGTTCCAGTTTAATGTTTCTAGCATGTAAATTAATTGGAGATTCGAACGTTACACAATTTGTTTTTTTTTTTTTTTTTTTTTTGTGAACTCGATTCAAAATACCTTTCGATTTTCTTTGGATGTTATAGTCCTTTGGAGGTTAGATTTTTTTTAAAGGAATAGTACCCAAGAAAAGAATGCAAATTTGGCCCAACCTCTGTCACATTACGCTACATTACTTGATTATAGCTATCGATGATAAAGGCTCAAACTTGTATTTTAATCACATCATATATATCTAATTAAGTAGCATAAAAAAGGTTTTTGAGAATTCGATTTTATCTACATGACCGAGAGGTTTAACAAGCACTGAGAAAGATAATAGTTGTGATTCTCGACACCACCGAAGTTTGGAAAGAAGAAATCAGAAACCATGAAAACCCTATGCTATGGTGGTTCCGCCATAGATAACGTCTCGAACTTGCCGATGAAGAAATTGATGATTTGGACGATTTTAGGCTTACGACGGTTCGAGTTGCGTAATGAAGAAGACTTAGAAGAAGAACCACGTCAAACTTTGTGATTAATGCCCTAAAAACAATATGTTAATTTTTAGTATTTATTTATTTCCTATGGTTACAGTAGTATATGTTTTCTATTTTGAATAACTTTTCTATCTTAATTTCTTCGTTTCTATTTCAACAGTTTATGTGGTTTCTCTGTTTTTAAATCAAACGACTTAAAATCTTGGTTTGTAAAAGGATTCAAGAAAGACTCGATCTTTAAGCTCGTAACCTAACACAGTACAAGTATTTCATTATTATTTTGTAAGATCTCCTTAGTTATTTTCAGGATGCAATTTTACATTAAGAATAGGGCAGAGATGACTCGTTTAACAAGTAAAGTAACAAACAAGGTTGGACTGAATTGAAATATAAGACTAGCACATAATTTCATCAGGATCTGTATATTTTTTAACTGATCATTATTTAGTGAGATGCTATATCAATATAGTGCGTGAACGTTAGTTAGAAAGAACCCACATGTTCCATCATCTCATATCTCGATTTAGTTCCAAACCTCTCTCTCTGTGAGGGTTGGAAAAAAACAGAACACAAAGTCAGCCCGACCGTAAACTTGGCAAACAAGACAAGAGTGGTCAAACCTGTAACAAAAAACATGACAAACCAAAACCCAATTCTACAAATTTCACATTCTACTTTAAGCTTCTACATGAACATCAAACGAAACAATCAAAATCAATATTGATAACCAAAACACTTGGACTGGAACCAAACTAAAAGAAATCAAATAAGCTTAAAATGATAAAGATTAAAATTTACAATAGCATGTTTTTCTTGCTCTCTCTGGTTCATGTGTATGTGTTTTCATTCATCCCAAACTCACAAACCAAAGCAACAGAAACAACAACAACAACAAACATGTCAAATCTTCTCGAGCTTATCAGCTTTCACAATCGGATTCGCCTTAGCGATCTTATCTTTCCCCATCCGCTTGAAATCAAAGGAGCATTCATGCTGCTCCGCGTACCTATGCGTCCCGCAGAAAACAAAACCACACCTACAACGAAACCCCGTTATTCCAACTCGCCGCCTACAAGTCAAACACCGCTTCGGATCTTGCGGCGGTCCTTCCTCCTCCTCCACCGCATCAGCCGCCGCTCCTTTCCCCAAATTCGTTTTGACAACGGTATCAGCTGGAGGAGGAGGTAGAGGTGGCGATACAGAGGACGACGCAGCACCACCGTCGGGAGAAGAAACGGCGGAAGCGGCTGCGGCGGCTAGGGATTGATTAAGAGCGTGTTTAGCGGTGGAAGAGTTTTGTTGTTGATGCTGTAGATCTCGAAAACATTTGGAGCAAAGGTTTTGGGTAGCGGTGCTTCCGAAGAAACCACAATTGTTAGCGCATAGTTTTGGTTCTTGAAGTCTGTGTTCCTCCGCCATAACAACAACCTTCGGAAAAAAAAAAAACTCCGGCGAGATTTCTACACAACGGATCGATGATCAGAATTTGAATAGATCTGTTATGGTCTAATGAAAATCTCATCAAAATCATATAATTAAAAAAAAAAAAAAAAAAAAAAAAAACATGGATACCTGGAAGAAACAAGAAGATGATGATTAGATCGGTTTAGAGGAGAAGAAGACGGATCCGATGGAGACTCTCTCTCTCTCTCTTTGTGTAATGTATTTTTAAAAGCAGAAATGAATATAAACAAACAAAAAAGAGATGAAAATGAGGAGCGGAGTTGGGAAAAAACTAACGACGAAGCAATCGATTATTATTATTAATTTTTTTTTTTTTGTAAATGAAAAATAGGAAAAATTTGTGGAAAATCAAAATAGTGAAAATTGGCTTTTGGGGCTTCGTGGCGATGAAGATTCCAGAACCTCCTACAATATTCTTTGTACTGTATATAAATTTTATGTTACAACTTGCACGAAATTTAAAATGTCATTTTGGAATCTACACCAAGATAGTTCAGTTTGCTTGTTGTGAAGGACTGAGTCCCCCCGATCAAAGGGGTTTTCTTTTATAAGGGGATAATAAACCTAATAGAGATATGAATTGGATTCAATGCATTGTTAATGACGCCTTCTAATACGATGAATGTGATTAATTTTGGAATTTTAGGGAAAAAAATTGGACTTAATGCATTGTTCATTTGATCAATCAACCCAATCAAAATTCCAAATTTCTTTCCTTGGAAGCAATCTAAAAGTAATCTTTTGGTCATGTTTAGAGCATTTGGTTGATGTCACTTCGGTCCACAATCAAGCTAGACCAACCTACACAACACAATAGTCATGGGTTAGAGATAACCGGCTCTTAAATTTACATTATTTTGCTAACCGGTCCAACAGTCAAGATCAACCTGCTCATCGTATGATAACCATGAACCAATCAAGTCAACGATTAAGCCTCCTCTTTTCTCACACAGAGTTAAAGGTCAACGGCTCTTTTTTTTATTATAAATATCATAAATTAATCTCCAATGGCTTACCTTTCCGATTTGGTCACACCAGGATCACCTTAGGAGAATTGATTTAGTCTTGATCAAACTAGATTGCACAAATCATCAAATCCCAAGGTTATATGCCTTACCTATAGTCTCATTAATTGGTATGATCATTTTTCATTTTTCCTTGATCCTTTTTTTTGTTGTAAATAAGTTGTTTACCTTTGTTCAAAGCAACAGTTAACTATTCAAAGCCATATGATTTGTTCCAGACACCACCTTCGATTTTGAATAAAATTTCTTTTAAGACCTGCTTCTCTTTGACTCTTGTATTAGGGTTATTTTCACAATTTTGTATGTGAATGTCTTGCTGTTTATCCTCCACAAGTGTCGCGTGGTGTCTATCTGACCTTGACTCATCACTCATTCGGATTTCTGGCAAGTTAGCATATTTAATATGTATATCATTCTGGATTTCTGGCAAGTTAGCATATCATTCGGACTGTCTTGCTGTTTAACCTCGGATCTTCACCTTCAACGGCTATCTCAATCATAAACTAAGCCTTACCAGTCTTGAGGTTTGTATTAATATATGTATCTGTATATGATATGATACTTGAATGTCTTTGCTAGAGTGTTATCGAGAGCTCATGACTTATCCAATCGTGTTCGAGAACACTACCTAAAGATAATATAGAGAACACTAGGTAGTGAAGGTTTAAAATCATGGAATCAGGGGAACCGTAGAGCATTATTCTGACTGCTTCAACAACGATCACATGTAAAAAATCTAGGGATCGGAGATTTTTGTCTTAACTTCTCAATGTCAGAAATAAAGGCCAGATGTAAAATCGACAGAGGATCCTAAGGTTTTAATTATAGCTTAGATAAATAAATGACCCTTTAGGGCATGGTTCAAAACATTGAAAGACTCAACCATACCGGATTGGTATACAAAACTAGAGGTTGACAGCAACAATGTAAGCATTCCAAGCATCACACTGTTGAAAGTTCTTGACTTGCTCATACTTGATATCACGGCCTGCACCAAACCCATCTGTTCTACGCATTTCAGAAGCGTCTGGCATTTCTCTAAGCCAAAAATGGACTGCTCTAAACCCGGCTTCCTCCATACAGTCCTTTATCTCCGGCAATGACCACCTACACACACATGAACAGAAGACCCAGGAACTTGATGTCAATCATGCATCCAAAAGTTCAGTAATACAAGTACAACTAATTTCATGGACGATAAGAAAGTCTTGCCATGAATATAACATTAGATATCGCTGCTACTTAATCCACCAACGCAATAATAAACTCACTAACATGAGAATTTAGATATCAGCTACATTGGAGCACATGCTTGTGTGAGTTCTGATCCATAGTGACTGCACTACAGAACATCTACCTCACCCAACCGACAAAAACCAGGGGATGCAGGAACATCTATTGACAGATGAAACATCATCCTACGCTTATCAAGTTATCTAAAATGCTAGGCAATACCCCTAAGTATAGAAATAGGCCTCTTTTTTTGTTACAGTGAGATTTTCGTAAGGCTAGTGAGAAATTGTTGGTAATGATTGTCCCACTTTTGGGAAAAGAATGGATACAGAAGCAGATTACAAGCCACTTACAGTCTCCAGCTATATGAAAAAGCATGGCGAATCTTCCTGTTCTGCTTTTGAAGGTGATAGTGCAGACTGATCCTTGTCTTGCGACTTAAAATGTCAAACTCAGCTTGCTCCCATGTGTACTGCCAAATCATATTGATAAATCGTTAGTACAATCATATGGCTCTGACACTCTTTTGCACAAAATGAAGTATAAGAATGAAAAATTACCGTGAAATTTGGGAACTTCCGTTGAAGTTTCAACTGTCCCTCAGCAGAAGCACCTCCATACAAATCCATCACGAAAATACCACCTTTCTTAGACAAAGCTTCACGTGCATTCTTGAAGTAAGTAACCAACTCCGAGCGTTTGTGGAGACAACAGCAACTGAAGTTGAAAGCACACACGATATCCCTCTTCGGCAACGAATCAGGTTCATCTTTCTCTAAGGAATCAACAACACTAGGATCAACCAAATCTTCATTATCACCATCATCCAAACTAATATTTTGTATCAGCTCATGAGATTTAGATTTCACTTGCTTAGCCTCAAGAGGGCTCAAAACATTCCCATGTAAAAGCGACATCCTTGAATACACATCAGCACCAAGTTTACTAATGTTGTTATCCATGCACCATTCTAACGCCTCAAGGTCAAAATCTAGCCCTATAGCAGTCCGTCTTGTGTCAGTCTTCAGCCACTCCGCACTAAATCAAGCAATCAAATCATTAAGCAACTAAACATTTCTTTTTTGCCAAGTATAGGATTCAAAGATAGATACTTTAAAACTCAGTGACACAATTGGATTTACCTTAAAAGAGCAGTGCCACAGAAATCTTCTTGGAAATGGAGTGGCTGCCTTCCACCAATATACATTAGAAAGAACTTCTGCAAGTAGCTTACGTCTCCTTTTGGTGACTGCACCAAAACACACAGAACACAATGTCTTAAAAAGCTTAGTACTTCTTTTTCTCTGTAAGAACGAACCACTCAATGGAACCTAAAAGGGCAAAGTACAGAGTGTTGCAAAATTTACCTGTACGGATTGTTGGTAAAGAAGAAACTTTGAAGGCAAATCAGATGATTCATTTCCTTCTTCCTTATCTTCTTCCTCAGAGTTTTCCTCTTCTTCATCTTCTTCGTCGTCGACGG
The DNA here is from genome assembly GCF_030686135.1 of Camelina sativa. Taxonomy (NCBI): domain Eukaryota; kingdom Viridiplantae; phylum Streptophyta; class Magnoliopsida; order Brassicales; family Brassicaceae; genus Camelina; species Camelina sativa. The sequence goes on from NC_141895.1 coordinate 28,979,881, forward strand.
AGGCAGCAACCGGCGGGTGTTGATCGTAGAAATCTTCTTCCGAATTGGTATTAGAAAATTCACCTTTGTGGCGACGTCGATTGGGTTTTTTCTCTCGTTTCCCCATTTTCTTGTTCGTTCTCAGGTCCAGCTCAAAACTACACACTATCGATAGAGAGAGGAGTCGAGGCGGAAGAGAGAGTTGACCCAAGTCCCCTAAATGCTGCCACGTAGGCCCTATGCTCGTGCGTTGCGTCTACCGATTTGGCAGTTGAGGCGTTTGGTTTAGTTTGGTTTAGGCGCAGAACCGCATGTACTACAAATCAAAGATAAGCCATTGACTTGACGCAGATTATCAAAAAAATCATATTTTTTTTTTGTCGACAGTTCTCAAAAATCAATTTATCAGCCATTTTAGTTAATGATTTAAAAAAAGAAATTATGATAAATGAAGCTTCCCTAGAAAATAGGAAATTTAAGATTGTAATAGATTTTGTTATTTTTTTCGCAAGATTATTTTTCTCAAGATACCAACTCAATACATTTTATTTAATGTTAAAAATTGATTTCTCTTCAAAAAAATAAAATTAATCACACTCGAATGACAATAAATATGTAAATGCATATATTTAATTGACTAAAAACTAAAAATAGAACCAATAATGTATTTGCAAACAAACTGACTTCCAAAGAAGAGATGGTGTTTATTTTTCAATTGGAAATTTAGCTATATATTGTAGCAAATAATTTATAACTAAGCTTTAAATATTGTGCATCTCATTATCCATTTCGTATAAACTCTACAATAAAGTCATTAATCCTTTTGCTTATCTTAAAGAAATAATATGTAATTGACCATGAATCTATAACTTTTTAAATGTTAGAAATTAAAACACCAAAAACTGCCGAGATTCTAACCTAATTTGATTAATTTTATTTGTGAGTTCTGATAAATTAAATAATCAGACTTTTGGGACAATTAAAGAGAATAAATTAGTTTAAAAAAAATTGCCTTTTGTTCTTACTGTTGATAGAAACAAGTCAATAACAAATGTACACATATGATAGTATAATTTGTTTATGTATGCGTTCAGTCGTTCATGACAAGATTATTTTTACTTTTTTCGCTTTTTAATACAAATCATGTTGGACAAAAATAATAAGCATATAATAAAAAACGGCAAGCGTTTTCCTTATGGTTCATCAAAACGCTGAGCCAAATCTTCACAACTTCCAAAAACGCTTCAACGTTTCATTCTTCTACAAACCTACGCTCCGCTGTTTTCAAGACCTTTTCGTCTTCGTCGTCAACAAATCTGGCTTTTCTTCATCGATTTGCATAATCCATTCCTTCTTCTTCTCTCATTCTCCAAATTCGGAATCTTCTAATTACGATTTCAAGGCTCCTTCTCTATCCTTGATCATCATCACCGATTCAATTAATCAGGAGGTACACAATTTTCGAAATCGAGTTTCCTGGTAAAACCCTAAGTTATGTACAGCAATTTCAAGGAACAAGCGATCGAGTACGTGAAGCAAGCGGTTCACGAAGACAATGCCGGGAATTACAACAAGGCGTTCCCTTTATACATGAACGCGCTTGAGTACTTCAAAACTCATCTCAAGTATGAGAAGAACCCTAAGATCAGAGAAGCTATTACCCAGAAATTCACCGAGTATCTCCGCCGTGCAGAGGAGATCCGTGCTGTTCTCGATGAAGGTGGATCGGGTCCGGGATCTAACGGCGACGCGGCGGTTGCGACGAGGCCGAAGACTAAGCCGAAGGATGGAGAAGGCGGTGGTAAAGATGGTGAAGATCCTGAGCAATCGAAGCTTCGAGCTGGGTTGAACTCTGCGATTGTTAGGGAGAAGCCTAACATCAAGTGGTCAGATGTTGCTGGGCTTGAAAGTGCTAAACAAGCTTTGCAGGAAGCTGTGATTTTGCCAGTTAAGTTCCCACAGTTCTTCACAGGTAATTTGAGCGAGCGATTCATTGAAGATTGAAACCATTCTCTTTATAAATTTGTGACCTTTATCTGTGTATTATTGATTAAACTTGGTTTGTGTCCTTATTTAGGAAAGAGGCGGCCATGGAGAGCTTTCTTGTTGTATGGGCCACCAGGAACAGGAAAATCGTATTTGGCTAAGGCTGTTGCTACTGAAGCAGACTCTACCTTTTTCAGGTAACATATATGTCCAAAAGTGTTTCAAGCTACATGAGTATATTAGTGCAGTGTCTTAGCTCTTTGGTTATAGCTCCTGGATTTGATTATTTGGTTAGGGATGTAGGCGTATTGGAGTATTTTAGGATTAGTTGGAGGAGGGGGTGGTCTTGAATTAATCCTTAAGGTTATTTCTAGGTTCTTTGATTTTGTTTGCGTTTAATAACTAAGTGTTTTCTTCAAATTCAGATAGTAGTGTTAAGGAAATCAGTTTAGAAAATTGTTAGAAAGGGTTGATTTTTCTCTGTAACTTATGTGCAGAGTCTACTATATGTTGCAACTTGCAATCGATTTACAACATTCTGCTATCTGTGCATGTTATAAACAAGCATTAAAGCGAGATTTTAAAGGCTAGTGTATAGTCTCTGGTTGAATCTATATGGCATATTAGAGAATCGACGATTGTGGTATTAATTAGGAAAACATGCAAATCCGTTGGTTTAAGGTTGCCACAAATTCTTATTTTAACGGTGGTTGCACGAGATACTCGATCATAAAGATGAAAACTTCCTTGGCTAGCATCATCATGTGCTAGGGCCTTGGGTTTTGGATTATGTCTAGCTAGGTACTTCATGTTGGTTGTTTTTCTATCTTATCTTGTGTTCACAGTGTTTATACTTGGAAACACGTTATAGCTTAAGAATAGTTGTTTCCTTTTTACTTCCCAACCATCAGCGTGTCTTCATCAGACCTGGTCTCAAAGTGGATGGGTGAAAGTGAGAAGCTGGTATCAAACCTTTTCGAGATGGCCCGCGAAAGTGCCCCATCGATTATATTTGTTGATGAGATAGATTCTTTGTGTGGTACACGTGGAGAAGGAAATGAGAGTGAAGCTTCAAGACGTATAAAAACGGAGCTTCTAGTGCAGATGCAGGTGCAAAGCTTATCTGAACTGAACTTTCTGTCATTCAGTCTTAGCAGAAACATTTCTTTTCATTATTCATCTCTTTTCATTTTAGGGTGTTGGACACAATGATGAGAAAGTACTTGTGCTTGCAGCAACCAATACACCATATGCTCTTGATCAGGTAAAAAAAGTCAGAAGAGGATATTGGTTCTATATTTTCGTTGCCAGTTAAATGCTATCTTGGTAATACCATGTTGATTTCAGGCTATCCGAAGACGTTTTGACAAGCGTATTTATATTCCTCTTCCAGAGGCCAAGGCTCGGCAGCACATGTTCAAAGTATATTCATTTGCTTCGAGTTCCTTAAGTAAAAACCATTCAAGGGAGACCCAAACAGTTTACTAATGAGATATGTTTTGTAAATGCAGGTCCATTTGGGAGACACTCCTCATAATTTAACTGAACCTGATTTTGAATATTTAGGCCAAAAGACAGAAGGGTTTTCTGGTTCAGATGTGGCTGTTTGTGTACGTGACTTGTCCTTGAGTTATTTCTTATTGTCCTCAATGTTGCTATAGATAGAGAAGCCTTTGTATTGAGAATCTTTTTGATTCTTGCAGGTAAAAGATGTTCTGTTTGAACCTGTTCGTAAAACGCAAGATGCAATGTTCTTTTTCAAGTCTCCTGATGGTACATGGATGCCATGTGGGCCTAGACACCCTGATGCCATCCAGACTACAATGCAAGATCTAGCAGCAAAAGGACTTGCAGAGAAGGTACGCATCAAAAACTTAAAATATATCATTGAGGTCTTGTGTTTCACTCTGATTTTTAAATCCTTTGAATCTCTACATGTATCTGCTGGAAGCCACATAAAATCTGAAGCATAAATAATGCAATGCTATGCTATTGGTCTTAAAAAATATATTTTCGAAAAGTTCTTTCGGTCGTATGATACTGAGATTTTTGTAGTCGTTAAGTCTTTGATGCTGTAAACTAAAGACCGATTTGTGTATTTATGTGACAGATTATTCCACCACCTATCACCCGAACAGATTTCGAGAAGGTACTTGCAAGACAAAGGCCAACAGTGAGCAAGTCTGACCTTGATGTCCATGAGAGATTCACACAGGAGTTTGGAGAAGAGGGTTAATAGATTTGACATTCCATCAAATACCTCTCATATTCATATTAGTCTCTTTGACTTTCTGCTTATGTATGTACTGAGAAGCAAAACAAATCTCAAACCCATGTTTGATTTCATCCCAAAAACATTGAATTTGCTTTATTTCTCGAAACGTGTAAAAAATGTTATGAATGTTTTCTTTTTATTATTTCACCAAAACTCCCCACATGAGCAAACTCCATCACTGCCAAAGTGATGAAACCGGTTTGAATCTCTAACTACAATCTCTCTTTTTTCAATCTTTGCAATCAATTTGATGACTGCATGACAATCTCCACAAACCCTAAGGTTCTTAATGATCAAAAGAGGGGATCCCTTTGGTGTAGCAAGCAACCCAAAAGCAATAGCTAATCTCTCACTATGCTGAGCAAGAACAGCTTCTTTATGCTCATCATCAATGTCTTGAAGCACATAACTTGTATCCGGCTCATACCCTAAATCTTTCAGCCGTGTACTTAAATTTTCTAGCTTCATATAGATCTGATCTTTACGAGGATGAGACCGATCACCTGCCAAGAATGCGTGAGTCTTGTTCTTGACCTCAATCCAACTGTAACCAGGTTCTTTCTTCACGTTTCTCTCGTTCATCAGCTTCCTTACTTTGGCTCTCTCTTGCCAGTCTCCTGCCTCTGCATACATATTAGACAACAGCACATATGCAGCTGAATCCTCTGGTTTCATTGCAATGATCTTCTCTGCAGCTAATCTCCCAAGCTCTGTTTTCTTGTGCACACGACATGCAGCTAGGATTGTTCTCCAAATGGTGGAACTAGCCGGGTTTGGCATGTTGTCTATGACCTTCATAGCCTTTTCAAGTTGCCCGGCTCGGCTGTATAAATCCACCATACAACTATTATGCTCCTTTGTAGGTGCAATCTTGCATTCTCTCACCATTATATCGTAATACTTTTCGCCTTCTTCTACTAACCCAGCATGTGTACAAGCAGTAAATACTCCGACGAATGTCACGCTATCCATTTTCACCTTTCTCTTCTTCATTTCCTTGAAAACTTCTAGAGCCTTCATAGCTTGCCCGTGTTGTGCATACCCAGAGATCATCGAATTCCATGATACTAGATCTCTCTCTCTCTGCCTCTTAAAGACTTCTTCCGCACTCTCGATGTTTCCTTTCTTTGCATACATGGTTAGAAGAGCACTACTAACACACAAAGAGCTATCTAGTCTTGATTTTATAGCAAACCCGTGGAACTGCTTTCCCTGTCCCATAGATGCAGTAGTAGCCGCACACACGTTAAGGATGCTAGAGAATGTAAACTCATTCGGTTTCACCCCGCCCTTTGTGAGCTTGCTGAACATCTTAATAGCTGCCTCCGTCTCTCCGGTCTGAGCATATCCTGCAAGCATCGCTGACCAAGCCACAATATCTTTATCATCAATACCACTAAAAACTTTTGCAGCCTCATCTACTTTACCTAACTTCACATAAGCATCTAGAAGAGCAATTCCAACGGTTGAAGACCTCTCGTAGTTACTCTTTACAACCTGTGCGTGGACCTCTGATGGAGAAATCACAGGAAGAGCTGTGAGAATGACAGAATAAGTGAATTCGTTCGGCCTAACACCTTTCCTCTTCATTTCCGAAAACAAATCCACTGCTTCCTCTTTCCCATCATTCTGCAAAAAACCACTAATCATCGCTGTCCATGACACAACATTCCCAAGGGATCCTGTCTCTTTGAACAACCTAAGAGCATCAACCATCGCCATACATTTACTATAAGCCACCATTAGAGCCGTCCTTATATTTTGATCAAACACAAACCCGTATTTCACAACACTGCAATGGAGCTGCTCTGTGAACCTCAGTTCTTTGAGGTTAGCGCACAGCTTAATAATGGAAGCAAAGCTCGATTCAGATAACCGCACATGATTAAGCCTCATAGAGTGAAACATTCCCAACGCTTCTAAATCAAGCCCGTTTCCTGCATATCCTGAAATCATACTATTCCAAGTCACCACACTCTTTACTTCTGTTTTATCAAACAAAACTCTAGCTTTTCTAACACTCCCACACTTGAGATACAAATTAATCAGAGAATTAGACACCGGAATCGTTTTATCTAAACCGTTCTTTACAACAACCGTGTGTACCTGAGTTCCCCTCCCGCCCACTCCTTCTTCAGCCAAAACTCCAAGAGCAGCTGCGTAAGTAAACGAGTTCGGCTGAGTCCCTTCACCTTGCATTCTCATAAACAATGTCAAAACTTCCTCATTCATCGAATTCCGAGCATACCCGCTTATCAATGTAGTCCAAGTAACAACATTTTTCTCCTTCATTTCATCAAAAACATTCCTTCCATCTTTAAAGTTACTTCCTTTCATATATGTATCAACCAGCGATGTTCCCACACTCACATCATCTAAAAACCCAAACTTTATACACTGACAATGCAACTGTCTACCAAAAAGCTCATCACACAAAGTAGCAGAAACTTTTATAACAGAGGAGAATATTGAGCAGTCCATCTCCATTCCCAAACGATGAATATTCAAAAAGAGTCTTGTTGCTTCCTGAGTTCGCCCGTCGCGAGAAAACCCAAAAAGCAAACTCGTATAACTCTCCCCATCTCGGTCAGGACTTTTGTCGAACACATTGTACGCACTATGTAAACGAGAGGAAGAAGAAGAAGCTCCAAAGCAATAAATTCGATGATTGGGTTTGAACTTTTCCAGAGATTTAGGTCTCCGTATTGTCGTTGCGAATTGCATTTGCTTTTCAAGACAACGAACAAATTGTTTTGTGTTTTCGAATTATTCATTTGCGGTTCAAAAAACAACTCTTTGTTGAGTCTATCAAAAAAATTATAAAAATGATATTTTGTTGGTTAGACACTGTTCATAGTGTTTCAACCGTATTTTGGTCTGTTTCGGTTTGGTTTTCAGGATTTTGGTTTTGTGTTTTCTGATTAGTATTGGTTTGTAAGATATTTCGGTTTTGTGATTTCTGATTAGTTTGGTTTGTAAAATATTTCGGTTTTCATTAATGCCCATTCGATACCTAAGGTATCATACCTTATTGACCAAGTCAACTTGCTAGATTAGCATAAAACGATTTATAAAATGTTTGTATTATGAAACAAAATAAAATGTTTAAAACATCCTATAAAATGAAACGGAAAAGGTACATATATAATTGATAGATCAACCACTCTCTAATTTAGTAATAGACTTTAATTGTTGTCTAAATAGACTTTTTCTATGGTTGACTTCACCCCACAACGTTGTTATGCGTCTCACATTTTGACATTGCTATCTCCCTTCTCTAATTTCATTATGCAGATTGGTTTCTAAAAAGACTCAAAAGATCTTGAATCATATTCATGACATGGCTCTTGATCCTTCGTCTCGTAGTTGGATACAAGATGTCTTCCCGAGCTTCCACGGAGCAGATGTTCGCAAAGACTTTCTCAGTCACGTTATCAAGGAGTTCAAAGCAAAGGGAATCGACATATTCAATGATAATGGTATCGAGAGAAGCAAATCGATCCGTCCAGAACTCGTAAAAGCTATTAGAGGATCAAGAATCCTGATCGTCTTGCTCTCGGAAAATTACGCTTCTTCGACATGGTGCCTTAATGAACTGGTGGAGATTATGAATTGTAGCAAAGAGTTGGATCAAACGGTGATGACCATTTTCTATAAAGTCCATCCAACTGATGTCAAGAAACAAACCGGAAATTTTGGACAAGTCTTCAAAAAAACTTGTAAAGGTAAAACAAAAGAGAACATTAGGAGAGGGAGACATGCTTTGGCCCAAGTGGCAATAATTGCTGGTTACCATTCACGCAACTGGTTAGCCTTTTTGATCTCCACTTTGACTTTTTTTTTTCCTTCTAAGATAGTTAGATTATTGCAACCGGTTAAATAATGACTGATATAATATATAATTGACAACCGGTTAAATGACTACTAATATAATAATCTGTATGTCTTTTTTTTCTCAAGTGGTTTTACATTAATCTGTTGCTTGTTAGGTGTAATGAAGCGGACATGATCGAGCAAATTGCGACAAACGTTTCAAATACACTAAATAATTATATCCCATCAAACCACTTTGAAGACTTAGTTGGGATTGAAGCTCACATGGAAAAGATGATGTCTTTGTTATGCATAGAATGTGATGAAGTGAGAATGGTAGGGGTTTTGGGTCCTGCGGGTATTGGTAAGACGACCATCGTTAGAGCCTTATATGAAACACTTTGTAGTAACTTCACTCATACTGCATTTATGGTGAGTATAAAAGGAGTCTATACAGTACAGAACCGCGACAACTTTGCACTCATGTTGCAATTACAGGAACAACTTTTATCTCAAACCTTAAATCAAAAGGATTTGAGATACGTCACTTAGGTGTGGCACGGGAAAGGTTGAAAGATAAGAAAGTGCTTGTCGTTCTTGATGATGTCGATCGGTTAGTACAGTTAGATGCTATGGCGAAAGAACCTAAATGGTTTGGTAATGGAAGTCGGATTATCATAACAACACAAGACCACAATCTCTTAAAGGCACATGGTATCAATCATATTTGCAAGGTGGATTATCCTATTGATGAAGAGGCGCTTCAAATCTTCTGCTTGAATGCTTTTGGGCAAAAGTCCATTAGAGATGGTTTCGAGGAGCTTGCATGGGAAGTTACAAAACTTTCCGGGAAACTCCCCTTGGGATTAAGTGTAATGGGCTCTTATTTCCGGGGAATGTCCAAGCAAGAGTGGATCGATGCACTTCCAAGGTTAAGAACTAGGCTTCACCAAGATATTCAAAGTATTTTACGATTCAGTTACGACGCCTTATGCGATGAAGATAAAGATTTATTTCTTTATATAGCTTGCTTTTTTCAGCAATAAAAGTATACAGACACTTGAAGATTATCTTGCGGATACATTCTTGGACTTGAGTCAAGGGCTTAAAATATTAGCTGAAAAATCTCTCATATCTCGAGAATGTGGATTTATAAAGATGCCTAGTCTGTTAGTACAACTAGGTAGAGACATTGTTCGTAACCAGTCTGTTCAAGAACCTGGACAACGCCAATTTTTGGTTGATGCTAAAGAGATCTGTCAAGTACTCACTAAGGAAACGGTAAGTTAATTTTCACATTAATTAGTCATATATATTCATTGCCTTGTTCCCTCTCTAAACTAAGTTTAATTGTAAACTCATTACCTTCTCTACTCTTATTATATCCAGGGTAGTAAAAGTATTGTAGGTATGGATCTCGACTTATCTGAAATCAACGGTGATTTTGATATTAGCGAAAGATGCTTCGAAAGAATGTGGAATCTCCAATTCTTAAGATTCCATGGAAAAGTTGAAGATTATAATGGTTGTATATTGCACTCTCAACAAAGTCTGAATTATCTATCTCCAAAGCTTCGATTACTACATTGGGAATATTTTCCAATGAATTGTTTGCCTTCTAGTTTCAATACATCGTTCCTTGTCGAGCTAAACATGCGTTACAGCAAGCTTAAGAAGCTGTGGGAAGGAGTTCAAGTGAGTTAAAATATTATTAAAATTTAGATGGCGTATGTTTCTTTTGTTTCAGTATCATTTTATTTGTTTACTAATATAATAATTAGTAAAGCACATAATAATTTACGTGTACGTTGCCTTTACTTGTCTGGACATGCAGCCTCTTCAAAACCTCAAGTGGGTGGATTTGAGTTATTCCAAAAACCTGAAGAAGCTTCCTGATCTCTCAACTGCCACTAATCTCCTGAGTTTAGATATCAGTCACTGCTCAAGGTTGATAGAGCTACCATCTTCAATTGGAAATGCAATCAATCTGTTGATTTTGAATATCGAGCATTGCACAAGCCTGCTGACTATCCCTAACTCTATCGAAAATATCCCTAATCTCAAGATATTTCTTGTTGAGTGCTCAAGTCTGGTGCAACTCCCTTCTTGTATTTGGAATATCACTAGTCTCAACACATTTAATCTGGACAATTTCTCTAGTTCTTACCAGGACCCTTTGATGTGGAATGCCAAGAATTTCCAAGATTTGGATCTCAGTGGATGCTCAAGTCTAAGGAGGCTCCCTTCTATAGTCAATAATGCCACTAATCTCCATGAGCGAAAGCCTAGTTTCCTAGAGCGAAAGCCTAATTTCCTAGAGCGAAATCCAAATCTGTATAGATACTTATCTTCAGTGGGGTTCTCCTCCTCTATAGTTGATGCCACTAATCTTCATGAGCAAAAGGGAACATCTTCGGTGGGATTCTCTTCCTCTATTGGGAATGTCACTAATCTCAAGAAATTAAATCTCAGCAACTGCTCAAGTCTTGTGGAGCTCACCTCTTCTATCGAGGATGCCACTAATCTCCAAGAACTAAATCTCAGTGCATGCTCAAGTCTGAAGAAGCTCCCCTATTCTATTACAACTTTAACTAATCTCAACAAATTGGATCTCGATTGGAAGATAGAGAAGGGGAGACCGGTCGAGATGATTTCCCAAGTATATAGAATATCATGAAAATCTGTTAATTTATAAATGTTTTACTTTTATCCATAAATTACTCCCTTTGTTTCATAGTATAAGATTTTTTAGAGGTTTTTGTTTGTTTCTTAATATAAAATGTTTTAAAGCAATTTTAAGATTAATTTCATATCTTCTTATTATTTATTGTATGCAGTCTTGTTTATGATTTAATATTTTTTTTTTTTTAAGTAGACATTTCTTATTTACAAATAAGATTGAAGTACTATAAATAATACTTTTATAGAATCAGGAAAATAAGCTCTGATAAAAATTGATGTGTATATATATATGCACACCACACGTATAATTTGATAATTTATATGATTGATGGACCATATATTTATAATTGTTACGTTGGTCTACTAGGCCACGGTGCTCCCTTGGGGAGAGATTCTTGGAGGTTTATCTGGTTGTGATTATGAATATTGAACGTGTTATCCATGACGTACGGTGGTGTTAGGCCTGTTGGCAAAGAAAAGAAGAAAAAAAAACAAAAAAAAAATATGGTGTTTGTCTCTTATGTAAGAGACGTGCACAATAGCACGTGTTTGTGCTATTTTACTGATTCTCATGTTGCTTTTGTTTCACTTCTATATAAAAAAGGATGGAACCACGACGATCATTTCGACTAATGCGATGTTGATCCGGCGGTGATAAACTTGCATACAACCATAACTACACAAGTTTCTTCATGAATAAGAAGTTGGAAGAACGATCCAGACTTAAGATTTAAATCGATGGAGATACACAACTACGAAAGATGTGTATTTTCCAATAACTTGACCCAATAGTTTTCTTCTTCTTATGTAATACGATGATGAATGATCGTATCATAATTGCTGTTAAAATATTTATGCGCAAGGATCTTCTTCAGTGTATATGAACAAAATGTAGTTCCGAAGACAAATCATATATTATAGAACAGAGAACAAAACTTCATTTGAATTGGAACATGTCTGATTTCTAACATCATGTTGGATTTCTCCATATTGATACAATTCCGTCACTTGTTAATAGGTCATCGATCTGGCGGCCGCTTCATAAAACAAAATCTCTGGTCGAACCTTTCTCTCTCCACAGAATCTGACCACACTCTTCCAGTTACCTACATTCTATGGCATTACCAAAAAGGAATGCATCAATCATGTTTGGTCTATCTCTAAATTCACAATACGGAAAGACAAAATCAATTCTTTCGTCTTACCTCTCCATTTAAAGCACCATGTCTGAGATTAACCCACCGGTTCTTTACATAAGCTAAGCAAATGTATTCTTTTTCTTCTTCACCACAACCAACCTGCATCAGCATCACATACCATATTCTGAGACTGTAACAAAAAATTAATACAGGAGAAGAATAACTATAAGATTTCTGACACTGTTTCATATGTTTTACCAATGATACAAGCCGGTAGTTAGTGTTTGGTTCTAATCCTTCGTACACCCTGCTGATATCTATCTCCCAGTCCAAAGCCTTTGTTGTTTCAGATATTTCTATTTCAGTTTCACTCTTCTCCCATTCTAAAACTAATGTTGCAAAGCCACATAACACCAACATTGCTTTATCATGAGCTTAATATATGAAATGAATACAATAAGATCACAATCATGGTGGTCAAAACTTACCGATTGTGAAGATAGGTGGGCATTTACTTATAATGTGATGTACAAAGTTTGTTATTCCACAACCTCCTGTTTTAATGTCACATAACAGTTTATATTCCATGCGGATCACCTTACAGATATCCACAAACTCTATATTCCCAAGAGCACACTGCAAATATATACGCACAGAACAACCTTGTAATCAAGGGGTAGTATTAGTTTCTGTAGGAAACATAAAGAGGGAAACAAATGAAACATACCTTCAAGTCTCTGATCGAATCTGCAGCCATAACAATGCCATAAGAACTTTGCTCTGGATAATTTAGTTTCTTTCTGCATTTTCTACAACTCATTCTTTCATTTTCCTCCAACGTAAAAAGGCGAGTTACTAAGAACCTCAGCATTCTTCCAGCAATGCCAAAACTCTAGGATGTCTATAAGAACCTCAGCATCATTCGACTGAAAAGGGTATAGAAAAATAGAATTACTTTAAAATAAACAATCAAGCTTACAGAAGAATAATAATTATAATACCAAGCTTAGAAGGTTATATTCTTCAAACGAACCATGGAAAGAACTTCTTCTATGGAAGCAAGTAAGTCACTCAAGAGGCAACTGTAGACTCCCTCATTATTTATCTCGCCTGACACAAAAGCAGTAAAGAAATTTTGTAGTGCAGGAGGAGCGTGTTCTTCCAGGTGGTCTTGAAATGGTTGCTTATTGTGCATCAAATCTTCTTTGAGCATTTTAATGTTCAAGAGTGCCTGCAATACCAGATTTTTTTGTGAACTTCTCGAAGAGAATGATTTGATTCAGAAGACGAGAGTTTAGGTGTTCAATAGTGTTTTGGTTGGTAAGTGCTTTACCATCAGTGTCATGTCAAGAACTGAATTGCATCTGCTTCCAGCTTCTCCAAGAGCTGACTCTATATGTTCCGACTGTGAATCTTCTCCAAGTATATTTTGCATAACTTGAAGATGGCGAAAGAAGGAAATAAGAATTATGCATATAACTCACATTATTCGTCAACTGAGAAGCTCTTTTACAAACAAAGTCAACTTTACCATCCTCTTGATTAATAGCGTGGGATGAAATTTCCGATTGACGTCTTTCACTTGCAAGGGTATCATCTAGTTCCACAGAATCTTCTACCACAGACGTGCTTTCCGGTTCAAGGTTGACAGAAGGCTTACTAGACATGTAAGACCACGTTTTGCTCAGAGAAAACCTGAAAGCAATTTATTAACACACGAAAAAAGACTCTTGAGGTTCTTACTGTTCTCCAGTCTTATGAAGAGGACTCGATATGTTCGTTGAAGTTCTCTCCTGCGTCATGAAGGCCATTCATTCTTACAACAGAATAACCAAAATTACAGGAAAGAAAATTGAGAACCTCCAAAGACCTTTTTGTTTTTAGTTTTCTTCTTCTTTGACTGTGACTTCTTCTCCTCCTCGAGTAAAAAATCTGCATCTGCTGCATCTAACTTGGCTTTGGATTCCATATTCATAATTTCATTCTATATGAGAAGATACATAATAACATGTTAGAAACATAGTTTCATATATGAAGGCCATTCATTCTTACAACAGATTAACCAAAATTTGAAAAAAGAAAATTGAGAATTTAGAACCGCCAAGACCTTTTTGCTTTTAGTTGTCTTCTTCTTTGACTGTGACTTCTTATCTTCCTCGAGTAAAAGATCTGCCTCTGCTGCATCTAACTTGGCTTTGGATTCCATATTCCTAATTTCATACTAGATGAGAAGATATATAATAACATATTAGAAACAGTTCAAAGGCCAAATAAGCCTGAAATTGAAATCTGTATATAGCTTTAGTTTCAAACCAACCAGCAAGAAAATTCTCAGCAGTTCAAGGATATAAGTGCGGTTGTCAAAAACTGAAAGCCTGGTGAGGTTGTCCAGCAAACTAATCCTTGAATTATCAACCAGCAATATCTTTGAATCGATAAGCATAACCTGTAAGTCATGTAGATACTTTAATATGGGCAATTCATGCCATTAAGTTGTTAATGAATTTCAAAATCATGAATGAACCTTGGTATTGGCCACTGCTTTCAGAGAGCCTATGGACTTCAACACTACATCATCGCTGAGACTTTTATGCTCACGTATAAGATTCAAGCATTCTTCAAAATCGGGGAAATCAAATGTCAGATCCAATGCGCCTTCGAGAACATCTCGTACTGTACACACAAATAATTTTGCAGTGAGGGAATTTCCAGGTGCTCTCTCTTCGCATCTATCCCATAGAAGAGATGCATAGCTGTTCCACTGATCTTCCTGAATATTCCTTCTCCTTTCATCCTCACCCATACACAAGTCTACGATGACAGTAAGAGCTACATAATAATGGAAGACCTTCATTTTCTTTGCATATTTGGTTCCCAGTGTCCTACATGTGAACTGAACAGCTCTCAGAACAGCCACCCAGATATCAAGATTATGTTCCCAGATAGGTTTGGGAAAAGTCCAATCTTCTATATTGTAGTCAGTTAACCAGGATATGATATCATCTCCCTGAGCATGTGCCTTGGCGTAGTGAGCATTGGGCTCAAAAACATTGATTGTCCCTTCATCATCGAATGGATCATTATTGCTTTTCAGAAGTCTTCTATCCAGAAGCAGAAATGAAAACTGAGGGTCAAAGTCGATCTTTTCTGTAACTCGAGTACAACCCAAGGTACTGTCCACTGCTCTGGAAACCAGATCTATACCATCTTCCCTTTCACATTTGATGCGTTTTAGAAAGTTTAGGATTTGACTGAGTTCATGACAGTCCAGAAAACATATACTCTGAGGTGTTTCCACTAGGTGAGAATCGACAAGACTCTGTTTGGAAACTTCAAGTTTTCCAAGATACTTCAAAGGATATTGCATCACACTGTCTCGAACACTACAAGAGAGAATTTTAAGGTCACAAAACATCACGAGAAAAAATTTGATTTCCTTGAGTAACTTACTCCGCTCTTCATCCACAGCTAAAGGCCATTCCTTGGACCATCCATTCTTATATGAAAACCCTTTCACATCTGCGAGCCGATTTTTGATCATTTCAACTGCAGCTACTGTGTCCACTGGTTCCCAACCTCCAACCGATATCTTACGAACCCAGTCTTTGCCTATCCTCTTAACCATATCCATTTCCTTTGAAGGTTTAAAATCTGCAGCATGTTCTTGTTCAAGATGTTTCTTACATTCTTCAGCACTATAAAACTTGTTCGAACATTTAGTTCGGCACATCCAGAATATCCATTTTCTGTCTTCCCTGGCAGAATCGAGAATTTTCTCTAAAGCATCTCGTCCTTTTTGCCCATGTACTCCCTCCACAAAACTTGTAAGCTTTTCTATGCTTACTTTCATAAAATCCCTTTTGACCTTAACATCCAAACCTAACCAAAACGAGCTCAACCCCTTATACTTGTTCTTAACCGGCTCTGGACTAGTCTTTGACTCCAAATCTTCTGACTCACATTCGTCTTCGGATAAATCCTTCAGTCCTCCAGTATTGGAAACAGAGATCCTGAACTCAGAATCTTTGATAATATTCTCCAGGTCTTTCTTCGTTTTCTCCTGATGTAACTTCTGTTGCAAACTCAATTGAGCAACAGAAGAAGCCGAGTCTTCATTTGCGTTAGTAACAGATAAACCTCGTTTTCCTATCTTAACACATTTCTTGTAATACATCACTGACCCTGTATGTCGTGCCAAATTGTAGAATCCATGTGCGCAAGCTGTTAATAACTTGTCATGTTGTGTAAAACTTGCAACGGAAGCCAACAAGTATGTGAAATCCACGTCAAGGTTCTCTGTTTTTGACCATAGTTTCATCATCATGTAACCTTCTTCGGAATGAAGAAACCATATGTTCTTGTCTTCCTTGTGGACCTGAATCATATCTTGGATTATCTCCAAAGCCTTGATGTGATCTCCACGAGCGAAGAGATCTTTAGCCTTTGCGTGGAGTGCTGCGCTCTCAGCATCTCTTAGAAAACTAGTAGTAGGCTCCATTGCTACGAACGATCCCTCAAGGTTCTTGCGTTTTCTTGGTCTCTCTCTCTGCTATGTGTGTGTTGCGAGAAGAAACAGAGACGAAGCGGGGGATATTAACGAATATAACAGCTTGTCACGTGAGGGGCACGTGACAAGGCTTGGGAAAACAAAACAAAAACTCAATTTTGAGCATTGGGGAATTTCGTCGAACACGTTATGTGCATTTACCCGTTTGGGATTTTTTCACGGATAAATCAACGAAAGAGAACCTAAAAGTTGTGTGAATCTTTGAATTTGGGTTAAGAGCTAAATGTAGAATGGTCTTCATGTTTTTGGGATGAACAAAATTTGTGAATTTGAAAGATGTTGCAGTAAGAAGAGGCGACGATACAAAAGAGACTCGACGAATCAACAAATGTGGCAAAAGAGAAGACTGTGATCAAGTATCGAGTTTGCTTTAAATTACTTTCACTTTTTAGACCCTATATTTTTAAAGTTAATTTTTTTTTTTGGTAGAATCTTTTTAAAGTTATTAAACACTCACAGACTAAACAATTTTTTTTTTTTTTTTTTAAGAATTAAGTTACGTTAGATTTTCTGCTATTATTTTAATTTTGTTTGGTAAAATTTAAATAAATTAAGTTCTTACAAAACAATATTTTGTCAAAATTGAATCAAATAGTGAAATTTGAAATATTATGCTATTGCATTCTTGCAATTAGTAGAAATCTAGGTTGTATAAGTGATGGAAAACGATAGGTGCGATTTTTTAGAAAATAAAAATAGGAAACATATGTGTTAAAAACAATATATAGAAGAAGAAGAAGAAAAAACACTAAGAGCATAGGCATTGTTGTCCCCTTGTTTTTGGTCCCCCAAATTTAATAGTATTATTTTGAAAGGTTCTTATTTTTAATATAAGCATTGGTGTCTATTTGTATGAGTACAGGTTATTGTAGCAAATAAAACACAAACCATTGAGAGTATAAAAATCATAACATAACTGATTGGACAAAAACATTAACAATTTCAAGATAGGTGTCAATAGTAAACGTACTAGAGAAGAAGAAATTTCACGACGTGGTTGCAGCTGATAACTGTTTAACTTTGGCCTGCAAGATCATCCCAGCTTCATCTGCCACACTTTTCCTTTTGGCTGCGACCTGCATTGAATGAACATCATTCTTGACGTTAACAACTAAAAGCTTGAGTAAATTATAGATGGTAAATATAGGTTCTCCAACAAAAGAGTGTTGAACAATTTGGCAGTGACGCAAGATTGATGTGAACAATACTGAAGCAAATAAAAAGGAGAGATCATAGCATTGGATTCTGATTTATACTGAAACGATACTCGGAACTACTAACAAATACAAGAACAGCGGTTCAAATTCGGAGTTTAAGTAAAGATTCTACTTAGTGTATATTATATATGCATGTATGGCTCTACGGGGTGCTTGACAAGGTGAAGGAAAGGACCAATCAAAGGGCTTCATGATTATGTTTACTGCATTCCTTAGCAGCCATAAAACTTACAGCCCTCAACTATTATCTACAACGAATCAGTTACTGAATGAATCAAGTAAGAGCCTAACCCCTCGTAATAGAATCAGACTCCATTCTATATTACTCATTTCACAACTTTGTAAAGGTTAATGAGAACAGTGACATTCTTTTGTAAAAGTATAGTTCTAACTTCTAAGGCATACTCTATAAGCCGTATGAAAGAAAAGTGTAGGCTTTTTCTCTCTAATCACCTCAGGATCAATCTAAACACCAAATCAAGCATTTCAAAGTTGCCAAGAGAGTGAAATTTACCTCAAAAAGTTGGTCAAAGTTGGATTTGAGCAAGTTGATCTTCCTCTGACAATAGTCTTTTCCATCATCGTAAGTGTTTCTTATTGTGATCGCATTACCTCAATGAAGTAACCAGTGCCAATATCAACTAGAACCTTATCAGCTTCATCAAGTGTCCCAGGTACGTAGAGTGAAATAATTCATTGAAATAGATTCATTGGTGCTGAACCTTCTACGGATACTCGAGCTTCCTCGCTGGAACCTCGTATTCGAAGGTGTAAAATTAGAAGGGTCTTGCTCTATCCCCACAAGCTGCTCTCCTGCCCTGCAATTTTGAAACCCAAGGAGATGTCAGATATAGAACTGGCTAAATAGTTCACCACCATTGCATTACTATGCCAGTACTAAAAACCAAAACTTTAACTCATAATTCTCAAATGAGAATGAACTGAAATCAGAATTTCACATTATAAAGAACACATTTTTTCAATTAGGGTTGAGCTCAAACATATCAGAACACAAAACCCACAAACCCGTAGGTCAAAATTAATCCGAATTGGAATGTATCCAATACCAAATTCGCAACAACAGTGAAATTCGAATCAACGATTCTGCTTAACCAAAAATTGGCATCCGTTCACTTAAAATTTTCCCAGGATTAATAAAAAAAAACAGAGCAAAACCATAAAACTCTATCTACGTACTCCAAACGTGAATATTGAAGAAGCATTCATGGTGAAGGAAAGAGAGAGAGATTCAATCAATACCTGAGTTACTCAAAGCTGCAGCTGCTGTGAAAGAGAGGAAGAAGAAGAAGAAGACGGAGACGGGACAATCACAAGACGAAGACGGAGACGGAGTCGAGATAGAAGAGAGAATTCGAGAACTTTCTCTCGACGACAAAGTGTTTTGTGTTAACCCTACACAAAATTTTCTCCCAATCACCAGCTTCCACGTGTTCAAGTAGACGGACGAAAAACGTCCCACTTTAAGATACGTTTCTTCGTTATTTGGCCTTTTTTTATTTATTTTTAAAAGATAAATGCTGGGGGACTGTCCAAATAGATGCCATTGCACATGGTCTAAGCATAAAACCATATTATAAATTTATAAAAATGTTACTACACAAATTCAATACATAATTCAAAGATTAGACAATCATTTATATTCTCAATTTTATTAGTTCCACCTTCCATCAAACACAACCTTGCCTATATTAGTCTAATTATCTACAACAAAGTAGATTAGAATCTCCTAAATACTAGTAATTTAATTCGTAGAAGTGAAGAAACCTTTAAAGGAACAACTATTCAAATTCTTTTATCAAGATTAGAAGATACTAAATATATTCATATGATTGCAAATCATTAACTTAAAAATGCTTCAAAATATTTCCTTTGATAGAAACCGTCAAGGAAATAGCTAATTAAGTTAATAATTTAATTAACTTATATAAAAAGAAAAGACAAAACCTGAGCTTATAACCCTAAGTTTTAATTTATTTCTCATACAGATCAGCGAGAGAAACGATGGTAAGGTTCAATCTTCCATGGGATTTGGTAGAGGAGATACTCTCTAGAGTTCCCGCAACATATCTGAGAGGACTACAATTTACTTGCAAAGGATTAAACGCTTTATTCAAAGATCCAGAATTCATCAAGAAGCACTCAGATAAAGCAGCAAAGCCGCCGTATTCGATTCTCTTGTTCAGTTGTTCTAGGGTTTATTCGCTGAGTGTCAATATAAACAACATTGCGGTAACGGTTGGTCCAACTAAACTTAGCAGAAACCCAAACGAGTCATCAGAGGAAGTCGAAATAACTCAAGTAGTTCACTGCAACGGCCTATTGTTATGTTCCACGAAAGAGTCCAACATGGCTAAACTCGTGGTTGTGAATCCATGTACTGGTCAAGCCAGATGGATCAAACCAAGAAGTGTTTACGATATGTCCGATAGATATGCTCTAGGTTACGAAAACAACAACAATCAACATTCATACGCAAGCTACAAAATCTTGAGGTTCCCAGCTGATGGTCGAAGCCTTTTGGAAATCTTTGAGCTAAAGTCTAACCCATGGAGGGTTCTTGCTAACATCCCTCTTAAAGGTAAACTACGCGGTTTTGGAAGAGGCGTGTCTTTGAAGGGGAATACCTATTGGCTTTCTTGTTTTTTGGATGACTTCGAAATATTGAGTTATGATTTCGCAACAGAGAGATTTATAATCTTGTCTTTTCCATTTATTTTACCGCTTCGGATGTCTGATTCCAATACCTTAGCTCTATCAGTTGTTAGAGAAGAGCAACTATCAGTGTTACATCTGAACCTTGATACGAGACAGATGGAGATATGGGTGAGTAATAAGATTGATGATGATACTGAAACTGCGCTTTCTTGGAGCAAATCCTTTGAATTTGATTTATACTCTCACTTCGATCTTAGTCTTCTAAAATTGAGCTTCTTCATTGATGAAGAGAAGAAAGTGATAGTGTCTTGTGGCAGAAGCAAGGATCACAAGAAGAAGATGATATACATTGTTAGAGAGCATGATTGCAGAACATTTAATTATTATACATCAGACCAACCAAATCCTTATATTTGGTTTCTCTTTAGTTATGTTCCAAGTTTAGTTAGTTTAAATCCACCAATCTAAACTTTTTTTTTCTTTCTTTGTAATAAATGTTTTCGCTGTATTGTGGTGCCATCAATTTTTTTAGATTTACCTAATGTTTATAATAAATCTAACAATATTCTGTTATAACCTCATCAGATTCAAGAGCCAAATTAAATCAACATATGAGTTCTGTACATGCAGACAAATCATATTACTGGAAATCTTCTTTTGAGTTGAAGCATGTCGCTATTTTATACATCGATGATGAGGTTTAATTTTGAAATACTTATTAGACCATTGATCGGACAACTTCGTAAAACAGAAGTTCTGGCCGAACCTTTCTTTCTCCACAGAATCTAACCACACTCTTCCAGTTACCAACATCCTATGGCATCACAACACATATATCAATCATATTCTGGCCAATCTAAATTCACTAGTCAACTCAAGGAAGACAAGGGGGAAACTGTTTCGTCTTACCTCTCTTGCTAAAGCATCACGTTTGAGATTGACCCAACGGTTCTTTTCATAAGCGATGCAAAAGTATTCTTCTTCTTTACCACAACAAACCTGCATCACATCTCATATTCTGAGACTGTAAGAGAGAGATATAGAGTAATAATAGCAAAAACATTTGTGATCGAGTTTTAGATGTACTACCATTGACACAAGCCGGTACTTAGTTTTTGGTTCTAATCCTTCGTACATCCTGCTGATATCTATCTCCCAATCCAAAGCCTTTGTTGTTTCACATATTTCCTTTCCAGTTTCACTCTTCTTCCATTCTAACACTAATGTTGCAAAACCATAAAACACCAAGTAGGCATAAATAATGAAATGAGTACATAAGATCACAATCATATGGTGCTCAAAACTTACCAATTGTGAAGATAGGTGGGCATTTACTTATAATGTGATGAACAAAGTTTGTTATTCCACATCCTCCTGTTTTAGTGTCACATAACATTTTATATTCCATGCGAATCACCTTTAGGATATCCACAAACTTTATATTCCCAAGAGCACACTGCATATATGTAAGCACAAAACAGTCCAATGAAAGCATACATGTAAGCACAAGGGGAAGTACCAATCTCAGTAGAAAAAAAAAAAGAGGGAAGTAAATGAAACATACATTCAAGTCTCTGGTTGAATCTGCAGCAATAACAATGCCGTAAGAACTTTGCTCTGGATAGTTTGGTTTCTTTCTGCATTTTATACAACTCATTCTTTCATTTTCCTCCATTGTAAAAAGGCGAGTTACCAAGCTTTCTCTTTCAGCATTTTTCCAGCAATGCCAAATCTCAAGGATGGCTACAAGAACCTCACCAGCACCACTCGACTGAAAATAGAAGAAAACAGAAAACAATTATAACAATAATTAAGCGTACCAACAAAATAACAATAAACCTCATTTTCTCCACACGAACCATGGAAATAGCTTCTTCTAGGAAAGCAAGTAAGTCACTCAAGAGGCAACTGTAGACTCCCTCACTTTTTATCTCCTCTGACATAAAAGCAGTAAAGAAATTTTGTAGTGCAGGAGGAGCGTGTTCTTCCAGGTGGTCTTGAAATGGTTGCTTACTGTGCATCAAATCTTCTTTGAGAATCTTAATGTTCAAGAGGGCCTGCAGTACCACATGCTTTTGTGAATTTTTCAAAGAGAGTAACAAAGTACAGAGGTATGCACTGGATTAAATCAGAAGATGAGAGTCTAGGTATTAAATCTTGTTTTGGTTGGTAACTGCTTCACCTTCAGCGTCATGTCAAGAGCTGAATTGTATCTGGCTGCAGCTTCTCCAAGTGCTGATTCCAAATGTTGCGACTGTGAATCTTCTCCTGGCAAGTTTTGAATAACTTGAAGATAAGAATTATGCATATAACTCAAATAAGAATGAAACAAATAATAATTATGCATATAACTCAAATAGTTTATCGGTTAACTTAAATAAGAATTAAGACTTATGCAAATAACTCAAATTGGTCAACTCTAGTACCTTGCTCTTGATCGACAGTGTTGGATGAAATTTCCAATCGACCCCTTTCACTTGCAAGTGTATTACCTGGTTCCATAGAATCTTCGTCCACTGCTAGTGATGGAGATGTACTTTCCGGTTCAAGGTTGACAGAAGGCTTACTAGACATGTAAGAACACGTTTTCCTCAGAGAAAATCCGAAAACAATTTATCAACATGCAAAAAAGACTCTTGAGGTACTTACTCCTTAACAGTATTATAAAGGGGACTAGACATGCTCGTTGAAGTTCTCTGTTGCACCATGAAGACCATTCATTCTTACAAATGAATAACCAAAAATTCAGAAAAGCAATATGATAATTATAAATTCAAAGACCTTTTTGCTATTCTTTTTCATCTTCTTTGACCGTGACTTCTCCTCTTCGAATAAAAGTTCTGCTTCTGCAGCATCTGACTTGGCTTTGGATTCCATATTCACAATTTCATTCTAGATGAGAAAAGACATAATGACATATAAGAAACAATTCAAAGGCCAAATAAAGCGGAATACGAAATCTCTCTGTATATAGCCGAAGCTTCAAACTAACCAGCAAGAACGGTTTCAACAGTTGAAGGATGTAAGTGCGGTTGTCAACAATAGAAAGCCTGATGAGGTTGTTCAGCAAACTAATCCTTGAATTATCAACCAGCAGAATCCTTGAATCGATTAGGAGAACCTGTAAGTCATGTAGATACTTTAAGATAGCAATTCATGTCATTATGTTGCTAATGAAAAATTAAAAAAAAAATCATGAATGAACCTTGAAGGTGACCACTGATTTCAAAATTCTTAAGGACTTCACCACTATATCATCGCTGAGATTTTTATGCTCACGTATAATATTCATGCAACCTTCAAAATCAGGGAGATCAAGTGTCAGATCCGAAGCTCCTTGGAGAACATCTTGCACCACACACAAAAATAATTTTGTGGCGAGGGAATTTCTGGGGACAAGCTTTTCGCATCGATTGCATAGAAGAGATGCATAGCTGTTCCACTCTGCTTCCTGAAGATTTCTTCTCCTTTCATTTTCTCCCTTACACAATTTCCCGGCGACAAGAAGAGCTTTACTATAATCTAAGACTTGTAGTTTCTTTGCATATTTGGTTTCCAAATTTCTACATGTGAACTGAACAGCTCTCAGAACAGCCACCCAAATATCAAGATTATGTTCCCTGATAGGTTTGGGAAAGGTCTTCTCTACTGAATTGTAGTCAGTTAACCATGATACGATATCATCTCCCTGAGCATGTGCTTTGCCGTAGTGAACATTGGGATCGAAAACATTGATTGTCCATTCATCATCATGTGGAGCATTATTACTACTTTTCAGCAACCTTCTGTCTAAAAGCAGAAATGAAAACTCCGGGTCAAAGTCGATACTTTCTTTAGCTCGAGTAGAACCCAAGATACTGTCCACTGCTCTGCAAACTGCATTTGTACCATCATCCCTTTCACACTTGATGCGTTTTAGAAAGTTGAGGATTTGACTGAGTTGATGACATTCCAGAAAACAAATACTCTGAGGTGTTTCCACTAGGTGAGAATCAACAAGAATCTGTTCGGAAACGTTAAGGTTTCCAAGATGCCTAACCGGATAAAGCTTCATCCAGTCTCGAATGCTACATGAGAGAATTTTAAGGTCACAAAACATCACAAGGAAAAATTTGATTTCCTTAAGTAACTTACTGCGCATTTCATCCGCAGCTAAAGGCCATTCTTCGGACCATCCATTCTTATATGAAAACGATTTCACCTCCTCAAACTGATTTTTGATCATTTCAACGGCAGCTACTGTATCCACAGGTTCCCAACTTCCAAACGATATCTTACGAGCCCATTCTTTGCCTATCCTCTTGACCATATCCATTTCCTTTGAAGGTGTAAAATCTGCAGCATGTTCTACTTCAAGATGTTTCTTACATTCTTCAGCACTAGAGAACTTGTTCGAACATTTAGATCGGCACATCCAGAATATCCATTTTCTGTCTTCCCTGGAAGAAGCAAGAATTTTCTCTAAAGCATCTCGTCCCTTTCTGGAATGTACTCCCTCCACAAAACGTATAAGCTTTGCAACACTCACTTTCATAAAGTCCCTCTTGACCTTAACATCCAAACCTAACCAAAACGACCTCAATCCTTTAAACTCGTTCTTAACCAGCTCTGCACTTTTCTCTGACTCACAGTTTTCTTCTAGTGAACCCACCAGTCTCTCAGTCTTTGAATCAGCGATATTTGACTCTGCATCTTCGACTAAACTCTCCAGGTCTTTCTTCACATCTTCCTGTAGCCCTTGCCAAGTTTCTTGAGCACAAGATGATTCAGAGTCGTCTGGGTAAGTAACAGATAAACACTGTTTTGCTACCTTCACACATTTCTTGTAATACATCACTGAACCAAGCTCTTCACCCAAATAGTAGAGTCCATGTGCACAAGGTCGTGATAACAACACGCTTTCCGAAAAACACCCTACAGAACCGAACATGTACACGAAATCGAGGTACGGGTTCTTTATCGTTTCCGCTAGATCAATGAACATATTACCTTGTTCGTGATGAAGAAGCCACGAGTTCTTGTCTTCCTTGTGGACTGCAATCATATCTTCGATGATCTCAAAGGCCTTGATGCGATCTCCATTAGCGAAGAGGGCTTGTGCATCTTCGTAGAGTTTTACTCTCTTGGCATCTTTCAGAAAAGTAGTAAGCTTCGTCATGGTAACAACTGTTTCTCAAGATTCTTGCGCTTTCTTGCTCTCTATCTCTATCTCTCTCTGAATATGTGTGTTAACGTGAAAGAAGAAACAGAGTCGTCGACGCGGGAAGATCAACGAAGATATAACAACAGCAAGGTACAACGTATCACGTGAGAGCCACGTGACAAGGGTTGTAACAAAAACAAACAGGGACTCAAAATTTTACGCATTGGGGAATTCAATCGAACACCTTGTGTGCATTACGCGTTTGGGATTTTTCACGGATAATATCAACAACAGAGAACTCAAAACTTGAGTGAATCTTCGAGTTTAGAACTGTAGTCATCGTTTAGGATGAACCAATATTTGGAATTGTGTGATCTCTCTCGTTTTGAAGACGGTGGAGAAGACGAAACCAAGAGACCAGTTTTCTAATTTTTATTACTTTCACACTGTTTTAGTGTTTAAAAGGTAAACGTATTATATCATAATAAAGTTAAGCATAAATTAATTAGTTTTATCTTTGATTAGTATTAAGCATAAATTAATTACTAAACGTTCATTTAGTAAATCTTCGATTTTATCTCTAACTATATGAACGTCTTGTTCATTGTAATTGATTTAACAATTGGATAAGGAGAAATAAAAGGCTCATATATATGTTTCTCTACTATCATCTTTGTATACTATATTTTGCTCCCAAGTCCCAAATTTATTTGACTTTTAATACTTTCTTACATTTTCAAATTTTGCAATTCAAAAAAATTTTATTTAAGAAATTCAAAGATGAAAAATTATACTCAAAAAAATACAAATACACAAAATACATGAAGAAATGAAAACTTTTGTTTAATAGTATTGTGATCCCGTTTCACCTTTTTTAGTATTGTGATTCCGTTTCACCACCAAACAAGCCTCCTAAGATAGATGATCCACCACCGTCACTCGCTCCACCGTTAACATCACCACCACCAATGAGCATGTTCATAGCAAAGCCTTGACACAAACCTTGCACCATTGTATTCACCAACATTGGATTGCCAACTCCATTAGGTCCATTGGGACCTCCATTTGCCCTATAAGGTCTTCCATTGGCCCTATATTGGACCGGTCGACCCCTCGTTCTAGGCTGAATCCTATTTGCACCTTGGGTCACGTTTCCGTATCTGTTCAGACCACCTCGTCCATACGTGCCAATATTATTTGGTCTACCATTTTGACCGTATTGGTTCTGGTTATTCAATCCTGGTCCACCAACCATGGGTAAATACTGGTTATTGGGCTCTTCATTCAAATCACTATACTGGGAATCATCCATAGTCCCATAAGATTCACCCTCATCATACATAGACCCACTTCCTCCGGTAATGCCGCTATAGCTTTCGAAATCGTTTTCACCATAAGTCTCATCATAATCTTGATCACAACCGTCATCGACAAAGTCACCTCCAACTTCAAAGTCACAATCACCAGGACCATCACCATAATTTTCACTATAACTCTCATCGTAACCAACATTATCTTCACCAGCATAAACATCATCAATGCCATCACCTTCGTTGTAGTTATCATTGTTGCCACCATTATCAATTGCATTGGAGGGTCCAACACTAGGCCCATTAAATCCCTGAGGTGCTTCACGAGGTCTATTAACTCGTACGCTCACAGCCCCACCACGACCTCTTATTGTTGTATTGTTACGAACATTTTGCACCCTTCTTGTTTGAGGTCCTCTAAGGTTTTGCATAGGACTTTTGGGAGCTTGAAGACCATCACGAGGTCCATTAAGAGCCATATTCTTAGACCGACTGTCAGGGCCATTCAGGTTTGTGTTTTTCTTCCTCCCACCACCCTGGCCTCGGTTCATACGAACTGATCTTGGTCCTTGTGAGTTATCCGGAGATAGGGGATAAAGATCAGCATCGGATAAATCATTACATTGGCTACGAGCATCGCTACTACCTCCAAAATCACTCTCACTACGAGCAACACTTAAACCATCGCCATAAGCCACAACCTCAAGCCCATTACCATCAACGTCTTCTTCCTCATCATTAGCCTCATCAACGTCTTCTCCCTTGTCATTAGCCTCTTCAACATACAGACCACCTTCATATTCAACATCGACATTAACATCAACCTCAACGTTAAACTCTTCGTTCCCCGCACTATCATCGTAGCCACTCCCATCCGTTGACCCTTGCGCAAAACTCTGTCTTACCTGACCAATAAGTTCATTTGGTCCAATAGCTCCAACCTGAGCATTATAAACCAAGTTTTTGTTATCTCTTCTTGGTCCATTGGCAGCGACGTTTTGAGCTATAGGCCTTGTCATGGGCATGGGTCTGGGTCTGTTACTGCCTTGATTAGGCATAGGAAGCGAGTTTTGATGCTGAGGACGATGTCCGGCTTGATGAGTATGAGGAATAGGTGAAGAAGCGCTATGTTGAAGGAGGTGAGGATTAGGAGCAGCGATGCAACCGACATGAGCGTCGAACTCGCAGGGTATGCATCGATAGAGCCACTGGTTCTTCCCGATCTTAAGGCAGATATCACATGAGAATCCTTTATTGGCCCCATAAGGAGGGTGAAACGTGAGTTTAAGGTTATGTTGTGGATGAGACTTGTGGATGATTGAGAGCGGCTTGTAGGCACAAAGAGCATGGATGTCGAAATCACAGAGAGAGCATTGGTAGCTAAAACCCGTCCCATGGACACCACAACCATCACAGTTGAAGTATCCACCATCGTAGACAGGAGCCACAAGAAGGCTAAGCGTATGAGAAGGGTGAGAGGGATGTATTATGACCTGATTCATCTTGCTGCACGACTCATGTAGAGAGAAGTTGCATGGCCTACATGAGTAAACCCTGCCGTTACCCCAGGCGAGTTTGCAAGCTGAGCACGGTGCTGATGATGTCGCCGGGGTTACCTGAAGGCGGTGTGGGTGGCTGAAGTGGTTTATAAAGCCATTGTTTTGAGACGTCGTCGGCTTCCCCATTTTCTTTGTGTGTGTGTGATTTTTTTCGTCTTCTTGGTCTTAAAAATGAGATTGTTACTTGTGAGAAGCACAACATAGAGTTAATAGAGATAATAGGGTTGACTTTGGTGTTAATAAAAGAGGGCTAAGTCAGTCAACGTAACGCTTTGCACGTCTCTTCATGTGTGATGAATAATACACATTGACTTTAACTACTTGCACTATCTAATTATATATGTGGTTTGGTTACTCTTATCTTTCTTTATTTTGTCTTGTATAGACATATAATATATATTACTATATATATAGTGTATTTGTTTTCAACAAGAGGGTATATTTGATATTCTAGTTTTTGTTGACCAAGAAAGAGTTGGATCGTAATGCAAAAATTTCAAACGTGGACGTTGTCTTCCTAATACACTGAATGTATCTTCTTGTCACAAAATATCAATAGTTAACCTCTTTCATATTCGTAAATATAGACATGTACCAATAGTTAACCCTCTTTCATATTCGTAAATTTAGACATGTGTGATGTGCCAATAGTTAACCCTCTTTCATATTCGTAAATATAGACTACGATAACTTTGATTTTCATTTTCTGTTTTTTTTTTCTTTTTCTTGGGCAGCAAAATACCCATTTTTGTCATTTACCATGTCTTGACTTATAGGTCGACGCCCAAAATTATTTCCAATTTAATCATCATCTGAAATATATTTATTCAACGATGTTCGTTTCCTTTATACTAGTAATAGAAAACTATATAACTATAAAATTAAAAAGCATAAATTAATTAGCTAACTACAAATGTTCACTCGTATAGTTTAAAATAGAACATATTTATTATATAAAATCGTGAGATAAATTATATATATTCATTTCAATAATGAACTGAATATATATTTTTGAATCAATTAGTATTAATTATTATAAATATACTATTAACAATAATGAAACTGCATGTATATATATGTTTGGTATTCCCATTGAAATAAAACTCTTCATTAATTATAGCTATAGGGAACAAAAAAAAACGTAAACATATTGGATCAAAGAGGAGGAAGAAATATTTTTTTTCACTTAATAACAACAACAACGATTTTGTGAACGAAATCCTCTGAATAAAGTGCAAGCACCATTTTCATAAGACAAACCTAAACAATATTTCTTGCAGTCTTCTTTCAAGAATTTACCAGTACAATCTGGTCCACAAGTCGGAGGTAGAGCTTGCACGCTAATTCCCATTTCAACTATCAATCATGAAAAGAAAAATAAAAATTTAAGAATCTTGTTTTTGGAAGAAGGATACGAAATTTTATATGTTATAGTTGAAATATATATTTGAAATAACATGTACCTGAGAGAAAGTCACATGCAATGACCAGCATAGCAACAAAAATGCATGTAACAACCAATTTGGAGGAACCCATTTTTAACAAACCAATATTGTATATTTCTCAGATTTTTTTTTTTTTTTTTTTTTTTGTCAAGAATGTAAGATATGTTTGATGTACATTAACTGAGAATGAAGTGATCTATTTATTACATAAAACGTTCCTATATAGTCACAAATTATTTTATTTTTGTGTACACGTTCTAATCATATTCAAGTTTGTTTCCCTCTTTAGTTTTGTTAATATGGTATATATAGATTTTTAACTCTAAAAAGGTTAAATCTTTGACCCAAGAAAAAGTAAAATAGAAGGTAAATCATTTGTCTGGTCAAAAAATAGATAATCAACCTTAACAATTTTGAATCCAGATTAATTGATTCTTCGAATTGCCTGCTACATTACTTAGCTGGATCACTACGCCAGCTCGAATAGTTGCAAAAATTATCACGTATATTTGAATATAGGACCGGGCTTGCTTTTGTGGATGGTGATAATAAATTGTCTAAGATCTTCGAGCAAATTCTTGATTGTTCTGATGGTGATCTTACGTATGAACCAAGAAACCGGTGGCACATTAAGAAGAGTACAAGGCTGAAATATCTGCTCCATTGTCACCTTTGATCCAATCCTTCCTTTTCCGCCACTACATCTTTTGTACTCTTCATCATTAATCCGCGACCTAGACTTGCATAAACGTCCCTGATCTGCGTATAGTGGCTTTATTTTCCAGCTACCCTCAAACACTTTCATGCACGACATATTCTTCTTCTTATATTTTGCCTAAGCAAGAGATCTGCTCATAATCTGAAAGTGTTTAGAAATGGATTCACATTTCCAATATTAACAGAATCTGAAAACCAAATCCAAACCCAAAATCGTACTTAAAGATCTATGGTATATTCAAATGTTACATTTGATGCTATTGTTCGAAAGAAAGTTGGAAATTGGATCCTGATTTACTAAAATCTGTATATGTGTTTTCATTAGCTTTAGTTATGAGCAAGTGTTAGTATATACTGAGGTTGGTTAATAGAAAAGAGACTGTTAAACCATCGACGATGTAACCGAGGCAAAAGTTTTGAATTGAAATATAAAATGACAACCACAAGTGAGACTGACGTTTGGAGTCAAAAACGTCTTGAGAATCTCAGCATTGGTCTAATGGAATACAAAACTAAACAACAACATATAGATTTCAAAAGGGCACAACAAAACCGGAACTCGTTTGCTAACAGCTTACTCGAATAGACTGAAACCCATGTCCTGCAAAAATTAACACACAAGTAAGCACCATCTCCATTTCAAGAGACCTTTAATAAGGTTAGCTCGCTCATAAGAAAGAAATATAAAGAAAACTTACATCATCGGATTCCTCCTTCTCTTCCTTCTTCTCTTCTTTCTTGGACTCAGCTGCAGGGGCACCACCGCCACCTCCTCCAGCGGATGGAGCAGAAGACATAGCAACACCACCACCACCAGACGGCACTGAAGCGAGCTTCTCCCTTCCAGCAGCAATAAGCTCAGTCAAGTCTTTTCCTTTCACTTCCTTCAACAAAAGCTCAATCTGAGAGTCCTCTGTCTCAGCACCAACTGCAAAAAATCAAACACCACAACAAAACCACATTCAATCAATCAATTATTCCACCCCCAATTACTATCATCCCTTACTAAATACTTTAATTTTACATGAACTCACTAAACCTCACAATAAGAAAATGCCCAAAATAACATTTCTAAGTTAAAAATACATGAACTCACTAAACTCGAATTCTCCATCGACTCTTGCAATGTTAAAAAAATATGCGATTTGGTAGTTAAACCAACAACTCTCACTAACTATAGTAACCATGTATATAAACTCGAATTTTTCGCCTACAATTTTTACAAAAATCGAATGATAAAAAATTCGAAGTTACTACCAAAGGAACGAACCTGATCCGAGAATATCCTTGATATCAGCACTGGTTGGGGAAGCCTTCCCACTCAAAACGGCGAGCAAAAAGGCGGCGACAACCTTCATTTTCTGATACGAAAACAAAAATACATCGAACAGATTAATAATCAAGAAGACTAGTGACCACGTAGTAGAAGAAATGGATAAGAGGCGGTCGCGTTTACTTACTGAGCAAGTGTTGATGGATCTCGCAAGAGGCGGAGTGAGTTTAGGGTTTGTTTGCAGACGGCGATGAGGAAGAAGTACGGAAAAAATGGAAACTATATCATTTATATACACTTAGGGTTTCTTTAATCTATTGAATGTCTCCGGTTTAAAAGAAATCATCCTATAACCGGGATTTAATTTTGATTCCGGCCCATTTGTATTTAAGCCCAATTTTGTATGGGCTCTAGACTTGTATGTAACTTTGTGGTTTATGCAAGAATTGTCTTCGTCTCATCAAACATGCATATAAACACGTTGACAATGATTCTCTAAACCAGAAACCATATCTAAACCAGAAACTAATACAATGAGAACTGCCATTGACAGGGTCAATCTGTGCATGATTTGAACTCTTACTCTTTTGTACTTTTAGAGAGAAGGCGTAGTCAAGCGAGGGCCAGCAAAAGGAATTGTATTACTTGTTAGATTGGTATCAAGAAACTTCTCTGACAGGAGACCACCCATTAATGTCCCATATCTACACCCAACAAAGACCAACGTGTCTGCTTAAGTCAGTCAGTTGTAAAAAGAAAGAAGTCAAACAAGAGTTTCATAAAGTATATGATCCATATGATCGTTGAAGATGGGAAAATTGATGACTTGATGGACATGGAAGAGCTTCTCTATTATTGGAATAATCTGAATAACCTTATCTTCATTGATCTTGTTACTAGATTCTATGGAGAGATCTGCACTGACTTGTTCCCAATCGATGATGACTGTGTTAAAAATTGATCAAAATGGGTTTTATATGTGTTAACACAGAGCGTATGATGCACAGTATATTTCTCTGTGTTCTGTATTTTAGTAAGTTCTGCAACTTCAAGTGACAGGAACTTGATTCACTACAAGCTATATCTCAATCACAAATTTTTTATTTCAAAGCTTTTCCGTGGTCGTTGGCATCCACAGGATTCCACACAGTCGCCGCCATATCTTTATAGCCGCCATAAGCCTATTTGATCGAACAAAAGCCCAATACGTTTTAAAAATTAACCAAGTCCCACATCGAAAATATAATAAAAAATACTAACCCATAACCCCTATAAATAATAGGTAGTCCACTTTGCTTTCAAAGCATCCACATAGTAGTGGGCTTTCCTGAAGGCCCCTGCTGTTGGAAAGTACCAATGTTTGTTAAAACATTTTAGCGTCTTTTTTTCTTCAGCTTTCTAAAACGTTTGTTTTTCGGTTTTTTTAACTTTTCTTTTTTATACAGATTTTTTACTTTCTTTTCTTTTTTTTGTTTTGGTTTTTAAGTGTTGAATTTTAAATTTGTGTAAGCAAACCGGATACAACATCCAGTCCATATTCTTTGTGGTCTGTAAGAGGTGTTCTAGGTCCAACACGCATTATACATAACTTAAATTTAACTCTCTTTTTTTTGTGAACCACACTTTTTTCTGAAATTTTTCAAAAAACTTTTATATTCATGTTATTTTTGTTTTGTCTTCTTTAATATTTTTTTTTAAGGTTTTATACATAACTTAAAATTTAACTCTCTTTTAATTAAATTTGTATGGTATGATTTCTGGAGAAAAAAATGATTGATTTCAAATGATTTTGCTATGACCCTATGATCCATTCTAGAAAGAGTACCTTCTTGATAAAGTTTCGGCCGGCAGAAGACAAAGTTGCTCTCATCAACGAAAAGAGTAGCGAATCCTAGCTTGGAACTGTTTTGTCAGATTATCAGCAGGATCTTTCACTGGGAATGTCATGAGAAACATTACTCCAGCAGCAGACATGTGAAAATTTGCATAGAGAACCTTAATAAATTCGTATTCTGTATTCTGTTTCAAAAAAATATATTTTTTTTTAAAAACCTGTGATTGTAAGAATGGAGATCAGAAACATAAAAGCATAAGCATTAATTAATGAGACTAGTTATGAAATAAAAGGAAAGAATCGTGTGGGGTGTTGTTGACCAAAAAAAAAAAAAAAGAATCGTGTGGGTGTTAAGACCTAATAGTGAGCAAGAAGCAAAAAACCCTAAAGAAGAATCAAAGCCGCCCCGGCACTTTCATCCTTGAGAGATCACATTTGCTGCTAATGTCGGATCTTCCCAAAGAATTGGTAGAAGAGATACTTTGTCGAGTTCCAGCCACATACCTGAGCCAATTACGATATACATGCAAACGATGGAACAGAGTATTCAACAAGAAGAGATTCATAAGAAACCATTTGGACAAAGCCGCAAAGCAGTTTCTGGTCCTCATGTCGGAGCAGTGCTATAAGGTTTATTTGATGAGCGTCAATTTTTACGGAGTTCCATCTGTAGAGATCATAGGTAAACACGGTCTAACTGACCCTCGAGATTTCTTACGTCTCGCACTGCGACGGTTTATTGTTATGCAACAACAGAGAATACAATAGAATCGTGGTCTGGAACCCGTGTACTGGTCAAACCAGGTGGATCCAACCAAGAAAGATAGGTTCTTATGCTCTTGGATCATACCAAGACCAGAAATATGGCGACACTAGCTACAAGATCTTGCTTGTACTTGTGATGGTGACAAGAACGAGTTCGAAATCTATGAGTTCAACACTAATTTATGGAAGACTCTTGGTGTTACTTTGGACTGCGAATTGGAATATGATTTCTGTGGCATGTCTTTGAAGGGAAAGACTTACTGGTTTGCTTCAGATGAAAATGAGGATCAGCTCGGCATGTTTTTAGTAAGTTTTGACTATACAACAGAAATATTCGAACGTTTGCTTCTTCCATGTAAGTGTCTTTGTTATGAGACCTTGTCTCTAAGCGTTTTTAGAGAAGAGAAACTTTCTGTGTTATTACAGCGTATAGATACATCAAGAACAGAGATATGGGTGACAAATAAGATTGATGAGACCAAAGTTGTGTCGTGGAGCAAGTTTTTAGCAGTGGATTTGAAACCTGAACTTGGCATTTTCGGCCTCGTAAATCTTTTGGTGGATGAGGAGAAGAAATTTATTGTGTTGTGTCATTCGACAGTGAGAAGTGGAGTCGGCATCAAACAGATGGTATACATTGTTGGAGAAGACAATAAAGTAAATCAGGTGCATTCTGGATTCGTATCATCTCTGCCAAATTTGTTTGATTATGTTCCAAGTTTGACTCAAATCTAGCTGTGTAAGTAAGAAGTCTGGTGTTGAAACCCTCTCGGTGACTCAAATCCAGCTACCTTAAAAGTTGTAGATCACATCAATCACCCTTCAAGTTCTACTGCTATCATATCTTGTATGTAACTTTGTAGTTTATGCAAGAATTGTCTTCGTCTCATCAAACATGCATAAACACGTTGACAAGAAAAATAAAGCCAGAGAAGTCTTAATGATTCTCTACACATAAAATTGTCATTACATGAGTATACAGTATAAATTACATACTACCATTCACATCAGATACGTCTGTATTCGTCTCCACAGTCACCAATCACTTGTAGAAGATCTTTACCTTTCTTGGTAACCTCTTGTATGCTATTAACATCTTCTGAATCCAATACCAATGAGAATATAGCATTTGCATCTTGTATGTGTTCCGCTAACCCGAGTCTCACCCCAATCATTGATCCAGCGACTCCTTGCTGAAATGAGATCCCCATTTTCCAGACAAATCAACAAACCAGACTGGCCTTAAGGCTAAAAAATAATCGATGTGATGCGAAGAAGAACAAATACCTGATCTAGTACATATCTCACGGCCACTGTCGGAATAGAAACTCCATGTTTTGTGGCTACAGTCTTCATCGTTCGAAGTAAACCTTGGAACAGATTCCACCCTCCCCATGCATCAACCATCTGTAATGTAACCCACAAAAAAAGCTTTAAACAGTAGAAACCATATCTAAACCAGAAACTAATACAATGAGAACTGCCATTGACAGGGTCAATCTGTGCATGATTTGAACTCTTACTCTTTTGTACTTTTGAAGAGAAGGCGTATTCAAGCGAGGGCCAGCAAAAGGGATTGTTAGATTGGTATCAAGAAACTTCTCTGACAGGAGACCACCCATTACTGTCCCATATCTACACCCAACAAAGACCAACGTGTCTGGATAAGTCAGTCAGTTGTAAAAAGAACGAAGTCAAACAAGAATTTCATAAAGTATAATTACGTTATAAGTTTGACGCCTGTAAGCTCGCAAAGCTGAGCCATTCTCTGTTGAGGACGCATGTCTACAATGGAATGTTGCACCTGGAAAGAATTTGCACAAAGAGTCACAGATATACAAAAAAAAAAAAAAAAAGAGCCTGAATAATACACATCGGGCTGACACTCACCTGATTGCTAACGACAGGGATTCCATTCTCTATAATTTTCTCAAGTCTCTCTGTATCAAAATTTGTCAAAGCAATTGTCTTGATTTTACCTGCAAGCATTACAATCCTACATTTTAAGCAGCCCAATAGATAAACAAAAAAGACAATCACAACAAAGGAGAAAGATAGATATCCCCCTCTCTTCCTACCTTCTTCTTTAAGATCAGTGAGATGTTTCAGTGCATCAAGATAGCCATCATTTGCATAATCCCACCTATTCCAAATTACTACAGATTAGATTTTAATAGGTAACAATTGTCACTAGAGACAGAAACTTCTTAACATTAAAAGTTTATATTAGCAAGAAGATATGACACGAAAACAACACACACCAGTGAAACTGAAGCATGTCAAGAGCAGCAACATCCATTCTCTTCCGCGATATATCAATGTTCTGACGAACATAGCTACTTGTCATCTTTATTGGAGGAGGCACCCATTTCGTCAAACTACATCATTAAAACAGTCTAATCGTTTAATCATCACCACCATATGTTACACTACATCATTAAAATACTCTAATCGTTAAAATCATCTCTACATTTCTGCAAGAGTGCTTACCCTTTAATCTTTTCCAAGTACTCTGGAGGACGTTCTCGACGAACCCTATTGACAAAAATGCCGTAAAGATCTTCAGCAGGACCATCTAAAACATAAGAGAAACAAACATAGCAACACTAAACCTTTCAGTTTAAGTCTTCTGCGACCAAAACATAGCAACACAGATTAAAAAGGTCATTAAAAACTAAATCACAATTTTATTAGTCTATTTCTGAAAGATTCAATTTCAGTTGTTAAGCTACTTACAATGATCAGCCATATCAAAGGTAGAGAGACCAGCATCTGCGTATCGAAGCATCGCATCAACGGCGTCGTTTCGGTCAATCTTACCCCAACCACCACTCGTCTGCCACATCCCGTTGAGAACTCTGCACATCTCCAGTGAATCGTTCCCGTTCTTCAGCTTCACCCACCGTTCAGCTTCCGCCGTCTCCACCGAGCATTTCACGGAGCTGGAAAATATTCTACGGGGAGAAACATTCCGGTAAAGCCAGTTCGATGATGCTGTAGTAGTCGCTAGGTTCGTGGCGATAACGGAATGTACGGTCACAGGCATCTTCGTCTCTCTCAGTGTCTCTCTTCTCTGTGTCTCTCTGCAGAGAGATAACAACTCTGTGGCTCGTGGGCCTCTATTTCCTTTCAGGCCCAAAATTTATTTTGACCACTTTGACCCCAAATTTTAAAGTACTGATTTTTTAATTTTATTTTTTAGATTGTAAAAGGGTAAGAAATAAAGAAAGACTAATAATATTACCTTTTTTATTATGTGAACAAAAAAAGTAATTTAGTTATACTGTACTTTCTGGCTCAACTTAAGCTCAAAACTCTATCCTTTCTTTCTTTCTTTCAATTCAAGCTTCTTGAAGAGTCACTCTATTTATGTGGTTTTTAGTATATGATGTATCATAGAATCATGAGATATCGTATCCAAACCATTGTCCCACTAATATTTGAATATTAAATCCCGAAACTAAAAAGAATTGGTGCTGCACAATATTCATATAATAACATATGAACAATGAGAACTAGCGTGTGCGAGTAGTTTGTCTGATTAATTAGCCTATATACTTTTATAAGCCAAATCATTATTCATTAATATCTATTTCTGAAAATAAATTCATCATGTCATACTTTGATCGTACATCTCTATACTTCATTTCATATATATATATATATATATATTGGTATGGAATAAATGATGATGTTCTTCGTATATTTTATCGGATGAAAAAAATATAAAGTAGTAAGTCTTTTGTTTTGTTTAATTTTATATTATACGACCGATTGGTTTCTAAATTTTATTCATCAGTTTAGTTAGATAGATACATATCTATTTATATTATACATTGATCTAACCTATCTGCAAAAAAAAAAAAAAATGTAAAAACAATTTCCATTTCAGGAAATTTGAATGGTTCAGTTTAGTTGATTGTTTTAAAGAGGTGGTATAGTTGTGCTAAGAAGGTGTGAGAGTGGCTGATAAAAGTATTAGAATTTATATACTTTTAAAATATATTACCAAAAAAACCATATATATTATTCTTATTTGAAGATATTTCTATCTATCTTTTTTGTGTTTGTTATATACATATATGAGAGTGTATATATATACACGTTATCATAATAGAAATTGTAAAACACTTTTAGTTATTATTAATTATAAACTGTGAAATATTTTCCTAGAAAGAAACAATTCTTGTAACTAATTTTGAACTTTACAGTAGATACGAATTCCAAATATGTCGATTGGACGAAACGAAGCGAATTGTAGACATCAGTTTAAAGTTTGCAAGTGGAAATGGGAACCAAACTTCTTCTTCTTCTTTTTTTTTTGTTTGTTTTCGTCGCAGCTTTAAAAGTATAGTTTCTGACTCGCCGAAGTAATGACTTAAAACATCGTCAACTTGAAAGTTGAAACTGCCAGCTCAGTGCATGAGAGACGCTTGTGTCGTCATGCAAATTGCATAAACCAAATGTCCCAGTTGCGGTTTATATGCCTTTGAAACACTTCACCACTTGCTAACTTCACACGGTCCTTAAAACTCACGTGTTTCTTTGTACCAAGCACGTGTTTAATTCTACCTATTATTATTATTTTTTTTTTTTAAAGCGTATATTTAACTCTCAAGTAGTAGTAACGAACAAAGTTACTAATTTTCTTTAGTTTTGGTACGACGATTTTTTTTTTTCCAACACAAGTATC
The DNA here is from genome assembly GCF_030686135.1 of Camelina sativa. Lineage (NCBI taxonomy): Eukaryota > Viridiplantae > Streptophyta > Magnoliopsida > Brassicales > Brassicaceae > Camelina > Camelina sativa. The sequence continues at coordinate 29,018,954 of NC_141895.1, forward strand.
ATCCATATCTTGTAGAAAACTAATATTATAAATGCTGGTAAGGAAGATGTAAACTCTTACTGTAACGTGGATAAGATTCTAGTATGAGATAGGAAGGACTTCGGTAATTATTTGTTTTTTTTTTTACTTTTTTAGGATGCTATTTTTTTACTATGCAACTACTAATACTGAATTAGTTGATACTTTTAGCGATAGTTATTTTATATTAAAAAAAATATATGGTTAACAAAAAAACAACTATAATTATGTACGTGAAGACAAGTATAGTTCAATAACTAGTTGCTTGTTCAGTGGTTTTGAAGATTTATTATGTTATATTGGTTATGGTTCGGATCTTCTTTATACTAAAACTATTATTGATCGTGGTCAACATTAAAATAGCAAAGTTTTATCATTCCTTACACTTAGTTTGAGTTTCAACTCAAGATACATTATATTAGACACCTTTTTAAAAAAATCATTAAGTTATCATAAAATATCTTTTAATTTTGCTCAAGTAGTCGCCAATAAGATTGAATATGTGTTCACTAAACTAGTAATGGAAAATAAGTTGCCATAAATATGCTAATTTGAAATTGCTTTTAAGATTATCACTGTGAAACTTTTTTCTCACAACAATTAACATGATGTTCTCACTTATTAATTGAAAGAATGTTTATAATGAATTTGTCTATAGTAATTTCATTGAATTTTGTACTTTAAAAAGACATCAATAGTAGTATAGATTCTCAAGTTTACTTTATTTTCTAGAAATTCCATAAATAGTTTGGATGATATTGGCCGTTAATAGTTTGGTGTAATTTGGCATTTTCTTTGAGTTGTAAGGACTAAGGAGGTTAAAAAGTGGCATGAATAATTGAATATGGGTTCGTTGGGGTTTGTAACTGTTTGGAATAAGTTATCAAAATGCACGAATAAGTTTCCGCACGCGTGTTAACAAACTGAAAAGCCAAACAAACTACTAATAAAAGTTACTATAATTCTAGACATTAAAAACTAAAATAAAATCTCGACCGACTGATCCATATCATAGACCGGTCAATCTCGAAATCTTCATATTCATTTAAGTTGGTTGTTATGGGCTTCCTTGATGTTGTTTATTACTAGTAATTTATAAAAAAAAATTTATAAACTCTTGAATCATTGATTAAGAGAAACAACATAATAATAATAAAAAGAATTTTCCTCTAAATCTTTCTTAAATTTTTACATGCTATCAAAGCAAACATCCTCGTCAATCTAAGTTAAGGCTTCCTCCACATTTGAATTCTTGTGACCAAACAACAAAATTGATTCTAATTAGATTTTTTTTTTTTTTTTGTTTTAAAAAAACTTAAAGTAAAACCTGTTAAAATCTAGTGGTTGTTCTAAGCACTACACTCTGCCCCAATCCGACGTTGTTCTTGATATCTATCTTTGGTGGCATGAACCGAGCAATTTTAAAGTCTGGTTCTCGTTGGCGACCTCTCTTGTTTTATACCATGACGTTATCAGTCTGATACATATAGATGGTTTCTTTTTTTTTTTAATAAACATAGATAGATGCATGGTTTCAAGGTACCCTAAGCTGCATTTGTCTCCAATCTTCTGTTTCAGCCTAGTTTTTAATTTTCTGTTTACACGTAGACTCAATTTTGTAAAAAAAAAAAAAAATCGAATAAAACAAATTTACGTTTAAAAAAATATGGGGGACATTACATTTATCCTTTTTTATAATAATAAAAGTAGACTATTTTGTAATTACCTTTGGTTGATAAAATAACCTGTAATAACCTTTTAACACTATATATAAAATACTGAAAACGGCTAAATTAAAACAATCCCAATAAAATCTATTAGATGACCATGTATATTTTACGATTAGATTAGGTAAATGATTTTGGACTTTTCCCACCAAAAAAAAAACACAACAATGACTCAACGAGTCTATTTTCCAAAATAAAATGCCTTTTTATAAAGTAGCACCTTATTTTACTCTACATAACCATGTTAATAGTATTATTAAAAAACTGAAAACAGCACCTCAATTTAATAAATTATAGCCATTTACTAAATCAACTCTCACAAAATTATAGCCACGTATCAATATTACCCAGCAAAATAATGCAATACATCTATAATCTACGATTGCCAAAGTCTTATGTCATATCATATGAAAAACAAATAAAGAATCTTTTTGTCGACGTAAATAATAAGGTACGTACTTCATGTCGACAACATAAACAAAGGTTGTGTAAAACCTGTTGGCTGCAAAATAACGAATCTTAAAACATCAAAAAAAAAAAAAATCGTAATCACTGATTGCTTCAATTTTTTTTTTCCTGAATTTTCTCCGCTGGTCCTAGAAATGTGTTTTGAAACTAAAAATAAAAAAACGCACATATTTACAAATGAATGAACAGAACACATGTCTGTCCACAATAAAATGATTTTTAAAAAGAATTAAAAAAAAAAAAAGAATCTTCTATTTAATTGACTCAAACATTTTCTCGTATAACACACAAACTCATCTCTCTCTCTCCTCTTTCCCTCTCTCTCAAGTCTCACCTTCTCTTCAACAATGTTACTAATCATATCTTTCATCATTGTCTCAATCATCTTCTTCGTAACATTTTCACTCTTCCACATACTCTTCCTTCAAAAGCTACGTTACTGCAACTGCGAGATCTGTCATGGTTACCTCACTTCAAGCTGGAGAAAAGACTTCGTCAACCTCAGCGACTGGTACACTCACCTTCTCCGGCGATCTCGGACGTCTACGATCAAAGTCCACGTTCTCAACAGCGTGGTCACGGCGAATCCATCGAACGTCGAACATATCCTCAAAACCCATTTCCACAACTACCCGAAAGGCAAACAGTTCTCCGTTATACTCGGTGATCTCTTAGGCCGTGGAATCTTCAACTCCGATGGAGACACGTGGCGGTTCCAGAGGAAACTCGCGAGTTTGGAACTCGGGAGTGTTTCCGTGAGAGTGTTCGCTCATGAGATTGTTAGAACCGAGATCGAGACACGTCTTGTTCCGATCCTGACATCGTTCTCGGACAGTCCCGGTTCGGTTCTGGATCTGCAAGATGTGTTTAGAAGATTCTCGTTTGATACGATAAGTAAACTGTCGTTTGGGTTTGACCCGGATTGTCTCCGGTTACCTCTACCGACATCGGAATTCGCCGTGGCTTTCGATACGGCGTCGACGTTATCGGCGAAACGAGCTTTAGCTCCGTTTCCTCTGTTATGGAAACTCAAAAGGTTTTTTAGGATTGGTTCTGAGAAAAAGCTTAGAGAATCGATCGATGTGATAAACCGGTTAGCAGGTGACTTGATCAAGCAAAGGAGATTAACCGGTTTAGTTGGCAACAACGATTTGATATCGAGATTCATGGCGGTTGTGGCGGAGGATGATGATGAGTATCTCCGAGACATCGTCGTGAGTTTTCTGTTGGCTGGGAGGGATACGGTGGCTGCCGGTTTAACCGGATTTTTCTGGTTATTGACACGTCATCCGAAAGTAGAGAACCGGATCCGGGAAGAGTTAGACCGGATTATGGGGACCGGTTTTGAGTCGGTCACTGCCGGTTGTGATGAAATGAGAGATATGAATTATTTGCATGCGACGCTATACGAGAGCATGAGACTGTATCCGCCGGTTCAATTCGACTCCAAATTCGCTTTGAACGATGACGTTTTGTCTGATGGTACGTTTGTGAAACGAGGGACTAGAGTGACGTACCATGCTTACGCGATGGGTCGGATGGGTCGGATCTGGGGCCCAGATTACGAAGAGTTTAAACCGGAGAGGTGGTTGGATAACCAAGGTAAATTCCGTCCGGAGAATCCGGTTAAATACCCCGTTTTTCAGGCCGGAGCTAGGGTTTGTGTGGGGAAAGAAATGGCCATCATGGAGATGAAATCCATAGCGGTGGCGATCATTAGGAGGTTTGAAACACGGGTCGCTGGTTCCGAGTCCACCGAGATGCTACGGTTTGCACCTGGTCTAACCGCAACGGTTAACGGTGGATTACCGGTTTTGATCCAAGAAAGGACTTGGTGTTTATAAAGTCAAGATATGTATAATAATAGTACTACTTTATAAAAACATAGATTGAGTCTGTTTATAAACTGACTAAACTATTGTTAACATGTAAACACAATTGTTGACGACACATCTATGTGTATCATTATCTCTTATTTAATTTAGCAAGAAAAGCCACGTGGGTCTAAAATTTCTTCGAATCTCGATTGTATAATGCTTGAATTTAATATGATTACGGAAGTGACCAAAAATGACGTTCAGATTTATGTACATTTCATATAGTTAATAGTATTTGAGACGATGGTTTATGCTAAGATTGCTTGATTCACACGAATATGTGTATGTGTAAACGAATGTAGTGATTACTGATTACTATTGCGGATTAGAGAATCTGAATTTTTATTCGATGATTACGTCGATAAGAATTTTTTACTGTAACCATTTTGAAAAAAAAAAAATTCATGTATATTGTGTAATCTTCTTTTCTTTTCATCTTGTCGGGCATATTGTGTGTAATGTAGAGATTGTAAAATGATTATTTGATTTGATATTTTCGGTAAACACTTTTCGTGTCCATCTTACTAAAACAATACAATTACACAACACATTTCATTTTACTAGACATTTGTTGGGTTAAATAATGTCAACGAATCACTTATGTTATGTGTATACTATATTACACGAATCATTTAAATACTCTTCTGTCCAGCTTATTTGTTAAGTCTTTTGAGAAGGTTTTTTTTTTAATCTTCTATAAATCTGATCTTACAATAACTGTCTTGATCATCCAATATAAATTGGAATTAGTTTGTCGACTAGCTGCCACAAACGATAAAGAAAGTAAGTCCAAAAAACGTAACATTAATCTTATGATTATTCAAAGACATCATAAGATACAACATATCTTTTATTTTATATATTATATACAATTTGGGATATATTTTCTTATTCAACCTTTTTCTCATTGAGAAAGGGATCTGACTAATTTTTACTAAAAGCATTTTTTAAAATTAAGACTTTTTTTTTCCTCATCTTGATTCAGTTTTTTTTTTTTCTCTTTTTAGAAAGACATAATCTATTTTTTGTCACTGGATAATACATGTAGAGTTTTTGTTTTTTGTTTTTTTACCTTGACTTGAATGCTTCTTTCTTTTTAGAAAGACACAGTCTATCTTCTCTTGCAATGTAACAAATAAGCTACAAAATAGACTAAGTAGATGATTATTCTTTTTTTTAGGTCAGAGACCCATTTTTCTCTCTTTTTTTTAGGCCCGACATCCATTTCCACATATTTGTTTTATATTTGTAGATGGTTATTCTTTCAATGGCTGGACTCACACAAAAAAGTCTCACAACAATTTTAATTAAAAGATAAAAGTCTGATTAAATATGAATTTAAAACAGGCTTTAGTATTAATGTTATGTTTATGTTTTTTAAATAAAAGTAATTGTGAATTGCCAACAACAATACTATCATATTAAGAAGAAAACCTACAATATACATTATTCATATTAATAACATGACTTTGAAAAACCATAATTATTTGACCCAAACAAAAAAATCATAATTAAAGTACAGGATACAATAAAATCAAAATTAATTCGAGTGTTGATTTATATATAATATTTTACGTCTCCCTTACAAAAATTAATGGATTTTATTAAATCATATAAAAATAAAATATGATGGAAGATGATAAATATAAATTTTGTATTACATAATGTAAACGAAATTTGTATAACTACTATTTCCTTGCATATGAAGATTATAAAGAACCAGTAGTTAATATATATATATATATTAATTAAAAAAATATATATATATATATAAATCCACGTATTATAATTATAAAATAAAATATTCGCACATATAAATTGACTACTAGTACTAAGTTTTGGTCATGTAAATTACTTCAAAATCATGATTAAACACACATATATACATATATATATATATAGGTGCTGAAGTTGTTTTGGTGCCCATAGTATGATTAGATAGTTTTAAGATGAGGGTGGTATCTAATGAAATATTTTATTACGAGAAATATATAATAATATTACATTCTGTACTAATGAGGAAGCGTACAACATTTTATCTTGTATTTTTTTAGTTGTCTTTTTTTTTTATGTTGGTGGTAAAGAGTATATTCTTAATTGTTTTATTAGTTGATCTCTACTCTCTTTGCTTGATTAAATTTTTTTATAAATAATATGCCTACATCTTGACGTAATTAAATGTTCGTGTTCTAAATCCTTATGTAGTCTACACATTGATTTACAGTTACATACTTTATAAATTTGAAGAGCTACGTCAAATCCTAACGTTAAAAAAAAAAAAAGAATTAACGTTTTTTTTAAGAAAGCTATTTTGTAGTTTATTTAGATAATGAAACGAAGAGAAAAAACCTTTGCGGCGCGTGGGTTTTATTTATTTAGAAGATGAATATGATTGGGAAATTGAAAAGAGACACGTTGAAAATGTGAAGTGTGTGGTGGATGTAGAGGTGGAATCAATTTGGGTAAAGTGGTCCTTATTGTTAAGGCATTCTTCTGTAAAGCAAATTGAGAAAGACAGCTACTAATTAACAATCTTACAATTTTCCACACAGGTGGTCCTTATTTATTAAATCTTTAAGTTCATCTACTTATATAAGTTATGCCGATCACGATACATGTGAATGTGATACATGACCGAGTAACAATAAAAACATCAGATATCTTTTGCCGGTGTTTGTGTATGTATTTGATGCTGATCACATGATTTCGCCAATCGCACCGAGAGGTTACAGTTATATGTCGACAACTTTGATCAATCTGATGTGTAAAATAATGTGAAAAAGTAGATTTGACATGTCGACTGTTTTATGCAAAACGGCGAACCGAATTAATATAGGATCAGTACAAGTGTATGAATTGTTTGTATCCATACACTAAAAGAGTTTTCATAGTATATATAGTACATGATTATCAGAAGTAGTGGATATATTTTTTTCTTTGAATTTAATGTTAAATTATATTCAAAGAAAAAATAAACGTTTTTGACAGAAACTTTTTTCTAGAACATTTGTTTTGAAAAAAACTCAATGCATTAGTAGAATCTAACTGCAAATCATGCCTGAACGTGGGTGCCCTCTTTGTCCAACATGGTGCTCAACCTGTTACAAACGTTTTTGTTGATTTATATCTTTTTAACTAATACTTCGATTTCATGATATAAAATGTTTTAGAGATTTTTTTTTATTTCATAATATAAAATATTTTCAACTTTCTAGACAATTTTTATATTAATTTTATATTTTCTTATTATTTATTTGATGCAGTTTTGTTTATAATTGATTAAACTTTTTTTTGGTCAACAATTGGTTAAACTTTTTAAAAGTAGATATTTCTTATTATGTATGTTTATATATATATATATACATATAAATTTAATACTGCAATAAAACCGGCTATCATGAACTTGATTTTGGTATTAGTCATTAGATACTTGACGATTAAGATCATCAACAATAGGGGTATTGAATTAAATTATGGAAATTATGTACAAATAAAAAGAAGTTGAAAACAAAATCCATCCACTCTCATTAATCTACAAACAAAAAGAAGTTGAAAACGTTGCAAGGGCACAAAGCTATCAAAACAATAAAAGCTGGAACAAATCCATCCACTCTCATTAATCTAGAGAGATACTTGGGCTGGATTGATACTTGCTGGGCCTATAATATGTCCATTAAGTGAAAAAATGAAAAGCCTTTCTTCTTCTTCTTCTTCTTCGAAGAAATCAAGAAAAAAAGAAAGACACGAGAGAGAGGTTATTGCAATTGAAAGAGAAAAAAAAAAAACAGGAGAGGATCCTTCTGCTTCCTTCTTCTCCCCCAAATCCCTTCTTCTTCTGCTGCTACGGTAATCTTCATTCAACCTTAACGAGAGATTATATAGCCTCTGCCTTTAACCGTTGTTCTTTTTTTTTTTTTTTTCTCTCGAATTCCTGCCAAGATTTGGTACCCTAGGGTTTTGATTTCGATTTCTCCTCCTCCTTCTTTAACCTAGTTCCAGATTATAGTTTTTGTAAATAACTCTCGATTACTGCCAAGATTTGGTTTTCTTTTTTTCTCTCGATTCTGGGTTTCTAATTGCGTCGCTATATTTACTTGTTTTGTTCATTGTGATTTCTTCGATTACTAAATTATTTTTGGCTTTTGTTCTTATTTACTTGTTTGCTTTGGCGTTCGACTAGAAAAGAAAGAGTTGGTGATTATGACTTCAATTGATGAAGCTTTTCTTCCCGTGATACAGCAGGTAACTTGAGATTTTGCTTCTCCTTAGTGATTGACTTGTTTGATAGTGAATGACTTACTTTTATGTAGTAGTAGTACTAGTGTGTGCGTGTGTGAAAGTTAAAATTTACTAAGAAGAATCACCCCCTGTCCTACTTACTGAAATGGCTTTTGTTTCATAAGTGATTCAGGTTATAGACTGCTTGCTACATATGTACATTCATTACTAAGGTTCTTCAACTTACATTGAGACTAATTTTTGGCAGGAGATCATGCTTGAGTTTCGTGCTGGGAAAATGTCTTTGCAGGGAACAAGAGTTGTCCCTGATTCACGAAAAGGACTTGTCCGCATTGTTAGAGTAATGTCCGACGCTTTTAATTTTTTTTTTTTTTTCCATCTAGTAATCACATATGAATTGTTGTTCCATTGAACGTGCTATTATTGAAATTAAAGCATCTCTGAATCTAGTTTTTGTTGTTACATTTTACTCGTTCTCTGTAAAAATTTAACCCGGGTTTTGTTTTCCTCTTATCTTCTCTTTTAGGGTGATGAGGGACTGGTTCATTTCATGTGGCTTGATCGAAACCTTAATACAGTAGAAGACGTATCCTCTGCACTTTTCTTTTTAGATTTTAGAATTGGATTAAAGGTTCTCCAAGTATTATTAAGTCTTTGCTGCTGAGCCAGTTGATTTGTATCTTGGGTACAATCAAATTTCCCAGCTCAGTCCATCTAGAAGGTTGTTTCTTTTTGATTTGATATGCATGAATATAAACAAAATCCAGGGATTTATTAATAGTTGCTACCAGATGTTCCAGTTACGAAGTTTTTTCCTTGACAATGCCATTTGTAGGATCAAATTGTTTTCCCAGATGAAGCTCTATTTGAAAAGGTATGCCTGTTGAATTGAGGCTACTAGCTTGTGCATTATTAATATCAGAATGTGACTACAGCGTACTTGTTTCTGTTTAGGTTAATCAATCATCAGACAGGGTGTATATTCTGAAGTTCGACAGTGATGACCGCAAGTTATTCTTTTGGATGCAGGTCACTTGTTTGTCTTTTTTAAAGATGTGTGTGTATCTTTGTTCGCCTGATCACTTTCATCTTTGATCTTATTTGTTTCTCAGAACTCTTTTCCTAACTTATTTTGCAGGAGCCAAGAGCTGAAGGTGATGCAGAGCTGTGCTCTTCGGTCAATCAATATCTCAATCAACCAATAGGCATGTAACATTCTTACCCTTGTTACAAACCGTGTATGATATGATTGTATACTGGTACCAGTGTCTTTCTTGCTATTTAACCTTCCAACTTCCATGATTAGCAAACTAACTTTCTTATCCTTATATACATATTCGTTCATACTGTCATGCATAGATTCTGGCATTTTATGTGTCAACACGGATTCTATAATAATGTCATGGCACTATACTAAGGAGTTTTTTTTTTTCCAACGAGCATCAACCACAAATCGATGTCATCAATTCATGTGAATTTTTTAATAAATATGAAAGATCAGATTTGCAATAATAAGTTCAATCCGTGCTTGTCATTGTTGGATTGTGTAATAAGAAAGTTTTGAAGTGAGGAGCTTAAATGTGTATTATTTTTGTAGCTCCACTCCAAAACTTTTCATATCCCAGATGTACGCCACAAATTGTAGCATATGAAAGATCAGATTTGCAATAATAAGTTCAATCCTTGTTTGTCATTGTTGGATTGTGTAATAAGAAAGTTTTGCGCTTAAATGTGTATTATTTTTGTAGCTCCACTAGAAAACTTTTCATATCCCAGATGGACGCCACAAATTGTAGCTACCTTTACCTATACTGTAATTAAGATTCTGCTTTAATTCACATATAAGCGTGTAAATGTGAATTAATTCACATAGGGACAATGCTTAGTCATTTTGCATAGGGGGAAAAGGTGGAATTAATCTAATAAATTTTCTTGTGAACCAGAGTTTCAAGATGAAGACGAACTTGCAGCTGCTGTCACGGATGAACTGGAAGACATGGCAGAAGATAATACCTCATCTAGGTACCAATTATATCAAAATAGTAATCTGACTGTTAGCTTTGCAAAGTATATAACTGGCTTACCATTTTATCTTCAGAAGTGGGTTTGATTGCTGTGTTGTCAGTGTCATGACAACAAATATTGTCTTGCTATTTTTCTTTATGTTGCATTTGTGGAATGCATTGGTAACTTACAAATCCTATTGTGCACATTAAAGTTTCTTTAGACATGCTACCCAGTGGTAAATAGATGCCCTGCCGCTTCTCTATGTTGATGAGACACTGGAACATTGTAGGTCATCCTCTATAAAGAATGACCAACAAGTTCTTTTTCATAATCGTGTGAAGATTTTCAACAGATATGCTTGATTTTGAGTTTGAATATCATGTGAAAAGACGCTATTAATTGCTGCAAATGGTATTGTCTTATATGAATGCTATGGCTTATATGAATTTATTCATCTTGCATAGAGCTGGAAACTTGGTTGTACCAAATTTGTCTACAGAGGTGAGTGACGTGACATCTTCGTCTGGACCAGTTAAGCTGGCAGACCTGCAAAGAATTCTGAACAACCTTTCTGCTGGCCCTGTAGGTACAGTTGTCTATCCTTAGATTCTCCTGTCAATAGGCTTTTCTGGTTTCCCTCTTATACTCATTCAGGTATGGTCGGTATTGTGTAGGTATTGCTGGAGATGAAGAAGGTAAATACTTTCAATATAGATATATATATATATTTTAAGTATTATGATGTGGAGCGAATACAATATCTATTTATGCTGAAGTCTGTATGGATTGGAAATGGGAGTGCCCAGCTTTTATTTGTGATTAGTAATCTGTCCGCAGCTATTATTCTTCTTTCTTTCTTTCTGCCATTGTCCATTCTTGACCTCATTGTCCACTCATATTAAATCATTCATAGGTTTAGCATTAGGGGACATCTTGAAGCCGGAGTTGATTATGCCATTGCTTGAGATGTTGCCGGTACAAGAACGACTGTCTTCACATTTACCTGAGGTATATCTTGGGCTTCACTGTTTTCTGTATTCTATGAAGATGAATCCTACATGCAATACTCTTCTTGCTAGTTCTGTCTTCTGAAAATGTCAGAGGAAAGACCAAGTCAAGTTGTGTATTTAGGGTAAGTAGCTCGGAAGGTCACTGAATTATGAAATGGTATAAGGGGGTAGGATTACAAAGGGTTGTTGCAGGGGGTTATACCTAAAATTTATATATGTCTATAAATTGTATATTTTTTGACACAGGGAATTCAACCAGTAAATTCCTATATTCAATCCATAGATTGGACTTTTTTATCAACAGGAAAAGTCACTTATTCTTGACCAATGCCCAAACCGAGACCCTAGACAGATTCATTACTTTTAACTTGTTAGTTCTCTAGCTAAAAGAACTATTGTTTGTGGAGCTGACAACACAGCTACACTAAAGCCGCTTAGGCTACTTACATGGTTATGTACTCTATACTAACAGAAAAGCAAATCACAGGGACATTGTAGGGCAGAAGATATTCTGGAGTTGTTGCAGAGCCCTCCTTTTCGTCAACAAATAGATGCATTTACCTATGTAAGCCCATCTGTGACAATGTTGTTTCCATTTATGGCTTTATATTCTAATTCAACTTTAATATCTATTTTAGGTACTTCGCACGGGACAAATAGATTTGACGCAGTTTGGTATAGACCCAAGTAAATGTGAGTCATATTCTTACAAAAGACTTTCCAAAAGCATCATCAGTCTTGTTGAATCATTTTTATAAAGCAGCTTTTTTAACTCTCTTGCAGTCAAGTTCACAGTTGTCTCATTCCTTGAGGCACTTGAGGATTCGGTTTCAACGCAATCAAAGGATGCAATGGATGAGGCTTAGAATCTTTTTCATATTCTCATGGCTTTGACATTTCAACTGAGAAAAAAAGATCTTCGTTGTTTGATAGACTAAAGATTTATGTAGTGTTCTTGAAATTGTAAGTGCTGGGATTTTACCTTTTTGCCACAAATGTTTCTGTCGTTCGTTTTATGATTTAAATTGAAAATTCAAACGAAATGCATATATGCTACAAAAGCAAACCGGATGCATAAAAAATGTGCCAAATAGATTTGGGCCTCAAAGCCCCAGAAGCCACATTTGTGTAGTGCTAAGGCCCATAAATCTCAGTTGTCTTCTTCCTCCGCAGATAGAGAGAGAGAGACACACACACACACAAGGCTATGCCGATGACCTTAAATTCCGTCATCGCCGCGAACCTAGCTCCGACAGTATCATCGAATTGTTTTAACCGGAATGTTAATCGCCGTCGGATTAGCTTCAGCTCCGTGAACTGCTCGGTGGAGACGGCGGAAGCTGAACGGTGGGTGAAGCTGAAGAACGGGAACGATTCACTGGAGATATGCAGAGTTCTCAACGGGATGTGGCAGACGAGTGGTGGTTGGGGTAAGATTGACCAAAACGACGCCGTTGATGCGATGCTTCGATACGCCGATGCTGGTCTCTCCACCTTGGACATGGCCGACATTTGTAAGTAGCTCTGAGTAAGAGTATTGTTTACGAAATTAGCTTAGAAATTAACAAAACTGGAATAATAGATTAGTGAGTTTTGATGATTAGCTAATGTGTAGTGCTATGTTTTACTCACAGAAGGTTTAGTGTTGGAGATTAGTGAAATGGAGTTTGTGCTTAGTTGGTTTCTCTTATGTTTAGATGGTCCTTCTGAAGATCTTTATGGCATTTTTATCAATAGAGTTCGTCGAGAACGTCCACCAGAGTACTTGGAAAAGATTAAAGGGTAAGTATCAAAGTTCAAAATCTCAATTCCAAGCCAGTTGATTAGACTAAGAACTGGCTAAGTGATTGATTAGGGTATTTCTTCATGATGCAGTTTGACAAAATGGGTACCTCCTCCAGTGAAAATGACTAGTAGTTATGTTCGTGGGAACATTGAAAAATCGCGCAAGAAAATGGATGTGGCTTCTCTTGACATGCTTCAGTTTCACTGGTGTTGTTTCTCACTTTTAACTTCACTTGCTAGTAATTGATGTGTTCTGTAGTGACTATTTATACAATCCGTGCTTCATTATTTGCTAATATGTAAGTTTGGAATAGGTGGGATTATGCGAATGATGGTTATCTTGATGCACTGAAGCACCTCACTGACTTAAAAGAGCAAGGTAAAGCTCCTTTCTTGTGCGTTTTCGTTTTATTAATCTACCGGCTTGTTTAAACTACTGCAGCATCGTCGATTTGCTTGCAGGTAAAATCAAGACAATTGCTTTGACAAATTTTGATACAGAGAGACTTCAGAAAATCTTAGAGAATGGAATCCCTGTCGTTAGCAATCAGGTGAGTGCCAGCCCGATGTGTATTTATTCAGATTCTTTTGTTTTGTATATCTCTGACTCCCTGTGCGATTTCTTTTAAGGTGCAACACTCCATTGTAGACATGCGTCCTCAACAGAGAATGGCTCAGCTTTGCGAGCTAACAGGCGTCAAACTTATAACGTAACTATACTTTATGAAATTCGTGGTCGACTTCTTCCTCTTTAAACCTGACTTAACCATACATTGTTGGGCCTTGGGGACAGATATGGGACAGTGATGGGTGGTCTTCTGTCAGAGAAGTTTCTTGGTACCAATCTGACAATCCCTTTTGCTGGCCCTCGCTTGGATACTCCTTCTCTCCAAAAGTACAAAAAGGTAAGAGTTCAAAGCATCCACAGATTAACCCTGTCAATGGCAGTTCTCATTGTATTATTAAGGGTTCATCATTACAGTATCATCATGGTATTACTGCTTTAAGATAGGGTGAAATTACAGATGGTTGATGCATGGGGTGGTTGGAATCTATTCCAAAACTTACTTCGAACGATGAAGAACATAGCCTCAAAACATGGAGTTTCGATTCCGACAGTGGCTGTGAGATATGTACTAGATCAGGTATATGTTCTGACCCATAATACCCCAATCTGGTTTGTTAATTTTTCTGAAAAATGGGAATCTCATCTTAGCAAGGAGTTGCTGGATCAATGATTGGGGTGAGACTCGGGTTAGCGGAACACATAGAAGATGCAAATGCTATATTCTCATTGGTATTGGATAAAGAAGATGTTAATAGCATACAAGAAGTTACCAAGAAAGGTAAAGATCTTCTCCAAGTGATTGGCGACTGTGGAGACGAATACCGACGTATATAATGTGCATAATACCGACGTATATAATGTGCATATGTAATTTATACTGTATGCAGTATCAAGTCATGTAAGTACACGTTTATGTGTGTAGAATCGTTTTTACGCTAATAAGACTTCTTTTGATGAGACAAAAAGACAATTCTTGCATAAACCACAAAGGCTATTCTTGTTATATGCCCAGAAAAGGGACATGACCAAAAGAATTAAGAAAAAAAAAAGCTTACATGTAGCTGGATTTGAGTCACCAAGAGTTTCTTCACCAATCTATTGATGGAAAATGTTTTAACCCTTACCGAAAACGTATATAAAAAGTAAAGAAAATAAATAAATTTGGTCGACCTATTCTTTCTCGCCATAAAAAGCTACCTGTAAAATCGAAATCCAATGCCAAAACAAGATTGGGCTTAAATACAAATGGGCCGGAATTAAATTAAATCCCGGTTATAGGATGATTTCTTTTAAACCGGAGACATTCAATAGATTAAAGAAACCCTAAGTGTATATAAATCATATAGTTTCCATTTTTTCCGTACTTCTTCCTCATCGCCGTCTGCAAACAAACCCTAAACTCACTCCGCCTCCTGCGAGATCTATCAACACTTGCTCTGTAAGTAAACGCGATCGCCTCTTTTCCATTTATCATCTTTCTCCTCCTACGTAGTCCCTAGTCTTCTTGATTTTTAATCTATTTGATGTTTTTTGTTTTCTTATCAGAAAATGAAGGTTATCGCCGCGTTTTTGCTCGCCGTTTTGAGTGGGAAAGCTTCCCCAACCAGTTCCGATATCAAGGATATTCTCGGATCAGGTTCGTTTCTTTGGTAGTAACTTCGAAAAATTGGAGTTTAGACATGGTTACGCTAGTCTAGTTAGTGAGAGTTGTTGGTTTAACTACCAATCGCAAGGTAATTGAATAAGAGGCATTTGTTGTTGTATTGGTTTTTTGGACTGTGTTGTGAGGTTTAGTTAGCTCGTGTATGTTTTAAAGGATCATAGAAGGATTTAGTTAGGGCTGATAGTAAATGGGGGTGGAATAATTGATTGATTGAATGTGGTTTTGTTGTTGTGTTTGATTCTTTGCAGTTGGTGCTGAGACAGAGGACTCTCAGATTGAGCTTTTGTTGAAGGAAGTGAAAGGAAAAGACTTGACTGAGCTTATTGCTGCTGGAAGGGAGAAGCTTGCTTCAGTGCCCTCTGGTGGTGGTGGTGTTGCTATGTCTTCTGCTCCATCCGCTGGAGGAGGTGGCGGTGGTGCCCCTGCAGCTGAGTCCAAGAAAGAAGAGAAGAAGGAAGAGAAGGAAGAATCCGATGATGTAAGTTTTCTTTATATTTCTTTCGTATGAGCGAGCTAACCTTATTAAAGGTCTCTTGAAATGGAGATGGTGCTTACTTGTGTGTTAATTTTTGCAGGACATGGGTTTCAGTCTATTCGAGTAAGCTGTTAGCAAACGAGTTCCGGTTTTGTTGTGCCCTTTTGAATTCCATATGTTGTTGTTTAGTTTTGTATTCCATTATCTTTTAGACCGATTCTGAGATCTCAAGAGATTTTTGGCTCAAAACATAAGTCTCACTTGTGATTGTCATCTTATATTCAAAACTATTGCCTCGGTTACATCGTCGATGGTTTAACAATCTCTTTTCTATTAACCAACCTCAGTATATACTAACACTTCCCAATATTAATTCTAATGAAAATAGATAGAAAGAATTTTAGTATTTCTAGATGCAACTTCCAACATTCTTTTGAACATTTGCATCAAATGTAACATTGAATAACATAGATCTTAAAGTACTACGATTTTGATCTGGTTTAGTAATTTTAATCTGGTTTGGGTCCGACTGGTTTAATCCATATTAACTTGGCTAATTATGATCAAAAGTGATTTGAAAATCTATGGAGTTAAAGATTCCAAAACTAAATCCGAATAGAAACTGTTTCAAGATTAGTATAAACCAAAACCAAAAGAAAAGAGAGCAACAACATGTCCGAAGTTTCTCACAAGAGAGGAAATGAGTAATGCCACTCCCTGTTTTATTCACTCGCTAGTTCATCAATCAACTCTTTACTCTTGGACCTCTGGCTGCTTCTTTCCACCTGATTTCAGGTACCAACCAATTGCACCGAAAATAGTCACCACACCTGCCACCACCGCATAGTTTCTGTTCTTGTCTTCTGACACCTTTGGGCCTGACTCAGCTGTTGATGTTGCACCACTAGCCGCCTTTGCTTCACTTGCTGACCCTGCTGCTTGTTCTCCCGGACCCTAGTTGTTCATATAAGAAATTTTAGCTCGAGTATTGACCACAGTACATTTTCTCTCTTTTCTTGATAGAAGAAAGCTTCATCTAAACAGATTATCACTAGTCTTTAACAACTTAAGTTAAAGAAATTATTACCTGTCTGGCTATCTTCTCAAGCTTCTCCTGCTCCATTTTCTGCCAATGTAGAAACCCAATAAACAAAGCTAAATAATAGGACAGAAGATAACTGCTCAAAAATTAATTTGTTTTGAAAGTTGAAAGTATTATCTATCATGTTTCAAATTCAAGCTGGATGCAACAAGGTTTAGATAACAAATAGACTTGAACTCTACAGTTAGATACGAGATAAGTTTCTTGTAAGTAAAACAACATATTTTCTGATAGAATCAAACAAAGAGCTTGCAAAAAAAAGTTGTCATCATAAATGGAAAGTAAATATACTTTTAGCTTTGGGGATTCTTAGTCTACAATTATTTATTCACATCGATATGGAAAGCTTCTGAATTCTGATGTTTACCTTAATGAAAACGTTCTCAGCAGCTTTCTCCTCTTCGCTAAGAACTTTGCCACTAGAGAACCTACGAGACACAATTCTCAAAGCATTTCTGGCCGCCATGGTAATGAAGAAGTATCCTGTACATAAAAACATTAAAATCATTTTTATTTAAGCCTGACAGTGACTAAAATGGAGATGAAAGGGACAAACTCAGTTCCTTTTGAAACCGTGAAATTAATCCAAAAACTCCAAACAAAATTACAGATAATCTATAGAGAGGAAACACTTGTGGCGTAAACTCAGCCTCTCACAATACTTTTCGTCGTCATCATCATCTTACAAACCATGGAGAAGCAAGCAACTAACTATATGCAATCACTTAACAGTAACATCTACTTACTGTATCAAGTATTAGCTACTGCTTAAAAACTCAAGACAGTGGTGGAGGGAACTTGTCTATCACAAATCTTGTTTCGTCATCATCATTCATACCATAGAGAAGCAAGCAAGCAACATCTTTGAATCACTCAAACAAAGACTGTGTCAAGTATCAGCTACTACAAATAGTGAAAGAAGGTTACATTCAAATCAAAACACAAGACACTGGTGGATCCTTGTGGAAGGCCGTGTTTGTTACCATAAACAAAGTGTAACAAACACAGTTTCTCAGATACCAAAACCGATCCAAAAAAAAAAAAAACGTAGAGATGAAACACAAACGAGCTCAAAATCAATCCATTAGGTTACGTTAAAAGCAAAAGAAACAAGAAGCGTAAACTAAAATAGATCATCCAGTGAACGGCACCGAAGAAGACCCAAACAGGTCGCGAGCACTGATTATAGCAAATGCAAAGCATTAAATCAAAACCTAATCCTGATCCGAAAACAGAGAAACGAAAACCCTAGCTCCGACCTCGAAAATGGTGGTATCGCGACTGAAGAATCGAGGACGGGTGTTAGATCGACAGAGAAGAAATGGTTTAGAAGAATTTGTAAACAAATCTAAAAACGAGCAAGGAAAGAATCGTAAAATCGGAGAAGATGATCGGAAGAAATGAGAACCTTTGTTCGATGATAGATCGTTAAAAAGTTTCGTCTGGCTGCTTTGATGAAAACCGCTTACAGAAGAAATGAATGACTCTGGTAAAGAAGAAGAAGAAGGTCTGAGAGAGAGAGAGGGATATGGATGGAGTTTAATGGGCTTAAACTTAACTATTGGGCCCAAAAGCATTGTGTAGCCCATTATATGAGCAGTGAACATTTTGTGCCTTACAAATTACAAAAACACTTGAAACTATTTGGCAAGTATATTGAACTTTGTATGTATTTATTTGTGAACATTAAAAAACTATTTTTAGTGGCCCACTTACAAAACATTGATCTATTGATATTGATTGATAATTCAAATCTCTCCCATGCACAAAACATTGATCTATTGACATTGATGATGAAATCTGAAAAAATCGTGTAGGTTGAAGATGAGAATGAATGAGAGACTTTCAGACACAAGTTTGGCTCAAACGAAGGAGTTACCATTGTGGAAACCAAAGATTAAGAAGTAGGATTTTCTAAGACGTATGAGAAATCTCGATCGATGTGTACGTAACACAATAGATATGATAGTCTTTCTTGATTGATATTTTCCTATATGTATACCAAATTGTTTCAAACTTGTTATTCGTATAATATATACATGTTCTCTCAACATATACAATAATCAACAATATTGCTTTTCCCGTAAGTTTCAGCCACAGTACAACCCCCATATTTCACTGTCTCCTCCACATTACAAGAAGCCTTCAATTACAAGCACTATAACATGTTTATTTTAGCTTTTTGTCTTTTGTAAAAAGAAAAAAGAAAAATCTATCTTTATCTATCTGTTCTTTTCAGTTTTTTTGATCTTCATGAAAACTCCATTGCATATTGTAATTTATATCTCCTTTTTGTTTTCTGTTTTGCCTTCGACTTCACACCTAACATACTTGTTTTTAATCCATACATTTGCCTACTTTATCTATACGTATCTTTGTCTTATTTATGGATTGAGAAACCAAACCATGAGAATAACATTTTAGCTACCTATTTCAAATATACCAACTCAAGAAAATTGTTAGATTACCAATTCAATATAAACATGTTAAACCTACTAGACCTTTTAGCCCCACTTGGTATTCTTCTTTTTACTACATGAGCCAGCCAACTCGATGTATTTCATACAAAAAAAAAAAAAAAAAAAAAATCAATTTCTTATTCAAATTTCTAAGTTTGAATAAGAGGGCATTCTGGTCATTTGACAGCTGTAACAAGTCTTGATAGGCTCTTAAGGCCAGTCTTGGGTTATATAACAAGTCATCTTCTGTCATTGAGTGAAGAGAGGAAAAGGATCTGAGGGAGGGACAATGGCAACGACAAGACAGATCTTGGAACAGCCACAATCGCCATTTATTCAACGCATCAAGAGCTCAGGGAACATGAGCATCAATGGTAGCCCCATGATTGATGACAAAGAAGAGGAGCTTTCACAGTCTGCTTTTGCTTTGTTTAAGGCAAAAGAAGATGAGATTGAGAGGAGGAAGATGGAGGTTAAGGATAGGGTCCAGACAAAGCTTGGACTCGCCGAAGAAGCTACTAGAAGATTAGCCGAGATTCGAGAAGTAAGTTTGATTTGTATAACAATTTCAAGAATACTTGGACAAAGATTTTCATAATATTTAGAGAGTTGTGGTTTTTTTACATTTTCAGGAGCTTGAAGCTCTTACCGATCCAATGAGAAAAGAGATATCAGCGATAAGGAAAAGAGTCGATACTATTAACCGAGAACTCAAGCCTTTAGGACAGAGTTGTCAGAGAAAGGTAAATTAAACTAATTAGTGTTTAGGATATTCACTAAACTTATATGTCTTGCAGATTCTTGAGACTATTTGTTGTTTTTGTTACAGGAGAGAGAATTCAAAGAAGCCCTTGAAGCTTACAATGAAAAGAACAAAGAGAAATCTATATTTGTTAGCAAGCTAGTTGAGGTGAAACATTCTGTTTCCATTTGTCAATTCTTTTCAAAATGATTGTTGTTTGCTGAAACTTTTCGGTATGAAATGTGTTTTCAGCTGGTTACCGAAAGCGAGAAACTGCGGATGACAAAGCTGGAGGAACTCAGCAAAAGCATTGAAGTTTCTCTACGCTGACGCAAGATGATGACAAATAAGGCCGCAAAAGCAGCAAACTTTGATTTCTTCTTTCTTCTGCGCTTTTTAAATTGTTTGATTCGATATTTTCTTTGTCTGTGTGATCAAATCTGTTTTCTTGATTCAGTAACCTTAGCATAAATGTGTTAAAAGATCACATTCTTATGTTTTCATGACTGTGACAATGTCAATGTTCCACAAATATGCTTTTTTCTTCCTGACAAAACTTTTGTAACCTTAACCCCTATCAAAATTTCTTACTAAGAAATCATATACAAACATGTTAAGTCTGAGAACTCGATAATATATAGATGAAACAAAAGTTAAAACTTAATAGCCAGGACGTAAGAGTTTTTTCTCTCTTTTGGCAATCTTCCTCATCTTGTTCTGTTGAATCCTCTCAGTAATATTCTCTGATCTCTTTTGCTGTTTCTCCACCCTAACCTTCTGTTGCACTTCAACTCTTTCTTTCCACTTCTCCGCGCTCTTCTCGCGCCTCTTCTTTTCCTTTCGGATTCTCTGCTTCAACCGCTTTGGATTATCGCGAACTTTGATACCAGCAGCTCTCTCTATAGCCGCTTGCCACGAGTGCTTCTTTGCAAAAACATCCCCTTTCTCTGGATCTTTCTTTAAACCCTCTAACTCAATCGCCATTTCAAGCTCTTTCGCTTTAGAAAATCTCTTTTTCTTTCTGTTTTTCCCGTATTCCTCATCATCGTCGTCCCCAATCTTCACATAACCATATGTAAGATCCTTCACAGCTTCTTCAACAACATTCAACTCCTCAGAAGCTGAAAATCTCTTCCTCTTATTCTTCTCAAGACGACGTTGTCTCATCTTTTCAAAAGTATCGTTTTCTTGCAAGCCACGAAACATAGGCTTTATAGTATATGTCTCATTACCGGATTTTTCCTTTTCATTCTCCAGCTTCTGTTTCTGCAAATCAAGAGTGGTCAAAACAGACTTTTCAGGATCTAACCTATCTATCTTTGCCTTCTTTAGATTTTCAATTGTTTCTCTCTTAGCATCAGCCTTTCCTGCCTTGCTAAGACCTTGAAACCACTTCTTCTCTGTATCCTCATCAGACAGATAGAAATCTTGCAGGGATGAGGTTTATTAACTTGTCTGAGAATTCACCATGACGATGAATCATATCGACAGTTCATTCCGATTCTAGATTAAGTTTCTCCATTTTCTTCGTCATCTACAAAATAATACAAAAAGCCAAGAAGACTAGAGTTGCAGAAACAAACCCTAACCTAACGCTTCAAAAACAGAGGAAAGAAAGAGACTTTAGGTCTTTGGGCCCTTAAGTAAATGGGCCTATTTAAAAAACAAACCGAACTGAATTGGAAACCGGTTTAGTTATAAACCGGATCTATTTTCTCTGTTTTACTCCGGTTAAAATAAACAACAAGTCGGAGGAGCGGCGGAGAGGGAGAGACGAAGGCGATGATGTTAAACCCTAGGAATGGGGGAATCGAGGAAGAGGAGAAGAAGATGAAGAAGGCGAAGGTGGTTGTGATAATGGGTCCAACAGGGTCTGGGAAATCTAAGCTTGCCGTTGATTTGGCGTCTCATTTCCCGGTGGAGATTATTAACGCCGACGCAATGCAGATTTACTCTGGACTCGACGTTCTCACCAATAAGGTCACCATCGACGAGCAGCAAGGTTTCGAAATTCTTCTTAGTTATCGTAGATAGATAGATGACTCTGGTGGTGTCAGTATATAATTCGAGTAGATTCAAGCTTGGTTTTGATGTGAATTTGGTGATTATGTAGGAGTGCCTCATCATTTACTTGGGACAGTGAGCCCAGATACGGAGTTCACAGCTAAGGATTTTAGAGACTTCACTGTTCCCGTGAGTACAAAGTTTGAACTCTGCTGCTCTGTATCAGTGTCACAATGATCACCTTATAAGTAATGGTTTTGTTAAGTAATATTATGATTGATTTGTTTCAGCTTATTGAAGAGATCGTTTCTCGCAATCACATTCCAGTTCTTGTTGGAGGAACAAATTATTATATACAGGTAATCTTGTGGGTGCTCAAGTCATGTTGTTTTTTTGTGGCTAGACTTCTTTATAAGATACCTTTGCTTGATGCAGCTGATCTCATCTTTATTCATGTTCTTAATGTAGGCTGTTGTGAGTAAATTTCTTCTTGATGATACAGCAGAAGATATCGAGGAGTGTTGTTCAGATGTTGCTTCAGGTATCTAGAATCTACTACTATCAACATGACAATTTTTTTTTTATTGAGAAATTTTATAACTGGATAATGAGATATAATGTGGTGACAGTGGTTGACAAAGGCTTGGATGTTGACTCTGTCTGTGGGAGAGATGATTTGAGCCATGGATATGACCTTCTAAAAGAGCTTGATCCTGTGGCAGCAAACAGAATTCACCCCAATAATCACCGAAAAGTGAGATTTCTGATTCGCTATTTTCTTCTCTGTAGATAAACATTTCCCCTGAAAATATATGAGTTTGCTGGTCTTACACAGTTTCATGTGATTTCTGGTTTACTCACTCTGGTCCGACTTTTGTAGATCAATCAATACCTGAGCTTGCATGCTAGTAAAGGAGTTCTTCCAAGCAAGCTATATCAGGGAAAGACTGCAGAGGTAGGTTCCTTCTTTACCCCAGTTCAATTTGATTTTATAAACATGCATATAGATGTGGGTATCTCTCTTACAGAAACTATTATCCCCTAATGTCAAAGAGTATTGATAGCCCTTTACTGCTTTGAGAAGTTAATTAACTAATGTATTGCGGCAGGGCAGAACTGGGGCTGCATCGATACCTCTCGTTTTGATTACTGTTTGATATGTATGGACGCTGATACCCCGGTACTGGACAGATATGTTGAACAAAGAGTCGATTCCATGGTAGAAGCTGGACTACTCGATGAAGTATATGACATCTATAAACCAGGAGCCGACTATACTAGAGGCTTAAGGCAATCGATAGGTGTCAGAGAGTTTGACGATTCCCTGAAAATCTATCTCTCGGAGAAACACGCTGGACAGTTAACGAGCTCTGATAAGGCTATGAAGGAGAATCTGAGGAAGACTCTGAATTTCCCGAAAGATGATAAGTTGAGGATTCTGTTAGAGGAAGCAATTGATAGGGTGAAGTTAAATACCAGAAGGCTCGTTCGTCGTCAAGTAAGTCCTCCTTGATGCACACATTTTTGTTCGTTAGCTTGTCTAAATTGATCCATCAACTCTAAAACGTTTTATTTTATGTCGTCTTTCAGAAAAGAAGAGTGAGTAGGCTAGAAACGGTCTTTGGCTGGAATATTCATTACATTGATGCAACAGAGTACATATTAAGTATGCGTAATGTGTTTCAGCAATGTTTCAAGTAAATACCATAGCTACTCGGATAACAAACTTTAAGAATCTCTCTTGTTTGTGTTTTTTCTTGTTATTAAAGGCAAATCTGAAGGGTCATGGGATGCACAAGTGATTAAACCTGCTTCAGAGATACTCCGGAGTTTCCTGATGACAGGAACTGATACAGGTCGTGGTATAACATCTGGAAAGTCGCTTGAAAGAGATCTATGGAGTCAATATGTTTGTGAGGTACAATAAGTCTCTTAACTCTTGAGTGGAATATATATATCACTAAATTCTGAAACCTGTTGTTGGAAGCAGGCTTGTGGAAACAAAGTACTAAGAGGAAGACACGAGTGGGAGCAACATCGACAAGGTCGTACACATCGTAAGAGAACCACTCGACTCAGAAAGGCCCAAACTTTAAAAAGTAGAGATAAGCAAGACCAAGAAGAACCCATTCATGAGTGACTTAGATACTACAGTAAATGTGTGTCCATTTAGACTCAAATATTCAAACCCATCCCATCAACGCATTACGAGTTTTCTACATTTCCAAAATCAAATGTCTATTCTAATCATCACATCAGTGTCTTATAAAGGCATTACAAAAAAATTGAATGCCTAATCTATTGACAACAGTTTGGTAAGGGCCATATTTTTATTGAAATATAACTTTGTCATGAATTAATTGTTTTTAAAAGTTTGGAAGAAAATTGAGAAATAGTGTTGGTTGTTGCAAAAAGGGAGAAAGATAGGAACAGTTATCAAAAGAGATAGGGAGGAATGGGGCTGTAAAGGGAAAAAGTGATCACGAGATAAATTAAAGGAGAAGTAAATAGTACTTATATAAAATAAGAAGAGAAGAGACCCATCATTAACATCATCATCATCTTACTCCAAAAATGGTCCCTTGAGATCCTTACGCTTACTTTACTGTAAGTCTGTAACTATAACATGGTCAGCCTAATTAAGTCATTATTGTAATTTTATTTTGAAGATATTATTTAAGTAACTTTTTTTTTCCAGAAACATATTGTTAGTTTTTTTTAACGCAAATTTTCTTTATTTTTTCGAAGTATAGTATTAGTGTTCCACTATGAATCTTTTGAAGATATTTAGTAGTTTTTTTCTTTCCAAAAAGACAAAAACATATCATGGAGTAGTATTTTAATTAACGTGTGGTTGGAAAAAAGATAACTTCAAATTTTGTTAAAATTCAACCTTATTTTTTTTTACTAAGATACAAGTTTTCCATAATATTACTGTGTTCTTAAATTACCTAAAACTAGTGTATTTAACTAATTTTGTTTCTAATTAATCATTTTATAAGTTTATTATTTTAAAAAATCAGCCAAATTACTCAGTTGCCATTTGAAATTTGAATTATATATTCAGCCAGATTCCTCAAAAACTCGCAAATAAATTCAGCAATTCGGCTAAATTCTTTGGTTACCATTTAGAGTTTTAGACTATATGTGTCTTAGATTTGCATTAGTTAATTTTACAAGTATTTGGGTTGTGAGTTTCCACGATAATTGAATACTAGAAATGTTGTGTTGGCCGACCTACTGAAAAAAAGTAAATGATGTCAAAAGATTTTCAAAAGAGAACTGAGGGATATGTAGAGTAAAGGTCACTTCTGAACAATCAAATGCATAGTTACATTAATGTTAGTTTGGCATTGTACCAATTAATATATCTATCTCCCAATATAATAATAATTATTTTATAGTCACATTGATGTTAATTTGGCATTGTACCAATTACTATAAAAATTATTGTATTCGAGGACACATATATATATATAATTAAAAATGATAAAAAAATAATAAAGGATAAATATAAAATAGACATGGTTGTGTGCCTATATATATGGGGTACACTAACATTTACAAAGGACACATGCAGGGCCATGTGAAGAGAGCCTAAGCAAATTTAATGCTACTGTTGCTCTGAGATACCGTTACTTATTCTTGCTTTAACCTTTTTTCCATTTATATTTTATTTTTAATTTACATTGACTGCTCCTTTTTTTGTTTCTATATTAAAAAATTTTAATTTTCATGGAATGTGTTATATACTCTACGAGATTAATTTGTAAAGAAAAAAAATGATAATATTATTTTTGGCAAGGAAAAATGAATCGACTGCAAGACAATTGATATGATGATTTGGCATGTAATTTTGGAGTATATGCAGAAGAAATTAATAATTTGCAGAGGAAAGAGTACTTGTTGGATGAGTATATATAAGTACTAGTAGTAGTAGGGGAGGGGACTGATAGATTTTGATTCGAAAATTAAATTGTAAGACAATAAGGGACCACTCATGAAGGGGGTGAAAGCAATATAGTCACTGTGCAGCACATGTATCTTCCTTCCCTTTCCAGTTTTTTTTCTTTTCTTTTATTGATAAAAAAAAATGAAAAATTGTTTGATAATGAAGAAATTCTGTTTGATCAAAAAATAGAAGAAAAAAATGAAAAAAATATCTTATGGAGATTGTTAAATAAATTTGAAATCATATTTTTATAATTTATGGAAAGTTTGAACTAATGTTGATATTTAGTTGCTAGCTAAGGCTTAGATTTTCTAAAATACAGTTAAGATTATGAAGATTTTATCAAACTTGATTTTTTGTTTTTTTTTTTTTTTTTTTTTTTTTGTGGGAGGCCATAGAACCTCTTTCAATTTATTAAACAAGAAAGAAAATTACACTCGAACAGAATGTAAACACACCGTCTACTGGCATCATCCAGGACAAGATGATTAATAACATCCGGACGGTCATCAATTTTATAGAACTGGTAAAACTTGATTGTGTTTTCCAATTTGATTTCAGAATGAGAGTAGTGAGAAATCAATCGATCGTGTGAAGTTAGTTAGTATTCGAGTTCAAAATCTAATAATCTCGGTGTGAGGTGTGAGAAACACAATAAAGCGCGCGTATTTGAGCCTAACAGCTCTAATCTCATTATGTCAGGTTAGTTTGATACATTATTTCGTATCAGAGCTTAGCCTAACATTTTCCAATGAACTAACTACTCTTGCAATGTGGAAAGCTTTAAATAAATTCTACTTATTTAAATAATTACCAAATAATATACTCTCTTATTGTTCCAATATATAAGATCTTTTTAGACTTTTATTTTTGTTCCATTTTATAAGATTTTTCAAATTTCTATGCATTTTTGTATTAATTAATTAATTGTTGTCTATTTAAATTCTGTTGTATTTTTTTTTGATTGGTTGAATTTGTTAAATGATAAGATGTTTATTGTTTCTTAATTTTTGTGCTTTTAGCTACAAACTCTTATACAATGGAAGAGAGGGAGTACGTATGTTTAAATATCACATATAATTTTAATTTTTTAAGATGAATCGAGAGTGTTTCAAAATAACTAAAAAATGATGTATCTAAGTTGAGTCAATAGATGAAAGTTTGGATTTTCGTTAATAGTTACAAACTAAAGGCATTAAGATGTTAAGATCACTTACAGAGGTCATGACCACATCATTTACTTTCTAAACTCTCCACCAAAATAATACGATCAAATCAAGGAGACTAGTTCAGTGTATGCTAGGGACAATGTCCAAATCTAATCCATCTGCTAGATATACATTCCCATAATTCCCAGTAACAGAGTTTTCCATTACGCTCAGGTGTCGTGGTGTGAGAAGAGACTTTTGAATTAAGGACCCAAGAATCAATATGACTGACGCTGAAGAAATCTATGCAAATAAACATGAGCCGAAAATATCTAAAATACTCTTATTAAAACTTTAGTAGACAACTATATGTTCACTGACAAGAAACAAGCGTTCAAAGACAAGAACATACGTTCACAGAACCAACTATACGTTTACAGAATACAATATATGTTTACAAAATCAACCATGCATTTACAATTAACTGAGATATTCCAGATATCTTTTATATTATGATTTTTCTTCACAACTCAACAATACGATGAAAAGTATGAATGTAGGATAACTAAATGATTTTATTCAGTGGAAACGATATCTTTCTATACAAGATACAACACAACCACACACAATCCTTACCGACGTCAACCAACTTAGTCCCCAGGACACATCTCTACCCACTCTCGGCTATCAAAATACATCACTAGATCTTCTAGTGCCTTTCTTAACAGAATGCATGAATGGGCACAGTGGCACACTTCATAGTGCACAGATCACATTTTGTATATATCATACATGGTTTTTTTTTTCTTCTTTTTCTAACTTTCTTTATGGTATTGCGTGAAAACGTGCTATTGGTCTCTCCAAGCAAATTTCTATCGTATGTCAAAACTGGTAATTTGTCAGACTTTAAAATTCTAAAATGGTTTTAAACAACTCGAAACAATAATTATATTATATTGTATTTTTATGTTGACCGAATAGTTTATTTTGTCCCTGTTTCATTACAGATATACTTATATATTTTGACAAATAGTTAATAACAGAGAACCTAACCAGGAGGTTAGGCATATGATATTAAGTTATTTACTATAATGGTTTTAGACAGAGTAGAAAAAATTCTATAACTAAAACGTATATACACATTGTCATTTACAATGTATGTTACCTAATACTCTCCAAATCAACCAAACTATATAGAAAAAAACCGTTGCTTGATTGGGATGTCACCACCTAAATCTCCCCTAACCGAAACAACTTAATTAAAATTACTTGACTTTTCCTTTTTACAACAAATTTAACATTAAAATGTAAAGAAAAACTCTATTCAAATTACAATGTTGTCACCTAAAACTAGAAGTACTTGTTCCTTCAGTGGGATGTAAATAACCTAACTAGAGTAGAGTTGGTGGAATTTGAAAACATAATCTAAAAAAAAAAATACTATGTTGTAAACTTCATAAATAAAAGATCATATTAGCTCATTCATATACTTTTATTAGATTAAGAGAAACATAAACTTAGCATGAGTAGATTCTAGACCTTTTAACTTTTGTACTTTAAAGAGGCTCCATGCATATCTTTATAGGCGTGCACATATGCCCCCAATATATTCTCATCTTATTTCACACTCTTCAATTCTTCTTCTTCCTTAACCATATTCATCAATTACTTCAACATTTATGAATAAAAAGTAAATGTATAACTGCAGATGAGCCTACATAGTAATAGAGATCACAATGTTGCCTAAAAAGAGAGTCATAGAGACAACAATATTTTGTTTTCCCAACAAATGACTTCAATTTAAGATCAGGCAATGCTCTTGAATTTTTAATAAAACCATTTAAAAAAAAAAACAAAACAACTCCTATGAAGAAATTCACATTTTCGAATTTCTCAATATTAAATCACATCTCAAAAGAAAAAAATTGTAAGAATAGAAAAATCTATACTCCTCCCAAGAAAAAAAATAAAAATAACCCAAACATATTAAAAAAAAAATCTCAAATATTAAAAACAGAATCCAATCACCAATTTCTTGTAAATCTCAAAAACTAAGAAAACAAAAAAAAATTGGTTTTTCTTAGTTTTTGTTATTAGTTTTCAAGTCTTACAGGCGTAAATGAGGAGAGAGAAGTCAAGCTTGTATTGTTCATCATCTTTCTTAACCATCTTCTCTTCTAACCAAAGCCTGCTACTGTCTAAACCATTCCTTGTCCTAAACATGAACACAGCTCTTCCACCACCACAAGCTCCTCCTCCTGGATTACTAAAGAACCAATCATGAACATCCCACATCAGATCCACAAGCAACCCATCAACAAATATCGTCTGATTCCCTCTAAAGTTCCATTGAAGCCTCTTCACTTTAATCACCGTCTTCTTATCGATACAAACAGAGAGAACAGGGTAATGATGACTGCTCTGTTTCAGACCCTCTGTTTCTTTATTACACCTGATGACGATTTCGTGCGAATCTCCTGTCTCAATGAATCTAGCTTTGGTGGAGTAGAAAGTGTTGTTCCCGGCGAAGTGTTCTTGCCGTGAAACAAGAGAGAAATCGAAACCGATATCGCCGGAGAAGCCCTTTTTACGGAGAGTCTCTTCGGATGTGTCACCAAGAAGAAGACCCAATTGAGCATCAACGAGGACGATAACGTAGAAACCATTGATGGGCTCAGGACCACACAAGTTAGAATCGTATTTAGCGGAAGAAAGATCCCAAAAAACCTCGATTCTACCGAGGTCGGAGTCGACTGATTTGTTACCTTTCTTCTTACGGAAGAAACGAGAAGAAGTGTTGAGTTTGAGAGGCGTCGAAGGGTTTTGATCCGCGGAGGAAACAGAGATGCTTAGACCATTGTTGTTGTGTGGGTTACACCATGTGACCTTGATGATGAGATGATGCTTCGATAAAGTGATTCTGTAGATGCTTGTAATGGTGGTTTGTGTTGATGGTATGAGAGATGGTGAGATACAAACGTTGTTGGTTGTGTACTTTGAACAAGATGATGATGATGATGATGATAATGATAGTGATAATGGATGTGTCACGTTTATTGAGTTCTCGCTAAAACATGACACCAAATCTCTCATCTTTCCCCAACGAAAAATGTGATTTGGGTTAACAAAAAAAAAAAATGAAAATTTTCCCCAAGTTGGGTTTTGTTCTGTTTGCTTCTTGAGACAACAAAGTGTGTTTCTTTATTTTACTTGAGAATCAAAAAAAAAAAAAGAGAAAAATGTTGGGAAGAAGAAGAAGGAGGAGGATGAAGAAAGTAACAAATCTGGGTTTTTTGAAGATTAAAGATTGGGTTGTTTTCTTTTTATTTCTCCTCTTATTCTCTCTTCTTCTTTTTTTCTTCTTGGTTGAGAGAGAGAGAGAGAGAAAGAAATGGATTAGGGTGTGTGCGCTAAGAAGAGTGGAGAAGAAAGAGGGTGAATTTAAGTAGTTTTGAGCTTTCTTTATCTAGGGGACACAATTTTTCATAATGATACTTTTTTTTTATTGTAGTTGTATGTTTAACTAATTTTTAAAGTTTGGTAGTACAACTTATGACTTCTAAGACTTTAATTTTGTTTTAAATTAATAAAAAAATGCAAAAGGGAAGTGAAATTTGTTGTTAGTCAAATATAACTTTTAGATTATATTTCGTTTTTAGAAATTAATTAGAAAAGGTTTATATACAAGAAAGATTATATTTATGATAACATTTGACATATTTAAAATTTAGGGAATATAATATATGAGTTAAAAATAAGTTTGAGGTTACAATTAGTAGAATTTTTCTTAATTTACGATTCCCCTCTCCTTTGGCTAAGTTCAAATCTTGTTGTCAAAAAAAAAAAAAGGAATTTTTCTTAATTTACTTGGTCAACGCAAATCACAATTAGTTTAAGAAACTGTCATAATAAGAACAAGGTTAGTAACAACATACAGTATTACGAATACGTTTTTCATTTCATTCCTTCCAGTTCCAGATGTCGTAGCCAAAAGCCAAAAGACAAAAATATTTATGGATGGAAAACAATATCACCCGTTTCGAAAATCAGATATTTTAAGCTAGGAGAGTGTGTGTATATGAATTACGTATCTGGATTTGTCAGTTATATAAAAATGTTATGATAAATTTACTCTCTTTTTTTTATAAAGGACTAGAGATTTTTTTTTCTTTTTTTTTTTTGTTTTCTTGTCAACAAAAGACTAGAAAATCTTTTAAAATATTTAGGGGATAAATAGTATCTCATTTGTTCATACTTTAGAATCATGATTCTACTATTTTTAAACATTCAAAGCATCCATCAAGTTTTCTGAAAAGTGATTTTACTATAGATATCACTAGCCTGTTAAAACTATAAATAGAATAATTACGCCTGATTATAATATTAAGTGATAGGTGCTCAAAATAACGCCTAGAGGATCACGACAACTGTCTAAATTTGTATATATACCTCATTTCAATTCTGATTACACATTTAAATTTATAAGATTTATTTTCATATACATGATTACAAACGTTTATATATTGTTTGATCGATATAAATTAAATTGTTTTTGTCTAACATTATTTACTATTTCATATTTTTATTTTTAATAGATATATTTTTAATAACTTCTTACAAAAAAAGAAGTTACTTTCCCAAATGTACTTCTTTCCCAAATGTACTTCTGAATTAATAATAAGGGATTATTTAACATATCAGTCATGTCCTTTAATATTGTTGTACTTTGATATTATTTTTTTAAAAAAAATCTGCTTAAATTAATATTTGCATAAAAAATCTGCGTAAATTAAATTGGGATATCTTGAATCTAGTTCAATTCACTCCAAAATTCAGATATCAAAATGTACTGGATTTGGAAGGTTTCAATTGGTTTGATTCAAGGTGCTATAATTGAACTAAGTACAAGGTTCTATGGCAAAAAACGAAAAAAAAAAAAAAAAAAAGGAAGTCAGACTAGGAACAAATTAGATGAAATCTGAAAAAATGCAGAAAAAGAACTCGAAATATGGATTGGTATCGTTGAGCACTAGAAGGGAGCTGCCTCTACACTTGTACTGGCTTGCCATGAGTGGTATCAATCTAGGACTAGAGGAAAGGAAGTGTGACCCGGCTGTACAATTGTCTTAACCGCTAAATGTTGCAACTTTGTTTATTAGCTCGTATTCGCCGCATACGTAAGTTTTATGCAAATTCGTTCTTTTTTAAATAATTAGTCTATTATCCAAGTGATAATGTTTTAGAACAAAATTCAGTTTAAAACCTATTTAAAAAGAAAAAAAAAACAGGTTTTAATACAAAGGAGCTCCAAAAATAGTAATAGCGTCAAATTTTGATACGGTCTAGGTTTTTTACCAAATTTTCAAACATGTAGGTGCATGGTTATTGTGTTGTAATAGTATCTGGAATCGAATCTAGAGAGATCAATATAACATTCATTTTTGGACCTTATTAGTTAATTAGTGATGCTAGTTTGTTGTTTTGACTGAAATCTAGTAGGAAAATAGAAAGTTGGGTAGTAGAAGAACACGCTTGCTTTGTTTGTTGTGACATATCGATGTAGACATATTTAAATCCCACTGATACAAAAATCATGTTACCACTTTATGTTTCTTGTCGTCTATAAATAACGTTTGAAAAACCATAAAAAAATGTCTTATATGGTTTATAACCAAGACCGCGAAAATATGTCGTATGAAACAACGAAGATATTTTGTAAAAACTTCGTTAACGCT
Organism: Camelina sativa; assembly: GCF_030686135.1. Taxonomy (NCBI): domain Eukaryota; kingdom Viridiplantae; phylum Streptophyta; class Magnoliopsida; order Brassicales; family Brassicaceae; genus Camelina; species Camelina sativa. Next base: position 29,051,933 of record NC_141895.1, read on the forward strand.
AAACTCTAAAATAGTATTTTTACAAGGTTATAAACTTATATAATACCATATTGTTAGTTTTTTACACCGATATATCTAAATACGACATCAGTATGAATGATTATGTGCATTGAGTTGGAATCAATGTTCGATCCCAAACGATATGATGATGATACTAATCACTGACAACCAATTTGTGAATGTAGTTATTGTACCCTAAACATTTTGATGGTTCTTTAATAATTAAGAATGATGACCATTCCTTATCAATTACTACTTATATAATACTTAGTAAATTAATCAAAACCTTTTATATGTGCTTGTTATTGCTGTTGGGATCAGAAATAATTTTTTTTTCTTGATAAAATAAAGTGAAAGTTTAATTTTATAAAGACAGCCTAACATCTGGAGATCCGAGAACATGTATCTTGCTTTTGGAGCTTTCTGACTATTTAAATCAAAAATGTTTTCAACTTATGTTCAATCTGAGATTTTATAATATACTCAGATTCTAATTTGTTTCTTTTTGTTTTGAATGCTCGGAAAAATGTGTTTTCTTGTAGGTAAGAGAGTTAATATGATTAAATCGTAGATATTAATATTAGAATGTTAAAGTTATTATAATAACCAAATATCCAATTCTACTTTTTGTTTTTGTGGATTGAAATTCATATTGTGACAAAACATCATCGAATTTAATACAAACTATTCGGAATCAAGTCTGACAAATGCATGTACTTTGTCTTTTTCTTTCTTTATATAAAAAAACGTTTTCCCATACTTAATATTAAATCAAAATGTTCTCTATTGTTCTTGGAGTAGTTAACTGCTGGGAAAGTTCTTAATTACGTGATTATGTGGGCAAGTCAAGTTTGTCTACAAGCCGTTGACCTAGTAAATTAAGAGGATGATTTGTCATTTGTATATTTTGACATTCATAACGAAATTAGTGAATATACATACAAAATATATTCAATTGGTATAGATGCAGTGAAGAGAACTTACATTAAATTGGGAGAGGTCAATGCTATATTGGGTTCATAAAACTTCAAAAACAAATTAAAAAAATCATGTGGCTGCCTGTGGTATATGAAGGTACGTCGAAATCAATTCCATTCCATGAGTCTATTCTCCTATACTGTCTTTTTTTTGTAGTACACTAGCATTGGAGTGGTGCAAGACTTTTTACATACTAAGTATTATAATATATATATATATATATATATATATATATATATATAACTTTGGTGTACAAAAATGATGAAACAAAGCTTGCCATGTAATGATAATCATAAACAAAATCGATTAACAATGCCAAATGTCAGCGTCACTTACCAAAAATCCAGTAAGAATGTAAGATGAATGACCAAATTAAATGGGTATATGATGGGCATATTTTCACAAGTTGAAAACATATTTATAGATATATGACAGAATAATAATTTTTGATATTTTCCATTCTAGTCTCAGCTAATCTTTTATACATTAAAAATTGGAGCATAGTACTACATTTATATTACTGAAAGAGATTGGAAAAAAAAAAAGAACCAGTGACCAAAACATATAGCCTAGTAGTTTCTGACTTGTGCTAGTCTCGTCATAACATTACCACGTTGAATAAGTTTTTGCCATTCATGATCTCAATCGATTTCGATTGTGGTTTGAATTTTCTTAGAAAGTGGACATGAAAGAGTTTATATAATCTACGGCAAATGGATATGAATATTGACTCAGTGGATATGAACATTGAAAGACAATTGTGAAATGAATTGGGAACATCGACAGCAAACCCTACAATATACAAGCATTTTCTTTGCAAGGTCCCCTATCCACTTGTGTGAGAGTCTTGTGTTTAGTGTCCCACAAAGGAACCATCATTTAATTCAGAACTACAATATACAAGCATTCTCATTCTATCATATTATTGTAACTTAAGTTACTAATTAATATCATAATCGTAGTCACAATAATTCATATTACAAAATGTAGCCATATGTGTTATCCGGTAACATTGTAAACACTATATAAGCTTAAGCTCAGTGGTCCATACGTTATGCTCTTTCCGTCTCAAAATATAAGATAAAGTAAAGACACACAGATTATTAAATAAATACTTTAAAAATGTTCAACTAATCATAATATAAAATATTAAAATCTAAAAATTACATAAAAATGTAAAAATATTTTATATTATGAAATATTTTTTTTTCTCTAAAAACATCTTATATCATGAAACAAAGATAATATGATATAAATAATAATAAAGTAAAAATGTTAACTCATAACATCTAGTAAAAACTTTTTACATGAACCTTTTAGTTAAGATATATATATATATATATATTTACTGATTCATGCGTTCGCTAGAAAAAAAAAATAATTTTATGAAAATATGGATATAAATGAAGAAAGGAAAAAAAAAATCGAAATATATTGGAAGATTAAATATGAACAATCATATATCAAAAGAAAATAAAAAATGGACACTCGTGCAACGAGTTGTTATCCAAAATGTGTATTGTAGATTAGCGTGAAAGAGAAGTGTTCGAACTTCGAACTGTATTATCGATGGTCCGAATCATTTTTTCTGCCCTACAATTTTTCTGTCAGGTCATGAGGGCATGCATGAAAATTATTTCTTGACAGGCGAAGGAATCATAGAATTTAGAGTTGTGCTCGCCATCGTTATTGCACCGGCGTGATTTTCATAAATAAATAACAATAATAATAATATTTTCCTGGAACCATCAATCAGCTTATGAACAGAAATGAATTATTTTAGGTGTTTGGAATGGAATAAATTTAAGTGTTCTAAACTCTTGTAATCGTTTCGTGAATAATAAGTTAAATATTTTACTCTTAAGCTTTATTCATTGTTTTTTTGTTTACATGGTTTTTGACCCACTCAAGCTAGTTGTAGATGAACTAACTTGTGGAATCGAATTAAATGATCCGTTAAAGCGGATTAAGAGAATGGTTTAGACGTATGTAACGAAGGATGAAACACCGCTAGTTAATGAAAGTGCTTAGATGAAGAAGTGGATAAATTGTTCAAGTGTGTGTGTTTGTGTTGTATCATTGTCTATGTGGTAAAATTGTCGAATCTTTTGATGAGAAAACGTGTTTAGTTGCTTCTGTTATATGATTACTGTCTTTTTAATAATTATAATAGAGAAACAAGATTGGTGACTATTAAAGAATCAATATAAACAATGTTTTGATCAACTTCGCTCAAAAAGAGATAAACGAAATAATTTGTATAGTATTTTCGTTAATTGGTTCCATTGTTTGGTGCGTATAGATCTATTGACCATCCCTACAAGTTGTATTTTTACCAGACAACATTGGTCGAACCATGTGCTAGATTGCATGATCAATTGGTTTATTGGTGTTTTGGGAGTTATGAATTGAAGCGATCGTATTATTTTGTTTTATTGTTAGAAACAAAAACTTCCTTTAAAATTTTAAACTATTATTGGCAAGACTGTTAAGGTTTGCAAAGTTTAAACATTTGATGACAACAAAGAGGCCATGAAACACAAGAAAATAACAATCAAACTCCCTAACCGTAAGTAAGAATATAGTTTTTTCTCAATTATATTCTTTAATATCTTGTTACTCATATAGTCATATGTTAAAATTTACGTACGTTCAAAATTTACTTTCAAATGTGATTTCCTTGTGTTTGATGACCTCTTCTTTTGTTCGTAAAATGAATCACATCTGAAAGTAAAGACAATACGACAAATTTAGTATGAAAATAAGCTGGGGTCAGGTTAAAAATCTCTCTTCTTCTTTTCCAAAAAAAGAAAGAAAGAAAAAAACAAAGAGAGAGTACGTGAAGGGATCATAGAACCATGGCCTTGATCAACGGCGTCGTTTATGGATAATGTCAAAAGCAAACTTTGTTTACATTACATAAGCTGAATTTGAGGTACAAATTGGGAGGATTTTTGATTTCTTATATGTTTGCTTTGTTGTCATTAGTCGCATCTGTACAACTAACTTAGAGATTAATTAGGAGCAGTTAATCACTACAAAAGAAGAGCACTAGTGTCTTAGTAAGACTTAGGAAAATATATCAAAACTGATGATTTGTTTATTTGCGAGACATGTGTGCGTTATGAGAAAATAGATTTGTAGGTTTTGTTGAAAGTTTGTTAGCTGATCACTTTCTCATGAGACAAAGTTGACATTACGAAAACTAATATACAAAGTGGTTTTGTCAAAATCTTTTTCAATATATATTTAGGTCGGAAACACGAAGTTTGGTAGGAAGCACTTCACAGACACACCCACATGAAAATTTACAATTTTCAGATTTTTGTATTTTTCCTTCTAATTAACAACTGTTTATTTCTATAACCAGTGCAAACGTAAGAAGAATTTACAAAAAAATATATTTTAGAGAAACTCCAAGTCTTTTTTTTGTTTTTTTTTGCTTCAGAATTGTTAGTTTTTTTTTTTAAGTGAACGCAATCACAAACGTAAAAATTTTGTGTGAAATAATCTAAGGCATATAGGTCTAAAACACTAATATCTTGGCCGACGTGGAAAATAGAAAAGGGAAAGCTGTGTTCTTTGGCTTGGTATGTGAAAAAAATGGGCAACAAAAAGGGAAAACGAACTGAAGTGCTTTATTGAAAACCACATGGTGGCAAGAAAGCTAAACAATGATCATTACAAAGACTCTTCTTCTTGTTTTGGTATCAAATTGGGTCCCCGAGAGAAAACTTCCATATTAATTTTGTGGAAGACTCATACCAAAACTAGAGCCTGCAAAATGCAAATCATCATCATTGTATGTAGTTTGTTACTTTCTGCAACAACCCATACGAATATACCCACTTTCGTGTCTTAAGGAACGCTTTTGTGTGGTAATATGGCTGGTTTCAAGTCTCTCTCAACAAATCAATAACGAAATCTCTCTATTTATGCCTACTTGGAAGAGAGATGAAGCCAAGAATATATCGAGTTCTTCTCATTGACAAACCAAATAAACGATACACGCAATGACACGATACACGCAACACAATCACAAGAGTCACTCGAGTAAAATAAACTTACGAGGTTTTCCATCAAGACAGAACAGAAATCACAGTTTATATCCTAAATACGTTCATGGGTTAGAGACTAACAGAGCAAATTAGTACCACCAAAGTCAGCTATTTTTCACAATACAATATATAAAGCCAAGAACACATGTTTTATGACATGGATTCTACTAGGAGATTGTTCTTGATTCAGAGTCTCTATGCAGATACTTCATAACAAGTAAGTGCATAGATGTGCAGAGGCTTATCACTTTATTTGAGTCAAAAAAAATAAAGGCCATGGAACATACATAAAGATCTCATCCCGTGCAAACGAGCTTATTTTCTAATAAACAAGAGTAGATGAATCCGGGAGAACTTATCCTACATTCTGACAATAACTATGGTCGAATCATCATCATTTGATTAAAAAGATACAAACCCAAGTAACACTAAATGGCAGTAATAACTTCTGCCAAAAAAAATGTATGAAAGAAAGTTCAATCTAAAAAATGAGAGATTGCAAAGACAGTTGACAGATGTAACTTAAGAACCTGACTTTCCCTGAAAACGTTGAACTTAGCGCAAAACAATCACCTCACCAGGATGTTAAGCCATCCATCTACTTCAAGTGCTGGTACTAGATGGGACTGAGATAGTTGGCAAATCTACCTGTTAATCAACGATTTTGAAAAGTTGTTATTTCCTTCCAGGGCTAACAATTCCATACCAAAGTTCACGGGATGCTAAAGACGCATATGCGATTGTTTCAGTGATCTAAACTACATCCTAAAAAAACTCAAAATCACCAAACACAGCCACATTTACAACTTCTTTTTTTTGACAAAGTGTTACTACAGAGATTTGATTAACATGAACCCAAAAACTGAAACTAATCCAACACAATTAACCAATCCAAAAGCAGGTTTTGGTATCCTTACCTTCAGGAGAAGTGACATCAGAGGGGAGTTTCGAAACAAGACAAGCAGCAGCAACAAGACTGTGAAATGGTTGCTGTGTGCTTAGCTCTCGCCGAAGAAACCTTTTCAGATTCAAAAAATCCAAAATCCAAAATTTCAATCAAGGGCACCATTTAAATCAACAACACCTAACACAAAACAAGCAGATTCACATCGAGAGGCATCGAATTATATATATACCTGGGAACAGAACCTTCGATTCGTGAAGAAGTGTTGAAGCGCGGGGAAGTGAAACTAGGGTTTGGGACTGAGGAGGGTTTAGCTCTAGCTGAGATCAATCTTCGTGCAGTAGCGTTTCTGAAGATGGATCTCATTGACGTCGTCGACCTAGATGCTGCAGCCATTTCTTCTCCGCTTGCTCCTTTCTTCAACTTGCTTCCTTCTGCAAAGTCCCCAAAACCTTCGTAAACCCTCCATCAACTCGATGCGCCGGTTCGAGTAAACCGTGTAAATCAAACCGGATATTTTCCGGTTTGGGGACAAAATCGACTTATAGCCTTGGTTTGTTTGAACCGTCTGATTCGAAAAAATATATCAATTTGAAACCAAAATCATTACGAATTAGTTTGGTACAATTTTGGTTTAGATGGTTTGATGATTTGGAAGTTGGATCACGATAGGCACAGATTACAATATTCACAATTACTATCTTTGGTAGAACACTATCATGACCAAAGTAAGTTACGAATACTTTCTTTTAAAATTAGCTGAGCAATCCCAAGAAACAGATACGATGACAAACAAAAATTGAGTTAGATCCTTCTTCGGTTATCGACTCGTGTTCTCTTGAGGTCAGGTTGTGGTGTTTGGCTGCTCGGTTGTAACCTCTTTTGGTTACCACTTTCGTCAATCTGTTTTACAATGTGACAACAGTGAGGTAATGTTTTTAGTCGAGAGTCAAAAAAAAATCTAGAGTTAACTTGTAAAATGCAAACTTAATAGGTTCTTTACCTTATTGAGTTTCTCCCTGACGGTATTAACTGTTTGATTCATTGAAGATGATGCAAAATACTCCTACATATCCCAATTAAAACTTTATCAGACCAAGATGACCCAGATATCTACAATGTTTTATGGCACGATTGTTCAAGTGAGCAGAATTCAAACACATAAAACACAGACCTGGTTAGAAGAAACTCGAGAAACAGGAGCATTTCTTCTATGGAATTGGTAATCCAACTCTCTCCTAATGACAAAAAGAAGAAGCAATCTTATGCACTAACTCGATGTGTTTATTCGATACATAGAATAGACCAAGTAAACCTTCTTGTTTTTTACCTTTGTGGGGAGAAATTGTCCGTTTGTGTCAAAGCTGGTCCACCTAATTTTGTAACTTGAGAGGTGCTCTTTTCTTTCTGGGCTGTTCACAAGATGAAAACCATATTTAACTTGTGGAAATGGTCTTAACAGTATATATTATTATCCCCTTTGACATTAACCCTTTCAGTGCTTTTCTAACCCCAAAAACTTTACTAATTCAATGCTATAAGCAACATGTTAGCTTTATCAACAATTCAACATGTGAATGTGTGTTACCTGCTATAAAAATTCAAGGTTATGGTTTTTAGGGTCCACTATAAGTACAATGATTATCTCACATGCCACAGGAATAATTGACAGACACAAACCCTTTCCAATTTCTACAATGATAAAATCTTTCTTGTTGTTGCAAGAAGACTTAATTGACAGTAAAATTAGTTGAAGTGGAAAATGGAAATAGAAAACTTACGGTTCAGTCTAGCAAGCACTTCTTTCCTCCTGGTTTCTAACTTATCCTTTGTGTCATTGAGGCTCTCAAATTGAGGAGCATATGAAATTTGGAGGCGATTACCCAAGAAAGCTGATTCATCCAATTTCCTCTTTGCAAATCTATCAAACAAACAACAAATCTTTAATATATAAAAACTTCTCCCTGTAGGAACCAAAAGTGGTAAAATAGCAACACACACAACTTAGGCAGATGAACAAATATGACAGTTTTATCCTAAGGAACTAAAATATGGATTTTACATCTACACGAATTAACATTAGCCAAATGTGGTGTTACATCTACACGAATTAACATCACAACTGAACCTACTTAGCCATCTTTTTCTTTCTATCGAAACATAAGAATATCTAAGCCACAACAAACTTGTTCATTCTCGTATAACAACTGAAAGAACAGTAGATTATATATGAATATATAGCCAAATAGGAATCTCAGTAATGCCAAGTTGTTCATCAAAGAGAACGAACAATCGAAACCTAGCATTAGTGATGAGACGAAACTTGATCCAATAGACATCCGTGAACTCCTCACAGTCTTCTGCATCCATAGGTTTACTTCTACACGAATCAACATTAGGCAAATGAAAGAACCAAATCAAATAACAATATCATAGTCCATAAGAAACAATGGGATAAGAGGGCAAGAGCACTACTCACTCTTCAACCTCTCCATAAGTCATAAATAATCTCATGAGATCATCACCACAACCCAACGCTGGGACATTACGTACTATCAAGTATCTGATAAACCCAACAACAACAAAAAGTTCAAAAATTTCAATAAATTAAACCAGACAAAAAGCAAGAAGAACAAATTTAATTTGAGTAAAAAATTCACCTTGATTCATCGCATACTGTATAAACCCTAACAGCTGGGGACTCATCTTTGTATCGACCCATTCTTCTGCAAAGGGACACGATTCAGTCCGTAATCAAAGAAATTGATACTAATTACAATCAAATTGTGACTAAATTGAATGAAACTTTTACTGTTCTTTACAGTAATCAACAAGGAGATCGAAAAAGGTAGTAACTTTAATTGCTCGATACCTGAGTAAATTCACAAATCGATCTCAGCAAAGCTGAACAAAAAAAATTCAAAATCCCAAACCCTAATTTCAGATATTCAAAATCAAAAGATTAGAACCGAAATAGTGCAGTGAAAACGACGTCGGCTAATCAGAATGGAAAATAAAAGAAAGTAACCCCAACGATTATTTTGTACACGAAAATACATTAAAATAAATGCGTATTCAATCATAGAGGACAAAATGCTCGACAAAAAGTTCACCGAGATAACAAGTTTACAACAAAGTGACAAACTAAAAACACCATTTTGTACAGCTTCTACATATCCTTGTGAAGAACTGTCACAAGCTTCTCATACGAATCTCTATCCACAAGCTTTTTATCCCGCAACATCTCCAACAGTCCTGTCGCTTCATTATACTTCCCATTCCTACAACTCTCATCAACAAGTGTTCTATACGTGATAAAATCAACCAAACGACCATTCTCAATCATCTCCCACAAACAATTCACAGCATCATCGATCTCACCGCTAAGCGCAAGAGCACTAACCAGAGAGTTATAAGACTTGCCATTTGGAACAAAACCTTTTCCTTTCATCTCATTAAACAGTTCTCTAGCATTAATGGTCCTACCTTGCGCACATAACCCATGTATTAGATAATCATAAGTAAACGAGTTCGGCTGGCAACTGTAAACCACACTCATCTGGTGAAATATCCTAAGAGCATCATTGACGTGAAGCGAAAGCACGTAACCTTTAACCAAACAGTTCAAAGCGAATACGTCTGGTTCAATCCCGCTATCCACCATTTGTCGAAACAAAGATCTCACCGTCTCCATGTACATGTGACTAGTGTAAGAATTGTTACCTCTACCCAACAAGGCTTTGAAGAGGATATGATACGTTCTAATCGTTGGTCTACATTCCAAGTTCTTGCTAGTCACCATGTGTCTGAATATATTCACCGCCCGGATCAACTTCCCGGCTTTGGTGAAATAGAAGATGATCGAATTGTACAAATTCTCGTTCCCAATGTGACGAACCGAGAGTACCTGGTTCACAATATCATCCATTTCTTTGTACATTTTCGCAGCTCCGAGCTTCCTAATCGCGATGTGGTAAGAGCAATTCTCATGCTTGAATCTTGGCTGCTGCGATGCCCAGTTAAAGAGATGGAAACACATAAACGGGTCTTCTTCAAGAGTGATAGCATCGGTTAGCTCTTCAGGGGTAAATCTTGGTGGAAGCTTCGAAACCGTTTCTTGAAACTTTGATTCGTTAAGGACCGGTTTCATACTCGATTTCTTTCTATTGCTGATCCTCCTTCTAAGCGAACGTGTTGGGATTGAAGTTGAGTATTGTATATACATAGAAACAGATGATGATCGACCTAACACTTTGATTCCAAGAGTCCCAATTAGAACACATTTTGCAGAGTTTATGAAACCATTTCGATGATATCATTACTAGATACAGAGAAACACAAGTACCTTGACTAGTTGAAACAATGACACCAAAATAAAATCTTCGATGAATGCTCAGTTCTTGCGGAAGAAAACTTCTGGGTTCGAATCAAAATCGTAACTTTTCATCAGAGTAAGATAAACCCACAAGAAATTTCCAAAATTTATCAAGAACATCATCACAAACGTTGATTCAAGGAAGATGGTGAAATTACCTTAAAACAGAACCTTCGATTCGAGACTGACGAAGAGAGGAGCAAGTGTAGAAGCGAGACGAAGTGGAATTAGGGTTTGGGAGAGACAGACTAGCTCTGGGTGAGATCAAAACTCGTGCTTTAATGGTTCTGAAGATGGGGCCCAGAAATGTAGACCTAGTTAGAACCATTTTTGATTCGACTGCTTCGTTCTGCAAAATCCTCGAAACCTCAAAACCTCAAACTTTCCAAGGGACTGAAGAAGACGGTTCAATAAACCGTAGAAACTAAACCGGGATTGATTGTTCGTAACCGGAGTCACGAGGCGAGGGAGGACACGTATGAAAGAAGAGGGAGGCCAAATTGGAGAGTTACGTAATTTGATTTATGTATTTTTTTTAGTTAAAATAATCTATTAATTCCTTTTGAGTGGTTTCATGATATATATATGTTTAGTGGTTTCATGATATATATATATATATATATATATATATATATATATATTTATCAATTTTATACAAATCGTTTAAAATATTAGATACACAGACTAATACAATAGAATTTTTTTTACAAATCCACTAAACATATATATATCATGAAACCACTCAACAATTTTAGTCCATTCAGCCTCTTTGAAATTCGTTTTAAAGCTTATGCAAACAAAATTTAAAGAACAAAGTAAAGTGTAATGTGTTAAATATATTATTTTGCTATTGTACAATAATTAATCATTTTGCAATATTTTAAGGTGAACGACCAAAGTGTACAATTTTTTCAATTTGGCTATAATTGAATAACTTTTCTAAATGGCTTCAACAGATTTTCAACTAATACAATGAGAAAAAAAAATATTTATTATAGATTATATTTTCAATTTTTCGTCCCAACTTTTTTTGATCAATCTAATTTGATTTCGTATTAGTTAAAATTTTAATCACGATAAATTTAAGGATATACATAATCACCACAACTAGATTTAAAAATCCATATTTCTAAAGTGTTCAAAATTACTTAAATTTTCAACAATTTGCTATCGAACAGAATCCTTTATTACTAAGATTTCTCTTAGGGTATAAAATATTATCAAGTTCATGCCCAAATATTATTAAGTTTACTAAGTTTTTATTTTAATCCGTATTAAATCATCATACAATTTGGATCTTTATGATCTTTCAGTAATACTCTTTTCCTTCCTAACCATATATAAAATCCGCTATTGATTTATGACATCACACGATTATTTCAGACATAAACTTAAAAAACACATAACAGAAACTAAAAAAAAAAGTTGAAATGTTAAAATCTTATGTTAGATCAGATTTTATTATCAATCCAAAAAAAAAAAGAAGTTAGATTTATTTCACATTCACTGTTACTTAACTTCTTCCATAGAACATCTCACCACCCTCTCTCATACACAACTGTACTCTCTCTGGCTGATTTGGAAGAAAACCCTAATTCCCAATTTTTTTTTTGTCGTTTTCCTTCCTTCACTTGACTTCTCCGGCGAGTAGATTTTTTTTTTGGTTTTGTAGATCTAAGAAAAAAAGTTTTCATCTTTCACTATGCAATACTGAGAAAAAAACCCACTAGGAAAAATGTCAAGCTCCGACCCGAAACCCGGAGGCAAACCGGGTCAATGGCCACCAGCTCCAGAGTCAGCCGCAATGCCACCGTCTTCTTGGGCTAAAAAAACCGGATTCCGTCCCAAATTCTCCGGCGAGACTACCGCCGCCACTGATTCCGGTCAGCTCTCATTACCGGTTAGAGCTAGACAACAAGAGACCCAACCGGATCTTGAAGCTGGTCATCAAGCCAGGCTACGTCCTCCTCCTGTCTCCGCCGTAACTAACGGTGAGACTGATAAAGATAAGAAAGAGAAGCCACCACCACCAACAACAACAACAATACCGCCACCACAACCACCTCCTGGTTCTGTTGCTGTTCCTCCGGTTAAGGATCAGCCGGTTAAGAGAAGGAGAGATTCCGATGGAGTTGTTGCAAGATCAAATGGACCTGATGTAGCTAATGGGTCAGGTGACCCGGTTAGAAGACCGGGTCGTATTGAAGAGACAGTTGAGGTTTTGCCTCAGAGTATGGATGATGATTTAGTGGCTAGAAACTTGCATATGAAGTATGGTCTTAGAGATACTCCTGGACTTGGTGAGATTTAAGTACTTTGTTAATTGTTATTGATTTGATTCTCCTGATTGTGACCTTATATATAATTGGTAGTTAATATATATTTTTATTTAGGTAGATTCCATTTATGTATATCTTAATTCAATTGTTTGATGTCAGATAGTGACTCAAGTTTTTGTGGATCTTTTAAAGTTTCTTACTTTAATTGCTATTTTTTTATATTGCGTGTGGCTAATGATGATTGTGTGTGTGTGTTTCAGTTCCAATTGGGTTCTATGGTTTGCAGCATTACCTTTCAATGCTAGGCTCATTGATTCTGGTTCCACTGGTTATTGTTCCTGCAATGGGAGGTTCACATGTAAGTTTGATTCTTTTGGACCCTCCACTTTGATCAATGTGGATCTCATTTCATTGTCATCTTTTTGAACCATCTGCTTTTGGGGTTATAGGAGGACATTGCAAATGTTGTTTCGACTGTACTTTTTGTCTGTGGTATCACTACACTGTTGCATACTTCATTTGGGTCGAGGCTTCCTTTGATCCAAGGTCCTTCCTTTGTTTTTCTGGCTCCGGCTCTGGCCATTATTAACTCCCCGGAGTTTCAAGGCTTGAATGGAAATAATGTAAGTTGGAAAACCAAAAACCTCTTTTGATATAAATCTCTAATGCTAATCATTTGGTTCCTCTAAGGCTACGGTCTTACCATCCGATTGTAATTGTTATTCAGATTGTGGCCTCATGTTTAAATGAAATCATAGACTGCTCTTTAATTTTGACAATTTGTTTGGGTTTCTAGTGTAAAAATCATGCTAAAATAGACCGTCAGAGCTCTCCTTAGATTTTTATGAGATAGCTTATTTAGCCAGGAATACTGAATCCCTCATTAGGAAGAAATCTGCACTAGGCACAAGTTGATGGAAAACAAATTTTCTTACTCTGGGGATATGATTATGCTTATGTGTTTGTTTATAGCATTGATGTACTCAATGGAAGTGATGGTTTGTGAATTAGTTCTGGCTTGTCGTCTTTTCTTTAGTGAGAATTAGACTGTCTTGTACAAAGAATGTGACATCAAGTATTGTGTTTTTGGTTAATACGGTAGAACTTCAAGCATATCATGAGAGAGCTGCAAGGTGCAATTATAATTGGTTCAGCTTTTCAAGCAGTGCTTGGATACAGTGGTTTAATGTCGCTGATTTTGAGGTACACATCTCTTCATTTGTCCAAAGCTGACACCTTCCAGATATATATCAAGCATTAGTTATTATTTCCAATTTGGTGTTTTGTCTACGCATGGTGGTTGTGGCTTTTTTCTGGTGCTGTATTAAATTGTATTCATACTGTATAGGTTGGTCAATCCAGTAGTTGTTGCTCCAACGATTGCTGCAGTTGGACTCTCGTTTTACAGCTATGGTTTTCCGCTTGTTGGTAAATGTCTTGAGATCGGTGTAGTGCAGATCCTACTTGTGATCATCTTTGCTCTTGTAAGTTTAGTGAAGTTTACATTTAACCGTCCTCTTGGCAAATGAAGTTTCTTTGGATGCTAGTTTTAAATTTGACTTTTCTTCTTGAAGTTATGTTAAACTTATTATATCCCATCAGGTTCATGTTAACACAATTTGATATTTTACAAATTTTGCTGCAGTACCTACGGAAAATCTCTGTTTTAAGCCATCGTATTTTCCTTATTTATGCGGTGAGTAAATTCATGTCTGCTTCTTCCTTATCTCTTTTGATAGATAGAAAGAGGAAGTAGTCTATTTATCTTTACTGCAATTGAATCAACTTAATTAGTGTGGTAATCATCTGGCACTTCCCACTCATCAAGTCTACATGTGATTTTGACTTACTCTTTTAGCTTCTTACTAACAGGTTCCATTGAGTCTTGCAATTACTTGGGCAGCTGCATTCCTTTTAACCGAAACAGGAGCTTACACTTACAAAGGTTGTGACCCGAACGTTCCTGTCTCAAATGTTGTATCAAGCCACTGCAGAAAATACATGACCAGAATGAAGTACTGTCGGGTTGATACTTCTCATGCGCTGAGTTCCGCCCCATGGTTTAGGTTTCCTTACCCTTTGCAATGGGGTGTTCCGATATTCAGCTGGAAAATGGCTTTTGTTATGTGTGTAGTCTCCATAATTGCTTCAGTAGATTCGGTTAGTGCTTCCTATCAACTAAAATTCAACCATCAAATTTATGTTTTGAAGTCCAAATGTTGCATTTTTCCTAATCAGTTCATGATACACTTTAATATGCATATATGTATTTGACTTTAATATACATTTTTCCTAATCAGTTCATGGTAATTTTTTATTTGACGGGGCAGGTTGGTTCGTACCATGCTTCTTCCCTATTAGTAGCATCGAGGCCTCCAACCCGTGGTGTTGTGAGTCGGGCAATCGGTCTTGAAGGTTTCACAAGTGTCTTAGCCGGTCTTTGGGGTACTGGTACTGGTTCAACCACTCTCACCGAAAACGTTCACACAATCGCTGTGACCAAAATGGGAAGCCGCAGAGTCGTTGAGTTAGGCGCATGTGTTTTAGTTATATTTTCCCTTGTTGGTAAGTAAGTGGCACTGCTTATTTATATTTGAAGTTTCAAAATTTCAATTTTATCAATATGACCTCTTTAGCAAATACAAGTAACTATAGTATACATCAATAAATGGATGTGAAAGTTGGCTCAACTGTTCAACAGTTCCCATTTTTCACTCACTTTGACTAAAAGAGTGTTTGATATCCTCAGGTAAAGTTGGAGGGTTTCTGGCATCAATTCCTCAAGTCATGGTTGCTTCTCTTCTTTGCTTTATGTGGGCGATGTTTACGGCATTAGGTCTTTCCAACTTACGTTATAGTGAAGCTGGAAGCTCGCGGAATATTATAATTGTTGGGTTAGCGTTGTTCTTTTCTCTCTCTGTCCCAGCTTACTTCCAGCAGTACGGCATCTCTCCAAACTCGAACCTCTCTGTTCCAAGTTATTACCAACCTTACATTGTCTCTTCTCATGGACCCTTCAAAAGCCAATACAAAGGGGTATATTACTCTGTGCCCTCACTTTTCACCTTCATCACTTTCACAGGACCTTCATTGTTCATATTTTTCTTGTGTATATTTGGTTGTAGTTGAACTATGTGATGAACACGCTCTTATCAATGAACATGGTGGTTGCGTTCATCATAGCTGTGATTTTGGACAACACGGTCCCTGGAAGCAAGCAAGAACGCGGAGTTTATGTTTGGTCGGATAGCGAGACTGCAACGAGAGAACCAGCTCTTGCTAAAGACTATGAGCTGCCGTTTAGGGTGGGGAGGTTTTTCAGATGGGTCAAATGGGTGGGCATTTAAGAAAAAAAAACACAGATGGTAAATATGTCAGATGAGAGATCCCTCTCTCTCTTTTTTTCTCCGCCTTCTCTGTTATTTTGATTAATTAGTCAGTCTCTCAATTTTTATAACTCGGTGAAGCGTTTTCTTGGGTCGCAAGTTTGTCTATTGGAGAGTTTTTTTTTTTTTTTGGTTGAAACAGAGAATATGGAAGTGATGATGTTGTTGTAAGTTATATAGATTATGATCAATGCTTTGTAACTAGAGAGTTATATTCTTTTAAGTTCTCAGTATATTTTTCCTTGTTAGGGTAAACTTATGATGAGTTTAAAGATTCGTTTTAAAGGAAGCCTGAGAGATAGGCTAAGGAGAATTTGGTGGGGGGAGTTACGTGTTGGACTTTGGAGAGTGTTGGTTACAACTTACAAACGGAAATGGTATAATAAGAATATCCCAATTATTGGAAGAGTTTGGTACCTAAAATACTAGAAAACAAAAGTAGATGGATGAGATCTAACCTTTCCTTTACTATTTTTATATGTACCATAAATATGTAATACAAATAAATAGGAGTGATAGTACAATTTCGAGTTGAATAATAAATAAATACACGTACTTTCTTTTTATCGTCTTAAAACTTTTATACCGTTTACAAAAGTTCGGATAAAATTTATATTCACAAATCATTTTAAATCATTTTTCAAAAAATAAAAATAAATTTCGTTCCCAAATACTCTGATTTTTTCATATATAAAATTGAAAAATCTATGAAATCGTTTGGGCTTATCCTATTTGGCCCACCATTACTTTATACATAGCAAAAAAAAAAAAAAAAAAAAAAACAAGAAACTCAAATAAAAGCATATGGTGGTAGGTGAAGTATGGTGAGAGGCACAAGAGCACTCCACGCTCTTCCTCTCTTCTCCCTATAACACTCTCTGCTCCCACACTTCGTCTTCTTCCCCCACACTCTATTTCTTAAGCAATTCATTTTTTTCACAATTTCATTTCCATAACCAAAATAAAACCTCATTAATAATAATAAAACAATGAGAACTCTCTTACCTTCTTCCCATACTCCGGCGACGATAACAACACCACAAACTCGGAGACGACGTCGCTTCTTCATACATTCCTCCGCTAAGAGATCTGACTCTTTCGCCAATGGTTCAAGAAGCTCCGATTGGCAAAGCTCCTGCGCTATTCTCTCCAGCAAAGTCAATTCTCAACAACAATCCGAATCCCTAATCCCCGCCGTCAACGGTTACAACTCCAGTTTGAATCTTGTACCATTCGATAACAACAACAACAACAAATCGATTCAATCGAAGACGAAGCCTCTTAGTATTACAGATCTGTCCCCAGCTCCGATGCACGGATCTAATCTCAGAGTCGCTTATCAAGGTGTTCCCGGAGCTTACTCCGAAGCCGCCGCTGGTAAAGCTTACCCTAACTGTCAAGCCATCCCTTGCGATCAATTCGAAGTCGCGTTTCAAGCCGTTGAGCTTTGGATCGCCGATCGCGCCGTTTTACCTGTCGAAAACTCCCTCGGCGGCTCGATTCATCGGAACTACGATCTTCTCCTCCGTCACCGTCTTCATATCGTCGGCGAAGTTCAGTTCCCCGTTCATCACTGTCTCTTGGCTCTTCCCGGTGTACGGAAAGAGTTTCTCACACGCGTTATCTCTCACCCTCAAGGACTAGCTCAGTGCGAACACACGCTGACCAAACTCGGTCTCAACGTCGCGCGAGAAGCCGTCGACGATACCGCCGGCGCCGCGGAGTTTATCGCCGCGAATAACGTACGTGACACGGCCGCGATCGCAAGCGCACGCGCGGCTGAGATCTACGGGTTGGAGATTTTGGAAGACGGGATCCAAGACGACGCGAGCAACGTCACGCGCTTTGTGATGTTGGCGCGTGAGCCGATCATACCGAGAACTGATCGGCCGTTTAAGACGAGCATAGTGTTCGCGCACGAGAAAGGCACGTGCGTTTTGTTTAAGGTTCTCTCGGCCTTTGCGTTTAGGAACATTAGTTTGACCAAGATTGAGTCTAGGCCGAACCATAATGTTCCGATTAGGCTAGTCGACGAGGCCAACGTTGGCACGGCTAAGCATTTCGAGTACATGTTTTATATCGATTTCGAGGCTTCGATGGCCGAGGCACGTGCTCAGAATGCTCTTGCTGAGGTTCAGGAGTTTACATCCTTCTTACGTGTTTTAGGGAGTTATCCCATGGATATGACTTCTTGGTCACCATCGTCCTCGTCGTCATCAACATTTTCATTGTGAAATTACTATAAATGATTCCATTGGGAATGTATATCGGAGGAGATGAAAGTAATTAACTTATACTACTATAAACTTGTTTTCGAAGAAAAATGAATTATTTAGTTCTCCAGTGACAATCTTTTTTGTATTTTTCTGTTTACATTATTATATTCATGAGTTTCGGTTGATTAAAAGTTTTGAGATGATTTGTCGTTCTCCGTAAAAATCTACCGCAACTCGTCAATTCGTGCAAATATTACTCTCGTTGGAAAATGATAATAGATGTAATTAGTCAACTGTTGCTAATACAGTTAATACGCATGTGTAGGATAAAAATTGACAATATGACATATTTTTGGCAGTCACATGTCAATTTTAATTTTACATTTTCCAATTCATCAAAAATAGTTGAGCTTACTCCTTAAAGCTTCTGCAAATTCCATCAATTATTTACAGCTTCAACTTGGTTAAGTCATAAGTAAGTGGGACTTGTGTTGTAATAAAAACAATATACACGTGGCAGGAAGAGAAAGTATAGATGGGCCCAAACGCCGACATAACTGAAAGATGCCGGAGATGTGACCAATCTCATCCTCCCCACTCAACTTGCTTCGTGGATTAGTCCCCTCAATAATTGCATTGTAGTGACATCGTTTGGGACAATTCTCTTTAAATGATTAGTAAATCAAACGATGAAGAATAATACATTAACAATTGCAACTAAACTTGACTTATCAGGACATAATAAAGCAAAAAAGAAAAGGATTAGGTCAATGCTCTTTGTGTGTGTGAATCCCGCATCTCCAATGTCATAGAGCATTACTCTTTGATTCTTTGAAGATGTCAAGACAAAGGTGGTGTTGCCGAAAAGGTGAGCCTTATGGTTGTTGATTGAGTTCACGCGGTCGGCGGATAAAACAAGGCTGTCAATCACCACACCATATTAAACAAAACTGTCTTAGGATAAAACGAATGAGAGATTATGGCAAAAAGAAAAACAAAAAACCGATATTAAATAATTTATATATATATATATAGTTAAACCAGCCAACGTGAGAACAAATGATTTAAAAAAATTAATTGTAAACAAAAAGAAGATCATTGTAAAAGAGTGCAAAAAAATTACAAATAAAAATTTACTTTTCTAAAAATAGAAAAGGAAATAAAGGTTAAATATTTAGGCCATGAATCTTTGACAGAGTTTAAGTGGTTTTCACTTTTCAGACTAAAGATTTTAGTTTTTTGATTTTCTAAATGTTTTGTAAAATTTTAGTGCTATTTGGATTATAGTTTTTGGTTCTTGAATTTTAGATTTTGGTTTACAATTTATAGTTTTTACTTTGGTATTTGATATTGATCGAAATCAATATATAAAACCCAAACTCTTCAGTTCTACTTTGTGCATGTATTAGTACTAATTATGGTACTTCAGATCTTTGGTTTTATAACATTTCTTTACAAAGCATCACCCGTTAATGTGCATTTCGATAATAGGTATTAGAACCAAACAAAAAAAATGGAAATCAAGCTTGAGTTGCTATCATCCGGGGAAGGCAACATCTCAAACAAACAGCCAAAAGGCCCAAACAAATGAAATAAAATTAAAACATTTTTCTGCTCAAAAATAAAATAAAAGATGACATTGTCTCGTAGCATATCACCATTATTACTCATATGCAAATTGGGGTGGACTCGTGGAAGGCTATCTATCAAATTTGTGCAGATAGCCACGTTTCTTTATTATCATGTGTTCACGAAATATCCTTTCTTAATTATATCTTAGAACAATCAGATTTTGTTTCGATTTTTGTTACATCCATATAATTGCTTATCAAGTAGAAAAAATAGAAAACAATGGTCTGTCACGGCTTTGCATTTTGTATGGTTATATTGCACAAAACAAGTAGATAAGATAATATAATTAGGCCACGTGAAGGTGAAGCATCATCAAATTTATTAAAAAAAGCTCGTTACATACATACCAGAAAACACACCTAAATTAGGTCCACTCCTATTTTTATTAGTTTAAAATTAGTTATTTCGTTAAACCTCACATATAAGTTTGTTTAGCCCATGAGGTTCACTCACTTACGTAATGTTATGTCCAACCTAAAATAACTAATCCTTTTCTTTTTTGCTTTATTATGCCCTGATAAGTCAAGTTTAGTTGCAATTGTTAATGTATTATTCCTCATCGTTTGATTTACTAATCATTTAAAGAGAATTGTCCCAACCGATGTCACTACAATGCAATTATTGAGGGGACTAATCCACGAAGCAAGTTGAGTGGGGAGGATGAGATTGGTCACATCTCCGGCATCTTTCAGTTATGTCGGCGTTTGGGCCCATCTATACTTTCTCTTCCTGCCACGTGTATATTGTTTTTATTAGAACACAAGTCCCACTTACTTATGACTTAACCAAGTTGAAGCGGTAAATAATTGAGTGTAATATCCCTAATTAATTATTTAGGGTATGAATGGTTGTAGCGGTTGGAGCGGACAAATTCGTCTGTGTATTAAACCACTTTTTATTTATCATTCAACAAATGTAGTTCGCAGTGGTGCAGTCCAAATAAAACAGAGATAAGACCGCAATGGACCAACTGTGGACCGCTTTTGCATACAAATAGAGTTGGTCCGCAGCGGTCTGTAGTCCGCCTTAGAAATGGAACGGTCCAGACCGCAGATGGATTTGGCCGCCCTGACCGCAGTAACCATTCAAACCCTTAATATCAATATGAATTCAACCGGAACACGAAATCTAAAAATACTTGAACGGTTCATATATCTCTAAATCTAAAAATTCAAAATCCAGAATATTTGATCCGAATCAAACGATTATTCGAACACTCAGACATTTTTGAATCATATTCTATTTTATTTTTAAGGTCCGAATGGTGACAGCGTAATTGACTGTGCGGGACAAGCGGTTTTACTGTGCGGAAGAAAAATATTTGCGGGACAAATGTAGTGTATGCAAAATAAGCGGTACAAATAATGTTTGATTGATGAAATCCTATTTGCGATATACAATAAATGAGTGAATGGTAAAATAAAAATTATGGTGCAAATTACATAATATATATATGATAGAAAATCAATATATGAATAATTAGTATGATTATAAATTATTATATGTTTTATGTTCAAAAAAAAATTCAATAAATTTATGAATCTTAAATACCCAAATTAATCTAAAGTAAAAAGATTAATATTCACCAAAAAAAAAAGTAAAAAGTTTAATTATATATATATATATAGTAAACGGTACAAGTATTCAATCACAAAAAAATACAACACATAGAAAATATTAAATTGTTTAAGAAGTGTAAGGCCATCTTTAACAAGAGAACACCCAATGTGTTCTAAGCCCAATTAAATTAGAAAAATATTGAACAGTGGGCTTAGAACACAATTTTTGATTTAAAGTAGAACTGATTTAAGGATAGTTCTTGTGTACGTGGCGTTACGGGAGTGGTTGAGAGTTTTCTCAATCGAGATTATTTTCATTTCTTTGTTTCTCTCCCAAACGCGTCTAGGTTTTATTCGAGAAAAAGAGAAAACGGCGAAAGCTTCGATTTCTTCATCTTCGCCGATTAATTTGTATTCCGGCCATTCAAACACCAAAATCGAAAGCTCTTCCGTGTAGAAGTCGATCTTTGCATAGATTTTCCGACAAATCCGTTTAAATTCTCATCTTTTGTCGGTTCACCAAGTTTCGCGATTTGAAAGCGAAGTCGAAATCTTCTACCTGAGCCTTTGTCTCCTCGTCTCCTTTATCTGGCAAATCTCATCTCCGGCGATATAGACAAGGTAGTCCCGTCGTTTCCTCTGTCAGTCATTGTTTGTTCGATATTTCATCGATTTAGGGTTAAACTGAAATCTGTGAATTAGGTTTGGGTTTGGTAACATGGTATAGGGTTTAGGGTCATCTGTCAATTAAAGGTTTTGATTAATCAATATAGGATTTTAGTGAGCTTGCAGGATGTATGACTGAATTCCGAGTGTTGTATGTTGTATTAGAAATCAACCTTAACACTGATTAACTTTAATCGATTTTGTTTTGTTTATGAGGCTTGTAGGTGAGTTTAACCAGGGCAAATTTAATCGGATAACCATCAACAAACCTGCATTTGCTCGAAACTAAAAGGTAAGTCACACTCACTATATGTAAAGCAAGTTTGGTTTCCTGATTTGGGTGGTGTTGTGGTTTGTGTAGTAGTGTATTAGTGTTTATTCACAGACTTTATTTGATTGTAATGGCTTGTTAAGTGTTGTTTGATTATGTAATGAGTTTCTCAGAATTTTTTTGTGATGGTCTCGGATGTTTGATTTGGTTAATTTCTTGTATAATATAATTGAGTTGTTGTGAATTTAGTGTCACTTGGTTTTGATTGTAGTGGCTTGTTAAGTGTTGTTCATGTTCTCGTATAAGTGGTATTTCACGGATAAGTTCTGATTGTAGTTTTCCTTTTTATGTTTGAGTTGTCTTAAAACTTTTAAAACTGATTCTGATGAAAGCTTGTAAACTTTGAAAACTTTGAAAACTGTATAATATGAATGTTTTAACAAAACTAGTTGAGTAAGTAATGAATAATATGAATGTGTTGGTTTACTAAACTTTTAAATTTTTTAACAATCAATGACCTTTATTGACTTCTGATTTGACTGAAGTAGGTAATGGTTATGTAGAATTAAAAGTCTCTAACAACACCAAACTTTTGATTTAATGATCATCTTAACATCTCTATATTACATCCGACCCAAAAACTCAATCTCTCATATCTATTTGCTTCTTTCTTTCTTAACATCTCTATTTGCTTCTTTCTTAACCAATCTCTAATAACTTTCCAATAATATCTCTAATAACTTTCCAATAATATCTCTACCTCAGCTTCTTCTTTGTTTAAATCTGATTGCTATGGAATCAGACAATACTCCTAACAGTCAATCCCAATCCTACGTTAGCCTTCTTAACTTCCCATATGACAGCTTTGCTCCCAATGTAAACATTGGTTCCTCTCAAATCCCTGCTTTTAGTTCACAAACTAGTTCACAGCCGAGTCAACCTCCTAGTCAATCAGAAGAGACAGCAGAACAGCATAGGGAGAGAAGGATATGGTCCACACAAGATGACTTAGTCCTAATAAGCGGCTGGTTAAACACATCGAAGGATCCAATAGTTGGGAATGGCCAAAAGGCAGGGTCCTTTTGGATCCGTATAGGAGACTATTATGCATCAAGTAGTCATGTACTTGGTGTTGCTGAGCCAAGGCGCCCTGACCATTGTAGACAAAGATGGCAAAAAATCAGTAAGGAAGTGAGCAAGTTCTGTGGAGCTTTTGCAGAGGCAGAGAGTGAGAAAGCTAGTGGGATGAACGATTTAGATATTCTGCAGAATGCTCACCAAATCTACACTAACTTGTACAAGAAGAAGTTCCATATGGAGTATGCCTGGAATGTGCTACGCTATAAACAGAAATGGGTAAACCTGGAGGCTATGAACCTCACTCCAAAGACAACCAGCTCTAACAAAAGAAAAGTTGATGAAGTTGTACCATCTACAGGTTCTGTCGTTGGTGAGCACGAGAGCAGGCCTCCGGAGATAAAAGCAATGAAAAAATTAAGAAACAAAGGTAAAGAGAAGGCTGCACCATCTGCGGAGTTTAGTCACATGTGCGAGATAAGAAAGAATTATTTGGAGGGCATGAAAGAACTCCAAAAGATGTCCATTCTTGACACTCTCATTGCCAAGAAAGAAACTCTAGACGAAGATGAAAAAGCTCTAAAGAAGAAGCTAATGGCTGAACTGTTTTAAACTTAACTGTGTTTTAACTATGTTTGCTTTAAATATGTTTGTTTTAATTATGTTTGTTTTAACTTTGTTTGTTTTATCACATGTTTGTTTTAACTATGTTTGTCTTATGTTTTTAATGTGTTTATGAATCACATATGTGACTTTGTTCAACTTGTTTTCTTATATGTTTTTATTGAATCTCCGCTGTTTGGTTACAAACTTGTTTTTGTTTTCATTGTTATATATTAGTTGGAGTCCTGCAATCTAGATTCGCCATGATTAAAAATCCATCTCTTTTATGGTGAAAGGGTAAAATTGTATATATTATGAGAGCATGTCTCATACTCCATAATATGATTGTCGAAGATGAACGAGATTCATATACACTCTATGATGAACAAAAATTCCAACAAGAAGATGGAACCGGAACTACTCCGGATCTTACGTTTTCAGTAAATATGCCTTCAAATCTTGAAGGTTTTGGTGATGGTCATACAATAATTCGTGATAGACAAACACATCACAAATTAAAGGAGAATTTGAATGAGAATATATAGAATAAATTTGGACATTAAACAATGTATTAATTAAATAAAATGTTTGTGCGCTTTAATTAATTAAGTAATATGTTTGTTTGGTTTTTTATTTTATTTTATTTACAATGTTTTTTTGTTTCATTTGAATTTTAGTAAAAGTTTTTTTAGTATGCAATTTAAATGTAATTTTTAAAAGTTTTTAAAATTATAATATGTTTAAGATTATTATATTATTAAATCTTATGATCTTACATCTGTTCTCCTAATAACTAACTTCTTAACAAAAGATCTAAACTAATAATCTTATGTTATTTTCATTATATTTTTACTCTAAAAACATCCTAAAGTGTTCTCCATTAAACATGCGGTAATAGGAGACCTAGAGAGATAGTAAATAGTATTTGTTGTTCGGTATTTGCATGTGTTTGACAAAGTAACGTAAGAGTAGGAGTGCAGGACATAGAATCTATGTTGATTACTACTCTTTTTATTAATTAAAAAAAAATTCAAAATAGAAAATAGAATTATTTTTTGTCTAATAGCTATGTTTACAAACTAACTGGGGTCCACTGAATTTTGTTCACCCTAAAAAAACGCATACAGTGTTTTCTTATTTTTTTGGACATAGACCCATTTTTAAAAACAAATCTTGAAATACGCTTTTCATAAGGTTACCATTATTCGCTGCCTAAATTAATCTACTTTTATATATTAGTATATTCAATTCATGCACATGGGTACTTTAATTTCTATAAAGCCGATATGGTTTTTAAGGAACAAATAAATAAATTTTAAAATGTATTAGAACATGCTTTAATTTTAATTAAAAATAGAGTATATTTCAAAAATTCAATTTTATAGTAGAAATTAAAAGTAACCACGTGCATGAATGTAAAACCTAGTCCAAATTGGTTTCTACGAGAGTACGACCTATGGATAACATAAATACTACTAATTTCATTCATAAATTCAAAAGCCACCGGTTGAACCTGGACTCAATACCCAAGTTACACACAATAATTGGATCTCCGGTTCACCTCCTATAGCCGGTTCCCTTCACCTCACACTCCCTCTGAGAAATTTCCAAGAAATTTCTCACCCTTTCATTATCTACAAATCCCACTATATATACTCCTCTCCTTCAATTCTAATCTTTCTCACATTCCCCATATTATATTATACTTTTACCCACACCATCCTCCGTTATTTACATATTTGCCACTCCTCGACTTATGTAAGCTTTTTTCCCGGTGACCGGCGTCAATACAAGAGCCACCACCGCTTCTCCAAGACGGTTTAAAAACAAATCGTTAAAACAATGAAGAACGGTAACAAGAAAGCAACGCCGGAAACAGAGAAGTCTCACCGGAGAAAAATCTCGGATAAAGCGATGTCGTTTCACGGAAGAGGAACGACGCCGCTATCGAACCCGGGAGAGCTTCGGAGACCGAAGACGTTACCGGAACTATTCTCAACCGGTGGTCAAAGCATCACTAGATCGGATACGGCTTCGTTCCCGCCGCGTCTGACGAAACTGTTACTCAACGTGACGGTTCAAGGGAGTTTAGGAGCTGTTCAGATTATCATCTCGCCGGAATCCACCGTTAGCGACTTAATCGACGCCGCGATTCGTCAGTATGTTAAAGAAGCTCGCCGGCCATTCTTACCGGAATCTGAACCGTCGCGGTTTGATCTTCATTACTCTCAGTTTAGTCTTGAGAGTATCGGAAGAGACGAGAAACTGATATCGCTTGGTTCAAGAAACTTTTTCTTGTGTGGCCGGATAAATAACGCCGGCGGTGGTGGTTCGTCGTCGTCGGAATCTTGTTCGAAGGAAGCTGAGAAAGTGGCTAAAACTAGTTTCCATTGGCTCAAATTTATTGGCTTCTAGAAGTTTTAAACATTTTGGATCATTATTGCTTTTTTTTTTCCAAATTATTTTCAACATTTATTTATTTTCTAGGAAGAAATATATATATTTTTATTTAGTAATCTGTAAATATATTTCTATATAGAAAATGAATGATCATCATAAATTAGTGGTACATAATGTCTTTTTTTATTCAATTATATGCCAAGATGATTCAAGAAAGGTCTAAATACATTTTGACATAATGAATACTGTCATTATATTTGATGACTTTAGAAGGATGGATATAGCCACAAAGATGGGTAATTACAATCTAAATAGAACATCGTTATTTTATTATATTATCTGTTTGTTGTTTGTGAGATATGTACTTTGGTTTGAGACCTCTAAATCTAATAATAGAAGTTTGCTTTCATGTTTATGTAATAACGACTTTGGCCAACCTTATCCCTAAAGTCAGACATTTGTGAATTGTGACCAACGAAGAAACCAATTCAGTGCCGTGTTGCTCTTCTTCTTTTTATTAGCTTTATTGGTTTAATCCTCCTTTTTAATAAGATAATTTTTTAAGGGTTGATTTACAAAATGAAATATAGAATTAAAATTTGATGAAAATTATTATGTAAATAACTTAATAAAGAGAGAATCTTTTCTATGATTCTTTGAGATTTCACAAATATATCCTTCTAGTTTTAGATTATGTAATAAAAAATAAAGATTATTTTCTTTAAAAAAGTAGTACATCTAAAACTCATCATCAAATAAGGCCGATTCTAATTTGGCCCACTATGAATAAAGGCCCATTAACCTAGCCACCCAAAAGGAGTAAGTCTTTCCATTTTTATTTTTTTTGGTTAAAATTGTTGTAAAACCCTACTGGCTAAAAGGAAGTTTAAAGGAGGAGTAAGAAGAGCATCCATATAAATAAAAGCCGCTCCTTTGTTCTCTTTGTTTTTTTCAAACAAACTCTAAAACCCTAAATTTCATCATCTCAAAGCAGCCACACACATCTTCATCTTTGACTAGCTATGGAGTTTTGGGGTATTGCCTCTCTGAAATTTTATACTTTTATAACTTCTATTGATAAAATCAGTTTTTGTATTCCTTAGCTTTGTTATGTGAAAGAGCCTTAAAAATCTGGTTTTTATATCTCTATGTAGTCAAAAAGCATTGTCATTGTGTTCAAAACTGTATGAGATTGTTTGCTAATATTAGTATTCTTGGTTTTCAAAGCATCTGTCCTTTATGAGTTTTTTTGTTTGAATTGGTACTTGATGAGTAATGGTTCAATTGTAGGAATTGAGGCTAAGCCAGGGATGCCTCTTATGGTGGAACCAGAAGATGGTTACTTAATCCATGTCTCTCAGGTATGTTATCAGTTTTTGGAATTTTTCTCTCTCTCTCTCTCTCTCTGCTTTGTAAACAAAACTGAACATGATTGATATTGATTGGGTGAGTTGTTGTTACCATTCTCTTAGGTTACTATTGGTGACTTGAATAAGTTGAAAGGAGATGAGAATGTTCCAATTTATGTGAAGCATGGTGAGGATAAGAATAAGATTGTTATCGGAAATCTCTCAAAGAAGTTTCCTCAAGTTTCTCTTGATATCTTCTTTGATCAAGAGTTTGAGATTTCTCACAGCTCTGTAAGCAGTGTCTTTCTTATTGGTTACAAGTCCCCTGGTGACGACGAACAATATCCTTTTGTTTTTCATTGGTTGTATCTTTCAATGGTTTATTCAAATTTATGTTCACAAAGCTTGTGTCTGTTTATCCTTGATTTGGCTTTTGCTCTGCCTTTTTTTTTTTTTTTTTTTTTCTGATGCTTCACGGATGAGGAGATTGATTCTGGTGAGTTTCTTATTTTTTAGTTAATATTTTGATTTCAATTGCTATCAAAGCTTGAAGCTTTATCTTTTCTCTTTTTATTGTGTGTAGATTCTGAGTTAGAGGAGTACATGGAACAACAATGTGGTAAGCTCACTTTAGAAAGCCTACTGTTTTGAGGTAGTTTGAGTTTAGTTGTGACTCTATTTATAAAATCTTAACCTTGACATTGTTATAAAAAGGTGCTTTGCCTCCAAATGAAATGAATAATGAGATCATGCCTGAAGAGGATGAATCTGACTCAGGCGAAGAAGATGATGAATCCGGCTCAGATGAGGTAGATTTTGCTCCAGGAGTTAGTTGTGTGTAGCAAGCAATGAATCAGTGTAAAAAAGCTAATCTTGATTGATTTGTCCTGTTTGTTTGCTTGCTTAGATGGGTTCTGATGAGGATGAGGATGAGTCTGATGAAGAAGACGTAGAGGATGAATCACCTTTAAAGGTTGAGCCTCCGAGTAAGAAGATTCCAAATGGTAAAGCAACGAACAACACAGTTGCATCAAAGAAGGCTAAAGCTGCGTTTCAGAACAAGTCATCAGGTAACTAAAAATCCAAAGTGAAGAGAGATAGAGATGAAACTGGATTAATGAGTTTCAACCATTTTTTTTTGATGCAGGAGGGAAGAAGAAGTGCCCATTCCCATGTGGTTTTTCCTGCAAAAACTAGAGACTCTGCCAAAGTCACATTTTTTCATACAAGTTTTTGCTTTTTGATACAAAATTTTGATAGTTATTACCCCTATTGGTTAATGGTTGAGTTACTTGTGAGGCTTTTAGGCTCTTGAAAATTTTGGATTATTCTAATATGTTGTTATGTTGTCTTTTGGGGTGTTAGTTAAATGGTTTCAATGGTTATTCTTAATTATAATTATTAACTGACGGGTGAAGCGAATATTGGCCATAGTAGCATCAGCTTGATCCTTGATCTCAAATTGACTTCTCCTCATGTCAAAATTTCCATTGCAGATACCCATAAGTTGTCTACACATAACAAAAAACACATATTCACAACTCTACCATAGAGAGAGAGAGAGATAAGATTCGAAACTCGTGAAAACTATTTAAATATAATAGAAAATATGTAATTATGAGTTTATGAAACTGTTAAAATAGATTTGCTTATAAATTTATTCGAAATTGGTCACACAACTAATTCAAGTTGTCCTTTTTTAACCACCTTTGTTTGTTAAACACTGAATTTTGTTTTTTTTTTAAAAAAATCAAAAGAGAAACAGGCAGAATTCTGCGACCAAATAAATGAAAACAGAGACGCAAATTATGCAAAAAGAAAAATATAATTTTGCGTCTGCCGGGAGTCGAACCCGGGTCTATTGCTTGGAAGGCAATTATCCTAACCGTTGGACTACAGACGCTATTAATTCTGGATTGCTTTTTACAATATAATAACTGTTTAAAAGATCGTTAAACACCAAAGCTTTTTTCTTTTCATAGCCGTCGCCCGTCGGATTTGAAGATCACTAAAAAGCTAAGCTTCAATGATGTTCATCCTTTTCACTTAAACTTTAGTCAGATAAGTGAATCTTCATTCCTTATTACGTAGAACAGAGAAATTCATAAATATTCTTGTAAAAGAAAACACTTCTGTCTATATATCATTCACTACAAACGATTAACCTTTTGATTTCTGACAGCTGCAACATACATGGACATTTTGCAAACAAAGTAACAAACCAAACCAAACAAGAGGAAAACTTATTAGGAAAAATATAGAACATATACTTGGAATGAACCACCGTGATTATACTGTTTTCTTAACAACAAGAAAGGTTTTCTCTGGGATGAAAAACAAAAAATAGAATCGAATAGAGTAAAATGCCAAAACGATGCGTGTTTAACGAGTTTTGCCGACAATTGAGGTCTTGGAAATTTTACGAAGCCACAGGTTTGGATGTTGCCTTCTTTACAGCTTCAGCGTAGGTCCTGTGCTGATAGGTTAAGGTCGACTCGAGCAAGTCCCACAGAGATGTCTTCGGGTCCCATCCTATTTTTCATAGTCAAAAAAATCTATCAGATTAGCTATCATCTTTACTCTCTAAGCATATTATCAATCACTTGAGATGTGGGAATTACCGAGTTGGCGGTTAATGATTGTCATGTCTGGGATTCTCTTGTCACTGTCGTCATAACCTTCCCCGTAAAACTCTTTGGAGCTAACATCAACCGTTGGGCTCTCTATGGCTCCCTCTCCACTCACTTTCGCGTAAACCTGAAATATGATTCGTTTTAAATATTTGAGAACCAGAGGAGGATAGCAAAATCCACCACGTCTTTCAGTTGTTTTGAAACCAATCTTCCTCACCTCAGTCATCATTTCAGCTAGCTGTCGTACTGTAACTTCGTTGTTTGGATTGCCAACATTGAAGATATGCCCATTTGCCCTCTCTGGGTTTTCCTGAAACACATAAACAATATATCAGTGCAGGTTCTTTTGGTTGGATCTCCTTTAAAGTTTAACAGTTTGTAAACAAAAACGACAAAGAATGATATAAGCAATAGAACGTACAATCATCAAAAGGACGGCTTCGATAGCATCCTTGATGTAGATGAAAGTTCTCTGTGATTCTCCACCATCCACAAGCTTGAGAGGCTCACGGCGTAGAAGATTCTGAAATATAAATAGGAATGCATTAATAAAAAGTTGGCAAATATACAGAATGACATTGGATTAAAGACTCGCCTTTGCATACTTACATTACTAAAGCAGGCGAGGACACGTGGGACACCTTCGCTAGGACCATCAATGCCGGGGATGAAATCCATCCTAGGTCCAATCCAGTTAAAAGGTCTTACAATGGTGAACTCAAGTCCATTCTCAGCACCCTCAGCTGTCACAAGAAACAAATGATGTAAACCTTTTGGTTCTTACCACATTATATTCACTCACATGTCAGCTAAGAAAAATAAAAAGCCTACCATAAACGAGTCTCTCAATCAGTTGCTTTGCACACGCATATGACCACCTCTGCTTCTCAATTGAACCAAATATGCAAGGGGAAATATCTTCTTTAAGAACATAGAAAGAAGGATCCTGTAGAAAGCACAACAAACAACATTAGCAAACAATGAAGCCAACCCACGGCGATTGAAGTTCTAGAAACCATGTTTTTCTACATATTTTAGTTATTCTAAGCTTCTACAGGTGTGTGATAGACGACTAGTTATCTAAACTTTTAACTAAAATTAAAAAAAAAAAAAGTTATACGAAATCCACTGAATAATTCACAGTTAAACTCATATGGCTAGGAAAAAGAAAGAAAATTGTTAGTTTCAACATGTTCCTCAGTACATTACATTCATTGGTGAGATTGATAAAAAAGAAGACCAAAACATGTTGAAAGCGAAAGGTGCAAAAAGGCATTACGTCACGCAGGGGATGATCCTTAGGAAGAAAGCTTCCTATGGTTTTTCCATATACTTCACAGGTGGAAAAGTGAATGAGACGCTTGTTGTTCTCAGAGCAGTACTTAACCTACACAAACCAACACATCAACCAATCAATTTCAACTAATAATTAATGAGGCACATAACTTGTTTCCATCAATTCTTTAGAACAACAGCTACGTAAGAAACACATACCACTGGGAGCGCATCAATGAAATTGCTGTAGATAGTATCAAGAGGACGCGTATTGTAATCAGCTGGAGTACAGATCGCAGCAAGATTTATAGTCTGCAGAACCAAAAAAAAAAAAACAAAGATCAGAATTACATCAGAAAATCACCAATCTCAACACTGAAGAAAACAAAAAATCACAGATCAACATATCTAAATTCCGAATAACAGATCAGATCTGAGACAAAAATCACGATTACACACTATCAATTTCCTCAACAGTTAAATTATCACACTTAACTAATAAACAACGAAGAACAGAGAGAGATAGATACGAAGAAACAATTTCATAAGCAAATTTATTTACCAGATCCGCCATCTTAATAAGTCCTTCAAGCCTGGAATCATGCTTAATATTGATACGATGAAACTGGATCCGACCACTCCATTCAACGGAATCAGGCTCAAGCAAGTGTTTGATCTTATCGTTGTAAACATCGAGCGCAAGCACCTTATGCGGCGTCTCCGTCATCAGCTTCTCACAGAGATGTGAACCGATGAAACCTCCGGCTCCGATCATGCATATCGTCATCGGTTTTATCGGTCTTCCATCTAGATCCACTCTATTAGCTCCGCTCGCCATGATTACTCTCTCTCTCTCTCTCGAGAAGATCAGATCAGAAAAATAAAAAAATCAAATCCTTCGTTTACAGTAAAGCTTTCTCCCTCTCTCTCTCTCTCTCGAGGAGATGATAACACAATGCGTTCTAATGGTGACGGTGGGATATTTATTTTAACAGAGAAGAAGATGCATCGCATGTGAACAACGGAGAGGCAAATTGGTTTCGGTCGAAATTGAAAAATATTATCAACTCTCGGTATCGGCGCGTGGTTTGTACGTGCGTTATCTGTATATCCCACGTGATCTCGTTTTGATTTTGAGAGGATGTGAGCAAGCAAAAAGATCTGTTTTATTATTTTCTTCGACTAATGATTTTATATGATTTATTAATTATTATTATGATTGTTAATCTAGTAACTAATTACTAGAATGTGTTTATTTCATTAATTAAAGTTTTTTTTTGTCACTGCAATACATTGGGTTAGAGCCAATGTGACGGAACATCGTTTACAAGGTGCACTGCGGAACAAACTCGTCGTGTCAGATTATCTGTTTAATCATTATGCGAGCGTGAAATTAAGATCCACGAGAAATAAGTGAATTCTTCTTTATCTTTCTGGATATCTTTCAAATAAGGCGTGAACGCTGACCATTTTGCATGTGAAAACATCATTTTCACTAAGTCAGAACAGTCGGTAAAGAAAACAACATTATCATTATCCGCCTCAATTATAGAACGCATTGCCCAAACGAGAGTTTTGACTTTTGCATGAAGCGGGGAGAGACTACGACGAAGATTGACTACTCCCATAGTAAGGACCTCCTCTAAAGGAGGAGAACAAAACTAACCTCGGCGTGCATATGGATTTGTCGCTTTCCAAGAGTCATATACAAAACCTAAATAGCTTGTCTGATGCCTATCTACCATGAAACCACCACCGCCACCATACCATGAAACCACCACCGCCACCAGGGATTATCCTTGGGACCACATATGTAGGCTCAGCCACATCCTCAAGTTGTGCCAGAAACCAAGCTTTGGACTCATCATTCGCTAACCACAAAATCTCTACTGGATTTAAATTCAGGTTACTTAAAAAATTATCATTCTGGGCCTTCCAAATATATCACAAAATCCATGGATAAATTTCTGCATAATCCATGAATAATTAGAAATTCTTTTAACAAGATAAATTGCCATATCGCATAAATGTCAGAAAAAAAATCTAACCCCAAATCTAAAGTTTTTTAAGTGATTGTATAATAAGAAAAATGTGGCACAACTTTATCAGATTAATATTTGCATATAAAACCATTATCCCGCAATTACAATTCTGTTTGTTAACAGTCCAAAAAAAAACATTTTGAACCTATATCGGATAAAAACTCCTATTGAGATCCATTTTCCATTTTTAAAACGTTTTAAAAACGGAAACTCGTGGAAACATGGAAACAAGACACAAAAACAGAATTTCAAAAAATTTCTGTTTGAAAACATAAAAGAAAACACTACGGAAATGGGAAACACTACAAAAACATTTTGATATTTATGTTAATTCAATTATTCAATATTTATGTTTTGAATTTTTGTTGTTTCAAATATTTCTTTCGATATGCTTTTACGTTTGATGTTTTGGTATATATATATATATATACATATATGTATATACATACATTTCTAAAACATTTCCACTTTTTAATTTTAGAAAAAAAGCCGTTTTCATTTCCGAAATGTTTACTTTCATGTATCCGTTTCTGTTTCCATTTAACCTAACTGAAAACAAAATATAAAAAAACTGCATAAAATGATCAAAGAAGAATTAGCAGTACCAAAAATGATAAATAAAGTAACCATTTTGGAATCAATACAAAGAGTACTCTTCTCGACATAGACGAAAACTTGACCAAGTAACATTGGAGATTCCACTTTTTATTACGAATGTTAAAAATTCTTTGGAAAGAATTTAGATGTGCATTGCTAAATCAACATATGTATTTTTTTTTAAGTGGACTAGTTACACTCCATCCTTATTAACTAGCCTTAATTGCATGTACGTACTATGAGATTTGATGCAATGCGATGTTTACGTGTTAGGCCCATTTTCTATTTATATCTGATAAGATGTTTAATTTTGGATTGCTAAGAACTTTTTTTATAACCATTTTATTTATTTATAAGAGTATTTATTATTTTTAAAAACAAAAAAACTATAGTTTGATACACTACTAAATCTACAAATACATTTTTTCTTTTTTCTAAAATAGCTACAAATACTTTTGTGTAACTTTATTTGGAATTTGCATAAGATAACGTTTTCATATGCGATTTACTCATTTTACATACCCATGAAGACGTTTTAATTACAAACAAAAAATGTTATAGGTCGTCTTTAATCATTATGAAAATTTTATTTATCGTATTGGAAAATTTAACCCAAAAGAGCATTTGGGCAGCCTTGGGTTCATGTGATCGCCCCATAGCTAGTGAGCTGTTCGACCGGTAGATCACTGATATACCCACATGGTCAGGTCAACAAAATTAATCTTATTTATATATATATATGCTAGTTATTATTTTATTTTATTTTGTCTTTTCTAAAAAGGATTGAGACAAAAAAGAAAGAGAAACAAATGATGAACAATAATAATCAGGTACATTTCCACGAAGCAACAACCTCGAAACTCTCATCACAAAACCCCAACCACACTTTTCTTTGAAATGGGATGTTGTACAAGTCCATTCACGAATTCATCTACTTATTGTTCATAGCTTTATGTTTTTATAGATGATACATATGGTATAGTACTTCCTACTGGCTATACAATAAATTTCCATGAGATGTTTCTTATCACAGAAATGTGTATATTACAAACATCAATATCGATATAATCATCTTTTTTTTTTTGCTGTCTGAGCTTTTTTTGACTGATCAAATACTTCAATGCTAGCTTCTTCGTTTCACTGTAGTACGGTCTAAACTTGATTCAAACTCGTGCCTCAAGTTATACATATAAAACGATAAGAAAGACTAAATATATGTTTATCTAAAAACATAGAAAAATGCCTAGATGTTTCTTATAGAATTAAACAAAAAAAAAAAAAAAAAACCTTTTATATGCAAAGATTTTTTTTGAACAAACAAAGATTGAAAATTACTTTTTCATTCTTTTACATAGAAGCTCTCATTCTCTCATTGCTCAAAGCTTGAGCTGTCGTCGTTTTTATAAAAGTAATATCGTGAAACAACTAGTTATGTACTTATATCCAAAACATGATTGGAGTCATCCATTTGTAAAATATGAATTCGAATGGTCGTCACAAATGTGTATATATATGTATATATATATATAGCCTTATAGAGTATAACATTGTCTAATAGTACTTCCTAGTAGCTAGGCAATAAATGCCCATGAGATGTTTCTTATCACTATTAGGGCATCATTAAAGGGGAACTATTTTTGGTGTTCTTAGATTAAATATATAGTGAAAATAATGCTAGATCAGTTGTTAAGATCATAGGTAAAAAAAATGGAAGAGCTAATTATGGTGTTCTTAGAATAAAGATATAGTGGAATAATATTCATAAACATTTTACAAATTATAAAAACTTATAAAATAACATTTAAATTGCTTATTTATATAAAAGTAATTATATACTTATAAATTAATATAATATTCATAAACATTTTACAAATTATAATTACTTATAAAATAACATTTAAATTGCTTACTTATATAAAAGCAATTGTATACTTATAAATTAATATAATATTCTTAAACATTTTACAAATTATAAAAACTGATAAATTAACATTTAAATTGCTTACTTATATAAATGAAATATTTTTTTTTTTTCCAAAAAATCTCGTCCAATCATATGAAGCCACGTCAAATAAGAACTGGGCTTAGATCATTTCTACATCAAAAACTAAAAAAAGTGTTCTAAGCCACTATTCATTATTTTTATAATTTTTTTGGGCTAAGAACGGTGTTGGCCTTATATGTACCTTATGGAACATCATAATCATCCGTTTCCCGAGCTTTTTTGTCTGATCTAGACAACAATGTATGACGTATATTCATTTCATGTGTTATATACGGTCCAAACTCGCTCCCTTCCGCAAGTTTCACTTTACTGGTACGAAAGACTACAAATACAATTTTTTTTATAAAAAGAACATCTACCAATTATGATTTCTTAGTTTCTCAAAGATTTTGACCAAAAAACAAAAAAAAAAGGTTTCTCCAAGATTACCATTTAGTATGGTACAAAACCAATGAAAATATAAGAATGCACTTCCCTTTCGATTTCTAAACTAGTTTCCTTCTTGCTAATACGAAATACTAATATATATATTTGAACAAATCCTATTTCATATCTTTCCACATTTGCTTGATTAGTCTTGATATCCTCAACCCATCAAAGATTGATTACTCTTTATAAAAGAGATTCTTGTTAAAAATGCCATTTAAAAAAAAAAATCGTTATGATATACTATTTTTTGAATAGTTTGTGGATTTTGCCACTTTTTTAAAAAGAGAAGAATATGTATTTTTCATTGTTTTTTTTTAATTATATAACATGTACTTCATATCAAATACTAAACCTTAAGAACAAATAAAACCGACTGAACTCAAACATAACAAATAAAACACATTTAAATCATATTTATATAATTTATAATCAAAATGGTAAAATCCGATCCATAAACTATTCAAAAGTGGAAAAATCAACAAAAACCATTCCAAAAATGATATTTTTTTCATAATTAATTCATTACAAATTGATATGTGAGTAACTTGTGTTCCTATAGGCTAGATTGACAAAGTGTTTGTAGAGACGTTACGGTGGAAACGCTAATAAATAATGTTTTCACATCTTTCACACTTGTAACGAAAAAAGTTAGAACTGCTCTAAAAAGCTAAGCGTTATCACGATGGATATGTGAGAGTTTGGAATATTATTTTTAAATAATTATCACTTACAAATTTTAATTTTGAAGCCAAAATGTTCTAGTAAACAAAATGTTTGACTTGAGTTCAAATGCATGTTAAATCATATTTATGTAACTTACAAACAAAATGGTAAAATCTATAAACTATTCAAAATATGGTAAAATCAACAAAATCAACTCCAAAAATGATTTTCTCATAATTGATTCCTTTACAAAATGATACGTGAGTAAATTGTGTTCCTATCGACTAGATTGGCAAAGCGTTTGTAGGGACGTTGTGGTGGAAACGCTAAGTCTCAACGTTAATCAAGAATGTTTTCACATCTTTCACACATGTAATGAAATAAGTGGAATTACTCTAAAAAACTAAGCGTTATCACGCTGTATATGGAAGAGTTTTGGGTTTTTGAATATCACTTTTAAATAATTATCACTTAAAATATATTAATTTTTAAGCCAAAATATTCTAATAAACAAAATGTTTGACTTGAGTTCAAATAATCAACAATATATTCAAATTTGCTTTCAATATTCCCTTATTCAAATTTAAAATTAACATTAAAAAAATATATATTTAAAATGGGTTATGTAAAGATATATTTTAGAAATATATGTAAATTTTATATGGAGAGCTTGTAGATGATTATTTTTTTGTTTTCGTTATTGTTTCCAGAAAAAGATGTTTTTTATAGCCCATTTTTTATATATATATTTTTCAAGGTCAAAGCGTTTGTAGGAACGTTACGGTGGAAACGTTAAGTCTCAACGCCAATCAAGAATGTTTTCACATCCTTCACACGTGTAATGAAAATTTTGGATCTGCTCTAAAAAGCTAAGCGTTATCACAATGGATATGTGAGAGTTTGGAACATTATTTTAAAATAATTATCACTTAAAATATATTAATTTTAAAGCAAAATATTATAGTAAAAAATATTTGACTTGAGTCCAAATAATCAACAATATATTAGAATATGCTTTCAATATTCTCTTATTCAAATTTTAAATTAACATTTTTAAAAATATATATTTAAAATGGGCTATGTAAATATATATTTTTAAATAAATCTGTAAATTTTATACGAAGAGCTTGTAGATGATTTTTTTTTCTTTCTTTATTTGTTTCCGAATAAGATGTTTTCATAGTTTTTTTTAATAATAAAACTAGTCTTACTTACTATTAACATCAATCGCAATAATCTTTGAATGCTGTTTTATTACCATTTTAAACACGGTAAAAGAAGGAACATTATATTGTAGTCGTTAGTCAAACTCCACTAACTAAAAATCCATTTATAACATAAGAATTTAGAATGGTGAGAAATATAAATAAGGATTAGCATGCTTATATACAAAATTACTTATAATTCCCACAAAATTGAATGTTAGATAGTTACAAACATTGTTGTTCAATGTTCACTATAAAAGAAAATAGTTTATTTTCATATCAGTCCTTAGCGTTAATATAAAGCAGTCTCACAGTGCAAATAAACTAAAAATCCATAAAGATAATACAGTAATAATAATAATTTCTAAAAAAAAAAATAATAATTCAAAATTCAAACTCTCTAATAAAGAAAAAACAAATAAAGGAAAAAAGCTTATTCGTACGACATGGGTTGTAGTATAAATTAATGAAAAAGAAAAGAACAAACAAGCATTAATCCGAAAACTTTTACTACTAGCATTTTTATTAACATCAGTAAAAACTAAAAAGACAAAAACAAGACCTCGTAATCAATGAACCTGCCTGCCGTAAGAAACTGACGTGTTGGTAAAGAGGGAATTATGAATGTGTCAGATAATATATTATCAAATCATCAATCATATTCAATATTCACTAATACAAATCTTCTTTTGACTTCTTAAAAATACAAATCGGTAAATGTTTCTTTCCTTTTTCTTTTCTTCTATATTAAAAAGATCAAGAATTATAAGTTTTCAAGTAAATACAAAATAGAAAAAAGCTGGAATAGTAAATAACATAGTCCCAATAGTGGTAAAATCTGTTACTTTGTCTCTGCTCTGGTTCTTCTGCATAAAGCATATGCAGACTCCAATTCATGAAAAAAGAACACAGCCTTTATTTATATTTTTTTTATAATAAAAGAAGTTACCAAGCACAGAGGAAATTACGAGGAACGTGGTCACGAAATTACAAGGGCAAAACAGTCAATTACATATTTCTGTACAGTTAAAAGAAGAGAAGGCAAAGCGGCAAGGGTAAAATCGTCAGAAACGAGGGGGCAGAACCATAAGGGTAAAATAGTAATCTTGGTTTTTTTTTTTTTTGGGTTCCTTTTTAACTTGCAGTTTCTTTATAAAAACGGAGACGTCGTCGTCCCACTCTCTCTCTACACACACACAGAGACTCATCAGTAAACCATTTTTCTCTCTCTCCGTTTCTGAAAAGATTTTTGTTTCTTCTTCGGGAAGGTTTCTTCTGCTTTCACAATCACAATGTCGAATCGTGGCGGTCACGGCGGCGCTGGTCGTGGCGGCAGAGGAGGACGGAGGTCTGACCACTCTTCTTCTCACGGTGGCCGTGGTGTTCCTTTTCCGTCTAACCAGTCTTCTTCTCACGGTGGCCGTGGTGTTCCTTTTCAGTCTGACCAGTCTTCTGGTCGCGGTGGCTGTGGTGTTCCTTTTCCGTCTGACCAGTCTTCTCCTCACGGTGGCCGTGGTGTTCCTTTTCCGTCTGACCAGCCTTCTTCTCACGGTGGCCGTGGTGTTCCTGTTTCTCGCGGGAGAGGTCGTGGTAACGTCGGAGCCGGAGATCTGACGGCGACGCAAGTTCCTGTTTCTGCCGGGAGAGGTCGCGGTAGCGTCGTAACCGGAGATCCGACGGCGAGTCAAGTTGCGTCTTCTTCTAAGGCGACGGTGTCTGTTGCTTCTTCTTCGTCTAAAGAGGGAAGCAATGTTACTACTACGGAGGTTTCTGACGCTGCTGCGGCGTTGTCGAAGCTTCAGATTACACCGACGGAGACGAAACCGGAGGCTACGCTTCCACCGGCGTCGTCGAAGGCGGTGACGCATCAGTTACGGCCAGGGCGTGGTACTGTGGGGAGGAGAATCACTGTTCGTGCGAATCATTTCCTTGTTCAAGTTGCCGATCGTGATCTCTACCACTACGATGTAAGTCTCTTGTTTACTCGACGATGATGAATCTGCTCTTGTTTGTTGTTTTTCTCGTGTGCTGATTTCAAATATTTTCGTCTCTTATGATTTTGTCGTTTGTGTTCATCGTTGGGGTTTTTTTTTTTTTTTTTTTTTTCATTTGAGGAATCTGCTCTTGTTTGTTCTTTTATACTGTTGATCTGATGTATTTTCGTATGTTTTTCAACAAGTTCGTAGAGATTTTTTGACATGATGAATCTGTTTTTTTCAGTGTCTTGTGTTTATTGACTTGTTTTTTTTGTCGTATAGCGTTGTTGTTTCATGAATGGAGATGTACGGCTAAAACTTTGTTTTTTTTTTGTGGGTTACAGGTTTCGATCACTCCTGAGGTTATATCAAAGGCAGTGAACAGGAACGTGATGAAAGTTTTGGCTAAAACATATAAAGATTCTCACTTGGCAGGGAAGATTCCTGCGTATGATGGAAGGAAAAGCATCTATACTGCTGGTCCTTTACCTTTTGAATCGAAAGAGTTTGTTGTGAATCTGACGGAAAAAAGAGCTGATGGTTCTTTTGGGTAATGCCTTTTTAAACTCTTCGTAGATGGGTTTGTTTGTGTTGTTCAGAAATGCTCGTTGCACGTGTATTTACATTTTATTGTTTGGCATTGTGATTCTTTCTGGCAGGAAAGACAGACAGTTTAAAGTTGCTATAAAGATGGCGTCAAGACCTGATCTTTATCAGTTGCAACAGTTTCTGCGTCAGAAGCAAAGAGATGCTCCTTATGATGTTATCCAAGTTCTTGATGTTGCTCTCAGGGATACGCCCTCTCAAAAGTAGGAAATCTGGAATTTGCTTAAACTTCCGTATTAACAAAAGCTATGCATAGACTTACGATTCCCTGTATTACTTCTGTGCAGTTATGTCTCTGTTGGGAGGTCTTTTTTCAGCACTGGTTTTGGTAAGGGGGACCTTGGAGATGGTATTGAGTACAACAGAGGTTATTTCCAAAGTTTAAGGCTAACTCAGATGGGCTTGTCGCTGAACATTGGTAAGAACATGTTAAATGTTTTCCTGGGTTGATGTTGTTGATTAAATCTCTTCTTTTTTTTTGGTTGAGATTTCAGTAATTCTACTTGTTTTTGATTTTGATGCATTATAGCTATGTTATTTTCTTGTGATGCAGACGTTTCAGCAAGATCATTCTATGAACAGATTGTTGTCACAGACTTTATTAGCAAGTTTCTGAATATAAGGGACTTAAACAGACCACTTAGGGACTCAGATCGGCTTAAGGTACATCTCTGACTATACTCCACTATTTAAATTGTTAATATTATTGAAGGGGATGCCTTTTATACTTTGTATCTTGAAAATCTTATGTTGGTATCTAGGTGAAGAAAGTTTTGAGGACACTAAAAGTTACGTTGGTACATTGGAAAAACGAAAAAAGTGCCAAGATTAGTGGGATTTCCAGCTGTCCCATCAGTCAGCTAAGGTGAAGATGCTTACTTCATTGAGCTTTGAACAAGTGCAGAATCATTGAACTTTGTTCGGTGCTTTTTCTTGAAAGAGGTGTTTGATCTTTGGTTATAAAGTAGCTGATGTTTCTTTTGTTCTTATAATTTCAGGTTCACCTTAGAGGACAAATCAGAGAAGACGGTTATACAATATTTTGCTGAAAAATATAATTATAGGGTGAAATACCCGTCTCTACCTGCTATCCAAACTGGGAGTGACGCAAGACCTGTCTACATACCCATGGAAGTATGATTTCAATTTAATCATCTACTCTTTTATCTCCATCATTTTCTTGGATGCATTATGTATCCTTAAATATCTGGTTGTTTCTGGCTTTTTCAGCTATGTAAAATTGCTAAAGAGCAAAGATACACCAAAAGGCTCAATGAGAAGCAAGTGACGGCGTTGCTAAGAGCTACCTGCCAACGACCTGCAGAGAGAGAGAAATCAATCAAAACGGTAGGTTTTTTCCTCTTTGCATCACGTTTACAATAATTCTTCCATCGGAAAAGGAGTCTTTAATCTTGCACGTCTGTTTAACATCACGTTTTCTTTTTCTGTTATTAGTTGGTTGTGGAAAATAATTATAACGATGATGATGTGAGCAAGGAGTTTGGGATGTCAGTGACTTCCCAACTGGCCTCGATTGAAGCTCGTGTACTTCCTCCGCCATTGGTGATTTTCTCGACTACACTTTTGTTATTACTTTGCATTTTCTTTTCAATGTTGCTCATCACGATGTTGTTTCTGTTTACAGTTGAAGTACCATGAGAGTGGTAAAGAGAAAATGGTAAATCCACGCCTAGGACAGTGGAACATGATTGACAAGGTAATACTGTAATTGACTATCAATGGCTTTTTGCTTTCTGTAGGCACTTGAAGCTAGATATGAAATATACTTCTATTTTTCTCTTTTGAGAAATCTTATATTTCTCTGCTTTGGATTTGGATGTGGGAAGAAAAAGTTCTTTTTGCTTTCTGTAGGCACTTGAAGCTAGATATGAAATATACTTCTATTTTTCTCTTTTGATAAATCTTATATTTCTCTGCTTTGGATTTGATGTGGAAGAAAAAGTTGGTGATGAAGATTGTACTTAATGCTTCTATTGTAGTTTAATTTGTGTTTTTAAAAATTTGCATCTCATACCTCCGATTGGCTGTGATATGTGTGCTACAGAAAATGGTTAATGGAGCAAAAGTTACGTCTTGGACTTGCGTAACTTTTGCTACACGGATTGAGCCAGGTTTACCGCAAGAGTTCTGCAAACAGCTGACTGGGATGTGCGTCAGCAAAGGAATGGTCTGACTTATCTCATGCTGTTGGGTTTTTCTCACAATGTCACACTTTTTTCTCACAATGTCACACCCGAAAAGTTACTAACTATTTTATATTATGTATACCAGCAACTTAATTCACAGCCTATTATTCCGCTCATCTCTTATCCGCCTCAAAGAATTGAGGAAGCTCTCTATGATATCCACAAAAGGGCACCTGATCTCCAACTATTGATTGTCATATTACCTGATGTGACTGGATCGTATGGTAAGTCTGTAAAAATGATTGGCTATATTTGGTGTAAATTTATTTCGACAATCTGTTCATGAAGTTCGTTTTCTGTCTACAGGAAAAATCAAAAGGATCTGTGAAACAGAATTGGGGATCGTCTCTCAGTGTTGTCAACCAAGACAAGTTTCTAAACTCAATAAGCAGTACATGGAAAATGTCGCATTGAAGATCAATGTCAAGGTCTAGTCTTTTTTTTTTTTTTTTTTTTTTTTTTTGAACTAAATGTCAAGGTCTAGTCATCTATGCTTCTTACTGTTTAATGTTTTAATCATTCAATTGTACTTATATGATGGTGTAAAACGGTTATTTTGTATTACAGAGTGGGGGAAGGAACACTGTTCTTGATGATGCTATCAGAAGAAACATACCTCTTATTACTGATCGCCCAACCATAATCATGGGTGCTGATGTTACTCACCCGCAACCTGGAGAAGACTCGAGTCCATCTATTGCCGCTGTCTGTATATCTTGATTAATATTACGTGTATCTGATTTTATTACTGATTCATCAGAAAAGGTAATTCTCTTCTGTAAACTTCAGGTTGTGGCCTCTATGGACTGGCCTGAAATAACAAAATACCGAGGATTGGTTTCTGCTCAGGCTCATAGGGAAGAAATCATTCAGGACCTGTATAAGCTGGTACAAGATCCCCAGCGAGGGTTAGTCCACTCTGGTTTGATAAGGTAAGAACAAAATATCTACAACTTTTTATTCTATTTTCTATTGTTTTTGGCAAGATCAATTGAAAGGGACAGTACTTGTGATTTCAGGGAACACTTCATAGCATTCAGGAAAGCTACGGGACACATACCTCACAGGATCATATTCTACCGGTAAGTGATTTTCCTTGAAATGTAATAATCTGCTCATGATCATGTTTGGCTTTACTTGAATGTAAAGATCTGTCAATGAGCAATTGACCAGGTTTTTCTAATTGGTTTCTCTTTATGCAGTGATGGAGTAAGCGAAGGGCAATTTAACCAGGTTCTGCTCCATGAGATGACTGCTATACGCAAGGCTTGTAACTCTCTCCAGGAGAATTATGTCCCTCGTGTCACTTTTGTGATAGTCCAGAAACGACATCACACTCGGTTGTTCCCTGCTCAACACGGGAATCGTGATATGACACACGGCAATATTCTTCCAGGTTTCCACAATCTCCTCTTCTCGATCATCTTAATTCTTTTGATGATCGAATCTTTAATATATTTGCATTTCTTCTTAGGTACTGTGGTTGACACTCAAATCTGTCATCCAAATGAGTTCGACTTCTATTTAAACAGCCACGCTGGTATACAGGTATTG
Source organism: Camelina sativa (assembly GCF_030686135.1). Lineage (NCBI taxonomy): Eukaryota > Viridiplantae > Streptophyta > Magnoliopsida > Brassicales > Brassicaceae > Camelina > Camelina sativa. The sequence continues at coordinate 29,096,878 of NC_141895.1, forward strand.
ATTGCTTCCAAGAATCTAGACCCAAATTAATGAGATCATTGTCTCTGCATAATTATATTATTAAGTTTCTTCGAATGTATGAATGGTAATAGGGAACAAGCAGGCCAGCGCATTACCATGTGCTTCTCGACGAGAACGGTTTCTCAGCTGATGCCTTGCAAACGCTAACCAACAACCTTTGCTACACGTAAGGAACAACAGAATTGTACATTTACTTTCTGACATCTTTAACTGTCTGAACTTATCTCGCTAAAAAAAAAAATTATGCAGGTATGCAAGGTGCACGAAAGCAGTGTCAATTGTGCCACCAGCTTACTACGCACACTTGGCTGCTTTCCGAGCTCGCTATTACATGGAGAGTGAGTTCTCAGATGGAGGCTCGAGCAGGTCGAGGAACACAACAAGTGGAGGTCCAGTCGCTTCGCAGCTCCCAGCAGTAAAAGACAACGTCAAGGAAGTGATGTTTTATTGCTGATGAAGTGACGATAATTCTCTCTTCGGCCAGTTTTAAATGCCGTTAATAATTTAAAAAAAAACTATATTCGGCTCTCGGGTTTTTTTTAATCTCCTTTTGGGTTTGGCTTGGAATATTCTGAAGGACGCAGCCGACTTTTTCTCTTAGGATTATATTTATGGGTTTTGCTGTTGACGATGATGGTCTGATGACTAGTTTGTCGTTTGTGAAAAACAAAGCGTTATTTATGGATTTTTGGATAATGATCTGGCTCAGAAGTTTTCACATAAATGGTATTTTGCCTTTAGTTTTTTTGCCATTATCTTTGAGAATTTAACTTACCTGCCAATGTTTTTTACTCTTCTTTCTTTACTTTTATATGGACTTATCATAATTTTGATGAAACTGAGAATTCAAGTCATGCTTTTACCTAAACGTAGTAAAAGAACTAGTCATCAGACCATCATCCTTTTCAAACAATATGCTCTCCTTTTGAAAGGACTCAATGTAAAAGGCTAACCGACTCTCATCCGTAGGTAGAAAATGCTCCTTTTCAAACAATATGCTCTCTCATCCGCAGCGCAGCCACAAATCAAACCTTAATTTCATGCTGCGTCTTCTGTGACATGTTGGATTTCCCCTACGGACCAAATTAACCAAACAAAATTATTTTACGGTTATAACAAATCTCGGTTCTGCCTTAATTTTGCCGACTTTAATTGAGTTTTTTTTTTTTTTTTAATTTGGTTGATTTGGTTAATTTCGATTTTTGGTTATGCTCAAAATTATAATAAAATTGTTTTTTTTTTTTTTTTAATAGTTTTGACAGAGGATTTTGTAAGTGAAATTAATTTGTAATCTCATAATTTTAATAGAGTAAACATTATCAGATTTATCATTTACCACTATTATTAGAGAAAATTTGGAAGAAGAGTGTAAAAAAAAAAACAAAAAAAGTGTCGTTAATCATTTTTTATGGTTGGGTAAAAAAAAACAAAACAAACCAGAACCAAAACCAAAGAGAGAGACCACACACCACACCACACCACTGTCGAACCAAGTATCAAAAAGTCTCCTTCTAGATCTCTCTCTTCACGATAACTTGCCCCATCCGATTTGTGTGACTCGCCGGAGAACAACAAAAAGAAAGTAAAAACACATTCCGATCTTGAAATCGATTCACTCCTCTCTCTCTCTCTCTCTCTCTCTCTCTCTCTCTCTCTCTCTGTCTCTCTCTCTCTCAGTATTGGAATTTAGGAAATTGTTTGATGGATCAATTATTGATCTTACTAGTGCTATAAAAAGATGAGATTTGAGATTGAGAGATGCAGCCTAATCTCTTCCCATTCGGCACAGTTTTGAGTAATCCATTCCTCTTCAATGGCGGAGATCTAAACGAACTTGGTTCTGGTGCTGGATTCGAGAGCTCTAGGGTTTTCTTCCTACTCCCTTTTTTATTATCCCAAGGCGGCAGTGGTGGGATGGATTTGTCCAAGGTTGGTGAAAAGTTCCTCAGCTCTGTTAAATCCGCTACTTCTCTTGGTCTCTTACCTTCTCCTTCCTTCTCCGATCGTCCTGAGGTAATTTATACTCAAATCTCTCAACCTGTTTTTTTTTTTTTTTTTTTTTTTTTTTTTTTTTTTTTTGTTCCAATGGAGTTTTTAGAGAATTGGAGATTTGAAGTTATAAAAAATCCAATTTTTGTGTAGATTCCTGCACGTGCTGCAGCTGCTGCTGCGGTTGCTCGTGCTTTGGCTGGACTACCTTCTGATCAGGGGTTGAGTATATCTTCTACTGCTACTGAGCTTAGTTCAATTTATGGGAATAGACCTCTTCCTCAACAAGTTGAAGAGCTTGAACAAGGGTTTTATGAAGAGGTGTGTGTGTCTGCTTTAGTTTGGTGTTTGTGATATTGGGAGATTGTGGTGACATTATGGTTTTGTTGTTTTCGTGTAGGATTTTGATTCGGTAATGCATATTTTGGAGAATGTGCCGGATGATCAAAGTGAGTTGGCTTATTTTGAGAAGCAGGTAACTAACTCCTCTCAAGGAATTGAATATTGGTCTTATCCTGATTCCTGAAAGATTAAGAATGTTGATGAACGTTTTGATTAAGGAGTTTATAAGGTTTTTTTTCTTAACTGTGTAGGCCACCTTGAGGTTGGTTCAGCTGGATAGAGTGGCTGAAGATCTGTCTCACCATGTTATGGAGCATCATGAAGTAATGGGTAAGTACCTTGAATTGAAAAGACTTGTCGTTTTTTCCTCTTTACGAAAACACGATGTCGGTTGAGAAGACCATAATGCGTTTGGTTTTGTGAATATTAATATTTGCTTTTGGCCAGTGAAGGGGATGAATTTGGTTAGAGAACTTGAAAAAGATTTGAAGATTGCAAATGTCATCTGCAAGGTATCGGTTTCATATTCTTAGCTTAAATTGACATAAACAATACAGTGGATTCATGTTCTATTTTACCTGTTACTGGTTTGAACTTGGTTGTGACTGTTTTTGTGTGTTTCTTGCCAGAATGGAAGACGAAATTTGACTTCTTCTATGAATGAGGCCTCCAGAGATCTTATTGTACACAATCATTCCAAAAAGAAACAGGTTCTTCTGGTAGGATTCTCTATTTATTTGAGACATCTAGGCTCCACTGTCGTTTCTTGAATCTATTTTCTTGAATTTTTTGTCATGTGTTATATAGTTTCCTTCCATCAAAATGCGCGGAGCTTTGTGTAGAAAATTACTCTATATTATCACCTATTAGAAAGTTACCAAGTATCTGGTCTGTTTTAATCTCTTAAGGATTTGTATATGCAAGTACTTTCTTAGATACAATCATACAATCTACTGTGTAATCTCGGCTAATCAGCAAGGGCTTAAGTGTTTATTTTAATATTCAAACATACTGTTAAGAATGTTTAATTTACTCTACTTGCAGGATATGCTTCCTATTCTAACCGATCTCCGCCATGCAAGAGTAATGCGGTCAACTCTTGAAGACCTTGTTGAAGAAGGAAACTATTGCAAGGTTGATAGTTTACCTCCGTCTCTGTTGTATACTCCCATGGTTTCCTTATATGGATTATGGTAATATTATGATATGACACTAAAAAGAGAGGGGAAATATATTCCTTCTTATGCAGGCGTTTCAAGTTCTATCGGAGTATTTGCAGCTGCTTGACAGTCTATCTGAATTCTCAGCAGCCCAAGAGATGACCCGTGGTGTTGAGGTAGTTATGGCTTATTCATGACCAACCATTGTCTTTATAATTCTATTTTCAGTCAGTTGAGCTTCTCATACTCGTTTCAAGGTTTGGTTAGGAAGAACTCTTCATAAGCTGGATTCACTATTGTTGGGCGTTTGCCAGGAGTTCAAAGAAGATAGTTATGTAATGGTTAGTGAGCCAACTAATTCTCATGTTAATCTCTATAGCTTTCTCCTTGAAAGATTTAAACTATAAGGATAGAATTGTGGGCCTTCAGTTCAGTCAGCGGGCGAGAAATTTGTTCAGTGGCCGTATTTAACTTGTTATGTGCTCATACTTTTAGGTCCTTGACGCTTATGCACTGATCGGTGATGTCTCTGGTCTTGCCGAAAAAATACAAAGCTTCTTTATGCAAGAAGTTATCTCAGAAACCCACTCAGTGCTAAAGACCATTGTTGGGGAGGTATGTGATTTAATTATTTAAGTTGCTCCTGTAGAATGTATTCATGCATGCTTGGATGGATGGTTGGATGTATTGAGCTTTCTGGTGTATGGTGCAATCCTCTTTTTCCCCATTTTTTCTGGTGTATGGCAGTCTTTTTCCTTGTTGCGTAGATGTAACTTTTGATCCTAGCAGATACACGAAGTAGAAATTTAAAATATGGAAAATATAGGGTATACAGATAGATACATTGAATGGTCAACAAGTGTGGTGTTTTAATAGATGACATCCCTTATTTTTTAGAATGTAAAGACGGCTACAGTTTCTTTTACATGTTCTGGTTTATCTTATACTTATATAGATGCAATTACTGTCATAGGCGATAATTCTTTTTTACTTATGATACTTACTGACCACGAAATGAGTTTTTAAAGTCAGCATATCAAACCAATCAGATTTTTGATCCATTCTCTGTATATATTTGTTTTTGTAGGATAACAGTGCTGCCACCCAATATAGTAGGTATGCTCTATGCACCTGAGTTATTTCTGGTGCCTATACAGTATCTAGTATTTATCTCTGGCCCCTTTTTGTTTGGATTCTAGTATTCCTGCTGATTTTTTTTCTTAAATTGATTCAGACTTACCTACAGCGATCTATGCCTTCAGACACCAGAATCCAAGTTTAGGCAATGTCTTTTGAGAACACTAGCTGTGCTGTTTCAGTTAATATATTCATACCATGAGATAATGAGTTTCACGCCAGAAATGAAGGTAGGTTCCTTTCCCTGCTTTAGTTTGTATTTAACATTTTCTGATTACCTTGATTGGGTTCTTAAAACACCCCCTGGTTCGAATTTCAGTGCTATAATATTTGTTGTTAGATTTCATAGTCTTAAACACCTCTGTGCAGGCTTTTCACCTATAATCTGAGCAGAACTATACCTAAACTCATTATAAAAAACATTTATCTTTGAAGCTGTAATTAGTGGGAATCTTAGCATTTGTTTATAGTTTTTCTGTGTGTTTGTTTAGTTTGGTAGTGTAGAACTCTAAGAATGTTTGATTACTTTATTTCCTAGTTAACAAACAAATAAGTGTTTTTTGTATCTATGTACTCCATGTCAGGTAACTGATTGTCCAAGAATTTTGACAAGTTGTTTGATTTCAGTACGATACTTTTTTGTTTCAGTCCTAAAACAAGTTGTTTAATAGGTGCTAAAATATTTTCTCTGAGATGGCTTATCTTATACATTGTGGCTTATCTTATACATTGTCGACTTCCTTTAGATTATTTTCTGTATGTTGTCCGCGTCAATTCGTTTAAATTATCTCTAATGGTTTATAAGGGCTAAGCTTCTGAACTGGAACAGGTAGAAAGTTTGATCTCACCAAGTTCTGCAACAACTCAAATGGTTGATTCAGTAACTAGAAGTTCATGCGACCCACAGGATGGGGGCCTCTCATCAGCCATGAGTTCTGGAAGTCTACCTTCTTGTACAATGTCTGCTGAAGAGTCTGATGGAAGTGGAACATCCAGTTCCGTGCAGCAGGTGCTGCAGGCGTCTGATAGTGCAATAGGTGAGCCTAGAGATTCTGGAGATGCAGTGTCATGTGGCGAGTCGCCATGGTACTATCTACGAAAAGAAAGTGCAGCTTTTGTTTCAGAAACTCTTCAGAGAGGACGAAGAAATCTTTGGCAACTTACAACGAGCCGTGTCTCAGTTTTGCTCTCTTCACCAGGTGCTTCATCAACAAGTATACATCAGTTCCTAAAAAATTATGAAGACCTGAGCATCTTTATCCTTGCTGGGGAAGCATTCTGTGGATTTGAAGTTGTTGATTTTAGGGAGAAGCTAAAGGGTGTATGTGAAAATTATTTCACTGCGTTTCATAGACAAAGCATGCATGTAAGTTCAGTTTCACATGCCCATTGGACTAACATTGCTAATACCACATACCTAGTTACTTTCATGCATCACCTCTCCTACATAATAACGTGAAGGTATTTTGTTTGGTTTTTCTCCCTAACAGGCGCTTAAAATGGTTCTGGAGAAGGAGACATGGACAAAATTGTCTCCTGATACTGTGCAAACTATTAATTTTGCTGGTCTTGTGGGGGATGGGGCTCCCCTAATTATTTCTTCCCGCAATGCCACTGGTTCTTCCAGATTCCCTCACTCGAATAAGTCAAATAACTCGGTTGATCCAAGTGGTAACAGGAGTGGATTTTCTTATTGGCTGAAAAGTGGAAACCCCTTCTCAGCAAAGTTAACTCACTATAGAGAAGATCAAGACTGCTCTTCAGTCAATGGAGCTATATCTCGAGATGATGAAGGGAATGATAGTATTCACGATGATGTTGTGAATCCCAAGATAAGAGATAAAAAACGCGTTAACGGAGGTAGTCCGGTTTCAGAAGATGAAAACGAAGACCTTCTTGCTGATTTTATTGATGAGGATAGTCAGCTTCCAAGACGAAGTTTTACACGTAGTCAATCAAGGACTTCATCTTCACATTTCAGTACTAATGATGATTTGACAGCTCAAACAGGATCGTCCCTTTGTCTTCTAAGGTTATATATGCCGCTTAGCAAATGTTTAAAATTATAATGTCAGCCTTTCTATCGCATATTTTCCCCAGGTCACTTTTATGACATCGAATTGCATTTACTGTGTTCGTTGTCTTAGATCAATGGATAAGTACGCGAGGCTTATGCAGAAACTAGAAATTGTTAACGTTGAATTCTTTAAGGTACCAATCCTAACTCTTGTAATTCTGCAGATATCTTTATTATTCTCCCTCGATTTCTAGTTTAAAGCTTCTCTTACTCCTGTTTGAAATTTTGTAGGGAATATGCCAATTGTTTGGGGTCTTTTTCTATTTTGTATTTCAAGTATTTGGTCAAGAAAATACTAATTTAGGTGGAAAAGGAGTCGCTGACTCTATCAATCGTGAGTTACTGATTCATTCCTTTTGTAAAGTTTCCACCCCCCTGATGCTACAATATGGAAATCCATTTTGCTCAACATAGATATACTTCAAAATTTTGAAATGCAGATCGTTTGAAAAGCAGCTTATCCCGGATATCACAAGAGTGTGAGCAATGGATAAAACCTCACCTTTCATCATCACCTTCTTCTTCACTTGCCTTTCCCAACACCGTTCATAGTCTTGCGGACGTGACTCCAGCAAATCCCTTAAATACTTCTGGTCACTTATCAGGCGTATCTTTTAGTCTCAAGGTATAACCTGGAACTAGGTTTCCATCAATCTGAACCATTCCTATTCATTTATTTTTTCGCTTACTTCATGTATGAAGTGTGAGAAGAGAAGAGCATCTGCCTCACTTCTTCATTATATCTCAAGGTTGTGTAATGAAAAGATTCTTTATTATCGCTTGCAGGAAAGATGTGCTGCAGTGGACACTGTTTCTCTTGTGGCTCGGATATTACATAAATCAAAGGCTCATCTCCAATCAATGCTTATGTCAAGAAATGGCTCTCTGGTTGAAGACTTCTTTGGTCAACTGGTATGCATCTCTTTCAGTTTTGATTCCTTACATTAAGAGAAACTCTTGTTGGAGCCTTACTTTGCTATGCTATAGGCAACATACACACTTATTATACAAAGACCTCTGTAGCATCTAATAGGCTTTTGGCTCTATCAAATAATGGATTATGCAGGACCTGATCATTAGTTTCATTGTATTCTTTTGCGAAACTAATTTCTCCTATATATATAATGAAAAACTATTTATATACAATATGTGGTAGCAAATATATTTGAAGGAGTTGCATTAAGTGGAATGATTCATCAGGTTGATTCCGTCCCTCATCTGACAGAGCACTTACATAGGACAACTGCGAGGATACTGCTGCATGTTAATGGGTAAATTGCCAATCTACTTTGAGCTTGTGCTTCAAAAGAAGTTATTAGATAAATTGCATTTTTTTTGTCTCTTGCGCCTTCTGTTCTTGTTCTTACTGACCTCAGGAGTTTTAAAACTGTTACATTGAATGTATCTACTGTGAATTCATTGGTATGCTAAAGTTGAACACTGCTTCTCACTGGGGGTATGTGTATTCATTCAGCTTCAACTAATTTTACAGATATGTCGACCGGATAGCTAATTCTAAATGGGAAGTCAAGGAGCTTGGAATGGAGCATAATGGGTTTGTTACTTCATCAATCTTTTACACTATTTTCCCTTTCAACTGAATCATGAAGTATTTAATGTTCATAGTTTCAAAACTGGTTTTCTTAAAAAACAATTCTCGTTTTGTACAAAACTATAATTGGCAAGCCACCTATTTAACTGCCGAATTTAGATTTAGATATTAAATGCACTAGCATGCTGGACCATTCATTGCATCGCTACTATGTCATATGTAATAAACTCTTTGAATGGACAGGTATGTTGATTTAATGCTCGGGGAATTCAAACACTACAAAACAAGGCTTGCTCATGGAGGCATTCCACCGGAGGTAAATTGCTCTCTAACCTCATCAATTCCAGAAGTTAACAATATTGCCAGAATATATCAATGCTTGCATCTTTGGATTGGGACATCAGTGGTGACAGATTTCCTGAGCCCTCTACTAGTAGTTTGCACCTGTTGAGGTTTTTTGGTTTTGTATGTGTGTGTGCGCGAGACAATCAAATTGAACATAATTCTACTGCATAATCAATCAAGTGACGGACAGCATGCAATTTAATTTGATTAAGAAATCAGATTGCGAATGTTTTCTTATAAAACTATAGTGAAATCTGTATCCATTTTAAACCTTTTTCATATATATATATAGGTCCAAAACCGCCTACTGGGATATGGAGTTGAAATATTTGCGGAGATTCTGGTTGAAGGTTTATCACGAATAAAAAGATGTACTAATGAAGGACGTGCTCTCATGTTACTAGATTTTCAGGTACTGTTCCTGTTTTTTTTTTTTTTTTTTCCAGTGTTCTCTTCTACACAAGATCAGGAATTGTATACATGAATAATAGATGTTTTAATCAACATTGACAGGAGGACATTTTAATACTAGTATAGAAATTCACATAAACAACACAGCTGCAATTGAGATATATTGAATCACATGAGTCGGTTTTGACCCAAATTATCGATCTTCTTGTAGGTTCTAATAAACGGGCTACAGCACTTTGTGCCTACAAATGTGAAGCAGAAGTTACAAATAGTCGAAACATTTATCAAGGTAAGCAACACAGAAACTCATGTGTATATGCAGACTCAAAAACAGAAACATTTGTTACAAGCTTAAACCAAAATCATCACTCTTTACAGGCATACTATCTGCCAGAGACGGAATATGTTCACTGGGCAAGGGGTCGTCCGGTAAATAAACAAATCTTCTTTATTTTCTGTCTTGCATAAATCAAACAAACCGATGAATTTTGCTTCTCGAGTAGTTTGATGAAAATGTGTAAACATGGGTTGTAAATATACAGGAATATACAAAAGCACAAGTCGTTGGACTGGTGAATTTGGTAGCCACCATGAAAGGTTGGAAAAGGAAAACGCGGCTGGAAGTTATTGAGAAGATCGAATCAGCTTCTGCGTAGAACAGTCAAGAAGCTTTTTGGAATCTTCTAATACTTCTTTTTTTTCTTTATGGTCTTGTCCTGTCTGTTCTTACTTTTGCATTTGTATCGAGTGCTGTAAATTTGAAGATAGGCCCCTTCTTCGTAGTTGATTATTGGTTTCGTGTAAAAGATCCTCCTGAACTTGTACATTTTTGAAGATTGTAACACACAACTCTTCTTCCATTTAATTACTTAATTAATGTCTTTAAGTATTTGTATTATCAGATCCTTAAACCCGATTCTTGTACTTTCTCTACCTTTGTCTACTGCTTATGTAATAGATGAATGGTTTTTTTTTTATAAGAATAAAAAAGCAATGATGATATATATATCGAATATTTATTAGCTTTTCTAATATATGAAAATGGTAAGAAAAAAAACAAAGCATGTGTAGTAGTTTCACTGTTGACTCTTTTATTAGCTTTTAACGTTTTGAGTTATAAAATCAATCAGATGTGAAAGACGTCGTCATCATGTTGTGATGTGGAAGTTGTGGAAGAAAGAGTGGTCAAAGTTGTGGTGACTTGGTTATCTCTCCAACCATGTTTAATGCAACACATGGCTCATCTACTGGTACCTGTTTTTTTTTTTACCACCAAAACATTCGACATATTATTTTTCCAAATTATTTTACCATATATATTATAAATTAATGTTGCGTGTAAAAGAAAAGGAAGTTCTATTTTTAACCACTATTGAATATCTGATGTAACAAAAAAAAGACAAAAGTATAAAATTTTGATAAAGGTAAAAAAAAGGTTATAAAAGATTTCAGACATTGTTAAAATAAAAGCATTAAAGAGACAGAGTCGACAATTCGTTTTGATATAAAAAGAATAAAAAAAGAAAGAGAGAAAGCATGAAACGGACACAAGACAAAACTACAAAAGAGACTTGTGTTTTCGTTTAATAGATGCATCACGTATCTCTCACGTTATTCAATAAATATGAACTAACTGTATATTCAACTATTCTTTTTAATATTTTTGGTGATGGCTGACCAAATCAAGTTTTTGCAAGAAATATCTCTTAGGACATAATATGAAAGAAGAGAAGTTACTAAAGGATAATAATGAGAAATGTATGTACTTACAAAATGACCAGCACCAAGAATCCAATAGAAATGGAGATTTTTGTATGATTTGGTAAAGCCTCTTGTTGCTTTGTCACTTTCACAGTATAATGGCTTTCTTTCCATATTCTTGAATTCTTCTAGCCCTCCCCACCTTCACACATCCATCATTATTATCATCAAAATCACCATCAACTTTAAAAAAAAAATAATTAATAGTACCAACAACATTGGTTGAGTTATCTAACATTATTCCCTAGCATTAATTAGTTTTACCCGATATTAAGTATTTTTTTTTTAAATATTGGTCTTACTTGAGCTTGTGAACCCATGCTTCAGTTCCACTTGTTGAGCAGATAACATCAAGCTGCGTGAGTATAAACCACATGTCAATTTGTTTCGATAATAAACAGTTTCTTTTTGCAAATGCAAATGAATTCTCATTTTTTTCATATCAGTTAAATATAGATAATGATAGTCTTACTTGACCATTATAGATGGTCACATTTATCCCCTTGGCAAGAAGCTCGTCGACCTGCCAAAAATTAATTATATAAATTATCATATCTAACGTTCAAATAACTGAAACTGATTTAAATAAATTTATTCAATAATAGAAGAAGAATGATTACGTCTTCGATTACGGGTTTCATAAAAGCAGCATACATCGCTGCAAACACGTCATTCGAATTGTTCCCCCATCTGTTAATTTTGTAAAACACATATATGATTTAATAACACCACACTTAACAACTAAAAAATTGATTAAATTAACGATTAGGAGAAGTAGTTATACTATACTTACATGAGGTCTTTGGGAATGATCTTGAGCTTCTTCTTAATAACGCCGTTCATTAATGTGTTAAGGTCTCCTTCCTCTTCTTCTTTTACGTCACTCAAACTTCTCAAACCATTTAAGTAGCTCGAATACTTTTTTATTCTATTTTGTTTTTTCATTTCTAAACTCGTTGTAAGCGAGACAGGGTCCATACCAGAATCCAATAGAAAGTTGTAAAAATCCTACAACAAAACCAACGTGTAAAGTATTTCACTTTTTATAAAAAAAAATGGATGCAAAAAAGAAAAAGGATAAATAATTACGACGGAATTGGATTTGTTGCTAATCAAGGATTCAAGATCCATCCACGTTAGCGTGGCTCCGACGTAGTCACCAATCTTTATTTGTTTTCTTATCTTTTCGGCTAAGCTGTTCCAACAATAGTCATATATATATGGATTAGAGAGATAACTAATCTAATTATTATGTATTAATTTAGAATTAAAAAAGATCTTGGTAATGAGAAATACCTATTTGAGAGATCCAAGCCATTGTCATCAAGCCTAGAGACATACTTGAGAAGAGGTCCCCATGAAAACTGTAACCATATTAGTTTAATCATATCATGTTAATTTCATTATAATCTCAAATATATAATTGAGTTACTATTATTTACTATAACAAGTAACAAAATTGATGAAACTCAAACTCACCACAAAATCTTCAGGGGATATCCAACTATCTCCCAAAACCACTCCTATTCACACATTATGTATCTTACATTATTAGTTTCATTTTATTCAAACAAAAATAAATAAAAAATATCTCTTTACCTCCTAGATGAAGCTTCAACTTGCCAGATTTAACCGATTCGAAAACCGATAAACCGAGCTTAACCGCGATTTTGCCACCATAAGATTCAGCAACAATGAAGAGAGGGCTTTGGTTTAATGTCTGTTTTTTGTTGAAGAGTTGTTGCAACAGTTTGGTCAAATCCTCTGCTGCTTCTTCATCACTTTTCACATACAATTCCTTTTGATTCTCCTCCACGAAACTGTACCCTGCCCCAACTGGACTATCCTTTATTTTTTTCAATTAAAATAAAATGATTAAATTCAACATATGTGAGTAAGCTTAAAGACTGATCAAATTAGATATTACGCAACAGTAGTTGAATTATATACTTTTTAAAATTACATTTTTCTTTTATTCTATATCAAAGAAGAAGAATAATATTGTTGGTAATGAAAATAAAAATGAAAAAGAAAATAAATACGTACCACAAACAAGAGATCGGCTTTTTTCAACCAAGTTGAGTTTCTGGGATTGAGGAATGTGTCTAATGGACCAACCTCCTGAAAATTTCCTATTCCAACCCCTGAAGCTCCCTGTTCTCATCAAAATCAAAATAATTGAAACTTTATGATCACTAAACAATATATATATATATATATATATGCCTAATGTATAAAAAGACGAATGAGATGAGAACAACATGTTACATAAAAAAGTAGATACACCTACAAATATAAACTTACAGGTCCACCTTGGAGCCAGAGGATGATAGGCCATGGTTTGGATGGATCTTCAACTCTGTATGGACTTTTATAATGCCACCAAAACATGTGTGCTTCTATGTTTTGATTTAGAAAAGAAAAAAAAAAAAGAGTCAAAAACAAAACCCATTTAGTCATATATCTTACTATAAACCAAGTAATTTCTTGAAAATTGGGTAGAAGAGTGAGAGATAAAGAACGTTACTTGGTCTAACTTCGACGTATCCCCAAGATTCGGATCCATCGGAGTTGCTTCTTTCAGGTTTGGTTTCTCCATCGGTACATGACACAATGAGACACAGAATCACCAGATGAACAACTGACGTGTTCTTCATTCAGACGACTCTTTTATGGATCAATTTCTTTTTTCTTCCCTATCTTGTGATTGTAGGGCGAGGGAGAGAGAACAAAAAAAAGACAGAGAGAGATAAAGACACTAGGAAGTAATATATTTTAGAATGTCAAGTCGTTAAGTCAAATGCTATTGGTTCAACCTTATTTGGTATATATATACCATACAATGAAAACACCACTTTGGGAGTTTTTTTAAATCAAAATTTACAATAATTTGGAATATATAAAGACTAGATATAAAATTTCTGTAATTGCAAATGTTTAAAAGATCGTTTATGAAAACAATATTTAACTAAATAACTATATGAAAAGGTTCAGTTATGTGAATTATAAAAAAAGTTTGTGCATATGATTTGGAGATTAATTTTGGTGCGATGATTTTGAATTTTATTTTTCTTGAAAACCCACATCATGTTCAATGAAATACAGTAATAGAGTAATATACCAAATACTCATTTCATTTTTGTTTCATAAAATCTTATCATAAGATGTTTTAGCTATTTACTTTTGTTTCACTGTTAACATTTTTTCTAGTTATATAAAATTGAAGTTTCCTTTATTTTTTTTGTGTGCAAACTTATGGCTTCTTTCATTCAGATCAAACCACATACAAAAAAAGGGATCAAAGTCTCAAATGTTTAAAAGGTTACAAACCAAAGCCTGAAACACAAATATCGAAACATAAGACATCAAGTAATAGTCCATGAGAGTTGTGATAAAAACTTCCAGTGTTAGATTAAAAAAAAAAAAACTTCTAGTCTGAAAATAGTCTAATTTTCTGGTAGTACATCAATCGATCATAGAACTTAATTGAAAATGAAGATCTTTGAAGTGGATCTGAGCTCTGAAAAGGCAAGTAGTCTCCAACTACATCCCCCCGTACATACAAGGAAAGAGTGAATGCTTCTACAAATCTCTTTAGTTAATAAAACTCAAAACTCAAAAGAACGAAAAAATCATCGGTTTGGTCCTTAGATGATGCGGGATCTATTGCAACGGATTGAACCTCTTTGACACCATAAAAGTGGTTTCGAGTTTCGATACTGATTAGGAATTAGATTCATGCGTAAGTTTGTTACCCTTTTAATAAATACCATAACTGCCCAAATAGAATATTTGATAAAGTGATAATGATATTTAGCCATTCGGGGAATTGAGGTAAGGTCGATGCAACCACTGCACATGTTGGCCTTCAGTATCGCGTCACTTTCTCAAGCTAGAGAACAGATAAAAATAATAGTAAAATAAAGAGAGAGTTAAATTTATAACAAAAAAAAGTACATCTGAATATTCAGGCAATTTAATATCTAAACTCATACGTACATGGCCAAACTTAGCTTTCATGTCAGAAGAGATATATCTAAATCTATTTAAACCATCATATATTCATACGCATATGTATGTCATTTTTTTTCAAACTTTCATCTTATTTAATAGATCAACATATAAATTCATACACCTATTCGTTTTTTTCACTAAGAAAAGAAACTCAAAAAATTATTCATTATTATTATTTTAATCTTACAAGCAAAAAAAAAAAACTTTAAAGTGACACCATAGAAGTTTTTACATGGTCTTTTTTTTTCCTCTTCTAGAAATATTGACTTCTTTTAGAAGTAGATTAATTATTTCTCTGTTTGTCTTTGGTTCTGTTTACTTTAGCATTATTTCTCAATTAAATTTACTTTCAAACTTTTCTCTTCCATATTAAAGAAAAATTAGTATATTATTTTTTCTGAACATGCAAGTATTGTTCTATGTTTAAGCCATATAAAACGATCCACCTATGTAACAATTATAAAGTTTTTTAATAAAATAATGAAAAAAAAAACTAAATGGTGCAAAATTCTCTAAAATTCATACATTCTTTGTAGGTAACAAACGAAAAAAAGTATGAATAAAAAATTTATACGTTATTTCAACTAATATTTAAAGCCATTTATTTATTTTGAAAATAACTCAAATCTTTTATAAGCAGTATCTTAACTTGTAGTAACTAGTACATTATTTTGTAACAACAATCGAATAAAATACCACAATGGATTTTACAACTTATATTTGATTAAATTCAATTATAACTGTAATATGTATTCAGTTATTTCTCTATAAATATTTATAAATTCTATATATTAAAATATACTTTTTATTATAATTTGAATGATATGAAAAATAATTTAATAATTATATTATGTGAATTATTTCTGTTAAAGTGAAGAAATAAAACAGAAAATTATTATTGGACAATATGATACAAGAAAATAGAAAAAAAATTGAACACCTTACAATGTATATCTTTAAATTATTTGATCATCAAATGATTTGTTATATATATATATATATATATATTTTTTTTTTGTTTTAAATTATGTAAAGAAAATATATGAATACATATATGAAAATGTATATTATGTAGAGCCAGCTGTATAACTTTAGCACTAAAAATTGAAAGATAAAATGACATATGTCAAAAGAAGAGCAACAAAGAAAATGTTTCACATATTTTCTTCACATAAGATATTTTTAGTATAGTATTTTATATCTTTCATATTTTTGAAAGAATTGAACAAAATTAATTTTCATTATATCTTTTATGAAAATTAATTACATATTAATTTCATTATATTTTTCATCATGCTTGACCAAAATAATTTGGTTGTAATTGTAAAAGTCTAAAGTTGGAACAAAATTTGATCTGTCTTTTGAAATGAAAACTACACACTCTTGTCATCGGAGTATCGGACTCATTACCCAATGGCCCAATCAAATGGTTTGGAATCAACCTTAACCAAACATCATATCTAATCATACATATCCTTTTCTTCCTCTCCCCAATAACTAACAATAAATATTAAATAACTAAGAGATGAAAAGATATCTAACAATCCCTATAAATAAGAAGAAAAAAACATAAAATCTTCATTTACAAACAATAAAATAAAATGTATATCTCCTTTGCTCTCTTATCCTTAACATCTCGTTTCCCTAAAATCAAATCATCTAATACCCTTTCTCTCTCCCTCCTTCCCTCTCTCTACTGATCATCTTCATAAAGGTAATGCCAATGGCAAGAGCATGTGTTCTTCGTTATTTATTACATTGTTCATGAGATTTTGTCTCGATCTTCTCTTTTTGCATATATATTGATAAAACAGAACAGAGATTAATGGAGGAGCCAAAATGGCTGGAACGTCTCTTAATAACACACTTCTTCAGCATTTGTCCTCAACACCGCGAGATGCCGCGGAATGAGTGCAACATGTTCTGCCTCTCCTGTCAAAACGCTGCGTTTTGCTTCTACTGCCGCTCCTCCTTCCACATTGACCACCCCGTCCTTCAGGTCCACCATCTTCTCAACACACATTGCATACTTACATCACTTTTCACTCAACCCAATTCTTTATCGATCTTTGGCACGGAGACAGATAAGAAGATCGTCGTATCATGATGTGGTGAGAGTATCCGAGATAGAGAATGCAATGGACATAAGAGGAGTGCAAACTTATGTCATCAACAGCGCGAGGGTTCTCTTCTTAAACGAGAGACCTCAGCCTAAGAACTCCTCTCATGGCGCCGCCTCCTCCAACCCAAAAACCATGTCCTACTTATGTGAAACATGTTGCAGAACCCTTCTTGATCCCTTTCGCTTCTGTTCCTTGGGTTGCAAGGTTCGTTCACCTAAACTTTTTCTGAATGCACATTTCACTATATAAGCCAATGTGGAGTACTCAATCGATGATAACACGATCGAGTACTTTACAACTAGACCAACAACATTGGTTTATGCATATTTTCATCATTACTAGTAATTAATGTCTTCAAATTTATTTGTCCAATTGAAAATGAGATATCAGTTTTAGGATACACGGTTTAGTTATATGTATGATAAATACATTGAATCATCTTTGTTCGCATAATACATGTTGTTTGTCTCTTATAATGTATATCTTAAGAAAATGTATATACGTTACAATTGCAAAAGGGAAATGTATGATGTGATCATCATGATAAAAATGTCAGGTTGAAGGAATGAGGAAGAATAAGGAAGAGGAAGAAGAAAGATTGCGTAAAGAAAGACAACAAGAAACGCACAAAGGCACGCATCCTCCAACTCATACCTCTAATTCTAGGCGACGAAAAGGCATTCCTCATAGAGCACCTTTTGCCTCCTAATTTAATCAATCTTTTTCAAGAAATATAAGAAAATAAAATATTTAAAAAAAAACTTTTCTTTAACTTATATATATATTTTAAAACTCCCATTTAATGGTCGGTCCACCCAAATTAGCATAATATATGCGTATTGGGTGGGTGTATTTATATATTCCCAATTTGTACAATGTCCAGCTCACTCCTCACAATCCTCTCACATGGTAACAACAATTTGTCTAGAAGAAAATCCTATTTTTCCCTAATTATTCATCATTAGATACATTTCTAGCTAATTTTGTACCATATCTATATGAGTAGGATTGTGGGATAGACTATGTTTGATATACTAATTAATTTGTGAAATATAAGTCTCATCTTTAAAACACATTGTACTAAAATCAAGAGCAAAAAGACTTGGCGGAAGGAAGAAAGGAATAACATGAAAATTAGGAATTATAGACTACAAGAATGTCGGTGAAGATCTAATTATATACTTTTATTTTCGAGCAATCGATGTAGCTAGTGGTTTGAAGTTACCTGTCTCTATATCCGTCTAGCTACTTAATATTTTAGTTTAGAAAACTGAAACTTTGTGGGTTTTAGGGCTCAATAATTGTGTATCTAAATGGCTAATAGGGACATGAATGTGTATATGTTTTGTATAGACACATGAAATGTTTCTCTACTTGTTTTCGACATTAATAATTCTAAGCTGCTATATATATAATTTTTAAATATAAGATAGTTTGTCGTAGGCGTTAGGTATTCGAAAGGTACAGTTACTTAAAAAAGAAAGGAAACTTTCACTTATTATATACATAAATAGGTTTAAGTTGTAAAATTTTACGTCAAGGATGGTTCTTACTTTCAGGTCGTATTGACCGTGATTTCTTTTCACTTATTTACATAATCTGACAGTCATGTCATTTTATTAAAGTAACTAGCTAGGTTCTTAACTTTATAAATTACGTTTCAAATTAATTAGTTCTTGTACATATAACTGTAACAATATTTTTTTTACTTGCGTTTCAAAATTTAAAGTCTGACCACAAAAAAAACGGCAATATTCAGTTGGGATCGAACCACAAGAAACAAAACAATACTTATAAGAATATATAAGACACTTTATGAACCAAACGAAAAAAGTGATTGTTTCTAATTTTTCTTCTAAAAACAAACTTAAATAAGAAAAGCTGAACAAGAACTAAACAAGTTAAGCATAGAAAGAGGAAAAAAAAGTGAAGTAAGCATGCAAAAATTAACAAATTCAAAGACTAAACCACGGAAGCAAACAACAAAAACGTGAAACTAACGACTGAATTCAACAGATTGGTTAGTTAACTTTAGTTTGTAGAAAAGAAAACAGTTGGGTGACAAAAAAAAAAGAAAAAAAAAAAAAAAAACAGAACATTGTTTTGATTTAGAAAAGTACGTTTTAAACTATAATATGGAGAGAATTTGTCCCCAAAAAAAAAAAAAAACTATAATATGGAGAGTTGTGAATTTTCTATGAAAATGCATTTATTGTGGGCATTAGTTTGAATAAAAGAAAACAGAACATTGTTTTGCTTTCAGTTAATGTAAAAAAATAAGGACATCAAGAAAAAACTTGGGAAACAAAACGATCGAGCTTACATTAGAACATGTAGATGAAAAAACTCCATTTAGAAGCAAACTAGCTAGCTAGCTAGAGTCTGTTTACAAACTTATGATCTTTAGCATAGTCTACAAAGGTGTGAACTCTATCTAGTAGGATTCTCAAACGCTTCAAAGCCTTGAACTCTGACTCTTTCAAGAGTTTTTCTTTCGGGATTGAAGTAGAATAGAAAGAAACGTTTAGATGTATAGTTCGTGGACAAAATAATTTCCCCAGTAGCAGTCACTCCGACCACGGAAACACCTCCCTCAACGACTATATCCAAGGGAAAGGTGTATATATACCTTTCAACGACCACTCTTATTTCTGGTCATCCTCTAGAATCCACACAAACACAAATCAAGATTACACCTAGCTAGGCCTTATGTTATCATTATAAACGTAATTATAAGTATACCAGGACCAACTAATAACGCCTAGTTTACCCTTGTTATTTATCAGTTTAGTAGGCGAAGATGAAACTAATAACTTCCTGTAGCTGATAATATAATCTATTTAATTAATCATATCTCCTGTTTTATTAATGTTTTCTATAGCAATTTATATTATAATTGTTGAATATTTGTATTAAAACACTAAGATATAGTTATATCTAGAAGACTTAGAAGTATAATATACATTCATTGTCAAGTATAGTAAAAGCTCATTTTGTCTCGAGACTTCAGTAGTAGTAATGGAGAGCAAGCACATCCGCAAGCTTCTCCAACTATACCAAGCTTGTGGTGGAAACCAAGAACTCATAACAACAGTCCAGAACGCCACATCATCACCATTGATGTCACCACCACCACCACAGCCACTTTCGGCATTAGACTCCACCATGACTCTCACCATCTTTATCCTCTTGATAGCTCTCTTCTTCATGGGTTTCTTCTCGGTCTACCTCCGCCACTTCGTCGACGATGTTTCAACGGCTGAGATTTCTTCCATACCTAGAAGAGGAGCCTCCACGATGTCGCCAGGTCGCTCTTTCACCTCCTTCGTCCCTTCTCAGCCGTTTACGTCCCGAAGAGGACTTGATTCTCAGGTAAATTCAATTTTCTTGTTATATCTCTCGGTTTTCTTACGGTAATCAGCAAGATTGGGACATCCTCAGGCCGTTAGATCTCTGCCGGTGTACCCTTACACGAAAGTATCAAAGCAGAGGATTCAAGATTGCGTTATCTGTTTGAGCGAGTTCGAACAAGGTGAAACGGTTAAAGTGATACCACACTGCGGTCACTTGTTCCACGTGGAATGCATTGACACGTGGCTGAGCACACATGTAACATGCCCTTTCTGCCGGAGCAGCCAGCTGTTCTCGGATAAGGACTTGGAGATGCAAGCACCGTCGCCTAGCTCGGAAGGGAACAGCCGCAGATCAACGACAGAAGAACACGACACGTGTACGGGTGTTGGTCCTTGTCTGAGGAGATGTAGTAGCTGGTCGAGTTTGGGGCAGAGGCCTGAATTTGAACGGTCGTTGAGTCTCTGACACGCGTAAGTTGATTTGGTTTTCTAGTATAGTAGTCACAGATATTAGATCTCTTTTTTCAGATATGCTAAAAAAAGAGTAGTAGTCACAGATACACTGTCGTCAATTTCTATTGAATCTTTTGATATTTCATGTGTATAAAAAAAATTTAATGTATTCGTCTTCCTTACACCACGGATAATTAAAAAACCGAGTGAATCAGAGTAATTTCTACGCTAAAACATCAAAGCAGGGCTTGGAGCAGTGAAACCCAGAATCGAAGGAGTTCAGAGATCAGGGCTTGGAGCCAAAGATCAGGCCTGAGAGTAAAAGGAGTTCAGAGAATAGAGTAGGCACGAACTACCTCAATCACAGGAGCTTGACACAAGGGACATTTCCCCCCAGCTTCCACTAGCTTCTTCGCACACTTCTCGCAAGTGTTCATATGTCCACATCTGTTGTTTTCGAACAAAACAATGAAAATAGAAAGAGAATGATTAGATATCATAAATTGGGGAACATGTCTACAACAAACGCTGGTACTGATTCATACATACCTATACAAGAAAGAGAATGATTAGATATCATAAATTGGGGAACATGTCTACAACAAACGCTGGTACTGATTCATACATACCTATACAATAAAGAATCGATATTGCTCTCACAGCATACACAGCAGATCCCTTTCCTTACATATTCCCATTTTGACTCGTAGCTCTCAGTCTCCTTAGATGGACCTGTGAATCAATTAAGGTGTTTCCATAAGAAAAATAGTATTTCAAAGAAAACCTAATTGTAAATCTTCATATGTAAATTCATAAAGTGACTTGAGACTGATAGAAAACCTGATTGGTCAGCAGCGCGGTGCATCGCAGCAGAGACTTCTTGTCTTATGGACCTTTGCAACTCAAGTTGCATTTCCATGCAAGCCTCCAGCATTCTCTGCAAGTTATCCATCCTTTGCTGTATTCTACCCATGTCAACCCTCAAATCGTTGATCGAATCCCAATCCTTCATAGACATTGTTGATTAAAGTTAACAAATAATAGCAACAGCACATAATATGTCAACCAATGAGTTCCTTTAACTTCAAAAAAAAAAAAAAAAGACAATTGTTTTTGTATCCTTCACCCTTAGGATCCACTTTGAGACAATGTCTTACCATTCCAATGCCCTCATGCAAATCATGTGCCGGCCAGTTGGAAATGGATCGATCATGCTCCCACCGTGGCTGAATAGGGATCACTGGGGAGGGTACAGACAAAGGAGGAGATTCAACAGCATCAAGTTCTTGACCACCACTCTGAGCATCATCCTGCTGTTCTATATCTTCACCTACTAATGTATGGTCAGAATAAGTCTCGTGTTCTTCCCACTCCACCGGATTTCGGCTACGTCTGTCCATGTAGGACTGTATCAACTGGTCAAGATTTTCCCTAAACCCGCTTTGCAGAAGATTTGAGACACGTCTCCTGTAGTGCCAACAGCGAGCATCAGATATATAAAATGAGGTTGAAAAGTGTGGCCATTATGGCAGAAATTTACTAAAGCATTACCTGCTAGAGAGTTCGCTGAGTTCCATGTTCTCGTTATCATCCGGAGGAAAGAATGAGGCAGCCCTTCCAATTGAAACTGTGTCCTGATCAGAATGTTCTTCCCACCAGTCTTGTATTGTGCTTTGGAGATCAGCATCATCAGGCTGCATCTCTGTAAGTTCTGTGCGGGCGTGGGCTTCTCTGTCTTCGTCCACGGATGATATCTGGGATAACTGATTTGGAAAACTCTCAGGAACATCTGTATCTGCCTCCTCTTCAGCGCCATCTCTCCATGCACTGGTTTCACCATTGATAAGTTGCCAATCGGATTCTTCGTTTCCAATAATCTCCTCCTCGGTTTGTTCCTCTAGAGGGACAGTTAGATTAATGCTTTCAACCAGATTTTCCTGGAAATTTGTTGTCCTGTTTATCAGTCTCATGGTGGCAATTTCTTCGGAACTTTGCAGAGACTGTTCATAAGGTATATCCATAGTTTCTCGAAACTGACAGCCATGTCTGTCCTCGTCTCCATGAATTGAAGAGGATGAACACCCAGTAGCATCCTCCCTTTGATGGCTATTCAGGTCCACTTCAGCATCATTTCTTCTTAGAGAAAAATCATCAATTTCTGATCGTTGCCAATCTTCTACATGTGCAGTCCTTTCTTCCAAACTTGTGCTCCGGTTATTACAGCGTCTGGAATTAGTTATCTCATCCACTGAACATTGGTTTTCAGCCTCTCTGCCATTTTTATCTGAGAGACCGCCTGCATCATTGATGATATCTAGACAATTTAGATCGTTTTGTTCACCTCTATTATCATCATTTTCAGCATATGATGAGGTATCCGAGTGACTGCTGCTCGCTTGACCAGAGACAGACCGGTCAAGTCTGGATATAAATTCCTCCCTGGGATGGAAAAATACACAGTAAGGAATTACGTTCTTAATCGCTCTAAAGCAATAGAAGTCTCGATTTCTGGGCCAAGCTGCACTTATAAGATGAAACAGACAGTATACAGATAAAGACTCATACAAAATGGGACTGGCATTTAACTTCAGGATGGACAAGCCAACAAAGAACGGAAGAACTCCAAAATTTATTAGATCTGTTAATCCATAAAAATCATAAAGGTTTGAAAGCATAAGGTCTGCATTGGATATTGACCCACATATATATAGACCTACTAAAGGGGGAAAAAAAAAAAGAAAGGAAAGCTTCCACAAATACACAAAGATATGAACGAACATATTAATACAGATGATTTAGCTACCTCAGCTCAGATACAGTGTGCCTTTCTCTTAGAAAACCCAACTCAGTAGCTGCAGATGATGTTGGCTTCTCTTTATCATCGTTGTCACCATTTCGTAAGAATCTCCCCCTTAGCAATGCCTGCAAAAGCAATTAAAGATCATGATTTCAAGCTATGTCTACCAAAACCCAAGAGATAGATTTGAGACATAGATTCAAATCTCAACACCAGACTTCAAATAACCAATGTGCCAGTTAAGCTGACTTGTAATGTGATAAACAAAAAGATAACATAAAAATATAAAGAAGTAACTATGATGCTCAGCATATCCATCAACTCCTATGACTCAAATTTCAAGTTAGAATCCCTTTAAGAGTACTTAGTAGGTATAAAATGAAGAAAACGGGAAAGGAACGTATATATAGGAAGAACGAAAAGTCATCATATAAACTCCATCAAGCATGACTCCATCCTCCATCTGACTATGAATTTTATTAATCATATTAGACAAACAATGTGACTACACAGCTTTCAGTCATCGTTTGTCTGAGACAAAGGCACAAAGTTGCATCTAGAACTAGTGCTAATTATAGAGTCTACATTTATTACAGATACACGAATGTAAAATCTTAGGAAAGGCTGGGGCCTGTATGTAATTAAAAGAAATTGGTAATTGAGTTGACTGTATGTGAATCTGACATAGTGAATTTGGACAATATGTACATATTTAATGTCTGAGAGACAGTAACAATAAAGAAGTCAAATGAACAAACCTGAATGCGGTTGCGGTGAGCAAAGTTTGATACAGCATGATGCTGCGTCAAACCCTGCAGCTCTGTTTGCCTTTCCCTCTCAGCCATTTTTAACATATCGACCCACACTTGCCTACCACATAACTTGCGTATACCTCTTCTAGCATTTTCATTTTGGATGCAGTTCGCATTAACAACTCTACCATCAAGTACTCTTTCGATCTGGTTAACAACTTCAATAGGTTGTTCTTCCCTGAGATCACCAAGAACAGGTCTCTGCTGGCTATTCATCTGAACCATCTCCCTTATGATCCTCACCCTTTCCTGTTCAGTTTCACCAAGCCATTCTGATCTTGTGCTGTTGGTTGTATGGGAATCAGAGGAAGTATGTTGACCAGTCCCAGAGCTCATCCACTCACGGAAAATTTGTCTAACTCTTTCCCTTTCAACCATCCCGAGATCAGAAAAGTGCTCGCTCTGAAAAGGGCCGAGATCCTCACTCGAGTTATGTGAGTCGACATGACTCGGGGTAGGGGACCATCCACCAAGTTCAGTCTCACCCAGATTTACACTATCTCTAACAATATCATGTGCACTACTAATATTACTGTCACAACCATTTCCCCTGGAAGAAGCAGTCCTCCTGTCAGCATCTCTGTCACGAGCATGACCCATCACGTGATCATCCTCAAGTTCTCTCCACATCTGTAGAAGTGAGGATGCCCGGACGCTTGACCTTCCATCATTTTCCCTCTGTCTAGAACCCCGAACCTCAGAGTCCCGTGGGAAAGATGAATCAATCGCCAAAATGTTTTGCAGGCCAGCAATAGCCATTAGATCAATCAATCGTTAACAAACAACCCCTTTTTTAACTGTATTAGCAACAACAAAAAAAAAAAAAAAAAAAAGGCTAATTATCTACAAAATTATACACAAAGGTTGCTTCTCCAGGTGCTCATCAGTAATTCAATACCTCAGATATTTCATCTGACCACGACCCTTAAAGCCGCGTTGCACTGGAACCATATGCATATCATCGTCCAAGAACATTATCCAACAAAAATATAAGATTCTCCCTCTCTCTCTCTCTTTCGCTTTGCCTCCTTGAGATTAAATCTCACGTCCAAGCAAACACCTGGAAATACCAAAAAATTCAACCATTAACATGAATCAAATAGATGATCTCGATTTCAACAGGTCACCGACTCGATTGCGCAACAAAAAAAAAAGAATCAAATTTATCGATAACATCCCAAACAGGTAATGCAATTAACGCCCAAATAATATAAAAATTAAAAACCCTAAATCTCACATTCTCATTCTCAAATTTAAGACAAACCTCGAAATCGGATCCCAAAGATCCCCAAAAAAAAAAAAAAAAAAAAATCCGATCGAAATTAAAAAAAAAAACCCCAAAAAAGAGAGAGAGCCAAAATCAGAACTCCACAGAGAGAGAGACGGACGGGATGATGAAATCGTGACAAAAAAAAAAGCCAAAAGATTAAAAAAAAAAAACAGAGAAATCCCTAAAAATCCGCAAATTAATCAAAATCAAAAACCTAACACAATGAGAGAGACGGGGACGAAATCGACGTACCAGTGAAAACAATATAATCTTCCGATTATTTTTTAGGAGTGAAGAAACGGTCACCTCCGAGAAAGAGAAATTAACCAGAAGACGAAGACCGATAGACGAGAGAGAGACGAGAAGAAAGAAGAAGAAGAGAGAGATGTGAGAGTAGTAGTAGTACATGTGGACCTCTCTGCTTCTTCTTGTGGGAATTAAAAAAAAAAAAATCAAAAAAATGGGATCTTACCGTAACACGAACGTCAATTGACTACCGGCTAATATCAGCTTGACACGTAGCCTACTTCCCTGCTTCCCAAAGTTTGGTTTTTTCTTTTTGGATTCACCTTCGGTCTCTATTATTATTTTTTTTATAAAAAGAAAAATAAAGAAAGAAATAAATCTATAAACAAAAAAAAAAAATCGATTTTGTACCTTAGGAACAAAACATGTAAAATAAGGTCGGATAATAATAATATTCTTTGAACTCTCAATGTTAAGTTATATTTGAATACATAAAAAAAGAAAGAAAAAAAATTCACTGCATAATTTTTTTTTTAAAGCAACATCTAAGTTTGTGATGTGAAGTTTGGGGATTTTGTAGGATTAGAGTTTCTTGTCTTAGTTAATAATAAATGAATATCATAATTGCAGTAAAAAGTGGGTCTAGTATAACCTTACTTCTTCTAATCATTAAAAACGGTTTGTATTTGTGTTCCTTTAATGGTATTAGGGGCTTGACTGGTTAAGTTTCCATGCGTTTGTGGTTATTTAGCGTTTCAACTTTGGTGTTTGCCAAAAAAAAAAAAAAAAGCGTTTCAACTTTGGTTTAATCTGTTTGGGTTGTCCCTTTTTTTCCCCTTTCCTAATAGTCTTTCCTTTTCTAAATAGTCTTTACATGTGAATCGGAACTTGGATGCGGGAATCTAAGAATGGGATGATGATCATTTCAACTTTCGATTCACTTATTATCCACTACTAGTCTGTTGTGTCCATTTTCTTTGTTTTGTTCTCACCATATATGTTCTGTTTGTTTTATGTTATGTACTATCCATTTAATTGGTCTTTATACTATGTAATTCATGAATCGAGCAGTTTTCCAGTATGTTCTTATTCTTAGAATCGAGTGCCACGATGTGAAAATATATATGCACTATGCAGACCTACAATAATATCCTTTTTGTAAATCCCATGTGTCGAAGTTTAATTGTTTTGGGTATGTTTCATTTTTATTCGCTATTTAAAAAAAAAAAAACTTGAAAGAAATATTGACTTGTATAAACACCATGAGACTTTTTCATTGCATTTTCGGAGACATAAATATGATACTAAAAAAAAATATGATACTAAATATTATTTTGACGTAGATCACCCGTCAATAAATTGTTCTAATTCAAAATATTTAGTTAAGAATATTTTAATTGCTATCAAAAAGTTAATTGTACTTTGGTGTTATTAATTCTCTCATAATATACTACTACAAGGCAAAATGTATATAATTAGTGATATAGATAATGTAATCAAATTTCAAAAGCTTATGGACCACAATTTATTACAAAGTTCGTGACTGAGATTTCACGATCACATCCAACCACTGAAATTCTTTTACAAAATTAAATATTATTATGTTTTTATATTGTCACAAATCTATCACAAATTTAATGATATATATATATATATATTGCCTATATATGTAACGGAATTTTTATTAATTAGGTTGAGAAAAGAAGAGAAAACTTCATGAGAAAAAAAAAAATCAAACTTGTGACTTCGATCAAACAAATGAATGCATGTAAATAATCAATAAAGACCGATGAGGACTTAAGAGATTGACATCAAAGCTATATATTGAGTATAGTCTAAGATTAATGTTTAGTTTTCATAAA
Source organism: Camelina sativa (assembly GCF_030686135.1). Taxonomy (NCBI): domain Eukaryota; kingdom Viridiplantae; phylum Streptophyta; class Magnoliopsida; order Brassicales; family Brassicaceae; genus Camelina; species Camelina sativa. The sequence continues at coordinate 29,124,603 of NC_141895.1, forward strand.
TCCGAACTTCTCATACCTTATAAAAGTTGGTAACTTTCTACAGAACGTTTGGGAGATATCGAAACGTGGATGAAACTAATGACATGCATCTACAAGTTCAACAAAATCACCAATTATTCTTTTCTTAAAAAAAAACGAAAGAAGATACAATGCATGCATCTCGCTCTGAAAAAATCGAAAGTTCTATACATATATATTGAAATGAGTTTATATAAATTATCTAATAAAAGAAAAGAAAAAGAACAAAGTGAGAAGATGGGATATGGCGGCGTGACCATATAGAATGAAAGATTCAAAACAATGATTACAAATGGAAAAGGGAAGACCACTAACCATACATAAACTAATCGCATATCATTTTTTATAACCAATTTTTTTTTTTTTTATGAAAATAAAAAAGAAAGTTATAACTAATAAAGCTTGGTTCCAATTCCCCGGAAAGTTTACGAAAAATCTATTAATTAGTTTGAATGACTTTTTTTATCTGCCGCCGAAATTTGTTAGTGGCTTCAATCATAGTCTAATAGTCTAATTAAGGGGATTAATTACTTATATTTCCATGAACCACATTGGTTCAATAGAGAGACTCAATCATATTCTTCTGTTCATAAAGGTTAAATGTTGCTTCATAGCCCGACCATTTGCTAATATGGCCAATGTTAATAGAACCTTAGATATCATTAGGCACATTGGCTAAATCATGGGCCCATCCCTTCAAAATTTGTTTAAAGAGCATTTTTTCATTCAAAATAAGACTCCAAAATACCTTTTTCAAAAGCATTTTATTGAAATCTATTAGTAGATACTATATAGCATTTGTAGAGGTATTGGAATGAAATAATAGTGTGTATGTTAACTCTATTTAAAAAATTCTTAAGAAAAATTAGATCTTGACTGAATTCGTAACACTTCATTTTCATAAAATTTAATTCTCATAGTAATATGGAAAAGGTCCCGTAAGATTAGTATCTAAACTATAGAATAAATCTTGCTATAAATCTAAAAAATATCGTTGAGTTTTCAAATATTATCTCATTTCCTGATTACATTTTTTAAATGACCACCACAAATACAATGAACAGTGAGCTGAACTTGACCCCAAATTCAAGAAAGATTAAATTGAGAGACCACTAGATTTTACAAAGTTTTAGTTAATGGGGTACTTTTGTGGGTATGTTTTGCAAAGTTTGTTTATTTAGTGTTTTTTTCCTTTGTTAAAAGCCTACAATTTTGCCATTTTGGAATAATCATTTTTATCACCTTATCGCCGTCCATGTTCATAGTTTTTTGTTTCAACGTTAGATGATAGATTCATAATCATGAAGGCTTTATATTTTATATGAAAGCCTTTTTTAAAGTCATTTTTAAGATGAGTGTTAATCATCGCAGCACCACTCAACCACATATATTGGAGGGCCCTAATGGAGGTGAATGAATTACCTAAATTTCATTAACTTACAAATATACATGCATTCAATGTTAAAAGTTAAAAATTAATAATTAGTTCCAACTAATTTGGAGGAAGGATAATTCGCTTATTTAAATACAATTAATTAGGTGAGAGTGAAATTTCTTAGACAATTTTTTTTTTAAATGGTAACGATGTGACATAAGTATATATCGTGGGAAAAAAATTTATATGCCATTTCAGTGTTAACAAAACGTGATTTCTCTCTTATAAGATGTTATATTTTAACATATGATTTTTTTTATTTATGTGGACGACTAATTTAATAACTATCGGACGTTCAACTAGTTTACCTACACCACTCGGTGATCTTAATTCATCATATTAATACGCAAAGAACTACTGTTTAAATGCACGTAAATGTGAGAGATATCAAAAACTTGATATTTTGATAAGGTTATAAAAAGATTAATGAGCACAATACAATCACTAAAGAAACACAAAACAAAGAAACAAGAAAGTATATATGTTTACCTCATCAAAACAAAGATGCATGTGTTAGGTTTAAGGCTTTAAGGAGACATTGAGCTGTCTTTGTTTGGTGTGGTCTTTTTGAGTCTTATCACATCAAAGAGCAAACATAAGCGTCAAGTGAATAAGAACATCAACTGAGGGATCGATTATTCATATAACTCTGATTTGTCTTTTATTGGAACATGCACTTTTCTTTTTTTTCCCCATGTGTTTGAACACTCTATCTTACTTTTGTAGGGCAAGATAATGAATCTTATCAATATCTTCTGTTGATTTGATCACTCTACTCCAGTAATATAGTCTTAAGTCATCATATCACTTGGAAGCAAAGGATGTTCAATCTAGATTTTAGTTACTTAAGGGTTTCTTTTTCGTGTTTTCATTTTTGTGTTTCCTAAATCCATAACCTAAATAAAACCAAATTTAGTATAGATCGGATTAGTTTTTATTTTATTTTTGTCAAACAAATTGTATTTGGCTTTACTTGAAGATTGATGCGATGGGCAGCTCGAAAGATCTAAAAAGCTTGCAAGCATATGGTTAACTCTAGAATCACCATGAAGAACTCCACATTTAAGAATTGAATATGCATGACGAACAACTTAACTCAGCGAGAATAGTCTATTTCATCTATATGAGAACATATATGATATATGTAGCATCATTCAACACTGAACGTTCACACAATCAACAACAATGACCAAGCAACATGTTTGATTGTATGTCGGTCGTCGTGGCTTGTAAGAGCATTGAGATGACAATAACAGAGATAATATTGTATTGAAGATTCTTCTCCAAGGACAAGAGGTACATGCCGCGTGAGATAAGGTAATGGTAACCAAGCTTCACATACTTAACTTGAATGGTGAATGGAAGAGGAAGCTGCGACAACTAATAAGAAGCGAAAAAAATTGACATGAAAAAGTTGTCTGTTTGCAAATATACTTTATATGAGCCTTCTAGGATATATGTAAATCAGAAATGTGTATAAGACATTGTCCCATGCCTATCTAGTGGTCATTTACTAGTAGAGAGGATGTAAATGAAAAGAGCAGAAGCAGAAGATGACATACATAGAGATAACAACATAGGACTTGTTCCATCAACACACATATTTCGCAACCATATATAAAATCCAGCAGGATCACAATAGGTTCAAACCATGTTTACAAGAAACATAAACCGAGAATCTGTAGGTAGAATACATTGCATAATCTCCTTACTGTAAACGAAGGCAGGTGACAACGGATTCACTTAACAAGCACGTTTTGAGCTTGAATCTCCTGCTGCTGCTGCTGGTAGTTAAGTGGCCTCCTGAAAAGCATTATATGCGGCTCAGGCCTATGAATCGCGTAATGCACCCATCCACGGCTTTGCTGCACTCCTATTGCACGCCACTCGTTCTACAAACATCCCAATCCCAGCATTTACCATCACAAAATTCAACACTATATCCAGAATACAAGAACGGAGAGATTGCACAACACAATGTCTTCAATATCATCATCACTAAACAACTATAAACCCTTAAACAAAATCTCAAAAAACAAACAAACAAGCCTATAATCTCAATTTGATCATCTTTTAACGAACAACAACAACATAAACACAGAAACCTCCAAAGAGACTATAATACCATTTAACCAAAAATGTTCAAATCTCTGGATAGATAGAGAACAATCTAATTGTAATTTTGTAACAGATACAATTTGGATTTAAAAGCAAAGGTTTCAAATCCTAATCACTATTAGATTTCCCATACTTTAATTTCGTAAGGTTCAGGCACATTTTGATAGGCTTCGATGATCTGATCCGAGGAATAGAAGAATCATAGAAATCACACAGAGCAATGCGAGTAAAAAAAAAAAAACTTACTTCGGAGAGAAGACGATTCTTAGGAAGAAGCTTAGCGAACTCAGGAGGAAGAACGACGTGCCTGTAATACCGATTCGATCACGCTTTCAGAGAATTGAGAGTAATAAATTGGAGGAAGAAACAAAAATTGAAGAGCGTTACCTGTACTCGAAAGTGTCATCGAAGTATTTCTCAGAGTATTGGATCTGACCCATCTCTCTCACCCTCTCTCTCTGATTTGATGCGAAACCCTAATGAAGAAATGGAGAAGGTAAAGAGGAAATAAAGAATCTGCAAATCTGACGTTTGAAATGTGAGGAAGAAGACGACAAAAAAAAAAAAAAAAAAGTGAGGAAGAAATGGAGAAGGTAAAGAGGAAATAAAGAATCTGCAAATCTGACGTTTGAAATGTGAGGAAGAAGACGACAAAAAAAAAAAAAAAAAAAGTGAGGAAGATAGTGAAAAGGTAATAAAGTGTATGGGTAATAGATGTAATTATGAGAAAATAGAGGGGTGTTATAGTTATACTAACTTTTTTTTAGAGTTTGAAATTCTTCCGGAAACGGGGATTATTAGCCGGTTAAGTTGAACCCAAATTGGATTGGAAACTGGGTGTTTCGGTTTGGTTCTAATTAAATTTGAAGAACTTTATTTAGGTTGCTTTTATCAAGAACCAGCCGGTTTTGGCGTCAAAAACTGATCACTTTATTTTAACTCCAGATCATGTTTGCGATACAATTATCATGGTTGTGTGTGATTTGTTTTTTTTTCTTTCCGTCAAATTATGAATTTTGCAGTTTGTACCAAATCGTGATTCAACAGTTTTTATACAAAAATCATGATTGTACGATTTCTTGTTTTTTTTTTGGCGTTGAATTCCGGTGTCGCATATAGCACAAAATCATGATTCTAAAATCTTTGTTTTAGGATTAAAAGAGAAAATTTTGATTTCAATTTGGTGACCAGAGATTTATGAACAGTAAGTCGCTTATTCCTGATATAGATGTTGATTTCTTATCTATAAAATCTATAAAGATAAAAAAATTAAAGTCATTATTGGACACAAAATATAATGCTATGGTATGAACTTTCTAAAAAATTTATCTAGTACATTATACAATATAGATTATGGTTATTGGTATAAAGTATAAATAAAAGAAAAATACTTAATAATATATCAAAATGTTATTTGAGGTTTAAACATTAAAGAGATTGGCAATTCTCATAAATAATATATTAAATCTCAACATGTATATGCTTATAATATCGAACTGCAAGGATATGGCACATAGTCTATTCCGACAATATGAAAAGACACAAATCTTTGATAATATTTTTGTATATTGTGGACTGTGAAGTGTCGATCCAATTTCCTGATGAACCATAATTGAAGTTCTTGGGTCGTGTATTCAGAAAACAGGCCCACAAAAAATTCTAAGTTTGACAACAGTCATCTCTGGTCAACACAAGCGCTATGTCGTTATTTGGTGGTGTACGGGTTCTTTGTTATGCTGGCATTGATGATGTTCGATTCACCTAGGTTTGGAGTGACCTGACATAATAGCGTAGTCTTTGAGGTGTATAAAAGGAGCAAGCTATAACACCATGTGCAACGGCGTACGCTTGGGCCGTCCCTCGGTTTTTTGTGTTTTTAAATAAATAAAAAAGGCACAATATCGAAGAAACGATTCTTATTTTGGGACGTTTTTCGTCCGTCGATTTGGACACGTGGTTTATTGTGATTGGTGGTAGAATTTGTCTAGGGTTAAAACAAAATAATTTCGCGAGAAAAAGTTCTCGACTTCTTTCTTCTGTCTCGACAGCGACGATAAACCGAAACCGATCCTCGACGATTTCCCAAAGCCGATCCGTTCTTCTCACCGGAAGTTCTTGACGAATTACCGAAGCCGATCTTCTGTGTCTCCCGAGGCCGGTCCGATCTTCTCTCCCGATTTGTCTCGACGAATTACCGAGGCCAATCTTCCGTGTCTCTCATCAAACCAGTGCCGATTTCAAGCCGAAAGCGATCTTCTCTGTCTCCCGAAGCTTGTCCGGCGGCTTGGAAAGGATTTTTATCGAGCGAAACCGGGAAGAAGGTCACAATAATCTTTGGAATGATTATTTTAGTGACACTCCAACATTTCCAGAATATTTATTCCGGCGACGGTTTCGCATGCACAAGCCATTGTTCATGCGAATTGTGCAAGGTCTCTCTACCAAAATCGAATATTTCCGCCAAACCCAGGATGCAACCGGACGGGCTGGTCTTTCACCTATACAAAAATGTACTGTAGCAATTCGTCAATTGGCATATGGTAGTTCGTCTGACAGTGTTGACGAGTATGTACAAATTGGTGCTTCGACAGCTCGGAAATGTTTGCACGAGTTTACCGCTGGCATCATCCAAGTGTTTGGAGATGAATACCTAAGACGTCCTACACCGCATGACCTAGAAAGACTACTTTATCAGAATGAACAGCGTGGATTTCCGGGGATGATTGGTAGCATTGACTGTATGCATTGGGGGTGGAAGAATTGTCCCACGGCTTGGAAAGGCATGTATTCACGATCAACCAGAAAACCTACAATTGTGTTGGAAGCGGTAGCTTCGTATGACCTCTGGATATGGCATGCCTTTTTTTGAGCTCCAGGTACTATGAACGATCTTAATATTCTTGATCGATCTATTGTTTTTGATGACATAATAACCGGTAAAGCTCCCGAAGTCAACTACGTTGTCAACGGAAAGGAGTACAATTTGGCGTACTATCTCACTGATGGTATTTATCCAAATTGGGTCACTTTTATTCAATCTATCCGACTTCCACAAGGTATGAAAAATTCTCTCTTTTCTAAAAAACAAGAAGCTGTGCGGAAAGATGTTGAGCGTGCCTTTGGATTCTTGCAAGCTAAATTCACCGTTATTAAAAATCCGTCTCGCTTATGGGATAAATACAAAATGGCAAATGTTATAAGATCATGCATAATACTCCATAATATGATTGTCGAAGATGAACGACATACATACAGTTACAGAAACATTGTTTCTGAATTTCAACACGGAGAACATGTGGATCAACATATACCGTTGGTGCTGCCGGTGTGGGTTCAAATATCAGCACTACGATTACTCGTCAAACAAGACTTCGGGATAAACAAACCCATGACCAACTAAAACATGATTTGATTGAGCATATTTGGAGTAACTTTGGACATCTTCCAGATAATGAAGATTAATTTTCAAATTTCTATGACTTGAATAAAATGTTTATTTTTCTTTTGATGTTTTCTATTTTTAATGTCTTAATTGTATGTTTTTTGTTTTTCAACTTTAAATAATTAATATTTAAACTTTAAAAATATTATTATTTTATTCGGGGGACCAAATACAAATAGACACCAATGCTTATACTAAAAATAAAAACCTTTCAAAATAATACTATTATAATTGGGGGACCAAAAACATAGGACAACCAATGCCCATGCTCTAAGTAGCAAATGACTTACATCTAGAAATTTTTTGACAGTAGGAGAGAATTTATTATCTTCTTAATTCGGTTGTATAGAGTCCTTAGGGATTTTTTCTTTCTTGATTTCTTGTAGTCAGGTCAAGATATAAAGTTATATAAGACCTTGTGAGATGGTTAGTAAAAACTCACCAAAACGTACTTTAACGGGTGTTTGGCTTTGGCCTTTGGGAACGTGTTGTCGTCTCTTTTTTGTTTTGTGCGTCTCTTTTCTTCTTTTACAAACAAAACAAACAAAGATCAGCAACAATTACTAGCACAAAGAATTTAAAACATCAAACATCTACGAATACGCGAAACGAAAAGACGAGGACTGCAAAAGATTTTGAGTATCGAGAAAGTTGGAGAAGGAGGAGGCAAGTATTTATTATCAAATACCGAAAACAATATGTGATGAAATCGTTGAAATACTCTCTACCCTAGAATTACGAAACGTAGCTATCCACAAAGTAGACTCATCAAAGAGATCGGAGAGAAGAGAAAAGTACAATTACGAAGAGAACTACATTAAATTGGCTCCATTAATCTATCTCAAAATTAAGCTACGCAGTGAAGATCAGAACCCAACTATCAAAAATTAATTTCAAAATTTTAGTTTATCTTTTCTACATAAGCTACGCATCAAAAATTAAAGACAAGACAAAAAAACATCCCAATCCTTTTTCTTCTTTCCTCCCCCGTCGTCAACACAAGAGAGGAGAGACAACTTCAAATCTATCTCAAAAGCTAGGCAGTGAAAATCAGAACCCAACCATTAAAATTATATACTCTTATGTTTTTACTTTATTTTCTTCTCTAGAAAAGCTATGCATCCAAAGTTAAAAGACAAAACACACAAACACATCCCAAGTTTATGACAAGACATTTTTGTTTATCCCTTTCTTCTTCTGTTTTTCTTCCCCGTCGAAAAACAAGAGACGAGACAATCAACTCAATTCTCGATGGCAAGAAAAAAAAAGGGGTGCAATCTACAACAATATATAACTTGTATGGGATCGAATCATAACAACAACAAAACCAGTAATGCAATCTCGGAAATAACTCGAAACTATGATACTGTATTGTATTATCCCACTTACTGATATAAATCATCAGATTAAAATTCGAAAAAAAAAAAAAAAATATAACATTTTAAAGTCTTGTTCTACTACTCTCTTCTCTTGTTTTATTTCTCTTTTGCCAGAAAATCAAAAAACAAAACAGCTTTTCTCCTCTGGTGATAACCCTAATCTCATCTTCTTCTTCTTCTTCGTTTAGGATAAGCGAAACCCTAGAATTTTGAACCTTGTAATCGTAGTTTTTTTTTCTTCTTTCTTTCGCCATCTATGAATCCATCGCTACGTCGATGCGGTTTCTAGGTTTTCTCGAGGAGATTCGACATTGAAAGGATTTCACAGTTTTTTTTTTTTTTTTTTCTTTTTGATTGTGATCTTTGGTTTAACGAAATCGATGGCGAAAGGTACAGCCACTGGCGAATTCGTGGTTCGTACAGGGTGTAAAAGGGAATTGCAGTTTGTATTGAAATCTCAGTCTGAGATCTGTGGAGGTGAGTCACTCGGTCGGACTCGTGGGAGCCGAAACTCGAATGTTGAATCTACTAGTATGGAGGTTAAGAAATCGAGTGGGATTAAGAAGATTCGTCTTACTAAAGATGAGGAAGATACTGTTGCTGTTGCTATAGAAGACGATGAAGGTAAGAGTGACGTTGTTGATGTTGATGAGGCAAAGGTGTTGTGTAGTGACTCTGCTTTGGTTGAATCTATGATGAGTGAAGATAAGGGGATAGAAGATAATGTGGAGATTGAGATTGGGAATAATGACAATGTTCACTCAATAATGGAGCAGACTGAGAAGAAGGGTTCCCTGAAAGTTATAGAGGCTGAGAAGGAAAGCTTGGGTGTGATTGGGGGAGATACTGTTGTTGATAGAGAATTAGTTGTGGCATGTCCTGCGGATTTTAGTATCTTAGCAAAAATGGCTTCTAGATCTTGCCAGGTTAAGTCGGAAAGAGGAGGTTTGATCTATGGTAAACCGTGCAAAAGGTTGACCCGCTCCATGTTGAAGGTTGAGGGTATTAAACCTGAAGCTACTGCTGATGACGACCATCATGTCAATCCAGGAAAGGATGTTAGAGATAGTGGAGGAGATGATTGTGTTGATGTTTCTACCCTAGTGGCATATAAGAAGGTGGAGGAGCTTCGTGAGCAAAAAAATAATGTGGAGATATGCCTCGGGCTTCCAAGTGGATCATCCCAGATGAGTGGTCGTTCTCAACTTCTTGTTAACAAGGCAGTGAATGATGAGGTAGATAAGCCTTTGAGGAGGTTTACGAGGTCATTAGTCAAACAAGAAGGTGATTCAGACAATCCTAATTTGGGGAATACTACTATACCAGCAGACTTGGGCGAGGTAGATGTCAATGCCAATGATGTCGAAATAGATGATTTTCAAAGTCCTTCAGTTACAACCTCTCACAACAAGCGTGGAAGGCCCAGGAAATTTTTAAGGAATTTTCCATCTAAGCTGAAAGAAATTTTTAATTGTGGAATACTTGAGGGACTAACTGTGTACTATCTTCAAGCAGCTAAGGTATATGATGTCTTTTTTTTTTTGCTTCTATTCATGTAAAAAACAGATTTTATATAGCTGATGTGTATGTTACCTTCTTATCGTAGTTGAAAGAGGCAGGGACTAGAGGGCTTAAAGGAGTAATAAAAGGATCAGGCATTTTGTGCTTTTGTAGTGCCTGCAAAGGAATTCAAGTTAGTGATATTTACTCTTCTTAAAGGTCTTGTAGTTGGCCCTATCAAATGCAAGCAGGTTGATTTAACTTTCTAAAATTTTACTTCACAGGTTTTGAGCCCTGGCATGTTTGAGGTGCATGCTTCTAGCACAAACAAGCGCCCACCTGAATATATCTTACTGGAGTCGGGATCCACAGTTCGTGATGTCATGAATGCATGCAAGCAAACTCCCTTGGCTATACTAGAAGAAAAACTTCGTGTGGTAGTTGGACCAACTTTAAGGAAATCTAGCCTGTGTTTGAATTGCCAAGGTTACTGATTGGTTTATTGGTTTGTGCAAACATTATACAGACTGCTTTCACTTGTTTTTTTTTTCTCTTTATAAAGAATATACTGGTTACATCTAAATGATTGCAGGTCCAATGGTTGAGCCTTGTGATACAAACTCATTAGTTTTGTGCAAATCGTGTTTGGAGGCTAAGGAGCCAGAACACCATAGCAGTCCTTCTAAAGCAGAGGGTGCTCTTAACGGGTATGGCTTATCTGTCTTTATTTATCGCAACAACCTTTTCTTTGCAGTTAGATGGGCATACAATTATCCTTTTCAGTTACTTTTTCAGACTGGGTGGAAAGTAAAACGTAAAACTCAGGAATAATGATTTTCTAAATAAGTAATGTGGATTACGAGCTGTATATCCTCTATTATATGGTTGTTTATGTAGAATTCTATAAGTAGTAACATGCATAACTTTATTTTTGGATATATCTAATACACCGATAAATATGTTAACCTTTCTCTAATCGATTGATTCTAAATCTGTTCCCAATTTTAACAGTTCGTCTAGGCCAAGTGTGGCTCCAAAAACTATCCTTAGTGGGTCAAAATCCAGTCCTCGCCAAAGTAACAGGTGAGAAAAACTAACCAGAAAGTGAGTATTATTGTTATGTGGATGGTGCCAACTGTTTGATGGTTGTGCTTCCTAATTTTATTTTGTTGCATTTTGTGTTTTTGCTGCCTTTTATATTATAATTAGCTCACAATTTGCCATTTATCATTCTGGAAAATGATTAAATAGAATGTAATATTGGAGCTGTGCCATATACTCTTTAGTTGTACTTGTACATTGGGGTTATTGGCTAAGCTAAATTTATCTTGGAGTTCCACAGGTCACCCGAGCCAGGTGTGGTTCCAGAAACTATTCTGAGCGAGTCAAAATCCAGCTCAATCAAAAGCAACAGCCAAGGGAGACTAACCAGAAAGTGAGTAGTGTTGTTATAAGTGCGACAACACTTTTCCAATGCATCTATGGTCTAGTGCTAGATTTTCGCCTTCCTTTCCGTCTGTCATACTTATATTAGTTCTCAGTCTATCTTTTGTCATTTTGAAAGGGATGTGCGGCTGCACAAACTTGTTTTTGAGGATGATATACTGCCAGATGGTACTGAAGTGGGTTATTTCCTTGCTGGAAAGGTTAGATCTGCATGGAAATCGGCCTTTTTCCAGCCCGTTTTTGTAAGTTAATTCTTCTTTAACCATTTCGATCATTGTGCAGAAATTGCTTGTCGGCTATAAAAAGGGATTTGGGATACATTGCTCTTGTTGCAACAAAGTGGTAAGTTCTTTCTAACATCAAATTAGCTTTCCTGGAATTAAAGTATATAGGGCTCTGAAGCAGCCTTTATTATGTTTATGTGACCAGGTCAGTCCTTCATTGTTTGAGGCCCATGCTGGCTGTGCAAGTCGTCGGAAGCCGTAAGTTCCTTACAACTATTTCCATATTTATGCTGTAATAGTAATTGGTCTGTACCTGTTCTACTACTTCTTTTTAATCTCCAATTCTGATATAATTAAACTTAGTATAATAATTTGCTGAAATACAAGAGATCAAGGATTATAATGAAGCTACTTACATTCTCCTTGGAAACCCGTAGCCCGATAACAGAACCTTTCTTATTTTCTCTGCCATGTATTGTTGTATAGACAAAAAGCATAAACACCTTTACCCCATGCTTAAAAAAAAGTAAACATACAGAACTTGTATAATTAATGTATAAGTCGTGGATCCATAAGATCATTAATTGTATGATTCACAGAGAAACTGTTGTTTCAATTAATTCATCTTCTGTTGATGATCAGGTTTCAGCACATTTATACAACCAATGGGGTCTCTCTTCATGAACTATCAGTAGCACTATCCATGGACCAGAGGTTTTCCATCCGTGAAAATGATGACCTTTGCAGTATCTGTAGAGATGGAGGCGAGCTCTTATGTTGTGATACCTGTCCAAGATCATATCATACAGGTTTGATATCTGCCATTTTCTCTATGTTTCTTTGTTGGAATTCTTCTATTGCTCCTTTTAAAAAGTTTTTGGAGCGTCAACTTCTAATCTGTCTGGTTTGGTTTATCTAGTATGTGCTTCTCTCCCAAGCCTTCCGAGTGAGAGGTGGTCCTGCAAATATTGTGTGAATATGGTTGAAAGAGAGAAGTTCGTGGATAGCAATCTCAATGCCATTGCAGCTGGGAGAGTTCAGGGAGTTGATGCAATTGCTGAGATAACCAAAAGATGCATTCGAATAGTCAGCTCCTTTGAGAGCGAGCTCCCAAGTGTATGCGTGTTGTGCAGGTGAATATCATGCTTTTCTCTTATTTCAGTATCTTGGTGGTTTGTGTCTCATTTAATGTCTTACCTAATTTCCCTTACAAAAAATTGCAAGTTGTAGTTTGATGAGGTCTTATTTGGCTAATATATTATCCTATTTCTTTTCTTCATGTTTCTAATTCATATGGCTCGTAGTTATGTATTTCTAACTAAATGAATACATTGGCTGCTTCTCTCCTAATCGATACCGTTTCCTTCTGAGCTTGACCTTTACTTAATTTTCGTTGCTGTTGCAGAGGTCATAGTTTTTGCAGGTTGGGCTTTAATTCTCGCACTGTGATTATCTGTGATCAGGTATCTTGTTGGTCATTTCTGTGTAGGGACCCGTGTCTCTTAAATCTGAAACTGGCATTCACCATTTTCGGTATTTGTTTTCTTCTCAGTGTGAAAAGGAATTCCATGTTGGCTGTTTGAAAGAACATAACATTGCTGATCTCAAGGTGCTTTACCTCTTTCGATCTTTCTTTCTCTCAGGTGAAAACTTAGTGTCTATCTCTCACATTCTTGTTTATGTCTTAACAGGAACTACCTGAAGAAAAATGGTTTTGTTCCCTCGGGTGCGAAAATATCAACACTACATTGGGCAATCTGATAGTTCGCGGTGAAGAGAAGCTTAGTAACAACATTCTGAATTTTATAAAGAAGAAGGAAAAACTTAATGAAGAAGGATGTTCAGATGACAACACCGTTCCAGACATAAGATGGAGGGTCCTTAGTGGGAAGTTGACCTCTTCGGATGATACAAAAGTATTGCTCGCAAAGGCAGTTTCCATCCTTCATGTAAGTGAAGACCACATTTCAAACTCTTCTGTCCTTTCTGCTGTTTGTCCCTTGTATTCTTTATGAAGGGTTTAGTTTGTTTGTGCCTTGTAACCATGGTATGTTATAGGAGCGATTTGATCCTATCAGTGAATCTGGAACCAGAGGAGATCTCATACCAGCCATGGTGTACGGGTAAGCAAAGTTTTTATCTTCTCAAGTGGATTATATTTTGTTCTCATGAAACCTAGCTGATGAACAAATTTGTGTATGGAACAGAAGGCAAACAAAGGGCCAAGATTTTAGTGGCATGTACTGCACCATGCTGGCTGTGGAGTATGTTTCTTCTTCTTTCCACTCTAATTTAATTTCTGTGATGCTTGTTTCATCTTTTTTTATGTTGTCTTTTTTGTTTGCTTTTGCAGTGAAGTGATTGTTTCAGTGGGAGTCTTTAGAGTTTTTGGGTCAGAATTTGCGGAACTCCCTCTAGTTGCTACCAGCAAAGATTGTCAAGGGCAGGTAAATAGTTTTGATCAGGAACCTTGCATGAATCTTTATTATCTTTACTACAATTGCCTACCCCTGTAGAATGGTCAAGAACAAGCCCGTTCTTGTTGTCAATCCCATACCTTACATGTTTTTGTGTCTGTTGAATGAAGAGCAGAACGATGTGTAACATATTAACTGCAGAATGAATTCTTTTGTTAGATTTTACCAACCATCCAACGCTTTATAATCTGATTTGTATGAAGATAAGATGCTTGTAATTGCTCTTTTCTTTTGAGAGTTTGAGAATTTTTATGTTACTTTCTCTCTTTTTTTTTTTGTTTTGCTGTAGGGTTACTTCCAATGCCTGTTTGCTTGCATAGAGAGGCTACTCGGGTTCCTAAACGTGAAACATATCGTGCTACCAGCAGCAGATGAAGCCAAATCCATATGGACTGACAAATTTGGTTTCAGCAAGATGACCGAAGAGGAGGTATCCATCCATCTCAATAAATAAACCCTTGTCAGTAAACGTAAAACTCTCTGGAAATGATTCCCATCTCTGATACACATACTGTTTGTGGGGGTTTAATAGGTGAAAGAATGCAGAAAAGACTACTCGGTGATGATATTTCATGGAACATCAATGTTGAGAAAGAGTGTCCCTGAACCAACAAGAGCAGCCGTGAGTAAACCCGAAGAAGACAATATGAAAGAGTAAAGCCGAAGGTTGTCTTTGTTGTTTTTTGGTGTTGGAAGTCGGTGAAACGATTGGGTATTTTATCTTTAATCTAATTTTCGGGTAGTAGCCTTAGTGTACAGGTTTTCCCCCTTAATGTGTCTCAAGATGCACACAACAAGGGTAAGAGAATTTGGTTTTTGGTAGGGGGGAATAGTGAGGAAGTAAATGGGGTCTAAAATACATTGGGCATTCTTTATGGTTTTTTAGGGGGGGGGGGGGGGGGGGGGGGGGGGGGGGGTTTGATTAATTAATATTTTGATATGTAGCTAATTTTTTTTGTACCTATTGCCCAAAATGAAAAACAAAATCGATTTTCTGCTATCAAAAAAGAGCAAAGGAAAAAAAATACTGTCAAAAAAAAAAAAAAAAAGAGCAAAGGAAAATTGATTTTATATTCTCGTTTAAAAAGCTGAAAATTATGCTTCGAATTTGATGTTGGGTAAAAAAAAAACATTTCGGCCCAAAGGCCCAATTAAACTGACTCCAATCAATTAAGTCAATCATTGATTCGTGAAACCGGTTCGGTTAAGATAGAACCGCGTAGATAAAAATTTAGGGCTGCAGCGAGCGGGAAGGAGCGCCTCAAAAGAATTTGAAACTCAAAAAGAAAAAAAAGAAAAAAGAGGCAGAACAACCGTTAGAAAGATACCCCTTGATTTCCTTTATAATTACCATCTGTACCACAATCCCCTTTTCAATTCGACCCTACTTTTCTCTCCTTCCCCAAAGATTCATTTTTTTTTTTTTTTTTTAATTTTCCGATCGCTTCTTCTTATCAAGGTTTGCGTTTCAGATTCTCTCTTTTTTTTGGTTTCTTTTCGTTGTTTAGAGTTTAGATTACTGACGGATTGCTCAATTTGTTTTTATTTTATAAAGATTTTGTGGGTGATTTAAGTAAGAGAGAAGATGGGTCAGATCCAGTACTCAGACAAATACTTCGATGATATTTATGAATACAGGTGATTTCTCTCAACTTGTGATTCCTCCTCCAGTTTTTCTTTTTAACTTTGTGTCAGTCTAATCTAACCTAATCGCGTTGTTGTTGTTGTTCTGTACAGGCACGTCGTCCTTCCTCCGGAAGTGGCTAAGCATTTACCTAAGAATCGTATCCTCGCGGAAGTAAGTTCCAAAATTAGGGTTTTCCTCTATTCTATTTGGTACCTGTGATTGTGTGATCTCATCATTCGTGTTGTTCTATACCTCGTTTACATGTTTACGAATAAGTAAGATTGATATTGTTTCTGCTTAGGATTAGAGATTTGGGTTCACACATAAACTCTTTTTGGTTTAGTTTTAGGCTCTGGTGGTGTCGTTTCTTAGAAGTCTGTATCATCCTTTTGCTTAGTTGAGATCATTAAGTCTTTTTGTGTATCATTATCAGCAGTGATGTGATGAATGACTGATAAGTGTATAACATTATTCTTATTATTATTATTTTTTTGTCTCAATTCCTGATTTTGGAATTAACAGTTGTCTTGTGCTACATCTGCTTTTTTTTTGTAGAGTGAATGGAGAGCTATAGGAGTGCAGCAAAGCCGTGGTTGGGTTCATTACGCCATTCATCGTCCTGAGCCACACATCATGCTCTTCAGGAGGCCACTTAACTACCAGCAGGACCATCAAGCTCAGAATCTCATTGCTAAGTAGACTTCTCTGTTTGCCCAAAAAAACTTTCTCTCTCCCTAATATCGTCGGTTTATGTCTCTTCTTGTAAACAAGGTTTTACAAACCAAGGCATTCATTCCTCTACTAGTTTTTTTTTATTTATTTTATCTTGTCTTGTTTATGAATTCTCTTCAGTGGAGATGCTTATGTAGTAAGTCTGGTTCTTTGCTAGACTTTTTTTATTTGGATGCACCTTTGAACTCTTATGCACTGTTAAGCCGTTTATATCTCCTGCTTCTGAGCTTCTTTCACCTCCTTTCCAGTTCTTTTTGATTGCTTCTGGTTCGTTGAGCATCTTAATCGATATGACTTAACCAATCAAATGGAATCCAATGTTGGACATGTTTGTTATGTTCAACAAATTCTTTAGGCTAACTAAGCTAACTTTGATTTTGGCCACAGTGCATGTTAGGCGATGTGATACTTTAGTTTTGCGTGACAAATCAGACACACAACTGTTTAAATAGCAATTAGTTGTGCGGTTGGCTAAACAAACAACATCCTGCGATTTTATAATAGCAGTCGCAGTCGCAATCACAATCACAGTTGCTTGCGATTATCAAACGATTAAATATTTATATCTAGCATTAAACCAAAAAAACTCCGATAATCATAGAAAGAGATTCCACGATTACAGAATTTGTAACCAGACAAATCCAAGATTACAAATTGTTTCTCTCTCTCTCTCACTCACAGAACGATTACAGAAAGAGATTGATCCAGAAATCATACGAGTAGGCATGGGCACAAACAAACGTTTTAATAACATAGCACAATGGGCCTCAATGTCCATATATATTCGTGTTAATATATTCAATAGTTTCTAGTTTTTTTTTTTTTTTTAACATTATATTATTGGTCATGCATTATGTCATTCTAACTTAGCCAAGCAACCTCTTGAAAGTGACACTATACCTTATATTATCAGGTTTGTTATATTTAAATATGCGATTGGACACTAATCCTAACACTAAACTATCTATGCATACATTATTTAAATGCGGTCGGTTAGCAAAAATAATGATTTATGATTAGTTGATAACCAAACATGCATGGAATTCTTATCCCTTCTTTTTTGCATAAACAAAAGGTGTAGAAAGAAGTGGCTGGTAAAGTTTTTTCCTTTTGTCTTTCTTATACAGTAAGTTCTTATACCTACCGAATTAAGTACTGCGTAAAAGTTGACAGAAAACAAAGTATCACATAAAAAGTTAACAAACAAAAACTCATTGAGTTGAGAATGTGTATTACTAGAAAACGTAAGTAAAATCATAGGACACTAGTATTCTATTTCTCAAAAACTCTGATCAAATTGAAAAGAAAAATATATGCGATCATGTATATGTTTTCTAAAATATTTAGGACCTCTCGTGGTGGTGGTAGCACTGGTACAAGTTTCCTTGATGCTTACGGAAACAAATAGGTGATTCAAATCATTTTGAATTCTTCTTTTTCTTATCATTTTTTTTTTTACTGAACTGAACATCGATTTATTTTTTTTGGTCTCATCAAATATTTTTGTGAAAACATCAAATCGATGTTCTTAGCTTGGTGACTATACCGTACGAACGGTTGTATTGAAGATATAGAGGAGCCAAAGAAAATTGGTTGGCGCGTCATTTTCTACGTGAATACAAATTTATTTATTTCAAACCACTACTGTCGTTAAATAATATAGTAAATCGTTTGGATCAGTATAAATTTTATAAACCTAATTGTACTTTTTGTCTAAGCTTTTGTGTCAAAAAAAAAAAATCTAATCATAAAGCCTACATGTCATAAACATAATTCTCTGTTTATGGAAAAGTGATTGTATAAATGTTCATTCGTTTGAGTAATACTAATTTCTTTTAATTATATATATTCGGTTTTTAGTAAAAGAACATTAACAAAATTTGGTGGCTACAATGGTTCCAGTTGGTTCCCTATTCGAGTTGGGTCCATTATCTCTTGCCGTGTACGGATATAATACTCAACCTAATCTGATCAAAGATAAGGTTTATAGTCTTTAAATAAATTTTGCGGCGTAAATCAATCTTTTTATTTGGCCAAAATTCAATTCATTGTCTAATCCTGAATCGTGCCTTCGCTCGTTCATTTCTAATGTGTGATGTAAAATCACTTTATTTAGAAATGAAGGAAAATATTTGGATTAAATAAATTGATTACATTTCCGCATGTTCGCGATTTTTTTCTCATCTAACTGCTAATCCTAGATTTGATCAAATAAGAATATTCGTCGTGAAAAAAAAATAGTTATATATGAATTTTTAATTTTCTTAAAAATCATATAACAAAATTTTTTAGTGTGTTGATGTTTACAAGATAGAGTATGCAACAAAAGGTTGTCGGAATATATCTTTGAATGATCAACGCGATGACATATTGCAAAGTAACGTATACACACACAAACTCACGTTCAGTTGGACCAAATCATGCTTCTTTTTCTTTCGTCATGTTTCCTCTTATTTTTTGTTAAATCTTTCAACCCAACAGCGTCCTGATCTCAATTCCCCAAAACCCACATGTATTAGGTTTGAGAGAGTCCGAAAATATACTTTTCAAATAAATCAGTTAAGGGTCATACTTATTACTTTCACAACTTTACAAAAACATGCAAAATCTGTCATTGTCACTTTGAGTTGTAAGTTTTTTTTTTTAAGATTGAGTCGCTTTACATATATAATCATATAATGAATTCTTATGCAATATGAATATCTCCTACGTAAGAATGATAATATAATCTCCTAGTAGTATTGCTATCAATCTATACAATAATAATAATTTTAATAAAAAAATCAAGTACAACGAAATAAAGAAATTATTAGAAACTTGAATTTCTAATATCTCTGAAGAGTCAACAAAGAAAAAAAAAAAAAAAATAGTCTTCATCAATCTTTTTTTTTTTGTGTGTGTCAAAGTAGTCTTGATCAATCTTTCTCCAAACTTCTTCAATTGTTGTTCGACCTTCACCATTCCTTAATCTCCACTTCATCTCCCAAACCCGAATCCGAAAACCCCTCTTCACCAACTCAAAACCCTATTAACTCCATCCCAACAATCACATGTTTCGAACTGAACAACCAGCTCAGACCGTAAGATTCATCCCGGCAAAACAAGAACGATGCTAACGCATAAACAGAGAAGAACAGAGAAAAGTCTCTGTTTCAAACAATACTACAAATGGATCCTCTGTTTCTCCCTTACTCTCTATTTTCTTGCTTCCTTTTTTGTCGACCATGATCAAGATCAAGATCAAGAAGATAAGTCTTCTCCTCTCCGATCAAACCCTCTTCTTACTAACCCTAAACCAAAGCTTTTCGCTTCTCGTGCCATGTTTGAATCTAAAATTCATGACCACAAACTTTGGTTTGCCCCTCAACGTCCCAACATCAGAACAGGTAATATATAGAGATGAATCCATCATGCTTTCTAGTAGATTCATCGAGATAAGTCTAGGTTTCGGTCCGTTCTACTTCACGTTTTAGTTGAACAATCTTAACTTGTCATAACTATGTTTTTTTTTTTAAAAAAAATTTCCTTAGATGTATTCAACAATTTGAAAATCTACGTGTATGACTTACCTTCAAAGTTCAACAAAGACTGGTTAGCCAACGACAGGTGCAGCAACCACCTCTTTGCCGCGGAGGTGGCACTCCACAAGGCGTTGCTCAGCCTCGATGAAGAAGTAGGCACGAAAGATCCTTACGAAGCCGATTTCTTCTTCGTCCCAGTCTATGTCTCTTGCAACTTCAGCACCATCAATGGCTTTCCCGCGATTGGTCACGCACGATCACTTATCGATGAAGCGATTAAGCTCATCTCGACTCAATACCCGTTTTGGAATCGAAACAATGGCTCTGACCACGTCTTCACGGCTACACACGACTTTGGCTCTTGTTTCCACACCATGGTTAGTTCAAAAAAGGATTTGCCAAGTTTTTACATATATAAACATTTATTTATTTATACTTAATAAACTTTATTTGGTTGTGAAGGAGGATAGAGCTATTGCTGATGGAGTACCACATATCTTGAGAAACTCTATAGTTTTGCAAACTTTTGGTGTTACATATAACCATCCATGCCAAGAAGTAGAGAACGTTGTGATACCACCGTACATCTCACCGGAAAGTTTACAAAAGACTCAAAAGAATATTCCGGTAAATAAAGAACGAGACATTTGGGTTTTTTTCCGGGGCAAGATGGAGCTTCATCCCAAAAACATCAGTGGTCGCTTCTATAGCAAGTAAACAAAACGTACTCTTATCTCTCTCTATACACGCATAAAAATGTATATATTGAACTGGTTTTTTTTTATAACTTATCAGGAGAGTAAGGACTAAAATATGGCGGAGTTACGGCGGTGACCGGAGGTTTTATCTCCAACGGCAAAGATTCGCCGGTTACCAGTCAGAGATAGCTCGTTCTGTTTTTTGTTTGTGTCCTCTCGGGTGGGCACCGTGGAGTCCAAGACTTGTCGAGTCGGTGGCTCTTGGTTGTGTTCCCGTGATTATAGCCGACGGGATTCGTTTGCCGTTTCCTTCCGCCGTGCGTTGGCCGGATATCTCGCTCACAGTGGCGGAGAGAGACGTGGGAAAGCTAGGGCAGATTTTGGAACACGTGGCGGCTACTAATTTGTCTGTCATACAGAGAAACTTGGAGGATGAGTCTGTTAAGAGGGCCCTTGTGTTTAATGTTCCTTTAAGAGAGGGAGATGCCACGTGGCAAGTTTTGGAGGCTTTGTCAAAGAAATTGAATAGGTCTGTTAGAAGGTCAAACTCTTATTAGTAAACCAATATAATTTTGACACATGTATAATACATTTTCCTCCTTTTTTTGCTTTTTTATTTTATTTTGGTGTGACTGGTGAGAGTTTTGTAATTTGTATATTACTACTACTATGATAATTAAAAAGTTGAATGAATATTCTTAGTAAATAACTTTTGATTTTTCTATTTTCAAAGTAATTGATAAAGGTTTTCATTAAGATTTCTGATGAATTTAATGCTATTTTTACATAATCTTATGTTTTATTTATTTTACGGCGAATTTGCCCTACCGAAATTACTACTACCAATCACGAAAATGTCTAGCTAATAAGCCCTTGAAAGTGAATCAAACATTAAAGCCTACCAAAATTTGTTGTTAAGAAATATTCTATGAACCTAGGTGAGACTTGATCAAAGTTTCCCAAAGATAACCAAATCCACAACTTAAGTCATCTTCTCACAAAACAACTAGTTCTTCAAATGATGGACTTAGCAACGAATGAGAGTATTTGAGATCAAACAACTTGTTTGTGATTGTAGCATTTATGTTTTACTCCAACACTAGAGATTGTGATTTGTTGTTGAGCAACTCCCTGAAGAAGCATTCATTGTGCAAATCTCTCTCAAGGTTACAATTGCAGGCTGAAATCCTGATCTTAGAGGAACGATTGAAGCAACTCTCATGTGTTGAGCGTTTGGGTTGTGAGGCCGGGTCAATGTCATCCTTAGCATTTCTCCATCAAAGACTTGATTCACCATTGATGCTGCAATGGGAACAAAACATGTCAAAGCTTTCAATGTAATGTTAGATGCTAAGGTAATATAATATTCTCAAACTTAGTAAAGTGAATATGATGGTTTATTACCGGTTAAAGGATTGAGCTTGGTGAAGTGGAAGAACTCATCTGCTGAACAACCAAAGAGAACAGTGGCAGCTCTATCAAAACAGATCACAGTTTTCACTGATGTATCTGTTGCTATAGACATCTATAAAAAAAACACAGAGTCTTCAGAAAAGGTGAAAACTTTGAATTCCAGTTACTCTATCCACAGCTCTTACAAGAGATTATTTATAATCCTCTAGGAACCCAATTTCTAAAATCCCTAATTCACAGACTGCTAAATATCTAAAACTCGACAAAGCTTGAAGGAGGAAGAAGAAGAAGAGGAAAGGGTTCTTACGAGGATCCGATAGAGCAATTTGGGTTCTTTTGATTTGCAGAATTTGCATAATGAAGAAGAGGTAACGCCATTGTTGTCTGAGGGAAGGACTCTTTGGCAGCGAGAACAAACTCTGTAGCAATAGTCAGTTAGGTCGACGGCAAGCAACGTGCAAAGAACCGTTTCAGTGGATTCCATTTTTCTTTTACTTTAGGGATTCCTCTGGTTTTGTCATCAAAGTTTTCTCCTTTTCCATTAAAACAATTGGGCCGAGTTACCAAACCCCCAATCTCGGCAGAAAGGTCCTTTCTTTATCTTTAGGTCATAGGTGAAATTATGACTAGGCTTCAGATACAAGGATTTATTTACTTAAGAATTCACAATCATACTGAGTAACATATATATGACTTGATGCACATAGAGGAAACCAAACACTTATGTGGTGTAGCCCTTTCTTACAAATCATGTAGTTGTTGCTCCTCCTTGAGTGTCCTTGTGATTGTTATCTTTGTTGTTGTGTTTGCACTTGAAACTGAAAACTTGTCCATGTAGATTCCAAGGTATGATATAAGTGGGTCGGCTCTCGCTTTGTCCACCACAAGCTTTAGAGACCGCGACTGAACCTTGGGAAACCGTAAAAGTCTTTTGTTCCCGATCGTCGTGCTGCTCACAACTCTCTCCCACTCCCCGCTTACAGTGTTGTGCGTCTCGAGATGGAAAGACGCAACCCTCTGACCCATATGGATCGGCTCTCTAATTTCCAACACGTTAAAACTAACCGAGTCTTTAAACGCTAAGTACAACTCCCATGTCTTGTCATTCTCCTCTGGCGCCCAATACTTATCTAATCCTTGTACCAAAACATTGTTAGGACCAAACTGACTTCCACGGATGCTGCTCGAGTTAACCAAGGCTTTACGGGCGAGATTGTTGGAGAAAATGGACTTTTTCAACCCGCGGAACTCCTCAAGAACCTTAATGTCTTGTTCAGATATCAACCCTGAAGAATTAGGAGGCACATTAAGCAAGAAGAGACAGTTTCTTCCAACAGAGTTATAGTATATATCCAAAAGCTGAAGAGCCGGTTTAGGCGACTCCAATGCGTGCCAAAACCAACCGGGTCGAATCGATACATCACATTCCGCTGGTACCCAATCTTGCCCAAAGCCATCACCTTGCTGAGAATACAAAGGATCAGTGTCGCCAATCTTGGCATTGGTTCGATTAAAGAGTGACCAGCAAGTGGAACCAGCGTGTCCAGCTTCATCACCGATCCAGCGGACATCAGGACCGGCGTCAGAGAAAATAACAGCTCCGGGCTGAAGCTGATGGATCAAACTAAACCAAGTATCAAAGAAATATTCCATATCTTTCTCTCCTTCTCCCTTAGCTCCATCTAACCAAACTTCCTTAATCTCTCCATACCTAACAAAGAATGAATGAGAGTCAAAATTTGGAAACCCATTTGATTTGACTGATATGAGAAAAGAAAAAAAAAGGAGCTTACTTTGTAAGTAACTCGGTCATTTGACTCAGATAAAACTCGTTATACTCCAATGTATTGCCATAACACGGATCATGACGATCCCATGGAGAAAGGTAAAGACCAAGTCCAATTCCAGCTTCCGCCGCCGCAGCAGCAAGTTCAGCCACTACGTCTCCGTCTCCGCCTCTAAAGGGGCTAGATTTGACAGAGTAATCGGTGTATTCGCTAGGCCAGAGACAGAACCCGTCGTGGTGCTTCGCAGTGAGGATGACCCGGGAAAAGCCTGAGTCTTTAGCGATTTGGACCCATTGGGTAGCGTTGAGATGAGTCGGGTTGAAAACGGATGGGTTGGCTTTTCCGGTGCCCCATTCTGAGTCTGTGAAAGTATTGGGTCCGAAATGGAGGAACATCGCCATGGATCCGAGTTGCCATTGGAGCTGTTGGGATGTAGGCAGAGGTAAGATTGGAAGTGGATGTGGTTTTAACCGAGATGAATTTGAGAGTTTCGAGATACAGAGGATTGAGAAGATTAGGAGAGTGATTGGACAGTTCATGGTTCTTCAAAGGTTATAGTCTGGTTCTTCTTCTTGAATCTTGACTATGTCCTTCAATGGAGTTTTTTTTTTTTTTTTTCCACCTTTTCTATATTTTTTTTTAGCTTTGGCTGTTATTAGTGTGTTGGAAACTTAATGCAAACGCAATAGATAACTGTTCTTGGCTGTTTTTATATAACATTTACTATTATCCTGATCAAGTTTTGTTTTAGATTTATACATGTAAATTTTTATATATGTAAGTTTACCTATACTATTGTAAATGGAAAAGTAAAATTTTCTTTTAACCAAAATACTTTCCTATTTTATTAAAAAGAAAAGTAAGATCGATTTAAAACCACACTTTATATAACGAGAGGATAGAAAAATAAGTATACAAACTAAAAGTGTATGAGAGCTTTCGTAAGACTCTCGACATGATTCCTATTGATCTGATCCATCATTGTTTGTACCGGAGATTGCACAACGCTAAATAAATAAGATTTTGCGGGGAAAAAATGAAGGTAGTTCTTTATTAATAATGAAAACGTGAGATCGTCAACAACACGAGTCAAGATTGAGCTCGTCAGTTCACAGAAGAACTAACAAGCTAATAATAACGAGCTCGAAAGAGGAAATATATTACACAAAAGACAATAATAGTTTTTGATGCAAAGTATTGCTCTTTAGATATTGTCTCGGGGTCCGGATCTTCCTCTCAATAAATATATGATGCTATTTATAGGCGAGTGTAGAACTAGGATTCCCAACGCGAAATGCCGAAATTATCCTCTGCGGAATGTTAATGACTTGTTTTCAATTTTGTCCGGCCGAAATCACAAGTAATGAGTCTTGTTGGGCCGAGTAGCATATTGGGCACATCCCATGTCCAACAATGATATACTCTTGAGGCTGCCTGCTAAATCTGCTGCGAGGTTCCGTTGCGTCTAGAAGCTATGGTTATCCATCACCACACGTCCAGATTTCATCAGCTCTTTCACGAGTCAACACTCTTCAACACGGTTGTGTCTTTTAGTCTGCGTGGAAAAAGGTGGAAAGCGTCTCTTCAACTCGATTCCCCAACTTGAGCATCCGGACAAAACATTTAACCCGCGGTATGTGGAAAGTTATGAGATAAGTGCTCCCAAATTTGATTATTACGAAGGGTCCGAACAGTCAGTCCATGGCTTGATATGCTTGAGAGATTTTGATGGGAATATTGTAGTTTGGAATCCAACCACGAGACAACATGTTTACTTACCCAAACCACGACCAAACTTCATCGCAGTTGTAAGTAGCTTTTTAGGATATGATCCAGTCGAGCACAAGCATAAAGTCTTGTGCATCCCAGTATGTGGATACCAAGATCCTCTTGTTTTTACATTGGGACCTCAAGAATCATGGAGAGTGCCTCAAAATAGCCTTTACCATGAATCCACAAGCACCTCGGGGATAAAAGGTATATGCATCAACGGGCATGTGTATTATGAAGCGAGCATACGTTTTATAGTAATCGATGGTGCTTTTAAAACGGAAGCAATCGTTATGAGCTTTGATGTGAGGTACGAAACGTTCAACGTAATAAAAAAAACAGTTGATGATGAATTTGGCAATCTTTTCAAAATTAGAATGGGTTTGTTCGGACTCTTATTGTATAAGATTTTGGGTTTTGGAGGATAAAGAGAAACAAAAATGGTGGCCTACAAAATTTCGTCTTTCTTTGCCAACAAGTATTCCGAGCTGGTGGGGAGATTCTTTGCGGCGGCTGAGAGGCGTCACTCATGATGGTTGTGAGTTTATTTATACTGATCAAACATCGTCTCAAGCAATTTATGTTTTGTACTATGATCCAGAGAGAAATAGTACAAGGATGATCACATATCGAGAAGAAGAGACGGTCTTCCGATGTAATTACACTAAAGAAGAATATATCCACTCATATCCCAATCATTGTGAGAGTCTCATGTCTTTGAAAGTTTGAAGGGCGTCCTAGCTTATTCAAAAGGTTTGATTGGTAGACAATTTAAATGCATGGGCTTATATTAAAGCCGCATTATGTATTTCCAATCAAGTAAAATTTCTCCAACAAATTCAAAATAATTATTCTTTAATTTCATGCTTTTTAGTTTTTAGTTAGTTTTGTGATCATGCTGCTTTATTTTCACTGGTTTTATTCTTGTGATTTGAAAATCACAAGTTCAATAATATTGAATCTCATTAGACTTTCTTCTAAAATTTATGATTGAATAACACATCTGTTATTTTTACGCAAATTACCTAAAATGTTTGAGATGTTTTGTCAAATGTGTTAATCCATATTCCATCCATATGTACAATTCTTTGATTTGTGTATTGTTAATACAATTTTTACCACCTATTGATACCTAATCATTATACAAACTTGCTCTCAAAAACACCAAGTATCTAGCTATTTTTAGTTAATTGCATCTGGTTTGAGCATTTGTAAAACCCAATTATGTGTTATGCATATTTCAGTTCAATTTTCTATTCATTTGAAATGGAAAAAGTATATAATCGCACGCTTAACACTAACATTAACAGTCGTTATATGATCAACAAAACCGGAACACAGTGAAACAAAAATGGTGAAGAGCTTCTTCCTTGGGCACTAAATGGGAATTTTGGTAGTCTGATTAAAATTATGTAACACAAAATTCTAAACAATGTTCTGGAATGATTCACATTCCATCTGACATATTAGTCGATATCCATCTCCCCCAGAATCTGCTTAAGCTCCTTTGCTCTCTTCCTTGCTAACTCCACACAGCTCTACGCAAAGCAAAATCCATAAGGCAACTTTACAAGAAAGAAAAGCGTTGTAAATCAAGTGGTGGATTAACTAACATAAGAGAAAGCTGAAACTCTCACCTTGACGGCTGATGAGTAGGCAAGAACGGTTCCTCCTGATTTGTAGAGAGAAACCAATTGATCCGAGGCATCTAAAACAACAGTCACTAGAGTGTCCATGATCGACTCTTCTTCACTTGTTGGATCTGCTAAGATGTAGTTCTTGTGGAGTATGCAAGTTAAAGAGAAAGGGATGTTCTTAAGTGTAAGTTTTCTCTTCTCCTTGTTCACTGCTTTTTTCTCGATGATCGAAGCATTGTCTTCATCTTTTCCTCCACTGATGGCAACTATTCTTCCATTGTCATTCAGAGCAACAACTGGGATTTCCACTGCAATACAAAGGATCTCCTATGCATCAGCGGAAGAATATATAATGTCATATGGTTAAGAATTAAAGGTTGATCTAAGGCTTACTCTTCTTTGATAACTTAAACTTTGGACTTTCAGCTCTAGCCTAGGAAACGGGTTTAGTCTAAGGAGTGCTACAAGAGGTGTGAAGCAAACTAAAGGACAAGGACAAGGACAAAGAAGAACTTACAATTCGAAAAGGCTGCAACAGCAGAAAGCAGAGCAGCATCGAAAAGGGCACCATCAGCATTTAGGCAATATATGTCCTATGAGAATGGTTAGAGAGCAACAACGTTCATCAATATACTAAAAGACCTCACTAATTCAGTAACTTTCAGAGAGATACTTCCCAAGAATCAATAGCTGGATAAGAAGTAAAGAATCAATAGCAGCGATATAAGACCAACGAGTACTCACCAGATAACCCATCCAAGCAGCTTTTCCACTAACTAGACACAGTTCTTTAAGATCAATCATTCCAGAACTGTAACAAAGGGACACAATTTTAAAAAAGGGACAACATTATATTTGATGCCCAACGAGAATAGGTAATTTATGTATACAAAAAGATCAAAATCGAAACACACCTTAGAATAGTATCAGTCAAACGCTTTGAAATCACGGGAGCAGCATCAGCTGGTCTTCCAGGACGAACAGTCGGAGAACAAATAGGAGGCATGTGGAACTCAAGAGCTAACAAAAGGAATCAGTCACTCACACCAAAGAAAAGAACAAG
Organism: Camelina sativa; assembly: GCF_030686135.1. Taxonomy (NCBI): domain Eukaryota; kingdom Viridiplantae; phylum Streptophyta; class Magnoliopsida; order Brassicales; family Brassicaceae; genus Camelina; species Camelina sativa. The sequence continues at coordinate 29,152,890 of NC_141895.1, forward strand.
AGAGAGAAATAGAATAAAGTCGAGGGCAATAAAGAACCTATGCATCCTTCATCTGGTGAGTCTGTAGAAGGAGTCATAACTTCCATTCTGATTGCAGCAAGCATAGTCTATAAACAAGAAGAAATAGAAACTTATGTAACAATGCTGACTATACAAATCTAACCAAAAACGAGATAAGGCGGGTGGGGCTTACAGTGGAACCAATCTTGGCAAGAGCAGATCCATCAGCGGTTGAAACAAGTCCTATACACACAAAGAAAATACAATTAAGGTGACGAGCATGTTTTTTTCAAAGTAAGTTAACTTTGATCAAAGTTAATGTTATATATTTTACCAGGGTTAACAATGGTGTCTCTGGCTTTCCCAAGTGGTCTAGCATCAGGGCGAAGAGATTCAGAGAGATGACGCTCAAAGAAACGAAGAGGGAAGATTCTTCTGAAAGCATCAACTTCCATCTCTGTAGACAAGTCTTGTGATGAGTCAGGTAACCCCATGTTGTTTTTGTCTCTCTGCTTTCATGTCACAAAAACAAGAGAATCATCATAATGCTAAAAAAATATACAGAGGAAACATCATATGAACTTCTATCTTATAGAGACAGTTTCATCGACCTTGGAAGGCACAAAAGAGATTTTTTTTTTTTTTTTGTTCCATTGATGCCAAAAAAAAATCCCAAATACACTGAAAACTGAGTCTCAAGGAATACAAAAGGCTTACCTCTGAACAAAAAGAAAGAACTGAAACAGATACACAAAAGCTGTCGTACCGAAGAAAAGAGAAACAGGGGAGGAGGAGGGGTGTAACAAGAGTAAAGAGCTCGCGGAGGCCGTAAGTAATGGGGAATTCGACGGAGACGGAGACGGAGACGGTGACGGTGACGACGGCTAGGTTTCTTTGTGTTTTTTTCACTATACCAACTAACTACTTCTTCATTCTAAATGGGCCAAACAAAGCCCAATAATGTTGCTAAGCCCAAAGAAACAATGTGATATTGAGATGGTAACGTGTCAAGAATTCATTGGTTTTTCTCTTTTCTTCGTTTTGCTCTCTCTCTCTCTCTCTCTCTCTCTCTCTCTCTCAATACCAACAGAAGAAAACGAAAAGACGAAAGCAATAATCGATTTATCAAAATCCAATCGAAGTTTTGATCGGTTTCGAGAAAAAATGGATCTCTCCAAGTCGTCTTTTTCTTCTCCGAGTCCGCTTACTTCTTCTTTGTTAGGTCAGAAATTTTTTGGTGACACAATCGTCGCGCCGCAGCTTCGTCTCCAACCAGAGGTCGGATAAGATCCCATAGTGAGGCTCACTCAAAATTATGTATCCAATTTTGTAATTTTCAGAGGTTCTAGGATTAAATCGTTAACGAAGCTTCTTCTAATTCTCTATTGTTGTGCACATTGGAGATAATATTATTTGTTTCTGTTTTTTTTTTTATCAACAGTGGAACAATAATTGTGTTTCGTTTTTGCAGTATGTGTTTGAAAGGTTTGAAGCTAAGTATATTGAGGTCTTTTTCTGTATAAGGTATATATAGGTCTGAAACTTGGCAATGTAAAGAAGAAACAATGAGCTCCAATGGTGGTGGCGACGACTATAGCACCAATAGTATTATAATACATTACCAACTATTTTGACCATTGCTTGGTGTTTCTGTTGTTATAGATTGCTGCTTGCTTTGCTCGCCATTGCTTGTGGAACTCGACGAGTGTCTTGGTTCCTTCTGCGGAGTTTTCTAGCTTATCTAGCAAACCCAATGATTTTCTTCTTTCCTCTACTCGAAAGTTTATTGATTTTGTTGCTTACATACACCTTTTGGGCTATGAGGCTAATTTCATGCCTTCTGTGGTCTGTGGAATGGGTCTTTCTTAATTATCTCACTGGGCGTTTTGCTTTACTCTTATGTTTAACTGAGTTTAGTGGAGAAATATTCATAAAAGGCTATTATTGATGTTCATAAAATGCATTCATAAAAGGCTAGTTTTTGTTAATTCTTGTTTGATGTTCTTTTGTTAGGTTCTGAGTCAGCTGCTGGTAAAGAAACTGGTGCTCTTGAGTCCCAAACTGCTGCCGTACTAAAAACCGTGGCGATGGTATTTAACTTTGTGACAATCTTCTTGGCTTTGATGTTTGTTGTATTCCATGTGTATGTGGCATTTTCATTTGTGATTTGGTGATGATGATAGGTTTGCTTACGGCTGTTCATAAGGATTATTTTAGAGTTGTGAACTCGAGGGATTTGCTTTTTAACGATTGTGGTGACAAAGTTGCGCAGTTGCTACATGTAGAATTAGTTCCTCCCTACTCTCAGTACGATGCTCATCAACAAGTTTTGATTGTCAATACTCATTTGCTGTTTCCTCATGATTCTACTTTGTCTGTAGTAAGACTGCAACAGGTAGGAAAATTTGTTATTATTAACTCTGTTAGCATTGTGTGATGATTTTTGTATCTTTATAACTAAACAAGATTTTGGTTTTGGGCAGGTTTATAAGATTCTTCAGTATGTAGTGTCACAGTCTTTAAAACACTGTGAATACATAATTGGGCATTAGGTTGAGAGATTTGGCCGAGACTATGATTGATTTATGACATTGACATTCTTCTCCTCAAGCTGGTTCTTGGTGTTGTGGAACTTGGTCTTCGTGTCCTGTCTCTTGCTTCATCGTCTTCGCGTTTTATCTGGATTTCTTCACCTTTTTCCAACGCAATCCCCAGTTTTGTGTCATGTCTCTTGCTTCTTCTTTTAAGTATCTTGATTTCATCATCTCTACAACCTGCAGAATTTTTTCCTTTGCCTCCAACTGCTCGTCTTTACGTGCGGTGCATGATATTAGTTTTGTGCCGCTTGCACTGATCGAGTCAGTAAAGGGAAACTTAGCTTAAAGAATATATATTTTTTATTTAAATGTTCTAAAAGGTCCTTAATATAGATTTACGTTGTTAATGATCTGAATGGACTTATCTATTTTTATCTATACTTAATGATTTTGGAAGTACACTAGATAAAGAAACTCAATAAAAATTCTACGAGATAATGTTCAACATGTAGAAGCTATAATTAACACGGGAACTGATCTAGTTATGTTAATATATAGATGTAATGGCTCAAATTTTCTATAACAATAAATGTAAGTTGAAAAAAGAAAGACGTGTCTCAAAGTAAGGTCCGAGTTATAGATATATACCGAAACTTTTTTCATTAATGAAAGACTCAATGCTTTTGTGTATATATATGGAAGAAACCTTCATCCATGATTTATATACATCACTACGTACAGCACACCGCCTCATATTATCAGAGGTTCTCTCTCTCTCTCTGTTCGAGATGACCGCCCAAAGGTTGGAAGAAGAAGGAAATCAGAACTCCATAATCGAATTGAAGTGGGATGATGGTTCGGACCATGATGACGTATCAAAAATACATGTAAGAGGTGAGTCTGGAGGCATAAGGACCATCCGATTCGATTATATCAAGAGTGAAACTCTGAAATGTGAAATATTCAAAGGTTCCAGCTGGGATCAAGGGTTCACCCAGACGGTACTGTTGATTACTAACTAAACTCTCTTTATAATTTAGTATTGAATTACTGCTGTTGATTTTTTATCTGAATTTTCTTGCACCAAATTATATATGCAGTTTGAGATTAACCATAAAAAACATGAACAACTTGAATCTGTTGTGGGTTATTACGAACCCAAGTCGGATGCGATTCTTGGACTTCAGTTCGAAACCAACTTGAGGATTTCTGAACTGATAGGATTCGCAAAAGATGGTACTAGTAAGTTTTCACTAGCTGTGGACGGAAAGAAGATCATCGGGTTTCATGGATCTTGGGATGAATACCTCAACTCTCTTGGAGCATACTTCACTTGGACTGCTCCAACTAAAATAGAAGCAAAAGGTGAACAAGGAGGCAAGGAGTGGGATGATGGAGCCGACCATGAAGGTGTTACAAAAATATATGTACGAGGTGGGCGTGAGGGTATACAATTCATCAAGTGCGATTATGTCAAGGATGGACAACAAACATATGGGTCAGTCCACGGTGTCAGGGGTAGAGGTTACACAGAGTTGGTGCGTACGTATGACTTGATTTTTTTTGTTTTTTTTTTTGTTTTATATATTTAGCTAGCGAGGTTATTATTATTATCTATTAATGTACGTACGTAGTCTTTGTTTCATCAACATTTTTTTTGTTTTTTTTTTCAGTTTGAGATTGATCATCTCAACAAGGAATATTTGGTTTCTGTTGAGGGTTACTATGACGAAGGCGGTTTGGGGATCATCCAAGGAATTCAATTCAAAACTAATATCAAGACATCCGAACTGATGGGAGACAACAAGGGTAGGAAGTTTTCACTTGCAGCCAATGGGAAGAAGATCATTGGGTTTCATGGATATGCTGACAAGAATCTAAACTCTCTTGGAGCATATTTCACTAAATCATCTCCTTTCACTAAATTGGAATATCAAGGTTGTACTGGTGAAGGTATTACTTGGGATGACGGTACTTTTGAAGGCGTACGAAGGGTGTCCGTTTACTATCATTCGGCCGAAAGTATAGGAAATAGAATATTGCGTGTAGAGTTCGAGTATGTCAGCATAGAGAAAGTGGAAATCCGTGGGCATGGGTGTGAGGCTGAATTCCATGGAGAGGTGATCAAAGTTCCTACGTACAACTCTTTCTATTAATTAACTTGTATGTGTTTGTACATGTTCTTGAATTGATATATTATACGAAACCTTTTTTGTTATTTCAGTTTGTAGTAGACTATCCTAATGAATTTATCACATCTGTGGAGGGAACGTTAAAAGGTGACTACAAGACGGTTGCGTCGTTGACTTTCAAAACATCAGAAGGGAGAACTTCTCCAAGATTTGGAATTACTACTACAGACTATGGAGGTGTGACTAATGCTAAATTCGTGCTTGAGAGCAAAGGTTGTGGTATTGTTGGGTTCCATGGACGGTCTAAGGATTACCTTTATGCTCTTGGAGCATATTTTCGTGTGTTGCCTCCTCCTTCCTAACGTTTTATGGCTTATATTTCCAAAATTCATGTAATAAGACAGCGTTTGCTTTTATAATTCTGTTCTTTAAAATTTAATTCTTTAGGGGAAAAAAAAACATCTATTTGTTAAACATGTATATGAAAACACACCCGAAGATGAACATAAATTGAACTTAGATCATACACAAAACAATATTATATACAAACACAATTGGGAAAGAGCTGTTTCTTGCTCAGTCGTAGATCGTTCATGTACAAACCTGAACTAACACAGGCCCAAATCGCAACATTTAGTTTCGTCTCTCTGTTATTTTTTTTCGTATTTTCTATGTACAAATCATGTGTTTATCATGATTCAGATTCACATTTCCCTTCTAAATAACTTGGTTAAACCCCCATCGATCTCTGATTTCTTATACCACGCTTTCGAAGGAGACTCTGAGATGAGAAGTATACCTAGGTTTTGGGCTCGAAGTGTTGGCAAGTCCTTGGAGCAACTTCACCACATCGCTTACTTCATCGAGGAAGTATTTGGCTTTGCTCGGTTTTCTTCCCACTGTACACGCGAATACCTCTGTAGACATTGACGATGATTGAGCTGAGAGGGTTGTTGATATGCTCTCAAACATCTCCTCGTCTGATCTGTCATCCCCAATGCATACCACGAAATCCGGCACACTCCCATCCTCAAGCATTCTATTAAGAATTTTCCCGGTGACAAGACCCTTGCTTACTCCCTGTAGTGGAAAATCTCAGTCTAAGACTACGTATGAACCAGAGAGTATAAGAAATGCTTTAATTTAGTACAATGAACAGGGACATTATGAATCATAGAAAGATTTGGAGATGTTTTTCTACGGATCATTGTGTCATGGGTTCCTTATTTTTCATCAACACAAGATGGGGTGGAGAAAATTTATTTACCTGAGGCTTAACTTCAACGATTTGGTGGCCTCTGTGAACAACAACGGGTTCATTCACAAGAACGGTTTCTAGATGGTCCAGTAGTTCCTTGGCTTGACAAGAACCAAAGTCTGGGTCAGCATCTTGGTGATGCCAGACTAAAGCACTCTCTTTCGCTTCTATACTGGATCCATCAGTAGTCTCTGTATATAGTCTCATGATAGGTTCCACAACTTTCTTCCACTCAAGGTCATCAGATAAGCCGCTTCTTTCCCAGTCAGAAGAATTATTCCACCTGCATTACAAATTTTGTCTTCTTAATTTTTCTTTCCCACAGGAAAGTTTCACAAAACTTGAATTAACACAAGCCAGTAAGTCAGTAACTAACCTTGTGAAGTAACCGTGTTCAGCCGCTATTCCAAGATTCTTACACGGAGCAAGCCACTCGCTCAAAGAAACTTTTCCCCTCCCGCTAACAATGAATATAGTGTTGTTAGGATCACTACACAGTGTCTTCAAAGCAGATATAACTTCGGCACTTGGGTCCTTTACGATCGAGGTCTTAGGAACTAAAGTACCGTCGTAATCAAGAAATATAGCTCTCTTGCTCGATCTTCTGTAAGCACTAACGGTTTGCTCAACGGATAGCCTTCTGAAATTAGGAGAGAGAGCGACGAGCCTAAAACCCAAACCCCAACCCACACCCCAGCACCGTTTACTGTAATGATCTCGAGATGCCCTCTCCAAATCCTGCGAAAAGCTGCGCGCCCAATAAGCCACATCATGTGTACTAATGTAGTGAAAGTGTTTTTTATGTCGTAGTTGCTTCTCAAACTCAGACATGGTGATAGCAGAATATATTGAATCGGCTACTGCATCAATGTCCCAAGGATTAACCCTAATCGCACCACTTAGAGAAGGCGAGCAACCAATGAACTCAGACAGAACAAGCGTGCTTGTGCGAGGAGAATCATCACTTATTCCCAGAAACTTATCCATGATAGGAGTTCCCTGCCGACAAACAGTGTACTTGTAAGGAACTAAGTTCATCCCATCCCTCACTGCATTGACTACGCAGCATTCTGCCATGGCATAATAGGCAGACTTCTCAAACCGGGGAACAGGACGATCAATCAGAACCACTGGCTCATAATCAGGCGAACCATAACGCTCGTTGATTCTTTTAACAGTATTATATGTTTCTTTCTTCGCTTCTTGAACGTCTTTACCTGAGCCTCTGGCTGGGTTCACAATCTGAATAAGAACTATTTTCCCTAGCATCCTAGGATGTTGCTGTAGCAGGTGTTCAAAAGCCAATATTTTAAGACTTAGTCCTTTGAATATATCCATATCATCAACTCCTAGAATCACTTTTTTACCCCGGTACTTTTCTTGAATCTCTTTCAGTTTGTCAGCTGTAGCAGGAAGATTGAGAACGGATTCCAGCCTTCCCATGTGAATACCTATAGGAAGAATCTTCAAGAAAACTGTACGGCCCAAGTAGTCAAGAGCAATATGCCCTCTCTTAGATTCATACTCCAATCCAAGCATTCTACAGCAGCAAGACAAGAAATGACGTGCATAATCAAAGGTGTGAAAACCAATTAAGTCACAGTTTAAGAGCCCTCTTAGTAGTTCCTCTCGAACAGGTAAGGTTCGATAAATTTCTGAAGAAGGGAATGGACTGTGGAGGAAGAAACCAAGCTTAACCCTGTGGAAACGCCTTCTCAAAAACGTTGGGAGAAGCATTAAATGATAGTCATGAATCCAGATATAATCTTCCTCAAGATTGATCACGCCCATTACCTTATCTGCAAATATTTTGTTTGCAGAAACATACGCCTGCCAAAGACCACGATCAAAGCGTTCGCCATGATCAGGGCACATGGGTAACATGTAGTGGAAAAGTGGCCATAGCTGCTGTTTACAAAAGCCGAGGTAGAATTTTTTGTGCACATCTTGTGGGAGGAAAGTAGCTACGCAATTGAATTCCTCAAACAGATTTTGGGAAACGTCGTCTTGCTCACAAACATCAACATGTGTCTTGAGCGATCCAACATAAATGACTTCTGTCTCTGGAGAAAAACCATCCTTGAGATGTAAAAGTGGAGAATCATTGTCGAGGCTGAACTTCCACTTTCCAGTTTCTGAATCCTTTTTACCATTCAAAGGAAGGAAGTTAGCCACAATGATCTTCCGCTCACGGCAAGGTAACGAGATGACATCTGAATCACCACCACCAGTAATTCCATATCCATCGACGTCAGAGATAATGCCAGGAACAGTCATCACTCTTGGAAGAGCTCTAGGGGTCGTAGGCATGTCCAACAGATCCCCAGATGCCAAGTCCAAGAGATTTCCAAATGATTTCGACCCCATTATTCGAACAAAAAAATCATGAAAAGTAGATACTCCCAAGCTGAAACAAGTAGAGCTCTCTGCTTTATACACCCTACAAGTAAAAAAAAAAAGAGAAATTTATCACAAATCATATATAGTTTGAATCCACACACCAATCAGTCAAATTACAAGCTTTTGACAGAATTAGGTTTCAAAATTGCAAAACTATACGAACTCATTAGTTTATAAAGATTAGATTACAAACACGCAGAGAAGGTGACCTTGATCATCATCATCATCAAAATTCCAATGACAACAGAACTACTAATTATTGTAATTTCTCATCATATCAATGAAAGAAAAAAAAAAATTACTTCATAATAAACTAAGTTACAAATCGCAGAACAGTTCAATCACTAGAACTGTAGAATCTGAATTTTTTTAAAAACCTATTTCACGAACAAAAACAAAATCTGAAAATCCAGATCATAGTTATTTTACATATCACTGAAAGACCAAATTAAGAAACCCCGACCCAAAAAAAACTCCACAACAACCCCTTAGGTCAAACGATTCCGCATAAAAACCCAAAAGGATCAGAAGAAACTAATCAAAGAAAAACGGATCGTGCGACTCAATAGCTTCTTAATCAGTGAAAAATATCAGAAGAGAAACGTAGTAATAACTGAAAAAAAAAAAAAAAAAAAAAAAGAGTGAAGGAACAAAAGTCAAATCTGCTTACCAAAAAAAAAAAAAAAAGGGAAGGTAAGAAAATAAAATCACCGGCGGTCACGGTTTGAGAGGTTGCTCCGATCACCGGCGATCAAAGGTATCGATTTGAAGTAGAGGGAGACGAAAGAGGAATTGGAATCAGAGAGATGGGATATTCTGAAGAGCAGAGTAAAATTTATATAAATAATAATAGTAATTAGTAATAGATAGCAGTAATGAGAGTTTGGGTTCATTCTTCTTTCTTCTGGATAAGTTCCATAGACTCCTAATTTTATTTTATTTTATTTTATTTTATTTTATTTTTATTTTATTTTTCCACTTTTTATTGTCTTTGTCAACATTTTTTTTTGTTTTTTTTTACTTAGTCCACATGTTTGCTAATTCATTTTTTTCTTTAGAGATACATTTTTCTAATATTGGGAAGAGATTACTGTTGGGAATGATTTTTTGAAACAAATGAGACGACTACATTTTATTGTTTATTAGATTTTATTTTAGTTCATTCTTTTTAAAAATATATATGTATTTGATAATCATTTTTTATTTTTATTTTTGGTAACAAGCATAAATGAAATTATTTTAGGATTCAATAACTCTTTTATGTTTAAATTAGAAAGATGACTGTGACTATTAAGGAAAACTGAAATTTACGAAAGAGAAAAAAAAAGACTTTTAGGTTAGTTTTTTAAATTAAGTATATCCATATTATTAGTATTTATAAATTGTATGAATTTTTATTATTATCTTTCAAAAACCAATGATTAAATAGCCTTATGTACCTAATATAAAACAAAGCAATGAACTTAACTTAATCCAATGAGAAACAACTTGATATTTATTTGATTTATATATTTTAATATGAAAGATATTTCGATTTAGTTGAGTATTTAAAAGCTAGTTTGAACAGAATTAGGATAAGCAAATTAGACAATAAACGACTCACTTACTCACCAAGAGCCTAACTTATAATGCTGGCTCTTTCTTTTAACTGGCTCTTTTTTTTTTTTTTTTTTTACGCTAACCAACATAATATCTAATGATGTTTGTATCTAATGATTTTTATAACATTCGTTTATGTAGAACAGATATTTTTAACAAAGCTTACGTCAACAAAATAACAAAATATTTTTATCTTTAATATCTTTTTATTTAGTTTTAAATGTCATATTTTGCTCTCTATATAAATAGTAATTTGTGCTAATATTGAAATATTGTAAACACAAAAAGAAATATGCATGTTTTGGCCAATTATCAAAGAGTTGAAGATATCATTAATTTATTATTAAGAAAGAAGAAATAATATTTGAAAAGATAGTGGCACCTATGCTAATTAATAATATAAAAAATTATCATCTCAAATATGATTTGTCGTTTACTCGTAACTTAAGTAATTATGATTTTCTATGAAGATATTCTAATAACTTCTGTCTGTTTACGTTTCTGCAATTTGTTATCTAGTTGATTATTTATGAAGATGCTTTAATAAATTCAGACGGACTGGGTCACTCTAATATGTTATGCAGGAAGGTTATATATTTATTTTTTTGATCGGTTGTTTAATATGTTCTTATTATTTTAGAGAGTTGGGGGGCCTTGTAACAATATTATTTTAAATTTTTGTAACTTGAGATTTAAAAGTACAATCAAGTTAAATCTCAATTTGATATTTTCTTATTTTAATAAAATCAAAATTTCTTGTTTTTTTCAAAATAATATCAAATATTAGTTACACATAGTCACATACACTAAAACAAAACAAATTATCCAGTTACTATGGATATTTATTTAGTATACATCTTCCGTTTTCCATTATCGTACTATGGTTTATTATACTTTATGGTGTAAGTGTTGTTATTTAGATGTCTTCGTTTGTATAGGTGAAGGATATTATGTTTTTGTGAATGTGTCTCAAAAAAATAATAAATTAAAATTGATGTTTTGTTCTGTTAATTTTTTTTTCTTTTCTTTTATGGTTAAAGAATAAAATATAGTTACGCTGGAAAGCATGTGGTCGCCACGAGTTTCGTTGGTGCCTTGTTGTCTAAATGGGTCCACTGATTATATCCATTTCGCCGCGTCTGACGGGTTTTTTTTAACTTGGTAAGGTTTGGGACCTACACTATACACTCCTTAATGGCTTCATCCTCATCTTCTCACCGACGAACAAAAATAAAAACTCAAACACAAAATCAAAGAACCTTTATTTATTCTTCTTTTTTTTTTTTTTGTTAAAGCCTTTATTTATTCTTCTTCTTTCTCTTTTTTTTTTTGTTGTTGCTGTTTTAATTATTGTTTTTCATATTTAGAGGTTGAGAATATGAAAACAGCGACCTTTATAGTAGTCGAGTTGACTATTGGAATTATTTTGTTTCTATTTTAGACATTGAGATAATTACGCAATACCTTTATAGAAGTACTTACAAATTTTATATCAGTGATAGTTGACTTAACCGCGAATTAATCTTTTAATTATTGATTTTGTGAGAATTCTGCTCAATTAATTAAAAAAAAACTGATTTTGAGTTTATGGTACACATCACAAATTTATGTTTACTTGATTTGCTATTCGTATATACACAAGCTAGTCAAACAAAATCTAAGGCAGACCCAACAAAATCTTTTTTTCAGTAATCTGTGTGGTCCGATAATTATACAGTCACGATCACCAGAGATCTTACAATATCAAACTTTGTCTCTTACCTTTCTAATTTTTACAATAAATCAAAAATCACTAATCAAACTCTTCTAAAGAATCGATTTTTTCTTTGACAATAAAGACATATATCTATTATAATAGCCGATGTGAAAAGCATGCAGTACTGGTGGACGAGACTCTTTCGACTTGGGTTCAATATACGAGAGTCCTCAACTTCGTTGTAATTAGTTGATAAGATTTTTTATTTGAATCCGAATTAGGATATCATAAAATTATAAGCATATGCAATACGTGTACGTGTACCCCAACCTTAGTCGGCAATGGTGACACCAATAAACGAAATAAATGTTACATCTTTTCAAAAGGACAAAAATTATTAAGAAGATATTTAGATAACATAGAGATAAGAAAAGGAAATGAAAAGTTGTGAAAATGACCTAACAGAGTGGATAAATAAATACAGACGACTAAGAAGGAATAATTAAAAGTGTCTTCGAGTTTATAGACAACCGTGCAAGTCTCTTTATATATATGGACGTAAATCAAAGGCTACTTTTAATTGTTCCTCTAGTTCACACAATATTTGTCCACAAGTCGACAAAACTAATATCATATCTATTTCTGAAAAATCCATCAAATTAAACTAGCTAAGATTGAGTTGTGTTTGATGTGAGATTATAAAATTTATGATGAATAATCTTATTTTCGGATCCGAAGATTTTGTTCACTTCTACAGTTCTACTTTACTTAGTCATAATTGTCATAGTTGCATAGGACAAATATGTGCGTCTCTCTAAGACTCTTATGTTCAGAATGGACAAATTTTTTTTACAGATATGGGTTAGATATAAAAATGGGATAGCTAGTTTTGTTTTTGGATTAGGTATGCATCACATTAACACCAATGACGTTAGACTAGTTTTGGTGAGTTTACATCCAATAGGGGTCGACTAAATGAGCGGAGTTAGCTAAATTAATCTGTAAAAGAAAGAAAACAATTTTATTGGTTGAAAACAACCATATTATTATATGGTTTGGTAAAAGAATTGTGAAATGGTGTTATCCATACACAACCCAAAATTTCATCATTTTAGAAATCACTAATCAAAACCGGTCAATGTGAAAAAGGGACAATCTATCAATTTAGTGACCATGTTAGGTATGAGTCCAAATCTTTAGACTAAACACCAATCAAATTAAACAATGTTCTTCACTTTTATTGTTTTCCCTAGAAAAATAAAAAGAAAGAAAAATATTGCTTTGAATATTAAGTGTCTAGTTCCAACACATTCATGTAATTTTGTGGTTTGGTTGTGCAATATTTTTTTAAAAAATTAACAACTCTATAGGTGAAGAAAAATAATTTAACAATTCCCTCTAATTAACTCACGGGTTTCTTCTAAGCTACTCGTCTTCATCCAATGTTTGTTTAGTCAGACGTGAGAGTTGAGACGCCTAATTATAGAACTGCATGAGTGTTACGATCACACATGTACAATTTCTAAACATGTCAAAATTAAGATGTCGTAGTCTACACGTGTATCGTACGTAGGTTTATCATGTAAATTCAATGATGACACATTGATACAAAAATATAGACTACTCCTAACTTGTTATATTTACTCGATCGAATCCAATATCTAAAGCTCACTACTATGATAGAAATAAATAGTATACACGACATAGCAAACATGGAAAACGTCATTTCCAATCACTTAATTTGTTTAGGTTGTTTTATTAGCAATATTATACTCGAAATCATTGTTTAGGTTGTTTTATTAGCAATAATATACTCGAAATCATTTGTGTATGATTTTTATATTTTGTTTGTGTTCCTTTTGCTATCTATAATTCACATACCTATCTAACCGATTCTCAATGTGAATACTACATTGGTATATATTTGTATGTGAATATTACATGGTAATAATTCTATTAATTAGTACTTGAGTAGAAACTACTACGTAACGTACGGTATGTATATTATGATCGATAATTTTTTTTTTTTTTTTTTTTTTTTTTTTTTTTTTTTTTTTTTTAAGGATCGTAATAGATAAAGTCTACTTATTTAGAAAGTGACCCTTTTTGGCATCCCACTATAAATTTTCTATACCATGTAAAATGTGACATTATTATTCAATGTGTAGGTGAACTGGTGAAGTTGTCCCTTAAATTTGAGAGTTTTTATTTGCACACTCGTCTTTGAATTTGACATTTGTGTGTGCAGGTGTCCCAAATGTTGTCATATCGAGTTATTATTATACTGTGGATCTAATCAATTATGTAAAGCTTCAACCAGGTCACACTAGCTAGTAGCTAATTAGTGAATATCCAAAGCTTTATATTTAATGGGATTTAAAGCTGTAAGTATATGTAAAGGGGCAAAAAGAGGCGCAGTGAGTTACAAGTAGGATTCACTTTGTAATTATATATATATATATTTTTTTCACATGAATATGTAAAAGAATGCAACTTTAACTTGCTTTAACATCCAATCAAAGAGTCACTCAAATCCCACTTACCTAACTGGTGGTCTCTATGCTTTTTTAACAAACTTCTTGAGTCAAAACTCAGATTATTCAATTCTAGTAAAGATCATAACCACCATGATAATTTTGTAGTGATTGATTGAAGAACATAAGCATTACACTAGACTACAAGCACTAGTGAAACTACTTGGTATACTTTACATATGCAGATGGTACAATTTTATTTTCCTACCTAACTATTACAAATATGGTTTCTCCGTCACGGTAACGACAGTCACAAACGTCGTCCGCAAGACAAACCTAATTCATAGAGAGATCATAAGGATAAATGATCCAAAGAGAGTATAACTAAAAGAATCAAACATTAGACCATATAAGTCATCCCAGCTTGCAAGATGTTCATATGAGGAACAGTGAGATTCGCAGCCCCAGCTCTGCAGTTCCTTCTCAAAAACGCATAGAAGTAATTAATCACAAGCTTCTTCACAAATATCGAATTCTTCTTCGCCCTCACATCTCCATGAGCCAGCAAATACGTTAGCCCCGAGTCCGTGGCTTCTCTCAAAGCCGCAAGCTCATATTCCAGAGCTGGATCTTCCTCCATAGACGATCCTACGCTAGGAGACGGCAAAACCTCGGAGTCAAACTCTTGCTCTGGCTCAGACCGCTTTGCACGGTGAATGAGAGGAGCCATGAGGTCGTCTGTGTAGGTATCACTTGCAACGGAAACCCTATCGGGATCAAAATCATTCAGAGTGCTCTCTAGAGCATCCTCTAACGCTTCACATCTCAAGAACTTCTCTAGACTTTCAATAAGAAGCTGTTCAAACACTCTAGAATCTTCTTTTCTAACGTCTTTGTAACCGTACCTCGCAATGCACCTGAACATATGGTAGTCCTTAGGACATACCCGTCTGAAAAGGAACCTCTCCTCTTGAGGAACGACAGGGACAGGAACATATTTGATACAGACAAAGATGATTGTAGAGTGAATTGCGGGAAGAGTGATCAAGAACTGTCCGAAAATGGAAGGTATGCCTTGGACAAGCTCATTGTAAAGGAGTCCAATCCCGGGGATTCGAATTGTTCCAAGAGTTGAACCGAGTTCACGCATAAAATCCATTGAGATTCTTTCCCTAACCTCGCTTTGGTACTTGAGCACGCTTCCGTAGTTCCAAATGTACATTACGGTGAGGAAGAAAGTGGCGAATACTAGCGGAACCCAACCACCTTCCAAGATCTTGGTGAGAACCGCAAGCAAGTAAATGGTCTCAACGGATCCGAATATAAGTGGAAAACAGATAGCCAGAAATAGATTGGTTTGCCAAATGAGAAGCATCACCAGTGTTACCAACACTGTGCTGACCATCATTACACCTACCTCTGCTATGCCTGAATCAAGAAAATAGAAACATTGACGAAAAAAAAAAATCAAAAAACAAAAAGCCTTTTCTAAGACTCAGCACAAAAAACCAAACTGACCGTAAGCATTGGCGATGTGGGTTGTGCTTCTGAAGATGGAGACAACGAGTATGCACATGATCATCAAGAACCAATTGATGACAGGAATGTAGATTTGACCTATCCGTTTCTTAGAGGTGTGGATAATCTTCAGCCTTGGGAAGCAACCAAGAGCCATGGCTTGTTTGACACATGAGAAAGTTGCAGAGATCATGGCTTGGCTCGCTATCATCGCGGCTAATGTCGCGATCACAAACACCGGCCAGAACAAACTCCCTGCTCAACATTGCATTATATTACAGTTTCAGCATTTTTGAAATCTACTAATAATAGTAGCTGAGACCTTGGGGATATATTGATTGGTTACCTGGAACTGAATCATAGAATATGCGAGCTGAGGCCTCAGGATGCTTTGTTAGATAAGCAGCTTGACCCATGTAAGCTAAGAGAAGGCATGGGAATACCACGCAAGTGAATGCCATCTGTATAGAACGAACTGAGAAATGTCCCAAATCTGCAAACATTGCTTCGGCTCCTGTGTAGTTTCAAAAACTTTGTAACAGAGGTTTGGTTTTTTTTGTTTTTAGACGTTGTGAGTTGAGAGTGCGTGTTTACTTACCTGTAATGCATAAGACACATCCACCAAGAGCAGACCAAGCTTCTTTGCTATTCTTCTTGAAGAACAAAACAATGTAAAACGGGTTTAAAGCTCTTATGACAGTGATGTCGTACTTCAACAGATTATAGATTCCAATAGCACCGAGAGAGAAGAACCAGAGCGCAAGAACTGGAGCAAATAGAAAACCTACTTTACCCGTCCCAAACCGTTGTATGCTGAACAAAGCCACGAGAATCACAATTGAAGACAAAACCAATGCATCTGAAAACAAGAACACACCAAGATCAAAATGACATCAAGACGCAATTTAGATAGAAAGAGAGAAATCATGTGATATTGATTCTCACTTGTTCCAAATCCTTCAACTTCACCTTGTAACCCACTCATTGCAGACATCACTACATTAAAATCAAAAGGAAGATCAAATCTCAATCTTGACCAGACCACTTCTTAGTTTATCTGTAAATGATTTGAAAGTTACACTAGTGTATGAATTCACCAAATCTTTTGGGGAAGTCTATTGCAACAAAACAGACTCACCTGACATAGCTGGTGTAAGAATCCCATCGCCAATAATCATGGAAGTTCCCATTAGGACTAAGAGCAGAAGAAGAGTTTTCAAATACCCTTTAGTCTCTAAAGCTTCTTTAATTCCCAGAGCTCTTTCCAACTCAGGAGTTGGGAGTTTAAGCCTAAAACTCGAGATCTGCTCATCTGCAGGTTGCTGATTTGGCAGCTTATTCACCTTTGCATACCTACAAATAAGTGAATACAACGCAAATGTTCCACCTGCACACACACACAGACACTAAGAAACGACATAAACTCCAGTTTACTAAAAACATCGATTCGGATGCCTTACCTTCACCATTGTCGTTGGCTTTAAGGACAACAAAAACATACTTAGCCAAAGGAATCACAGCAATAGTGTAGATGACTAGAGACAAGGCACCAAGAACATCAACTTCTGATCTAATAGGAACTTTACTGAAAACATCACTGAACACATACAAAGGGGATGTCCCCATATCACCATAAACAACACCTAACGTCTGAAACGCTATCCCAATTGTACCCAATAGTGACAAATCCTAAAAAAAAAAAATTCAATTTTTCAATTGTCAATAACACAAACACCAAAAGGGCAGTTATAAAAATCAAAACTTTGAAGTCATACCTTGAGATTGTGACCATGAGAAGCAGCAATTTCCATGGCTTCAACATCAAGAGAATCAGCTCTTTTAGGCTTTATCATAAGTCTTCTCCTCAAATTCCCAAAACTGTAGTCTCTATCTCTGATTTCATAAAACGGCGGTGTTTCAGAGTCAACTTCGCTTCCATCAACCCATCTCCGGTCACTGCTTCCGGTACCAACACGTCTGAGACTATTGTTGCTACTTCCTTCTTCAATTTCATCCATTTTTTTTGAGAATTTCTCCTCCAAAACGAGAAGCAAAGAACTCTTTTTTTTTTTTTTTTTTTTTTCTTTTCTTGAAAGGATTTTAATTTTTGGTTGGAGGAAAAGTTAGCAGAGATTGGATTTGGTTGAATATGACTTCTTTCACTGACATGGTCTCTCTCACGGGGTATGTAACATGTTTACTGTTACTGTCAAGAAACGTACAAAGTTCTCAATTATTTGAACTTCTTTGTTAAGCTAATTTACAAATACAAACTCCTAACGTTCCCAATTATAAAAAAAGTATTTTTTTTTTCCTCGATTCTGTATCCTCCTCTAAAAACATTATCCATTTGTTTTGTTTTGGGTAATAAGAACATGAATCTCTACATTTTATAATGGAACCCTAAATTTGGGAATTTGCAGAAGCCCATTTACCAATTTAGGTGCGAGAAAGGCCCATTTAATTAGGCCCAAATGTAATTGCCGACTTCGAAAACTCGATTGCACAAAAGGTTTTATAACTTCAAACATTCGTCGCCGGCTTCAAACATCATCCATCATTCACTGCTCCGTCTTCAAATCTCCGAGTTAGGTTACTCCTTCGATTCAGTCCAGGTACCTTTGATTTTTCCTCGTCTTTTCAATTGGGTAGCCCCAAGCTTCCAGTATAAATTAGGCTTTCTGATTCAACGATCTCGTTTTCGTTTCATCCGCAGATCGCTGAGGCGTTTGCGTTCTAAGTAGAAGAAAGATTATTATGGTAAGCGTTCATTAAACCTCATCTCTTCATTTGTATCGACATGTTTTTTTTGTTAATTTTGATTTCAATCATCTTGTCACAAAATTTCAATTTTTACGGTTTCAGAGTAGTTCTTGTTTCTCTTTGTTTGAATCCTCTTTCTGCTATATGAACATGGTAAAGGTTAAGAATTTGCTAACTAAATATGTTGGATCTGTTGTTATAGGCAACTCTTGAAGATTCATTCCTTGCTGATCTTGACGAGTTATCTGACAATGAAGCAGAAATGGTGAGTGTCTTTTAAAACCATTTTTTTTTTTTTTATTAATTTTGATCTGTTTCCTCTTTTTGTTTTTTGGTATTTGACATGGAGGAGATGTGGTTTTTAATTGTAGTTTGGTCGATTATTCATATTCAGGACGAGAATGATGGTGATGTTGGAAACGAGGAAGAAGATGTTGACATGGACATGGCGGATTTAGAGACTCTTAACTATGATGATCTCGACACTGTTTCTAAGCTCCAGAAAAGTCAGAGATATATTGATATAATGCAGAAAGTGGAGGAGGCTCTTGGAAAAGATTCTGATGGAGCTGAGAAAGGAACTGTGTTGGAAGATGATCCTGAGTACAAGCTTATTGTGGATTGCAATCAGCTCTCTGTTGATATTGAGAATGAGATCGCTATTGTCCACAGCTTTATCCGTGACAAGTACAAGCTTAAGTTTCAAGAGCTTGAGTCGTTGGTTCATCACCCGATCGATTATGCCCGTGTTGTGAAAAAGATTGGCAATGAGACGGATATAACTCTTGTTGATCTTGGTGACCTTCTTCCATCTGCTATTATAATGGGTATTTCAGTTACTTCTTTAACCACCAAAGGGAGCCCACTGCCAGAGGATGTCCTGCAAAAGGTGTTAGGGGCTTGTGATCGGGCTCTAGATCTTGATTCCGCACGGAAGAAGGTCCTTGACTTTGTTGAAAGTAAGATGGGATCTATCGCACCTAATCTTTCCGCCATTGTTGGAAGTGCTGTTGCTGCCAAGCTCGTTGGGACTGCTGGAGGTGTGTCAGCACTTGCTAAAATGCCTGCCTGTAATGTTCAAGTTCTTGGCCACAAGAGGAAGAACCTTGCTGGGTTCTCTTCAACATCACAGTCCCGTGTGGGTTATATAGAGCAGACAGAGATTCTCCAAAGCACGCCTCCTGGACTTCGGGCTCGCGCTAGCAGGCTTGTGGCTGCAAAGTCAACTTTGGCAGCAAGAGTTGATGCTACTAGAGGGGACATGTCTGGGATAAATGGAAAAGCTTTGAGGGAGGAGATCCGTAAGAAGATTGAGAAGTGGCAAGAACCTCCTCCTGCAAGGCAGCCTAAGCCACTTCCTGTTCCTGATTCTGAGCCCAAGAAAAGAAGGGGTGGTCGCCGTCTAAGAAAAATGAAAGAAAGGTAGCCTATTTCATCCTACTTTGTGTCCTTAATGACTCTAGATGGAATTCTACTACTTGCTGTATTCTTACCATCATTCTCTTTTAACCAGGTATGCAGTGACAGATATGAGAAAGATGGCCAACAGGATGCGGTTTGGTACACCCGAAGAGAGCTCCCTTGGTAAAATATCTTGTACTTTTTACTTGTTGTTAATGGCCACTTTTAAAAAACTTAGTCTAATATCTGTTCTTCATGATGATAGGTGATGGACTTGGTGAAGGCTATGGAATGCTTGGCCAGGCAGGAAGCAACAGGCTGCGAGTATCCAGTGTTCCCAGCAAGCTGAAACTTAATGCTAAGGTCGCCAAAAAGTAAGTTTTCTTTATTTCTTTCGGTGTTTTCTCCGATTTTTATGTTAGAACTCTTACCATGTAGATTAATCTTTACTGATCCTGCCATGTTCTTCCATAATATCTCCTGTGCGTCCTCATTTTGAACTGTTTATCAATGTGGCTCTTTTCAGGCTCAAAGAACGACAGTATACAGGGGGTGCGACTACCTCTGGTTTGACTTCGAGCCTGGCTTTCACTCCTGTGCAGGTAACAAACATTTTCATTTGATTCCTGACAAATGTTTTATCTTGTTGTTGTGATCCATTTGCATCGCTGTCTGACTCCAATTGGTTATATATTTGACAGGGGATAGAGTTGTGCAATCCGCAGCAGGCACTAGGATTAGGCAGTGGGACTCAAAGCACTTACTTCTCAGAGTCAGGAACCTTCTCAAAGCTCAAGAAGATTTAAAGTTGCAAGACAGAGAGACAAGTTTTCAAGTGTTGAAAAGCTTTTGGGATTTTATCTTAGAAGATGAATGGTGTAAATGAATTGAAGAAGACAGAGAAAGGTTTAAAGCAGTGTTATAACTGCTTTCTTTTTCTCTTTTAAGGTTTCTTCTGTCACTTAAGTCTAAAGAGACCCAAAAAAAATACTGTTTCATATGGAGTCCCTCCAGAATCACTTTAAAAAGTACTGTTTCAAAATACTGTTTCAAAATACTGTTTCAAAATACTGTCACAACCATAGTACCATACCTTAAAAAGTTAAAAAGACTTGCCAATGTAAGAAACGTTTCATTAATTTTATCTTGTTTTCACCCACAGATTCATATCTATCTTCAACATACACAGATTCCTTAGGTTCATGTATCAGCCACATGATTCACGCAAGCCATTGCAACTTCAAAAGATAAGGTGCGAGTAAAAAAAAGATGAAAATATCACCATCGATGTAAAATGTTCATTAAGACTCAAGACTAGACCCTACGGTTCAACAGTCATATAATGACATCCGCGTGGTTGACAGCACAATGGAGACATTATTGTTGTGAGAAAGTGTTTGCACCCGCTGTTTAAAGTTAAACCTATGGTTATCACTTAACAGTATAGCTATCTTGTGTAATGTCTTTGTGATTATAAGCACAAGTTCCACAAATGAAGCCACGTGCTTTGACTCTAAATCCTGAGGGTATCTATTCCATCGTTGATCCCGATTCAAGCCTTGCAAGTCCAATTATTTGTCCAAACACATCCTCTACTCAACAGAAAAATAAAATAATGGTTCTATGATTATTCGAACTCGATAATAGTTGGAAGGGAGGGCAAGGAAACACTAATAAAAGAAGGTCATGGTAACTACATACCGGTAAGCTGTTGCGTACTTCACGAACTGTCACCATCTTTAAATCAGGTGAGTTTTGTAAAAGTCTTTCTATACCAGGAATAACATACTCAAGAGTCAAAGCTTTTATCTTGAACACTGGAAAAGTAGCACCACAAACCTCGGCAAGAGATAAAATCTAACATAAGAGATATATATAGTGAAGAACACCAAAACACATATTAATTAGTACCATTCGTAAACTTACTTATACAGCCTCATAACCAACATAAGTAAGAAAGAGTTAAAGACAATATTAGAGAATGCAAGAATGGTCTCAAAACATACCAGAAGAAAGTTTCCCCCAAAACTAAGCCTCTTTGCATTCTCCAACTTCTTTAGCATTTTAGTCACTGACACTGTGACATGATGTAAACCATCCATGACGCTGGCTTGTATTCCAAAGTTCAGTTAAGCTTCAGTTAAAGAAGAGACATCAACTTAAGTAAATGGCGACTGAGAGCTTCGCAACGTGAGACAATGGATATGTGGTGCCACAATCTGCGTTCCATATATATATATATATATATATATATTACTCAGGGTTTGTTTTAGTTAGTTAATTATTAATGGATCAAAAAATTTTATGAGTTTGGTTATAATGAGTTGATGAGTTCACAAAAATCATACAAAACATATTAATCGAGTTTGATAACCAAATCAAAGTAAAAACCATTGCAAATCCAACCGCTCTCTTCAAACAATTATTACTTATTATAACCTGGATCCAAATTCAGTGATATACTTTGGTCTTCTCTCGTGTTATCACAGGCTGGTTCTTTATCCATCTCAAGTCGAACCACACCAAAATAGGTATTTTATAAAACAATGGAAAGCTTATAAAAATTGAAAATAAATGTGATGAAATTATATTGTGCTTAAAACTTGCAGTCTAATATTGTTTACTAAGATGGCCATTGTGTCATTAACCAGGTGATCAGATCCAATGTGTAAGTAAAAAACAAAAAAAAAAAAAAAAACACTGAATATTAATTAATTGAGGCTCCATGTAAGATGGTCATCAAGACTCGAGAGTCAAGACTAAACCCTATGATTCACAACTCATATGATGTGTGCCATTCTGCCTGGTTGAGAGCACAATGGAGACAGTATTGTTGTGAGGAAGTGTTTGAACCAACTCTTCAAACTTAAACCTAGGGTAATCTCCGTATAACTGTAGAACAATCTTGTCTAATGCCTTTGCGTTTTTAAGCACAAGTTCCACAAATGAAGCCACGTGCTTCGACTCTAATTCCTGGTGGGATCTATTCCAAGAGGCTCCATCTTTTGATCTCGAATCTCCCACGCCCACGTAGTCGTTACAATAGTTCTTCTCAACAGAACAAAAAAAACAAAAGAAAACATGATTCTTGGATTATTCGAACTCGATGATAGTTACAAGGGAGGCTTAAGGAAAATAAAAGAAGAAGTTTATGGTAAATATATGAACCTCTGTCTTTGCATGAACTGTCACCGTCTTTAAATTAGGTGAGTTTTGTAACAGTGTTTCTATACCAGGAATAACACACTGAAAGATCTCTGTCTCAAGAATCAAAGCTTTTATCTTCAACATTGGAAAAGTAATACCACGAACCTCCCCAACAGATAAAAGCTAGCATAAGAGATAGTCAACCACAAAACAAATATTTCTTTATTAGTACCATTCGTAAAAACTTATACAGGCCTCATGAAAACTAATCCATCGGCACACGTTAACTGTGAGACCAACATATATAAGTAAAGTAAGTAAGAGAGTTGTAGACGACGTTAGATCCTAAAACATACCTGAAGAAAGTTGCACCCAAAATTAAGCTTCTCTGCATTCTCAAACTTCTGTAGCATTTCATGAAGGGATTGAAATAGAGAATCATTGATTGTCTCTCGACCTGAGTGACGGGAAACGTCCACTTTAGCTTCAGTTAAAGACGAGACATCAACTAAAGCACATGGAAACTGATGGTTGTGCATTCTGAGAGAATGGACATGTGGTGCCACAATCTGCATTGGCTCCGACATAAAACGGCTGCAGGTTATTTCTAACGTTCTCACGCCCAGCGATTTGCTGAGATCAAGAACCCAAACATTAC
Source organism: Camelina sativa (assembly GCF_030686135.1). Classification (NCBI taxonomy): domain Eukaryota; kingdom Viridiplantae; phylum Streptophyta; class Magnoliopsida; order Brassicales; family Brassicaceae; genus Camelina; species Camelina sativa. Next base: position 29,176,473 of record NC_141895.1, read on the forward strand.
TACAACGATTCAATTTTAAGCTTTCGAGAATCGGACAACCACATAGAATCTTAGCAACAGATTCATCGGAGATAGAACTGTAAGTCAAGGACAACTTCTTTAGCGATGTCCAAGATACAGAACATGAGAGAATCATACAAACACTTGGTAACTCAAAGCTGAGTTGCTTAATAGAGGAATTGTTGTAGAAGATATCAGGCATGTTATAGTTATAATGATAATTACAATTTTGACTGACGTAGAAGGATAGATTCTCCACGTTGCGGGACATGGCGAACTCCATCCACCTGTCCATGTCGGCAACAGTGTGATACATTCTGGTTTTGAGATGAAACTTGATCATCTTGGGAGCTGTGCAGCGAGTTAGGGGTTCTTTTATCCAAGCAGCATTGCCTGGCGGCATAGAGCTATCAACAAAGGAAAGAAAAGGTGAATCGGACCATACATGCCTCCATCGTCTAGACAAGACACAAGTTGTCATGGCGAGTTGCGTCGGAACAAAGAAGAGGATATGTTGGAGGATCCCATCAGGCAACGAGCTTATTAAGTCAATATTCCGGAGATGATCACCACGAAGATGATCGTTACACAATATAGGAAGACTTGAAGCGGCTGTGGAGCTCTCGTGCGCCATCTTACTTTGTTAACCTAAATTTTGTTCGTATCTTTTTTCTTTGACTCTTAACACAATCTAATGACTTTGTGTCATTCTTTTCTAATTTTTTTTTATTAATACACTAGTCAAATAATATATAGCAAATTTTATTAATTAGTTAATGATATCCTACTATATTAACCGAGAAGTATAAATATAAAATTAATTTTAAAAAGATAAAAAGTTACATTATCATGATAAAAAGTTACATTATAAAGCAATTGTTTAATTTTTCAATAAAGATAAAAATATAATTTTAATATTAAACTAATAATTTTTTTTAACTAATTATTAGTTTAATTTCCTAAAAAAAATATTTTCTCTCTATACTTTATGGACAAAAATTATAAATTAATCAGAATTTTAAAAACTAAGATTTTATATATAAGTATATAATATAATTATTTTTAATAACTATATTTAGAAGATTTTATTAAGATTTTAAATTATGATATATCATCTTAATTTCTTTTATTTTATCAACAATCTTTTTTGAATTATCATATAATACTTATGATTAATAAATATGTAGATTTTTTCTGCATATGTTGTGATTTTTTTTAAAAGAAGTTATATTACTCAATTTATGAAGAAAAAAATATGCACTTTAATGTTTCACATTGGCAGGTTGGTAAAACTAAATTTATGTGATTGATAAATTAATAAATTTTATTTACTTACAATTATAATATTATAATTACTACTTTAAAATATTTCACAAAATAATGATGCAAATACAACACACAAACAATATAAAAATATAACATACATCAAAAAAATTAAAATACCATAAAATTCTAAAATAATTAGTATTCAAAAAATATATGTATATTTACCAAACAATTGCAATTGTAATATAACAATAATTATTATTATTATATTAGAATTTTCAGCATGAAATATCTCCTAGTTTTAAATGTTAATTTTACCCACATATTGTTTTCTATACAATATATATAATAAAAAGGTTAAAAATGCTTAAGCAACGTTTATTAACTATTTAATGATTGAAAAGAAAAAAAATTCCCTATAAACAAATTGGCATTTTGAATAATTCCTAGTTTTTTTTAATAAATTGTATTAACATGTTATTTTATTTTATTGTATGATGTAGTGGGCTTTACAAAAATGTGGTTTTATCTGTTATATATTATATTTTAACTGAAAATAAATGAAAATTTTGGTTTTTTTTGTAGAAGAAAACAATAAAAAAATATAGATGGGTCCTCTAAATTATTATACGTTTGGGTTTTCTATGAGAAAACTGCACCGTCCAATGTTTCTTGAAAACTCTTATCTGACCCAAAAGAAAGAAAAAACAATAGAAAATGAAAAAGAGAGGCAACTCTACTGTAGCAACAGCCTCTCGAGTCGTGTAACATCAATAAAATAAAGAAAGAACCTGTAAATTTCTTCTTCGAAACAGTGTCTAAAACCAATGTACAATTATCAAGTTCAGCTTATATTAATATCAGAAAGGAACATCTTATTAATTTACTCGCATATTTTATTTAAAAAAAAAATCTAAGTTCATTTCACTTACGTTGATCTTAAACACAAAATAATAAAAACATAACAATTGTAAAAACCTCTTCTTCAAGAACAATTATAAAATTTGATAAAACCGTTAATAATGTTTTCATCCAATAACATCCTAGAAGTCTCCTCTAAAAAAAATTAATAAATCATTCACACATCATTGGATCCATCAATCAAATGAAATTCATGTTTATCTAAACTAGCACAATAGTATAATAATTGAATTATGAAATAAAAATATCAGAAGCATCATAGAAACTGTCGGCTACCTCCATGCACGGTACACCCTTCACCTTCACGACAAACTTGGTCCCTCTCATCACACTTCATCGCCACGCTATACCACGTGGCAAATTCACAGACCCTTAAATCTATCAACGAATCATACATCTTCACGTGTCACAAAAAAATCCGACACCACGTAGCGACTACAGACCTTAGAATTCTCAACGAGTCAAACCTCTTCACGTGTCGCAAATTTGTAGAAAGTTCAAAACCTCACACCACACAAACCAAGTGGTATATATATCATCATCACAATCACTAAACATAAACACAACCTCAAAATAAGACTTAGAGAAACTATCTTTAGTTATCCTCTCAACCTTATATAAAAAGAAAAATGATACATACACAAACCGGGTCAGGTCGTCGGATTCTAACATTTCCAGCGGTGAATCCATGCGAATCCATCTCCGTAACCACTCTCCTCGACTCACTATTACAAATCTCCGGCGAGATTCTAAGCTTCAAATCAAAACACTTCTCAACCAACAAACGAAGTGTTAAAGAAACTCTACGACATATCCAATCTCTTGTCATCTTCTTGGAAGACCTCCGGGTTCAAATCCGTTTCGGGTCAATCTCAGCGAGTCGTCGTTCAGTAATCTTGAGTCTTTCGGAGCTACACGTCATCTTCCAAAAACTCAAGTTCCTTTTAGAAGACTGTACACGAGAGGGAGCTAAGCTATATATGTTGATAAACTCCGGTCAAGTCTCAGCTCATTTCCGGGCCTTGATCCGATCCATATCCACTAGCCTCGACACGTTTCCAGTCGAGTCTGTCGAGTTACCTGGAGAAGTCAACGAGCTAATCTATCTAGTCATGCGTCAGACTCGTAAATCAGAAGCGAGACCTGACCAAGACGACAAACTGGCTATAGACTCTGTTCGTTGGTTCTTTAATCTGTTCGAGAATAGAATCAACCCGAACTCGGATGAGATACTCCGAGTTCTTGATCACATTGGTGTTAGAAAATGGAGAGATTGCGTTAAAGAAGTCGATTTTTTACGTGAAGAGATCTCCGCGGGAAAAAAGAGTAAAATCGAAATCGAGCTTCTAAGTAGTTTAATGGGATTCATATGCTATTGTAGATGTGTGATACTTCGAGGCATTGATGTTGATGATGAAGTTGGTGACGAAGATGAAGAAGAAGAGGATTTGATGATGATTCGTGGTTTAAACATCGATGATCTTCGTTGTCCGATTTCTCTAGAGATCATGAGTGATCCTGTGGTTTTAGAAACAGGACACACGTATGATCGGAGCTCAATCACGAAGTGGTTCTCCTCCGGTAACATCACATGCCCTAAGACCGGTAAAAATTTGGTTACTACTGTGTTGGTAGATAACTTCTCTGTCAAGCAAGTGATCCAAAGCTACTGCAAGCAAAACGGTGTAGTTTTGGGTCAAAAGGGGAAGAAGAAGGTGGCTGTAGCGGAGAGTTTAGCGGCGGAAGAAGCTGGGAAACTAACCGCGGAGTTCCTCGCCGGAGAATTGATCAACGGGGACGAAGAAGAGATGGTTAAAGCTTTAGTAGAGATTCGAATCCTCACCAAGACGAGTAGTTTTAACAGAGCTTGTTTGGTGGAAGCTGGTGTTGTGGACTCGTTGATGAAGATTCTTCGTTCTGAGGATCCGAGGGTTCAAGAGAACGCCATGGCTGGGATTATGAATTTGTCTAAAGATACCGCCGGAAAAACTCGAATCGCCGGCGACGACGGTGGTGGATTGAGGCTGATCGTGGAGGTTTTAAACGACGGTGGTGCGAGAAGAGAGAGTAGACAATACGCAGCGGCTGCGTTGTTTTATCTATCTTCTATCGGAGATTACAGTAGATTGATCGGAGAGATCTCAGGTTCGATCTCGGGATTGGTGAGAATCGTCAAGAGCTGCGATTTCAGCGATTTGGCGAAACGCAACGCGTTGATCGCGATTCGGAGTTTGTTGATGAACCAACCTGAGAATCACTGGCGTGTTCTCGCCGCCGGATCTGTTCCCGTTCTTCTCGATCTTTTGAGATCTGACGAGGTTAGCGACGGAGTCACGGCGGATTCGATGGCGATTTTGGCGAAAATGGCGGAGTATCCAGACGGGATGATTTCTGTGCTCCGTCGTGGAGGATTGAAACTCGCGGTTAAGATTTTGGGTTCGTCGGAGGTTTCGCCGGCGACGAAGCAGCACTGCGTTGCTCTGCTTTTGAATCTGTGTCATAACGGAGGAAGTGACGTCGTTGGGTCTTTGGCTAAGAACCCGTCTGTTATGGGGTCGCTTTACACGGCGTCAAGTAACGGCGAGTTTGGAAGTGGGAAAAAGGCAAGCGCGCTTATCAAAATGATACACGAGTTTCAGGAGAGGAAAACCGGTACGGTTGAACCGGTCTTAGGAAGAGAACGGTTCGTACACGCCTGGTGATTTGGTTTATACACAGACGCGGTAGTAATAACTCTTTGAGCATTTTTTATCGAAGGGTTAAAGATAACTTCATTTTTTTTTTTTATAGATTTAGGAATTAGAATACTATTTACTATTTATACGTACAAATATATTCTTACTTAAACCTGTATATTTTTTTAGCTTTGGGATGATTTTTTAATAACCCAAAGAGCTAATAAATGTAATCAGTTTCCAAAGACACTGAATAATACAAGTCCTTGTTATCAGAATCAATACTTGTCCTATATATTTTATAAATCTGTTTCCACTATCATTTTAATTTGTAATTTAAAATGATGCCCCAAATAAAATAAACTAGTTTTTATATACCAAAGTGAATAAGAATAAAGATTGAGAGGTCAAAAACTCATCTTTTAAACTAAGGAGAAGAACAAAGAGAACTTTAAACTAAGTGGTGCAAATATTTATTCTGTGAATTAGAATGTATATCTTGTGTTTTTTCTTGTTTCAATCTCTTCTTTTGCATTAAGCTTGTAAAACATGGCGATTCTTTTTTAAATCCAAGGACAAGAAGACTTCGAAAAAAATTGGGATATGAAACAACATAGGAGGAAAAATCTTTAAAGAAAAGTTTCAGGCTTTGGATTTTACCGGGACTCCAGCTTCCACCCGCTTGATCTCAAATATAAGCATTCTCCACATCTTCAGCACAAACATCTCAGCTTCTTCGTCAAGAATCGATTGCAACAGCTCAAGCATCTGAGACGCTTTCACGTGCTGTTGAGTGTTTGACACAATGAAATCTACCAGCGTCGCTTCCTCTTCTCCTAGAAACTCCATGATTTTCTTTGATATCCATGGCCTCATTCTCTCGTGCAATTGGTGCTTTTCAATTAAAGAAAAACGAGAAAACATGAGCACCAAAACAAACTCACAAGTCACAAGCAAGGCAATCATCACTGATCTTAGTAAAAGTGGAATGAGAAATGAGATTTAGGCTTACCTTGTCATACATAGCCCAGTTTATCTCGTATGAAAATAAGTCTTCCTTCGTCTTTGGGATCGTATCTATCAATTGTTTTGCATCCAGAAACTTGGTATCAGGTATCTTTGTTTTTCCAGGCTCTTTAGCGTCTTTAGTTGGACCGCTATGCCCATCACCTCGGTCCCTGACTCTGTCTCTGTCTCTATCCCTTTCCCTTTCCCTGTCTCTGTCTCTGTCCCGGTGGCTTGTCTTATCATGAGAACGTCTACTCCTTTGTTTTTCGGTTTCTGTTGTTTCCTCCTTGGGATTAGTACTCGAAATTCGTTTTGCAAATTCAGCAGCTAAAGCCAAATGAGGGGGTGTATTCCCTGAACCACCATGGGCCACGGCTTCCTGTTCCTCGGTTGAGTAATCTATAGGAACTAAAGGTTTCATCTTTTTATCCTTATGAGCTTCGTCTTCATCCTCCTCATAGAAAACAGAAGGTACAGATGTCCGCTTTCCAGATCCCACAAGCCCAAATCCTAATTTTTTTGAGGGAGCATGTGCCTCTGATCCACTATTACTATCAATAGCCATGGATTCATTACCAGAACCATTTTGTTCACAATCTACAATTGGCAAAGGGAGACATCAGAAAGAGAGACAGAAAAGAGGAGAACGATAAAAATGACAAGACAAGAGAGAATCCTTACCTGCTGCATGGTGCTCATGGACAGATTCACTGACAGTTTGGAGAGTTGGGTTATGATCGTTTTCAATAGGTGATGTCTGAACTGTTTCGCTTGCAATAGCTGCCTGTCCAGATAGGAGCCTTAAGGCATCTAATTGCTGTTGCTGCAACTTTTGCTCCTCGGCACTCCTCTTCGCCTCAGCAACCTCTTCCTCTTCTTTCAATCTATCAGCCAAGTCATCCTCCTTTTCTCTTTGTCGCCGTCTTCTTCTCTCATCTAATGAAGGCCTATGCCATCTTCTTCTTGATTCATCATCCTCTTCATCCTCCTCTTCCTCATAGCGGATTTCCTTTTTCCTCTTACGCTCTTTATCTTTCTCTTTCTCCTTCTCGTACTGTCGTTCTTTCTCCTTTTCTCTTTCTTGGCGTTCCCATTGTCGAAGACGAGCCTGGTAAGCACGCTCTGCATCCTCAAGTTTTCTCCTTTGCTCTCTCTCTTTCCTTGCCCGTTCTCGCTCAGCCTCCCTCTCGTATCTATCCATTTCTTGCTCCTTTTCACTTCTTTCTCTGCTTCTTCTGTCATTTCTCTTATTCCAATCAGGTGAGCTTGTGTCAGGCCTATTGTGTTCTCCAGAAGCCTCAACATCATTTGCTGCAGCATCTACATGAAAAGAACATCCTATCAGACCCATATCAAAAGGAAATTAGAAAATGGCAGCCGAATTAAGGACAAAGAATAGTGGAGGAAAAACAGACCACTCCTAGTTATGTCCGTGTTGGAGTCACCATCCTTAGATTTGAAAGCAAGTTCCATGCCTAAACCATCAGCAGGTGGTGGTGGGGGAGGTGGAGGCAGAGGGTTGGACTTTAACCTTTCTTCAATTGCAGTTTCAATCTTTTCCATAGCCTCTCTGTCTGCTTCCCTTTCATCGTCAGTTAGGACCGCAGAATTTGCAATATCGATGTTTTCTTTACTCTTTGGTTCTCCATCCTTCCCTGTCTCATTTTCAGCACTCTCAAGTTTTTCTCGCTCACTCTCAGAACCTTCAGCTTGGTTCTCTTCGGTTCCTACAGCTTGACTTTCCTTGGCTTTATTTGCAGTCTCTATTTTCTTCTCAACATATTTTAACAAATATTCCTTTGTTGCTTGATTAACATTAACCTACCGGCCATATAAAAAAAAATGAGAATAGAGTTAAAAGAATACCGTAGAAGCATATATAGATCTTGGTTGATACATAAGTGCATCTGCTTGGAAAAACATAAACATATTTTGAAATGAGAAGAGAACTAAACAATTACCAAAAGCTCTTGTCCATCTATAGTACGTTGGGTCAGTAGGCGTATTGCACGGAGAATCCCTTCAGCTGATTCAAATTCGTAGAATCCAAAACCTTTAGGTTTCTTGGTGGTAGGATCTTCCGCACGTAAACAGCTTTTGACATGGCCACAAAACTGCAGGACAAAATTGACAAAATCAATTCTTCTATAGTGTATAGCAAAAGAGATGGACGTAAGTGCCTCGAACATAAACACCCTTAAAAGCAGCAGAAGAGGAAAATACAGATTGCAAGCAGAAAACAAACCTCAAGAATAGACATCATAAATTCATTTTCTACGGTTGCTATCTTGCCAATGTAAATTGTAGTCTGGGGCTTTTCCGCAGGTGTTACGAAAGGATGAGAGGGTGGTCTGACCATAGGAGGCATCATAATGGGACGGAGACCAAGCATTCCTGGGACAGCAGGTCGTGGTGCTAGTTGAACAGCACCGATTGTACCAGGTGGGCGCATAATAAACCCAGGACGAACCATTGTTGGATATGGAGAAGGATACCGGAGAAGCCCTGCATAAACAAAAACGAGACTCTACAAATTCATCAATAAATGTTTACATTTGCAATACTCCAAACAGCAGCATTGGCATAAATAAATCAAAATAATCAAGAAGCAGAATTGAAATTTCATTTTGTATTGTTACCACAAACTAGAGCAAAATAGATATGAACACCAGAGGCAGTACAAATACCACCCAGCTGAACAGAGAACCTGAAGGACACATTGAGAAGATAGCACCAGTATCGTAGTTCATTATTACCACAATAAGTAGTCATACCTCAACTTCAAATAGGTAAGAATCTATAATCAGCTGATAAATGTTGGATTTGAGATTCAGTAATAATAAAACTCCCATCATCTCATGCCCATATGGAACTTATAAAAACTATTATTACCCATCACAATAGCTTTATTTCAACTGTTAGCAGCTTGACCACAGGAAGGAAAAGAAAAGAGAAACATGTGGTAGAAGTAACGGAAGGTGTAATTTGAAAGAATTGCAATACCTCAAAAACAAGACCAAGGCGCAATGCTTGCTACCGTCAGTTGGCATCAAGTTCAAAGTTCATAAAACTACAGTAAATCTCAATTTTACATAAGAATTGGGGAACATGAGGCAAAACTTTCAAGAACCTTTAAGTCAGCGGTTTGGTTAAATTGTTTTAAGAATGCTACCTTCATAGGAGTTACACTAACTAACAAAAAAAATGAAAGAGATAATAAGAAGAACAAAAGCGAATGTGCGCATACCAAAATGAGGGAGTCGTAGTAGTGAGAGTCCCTACCCAATATTTGATGCCTTGCAACCATTCTCACGGAACTCAATCAAGACACTGTATGAGAAAACACCCGGTCATCGGTGTCCCTGTTCTAGTTTCCTCCCTATTTCCTCTTTCAATAAAACTTCTTTCTACTCTAAAACCTTTAATCTCATCTAACTACGTTGACTTATCGTTCCACATCACTAGTTTATGAATCACATTCAACATACACAGAGAGCAAATATGCCATAGAAACAAATCCTACAGCCTAAAAGCGCATCATGAGCGTGTAAAAAATCAAAACTTAAGAAAATTAAAAAAGGCAGAGAAGGATAGAAGAACCCACCCTGAGGAGGCATGGGACCTGGAGGAGCAACACCATGAATTCCTGGGTAACCATTAGCCATAGGCTGGAAAGGTCTCATGCCAGCCTGGTTCTGAGGCTGCCCTTGATACTGAGGCATGGATCCAGGAATCCCCATAGAGTTCACGCCGGGAGGAGGAACTCCAGAGCTAGGGTTTTGAAAATTCGCAACGGGATTGAATTGCATACCGGGACGAAATGGTGGAGGCGGCAGGAGATTGGTGGGGACAGGAATCTGAGACGGAGGAGCATAAGGCGGACCAGGTGGAACAGGCTGAACCAGAGCGGCGACTTGTGGCGGATGTTGTTGAGGCGGAGGTGGTGGAGTTGGTGATGGATTGGGAATTGGAATCGGAGTAGTGGGTTCCGGTTTCTGAGAGTTGAGATCCCCCGTGGCCGGAGAAGAAGAATCGCCGTCGGCCATGGGAGACTATAGTTGGGTTCGAGAACTTAGAAGCTTTGGCGATGGAGTAGTGACTTCGATGAATCCTAAAGATTTTGTGCCCTAGAAATTCACAATGTCCAATTTACTCTTTTTCTCTCTCTTGTGCGTGTCAAATAAAAGATTCTGCTACACCAATTTATTCCCTTTATTTCTTGGAAAAAATGTCAAAAAAAAAAATTGAAAAGTATTTTTATTTGGGTTTTTAATACTTGATTATTTCAAATTATAATAAAAATACATCAAATAAAAAAACATATCATCTAAAATCTAAAACAATAAAAACTATTATTTTTATACCTACATTTTTAACAAAATCAAAATTCTAATTTTATTCTGGTTATCTAATTAATTATTATTTTTTAAAATAAACATTTTCGATTTTCTGTTAACCATATCAAGTCAGAAGTTAATCTTTTATGCGAACCAATTTTAGAGTTTTGGAATGAATGTCGATCGACACCTTTATTTTCTGGTTTGATCGGTTTGTTTTAAATCTTCGAATTAGAACGGTTTGGTTTAGAAAAAACCCTAAACCATGGTATTTAAGGCTTTGTCATTCCAGAGAGTTTGAGAAGGGAGAAAAATAGTTTCAGTGAGTTCTTGTGAGATTTGGAGTTTTGGTGCCTTCCTTTGAGAGATTTTTCCTGTGGAGTGGTGATCTGGGGCTAGGAGCATGTTGGAGGTTTGATGGAGTGTTGGATTCGTCATTGTTTGGGTAGAAACTTCTTGTTAGAAAGGTGAATGCATGCAACTATGGCTTATCTAAGCTTGAGAATTCTTTGTTTTGGTGTTCTTTGAGTTGTGTGATTGATTTCCTTGATTGTTGTGTGATTTTTGTGTTCTTTGTGGCTTGGTTTCGTTCCTGTGGATGCTTTGAATGAGTAGGAGGCGTTTGGAGACGGAGATCTAAGCTAGAGATTAAAGGAAAACGATGATAAGCATCAGTGTCGATCGACCCCAATGCAAGGACGACGCGAGGGCTCTAATGAGTGTTGGTCTACACTATATGGAGGTGTCAGTCGACACATCTAGAGCAGGTGTCGGTTGACACCAACCTTCGCCAGGTGTCAATGTCGATCGACATCAAGAGGGTGTGAATTTAGGCTTTGAATGGCAAATCACGTATGCAGATCAAGCTGATCATACAATCCAAAATGTTTGTTAAGACAATAACTCACGATCTTTGATTCATAAATGTTATCATAACCATTGTACCATAAGTGACTTCATAGGATTTGATGCCCATTAAAATAAAAAATACATTTTGTTGTTTCTTGGGCTTTAGGTCTGATGATGGGAGTGTATACTTAGGTTAGAAATTTGGGCATTTGTAATTACTCTTTATAAAAAAAAATAAAAAAGTTCCATCCAAATTGTGCGAGTGATCGACACCATCAAATTGTGGTTATGCGGTTAAGTTTTAGCATGTTTTCTCGTTTTAAGTCTGTTTTGGGACAAAACGGGTATAAGTGTTATCTGAATCGTCCGGTTTAGGCTGTTTTGGGTTTGTAAAACAATAAGTCTCATTTTAAAAGACAAGAGCAACCTCTTTTTGGTGAGTTTTGGTGATTGTCGCTTCTAGAGAAAGAGAAGGGAGAGGATATAGCTTGTGTGTGTGATCCAATGGCTTAAGGAGAGGTTTCAAGAGACTTAAGAGGAGCATAAGAGGCTGATTTTAGTTTTCTTAAGGGAAGGGGAAGCATATCAGTGGCAGTTCAAGGGCGAGAGGGTCGTGATGGTGGTTGCTTGTTCTTGTCTCAATCCTTTCTAAATTATGGTGAGTGCGGGAACATGGCTTATCTAAGCGATTAGATGTTTGCTTTTGTATGATTGGTTGCTTTTGTGCTAGTTTGTGGTTGTTGTCGTAGTGGTTGTGGTTTGTTGAGATCGGATTTGGCATCACAAACGTTGTGGCAATGGTTGGAACTAGAAAAGTAGAGAGAAGTCGTGTTCATCGAAAGTACACAAGGTTTTTATGAGAATTAATATGAATAAAATTAGGAAAGAATATTCTAAGAACTTAAAGAATTTGCTAGAGGAGATATTGAAAACTAAGACACATCTCGCATACAAAGATATATATCTATCTAATGAAATTGATGCTCTTCTTAATATCGAAAGAGTAAATACTAGTAATGCATATATCTGAATAAAATCGAGTTTATCAAATCCACATCCGAATAAATTTTATAAGAATCGGAAAGATTGAACATGAATCATATCTGAATTTTACATACCCAAACTAAATTAACCAAAATTATATTTTAAAAAAAAATTCTATTAGAAAAAATTAATCAAATATATGTATATAAATATATAATAATCTATTGTATTTGTTACTTATGCTTTTATTTGTCAACTTGTTCAAAATCCGAACTGGACTCAAAGAGATAAAATGGTTAATTCTGAGACTCTTTTTTCTACCAAATTCGAACCGAAAAGTCTGAACGTTTTTTTTCTGTATGTTAATTCCCGCGTAAATATAGATTATTTAAAACGACGACGATCCTATATTTTCTGGAAACAAATATAAGCTAAGATTTAGAAACCCTAAAATTAATGTTTTGAGAAAACTGAATGTATCATTACACATTATCCCAATCTGTAAAGAAATTAGAAATTACCACCATATGATATATACCACGAAATAAATTCTCAAATTACCAAAATTTACTCAAAGATAAAACGAAAACAAAACCTCTTGTTTTTTTTTGGTATTTCTTCTAATTAAAGAGAGTCCTTAAAACAAGTGAAAAAAAAACGAAACTGATAAGTGAAGGATTCTGAACAAAAGAGACAAATGGGCGATTGAGAGGAGAAGCGGCCTTGTTTTGGGGGAAATGACTGAGTATAAGACGAAGGAACTCTTAGTAGTAGATGGCAAGAAGAAACATTTTGTGATTGATTGGGCTTCAGTCATGGACAAGGAGCAAGCAGACCAAGTTCCCGAGTTGGAGATTGTTACCAACACCAAACCTCCGCCACCGCCGCCGCCAACGTTTCTCTCCGGCGATCAGATTGATTCTCAGAAATCCCTAACCGATCGTGCCCTAAACGAGCAGCTGGAGCGTAACAAATCCCACCTCGTGACATTAGGTCCGGGTTTACCAGACAAGGGTGAGAGAATCCGACTCAAAATCGCCAGCCTCGAGGAGGAGAAGCAGCGTAGGGTTTTACAGCGCTCGCAAATGGTTTGGTTTTTTTAAAACTTCACACTTGTTTTGTTTGGTGTTGACTACATACATTTCCATTAATCTTTAGTGTTGTTTCTCTCATCTTCTAAAGCTAGAATTGAGCTCATTTAAGCTAGAATTGAGCTTAAAACATGTGCAATTTTTTATGTGAACTCTTTAAGAGATTTTGTGATAGAGATGGTTTATCTGATGTGAAAGCTACAAGACTCTTATTATTTTTGGCAGGATGTGGATAGGAGTTTGAAGACCATGCAATCCACAAGCTCAGGTATATTTCTTGGTGTGGACTATGTTAAATTGATTTAAGTTCAGTGCATGTTGCTTTCTTAATAGCTTAGCTCAGTGTCTCATTTTGTTGTATGGTTTTTGTATTTGTCTCTCATTTTTTTTTTTTTTACTTAAGTTTAATGAACCATGTTTCATGTAGGTTCAGATGCCTTAACACAAAGACATGCAGCCTCAAATGACACCTCTATACAAGGGAATACAGACTCAAAAGACACCTCTAGACAAAGGAATACAGACTCAAAAGACACCTCTAGACAAGGGAGTGCAGACTCAAAAGAAGTCTCACGGTCAACATTTGCTGCGTTTTTTACTAAACCGAAGGTATGGAGCCTCTTCATTTTGCCATTTTTTAACTGTTTTAGATAGCTACTTGTTCATGCTGCTACTTTGTAATATGTGTTCAACAGGCGGATACTCAGTCAAAGAATGCATTTGGTAAAGAACTAGAAGATTTGGGATGTGGAAGTCAGTCAAAGAAAGCATTTGGTAAAGAACGAGAAGATTTGGGATGCGGAAGTCGGTCAAAGAAAGCAGTTGGTAAACAACGAGAAGATTCGGGATGTGAAAGTAGGAAACACAAGGCTGATAGAAGGCCCGTAACAAGGCTGAGCAGCGGGTGGCGGATGTTGCCAGATATAGGGAAAGCTGAGAACAGTGAAAAGCAGTTTAGTTCTGGATTGAAAGGATCAAGAAGGAATCAGAAATCCAAGGACTCTTCCTCATATTCTCTAGTTGATGATGATGACAACGACCACATTGGCCATGAAACTCCTAGGTCCATTTCTTTTCTCCTTTTCCAACTGTTTCTGCTGCTAGTTTGTCGTTTTTAAAGGGTTCCCAGTGGTTCGTTCTATTTTGTTGTGACATGTGTTCTGGTACACAAGAGAATGAGTTGCATTGTAATCGCTCAACATCTTTCTTTCATAGAGATTGGTCTTGGGAAGAATATCCATCACATGGTTCAAAGCGCCGTAAGGTATTCTTCCTTACTCCTGTTACCATATATCATGCAGTTGTATTTTCTTGTGTAATCATTATAGTCCTAAGAAATTTACTCCAGCAGAAGCATGGCTCATTTTCTGTGAAAACTTCTGTTATTTCCCAACCGACGATTTTGTGAAACCTTACGAAAGACTTCAACTTTCGAACAGTTAATTGCTCTATAGATAAACTACAGAGCTGTGCTGTTTAAATAGATTTAGACTTGCTAGGAAAAAGCTTTCTACTTGGCTATGGCTATGTTTTGGCTTATTCAATATTGTTCTCACTCCAACTCGTTTGATATGTTGCTCTTTCAACTTACTACAGCAATCAGATGATACAGTGATAAACGTGGATGAAGAAGAACCCCGAACTCCAACGGTGGAGGAGCAAGCGGTTGAACTGCCTGAAGGGTAATAATCACCTTTTTTTTTTTAGCCTCATCACATAACAACTGGTTCTATATAAACTAATAGGTGATGAAATATGCAGCTTACAGGAAGATATATGCTACCCATCAAGGTAAATCTATGTCCAGACTGATCTAGTGTAACTTACTGTATGTTTGTTACCCTCAAAATATTAACGCTTGGTGATCCAGGGACGATCCAAACTTTGTTCAAGTTTGTCTTAAAGATCTTGAATGCCTTGCGCCTCGAGAATTTCTAACATCGCCTGTTATGAATTTCTACATCAGGTACTTTTGGAGTGTAAGACTTGCGATATATGTTATCTTATATTAATTGTATAATTTTTTATATGATTTTTTCCCCTGTTTTCTTTGGCTAGGTTCTTGCAGCAGCAGATATCATCATCGAATCAAATCTCTGCTGATTGTCATTTCTTCAATACCTATTTCTACAAGAAGCTCAGTGACGCTGTTACATACAAGGTGATTATTAAAATATGATCCTTTCTCTGTTGGCATTCTTGCATTTCACATTTTTATCTTGTTGCTTATGTCTTTGTCTTGTCCTTTCAATAAAATAGGGGAATGACAAGGCTGCCTTTTTTGTGAAGTTCAGGCGGTGGTGGAAGGGGATTGATTTATTCCGTAAGGCTTATATTTTTATTCCAATACATGAAGAGTAAGCTCTTTTCCTTTTAACACTGTAATCGTAGCTTTCATGAGAAAACCTGAGCTTATTTCAATAATAACAAAATCTGCCTCTGTCTCTGTGATGGAGAAATGTTATCCGCCTTGCTATTCTTTAGATTTTTTCACAAGAGTTCTAAAGAACTTGATGTATTCTTGTACCATGTTTCAGTCTCCACTGGAGCCTTGTGATAGTTTGCATCCCAGATAAGAAAGATGAAACAGGAATTACTATACTTCACCTGGATTCGTTAGGACTTCACTCGAGAAGATCAATTGTTGAAAATGTAAAAAGGTGAGATGCCAGGATCTTTACCTGTGACTTTATCTTTTCACATGCTTGACGTTGTATGCATATGGTTTCAATTCTTAAAAGGAAAAGGTGTTGCATTGATTAATAAATGCAGATACCACATTCACTGAATTCTCTGTCAACCGGTTGCAGGTTTCTTAAAGACGAGTGGCATTATTTGAATCAAGATGGTAATTTATCGGATCTACCTATCTCAGAAAAAGTATGGAAAAACCTCCCCCGTAGGATCAGCGAAGCTGATATACAGGTCAGTCTTTTACCTCTTAATCTCATGATCAAGTAACTTCGTTAAGATCAATTCGTCTTATGGTTTTCCCTTTGTACAACCAGGTTCCGCAACAGAAGAATGACTTCGACTGTGGTCCGTTTGTTCTCTTCTTCATTAAGCGGTTCATCGAAGAGGCACCTCAAAGGTTGGAAAGGAAAGACCTGGGAATGGTGAGTTATCTCAAACACTTTTCCTGATACAGAATCCCATATCTTCTGCTTACTCAAACTCTTTCCCTGATGCCGAATCACATATCTCAAACTCTTTTGCTGATACCAAATCACATATCTTCTGCTTACTCTTGTTTTTTTATCCAGTTCGACAAGAAGTGGTTTAGACCTGATGAAGCCTCTGCTCTGAGAATCAAAATCCGAAACACACTCATTGAGCTATTCCGTGTCAGTGACCAGACAGACCAAACCAGTACAGATAATGCAGCAACATCCAAATCAAGACATTGCTCATCGCTCTAACTTGAGCTTTTTTGTTGTATAGACGTTAAGGCAAAAGTACTATTATTGGGGCCAAAAGTTAAACTAAAAAGAAATAGCCATAAGTTCGTATAGGTTCAAGTTGTAATGCGCTTTACATATTCTAATTTATTACACCTTGGACCTGGGTTGAAACTTGCAACAAAAACAAAAACCTTTTAACTTTAATTGTAGTTCAAAATTTCGTTGTCACAGAACACCTTTGAGGATACATAAAAAATTGGCATCTAACTTTGTTGAAAAGGAGATGTTTTCTTTTCCCTAATTCGACATTTGACAAATCAAACCGATGCTTTTAGAGCAGTACGGAACTGCTCAGGCACCCGCATCACTGGTGCCTGAATCGCCCCAAGCATGCCAAGCTGACCACATGCTGCCATTTGATCGTTGCCTCGGCTAAACCGCATGAGAACAGTGCAGCCTCCTTCAGCCAGAATGTTACGAAACTTTATCATCTTGTCTTCGTCAGTCTGTATGAACTGAGAACCACGGTGTGGGTTGAATTGGATAAGGTTGATCTTGCATGGAATCCCCTGCACAAGCTCCACTAGCCTCCTTGCATCATCCATGCTGCACAATCAAAGAGTTGATAGTTTCAGATTTGAACCATTTAAGCGGAACAGAGAGCTTCCAATGGTCTCTAGTGATGATTTCCCTTACCTGTCATTCACTCCTGCGAGCATTACATATTCAAACAACACTTTGTACTTATGCCTTGAGCTCAGTTCTTCTCTAAGCGTCTCAAGGAGCAAAGATAACTTGTATTTCCTGTTGATTGGCATGATCCAGTTTCTGACCTGCACGGTTCAAGTTAAATGAGGTCAGATCATCCCTCATAAAATGTTTGAGTGTTTTAAAGAGATAGCAGGAAACAAAACCTCATCAGTTGTTGCATTCAGACTGACTGCCAAAGCACAGTTTGACTCATGGAGAAAACGCTTCAGCTGAGGAACAAGGCCACTGGTCGAGACTGTGACCTTACGGGGACTGAAATGAAGTCCATGCTCATCTACCATTATGTTTGCAGCTTTGATGACATTTTCAATGTTGTGAAATGGCTCTCCCATTCCCTACAAAACACATCCAGCTACATGAGAAACTGGAGACAACAGTATAAACAGACCTTATTTGTCTAACGAACATTCATACCATAAAGACGACATTTGTTATTGACCCAACTTCATGGGAAAGCAATCGCCTAGCATAGACAGCCTGCTCAACTATTTCAGCAGTAGTGAGATTTCTCTTCAAGCCCATCCTGTGAAATCAGTACAAACATATAAATTAGACAAAACAAGAGATGAGAAAGTATGTCAAGAGAATATCTGCATTCTTCAGCTTACCTGCCAGTGTAGCAGAACTGACAATTCATGGCACAACCTACTTGGCTTGAAACACAAACTGTTGTCCTGCCTCGATCACAAGGTATAACAACAGTCTCAATCACAAGTCCATCATCCAACGTGAACAGAATCTGCAACATCCTGCGAGTTATGAATCAATGAGAACATTCCCAAAACCTCACTGCGATATAATCGTTGTCCATTCAGTGTCTAACATCATCCAGGCATCACAGAATACTTTTAACTGTTTTTCCAAATAAGAAACGATCAAATTCACCTTCCTAGTTCCATCTGAAGCCGAACGAATATCCTTAAAAGATAATGCACCAAACACAGCATGTTCACTAATCATTTTCTTGAGATCTTTGTTCAAACCTATAAGAATAAACAACATAACCTGAGAACCAATCCGCATAAACTGAGAGCACAAAAACTCTTCTGAATAAAGACATATCAAAAGACAAACCTTCAAGCTCATTAAAATCATTTGCCCATATATTGTCCTTATATAATCTCTTCCACAACATCAAAGCCTGTCCAGGTCTAAACCCATGAGACTGAACCCATTCCTACACAGTTGAAAATAACCCCAATGCTAAGATTACTTCGAGAGCAGGATAAGTCATACCCTTGAAGAAAAGATTGAGACTTCAAATTAAAAAAACTTACTTCGAGAGCAGTATAAGTCATACCCTTCAAGATCACCTTCAGATTATCATCATCTCTCGCCACAGAACCTAACAGATATAAATCATCAATAGCTACATTTCTCAGCATAAGAAACCCAAATACGGAATCGAGAAAAGTATTCACCTTTAGTTGATGACAAGTCTTCTAGTGAAGGGAGATAAGCTGCCGAAGAAGAAGAAGAAGAAGAAGAAGAGAAGGAGAAGCTTCGGGATTCGAGGAAACGAGTTGAATTGGTAAGACGGTGGTTGCGGAAGGGCGAAGAAGGTAGAGTTAGGGTTCCGGGGAAAACCGCCGTTGAAGAGAGTAGCGACGGAGTGACGACGACGGCGGCGGCGGAATTGGCGAGAGTGGTGATACCAAGTCGCCTCATTGTCCGAACATACGAATCACTCAATGTCTCAATGACTCAACTCTCAAGTCCCTATTATTGTTACCATTAGTGTTAGTCACAAAATTTATATAATTAATAATGTAAATTTACTCTTTTACTGAAAATAATAATAAGTAAATTCCGAATTTCTATAAACTGTATTAAACTCCATAGGTAAACCAATTTTCAGTGTGTTATTTTTATAATATCGACATTTTACAAAATTTAAGATTAACACTGTTTTGTGATTTATGAACATGTTACTTTACTGGTTTTGTACCTATGTAAAATGAAATACTTACTTATTTTTAAGTCTTTTAGAGAAGATTGTTTTTATTTGTTATCCAATTTCATAAATTTTAATTTAGGTGGTATATTCGTTGAGGTATTATCTAATGATAGTCTTCTACTAAGGGTGATTCAATATTTAATTGCAAACTGACACTATAATTGCATAACCAAATTAAATTCCAAAACTTATCGCGTTTGATTGGTAGCAGCAATAGTATATTCCAGAACTGACTACAAACATTTTACAATGCAACTGTTTTGAAACGATCCTACCAATCTATATTTTTCAATTCTAATAACAACAAATCATAAAAGATCAAAACATGAGGTGGAAGATCATTCGTATATCAAATCGAATAGAGAGAACGAGAGGAATCAAGAAACTGGATAAGAGTCTAGAAAACATAAATCGGGTCTTCAGTTTCATATCATAAGACTCATCATATATAGTAACCTCGGATATGGTTGCACAACATGAACTCTAGTGTGTTTGGATAAAGAAGTCGAATCCTGCAGATCACGTAACCTTGTTTCCACTGACTCGCAAGCCTATACTCTTCCATCACCCAGATCCTCTTATCTCTAACTCGTCTCTTCTCCTTTTCCCAGAACTTAAACATCGATTTAGGTTTCTCCTTTTCACAGAACTTATAAACTTTCTTGAACCCTAGAATCTTCCCTGTCTTCTCCGACTTGATCAGTTTATCACGACCCATGACCCTCCAACAACCGGATTCATCACATCCATCGGTTTTACCAGAATTCACACTCCGATTAACGAAGAAGTAACGCCCGTCGTATAGGATCCAAGGGTTTTGAGTATCGAAAAGCGTCGATGGGTTCTTGCAGTATACGTCTTGGCTTCGGAGGAAGTGGCGAGGCCAAACGTTTCCGTTATTATCGATTATCATCATCATCATCTTCAAGTACGTCGTGACGATTTCATCTTCAATTGATTGGTGATGTCTTGATGACTTCATCATCCTGATTCCCAAATGAAACTCAGGTCTCGTAGAAGAAGATGTAAAGAAACAGATGATGATGATTGATGAAGTGAGAGAGAAACAAGAAACGAAAGATGTAAACTCGTGAAGATGATAGTATTTCTTGGGAATGAAGGTATTAAACATATAGAGAGGCGCTTCTTCTTCTTTTCGTTGGTACCGTTTACATCAAATTAGTGTACTAACCGATTTGTCCTTTGTTGTCTCTCTTTGATAACATTTGTGTACGTTTTGGATTTAATGGTTTATAATATAAAGTTCTTAATTTAATTTTCTTTAACAAAACATGGAGGATTTAGAAAATTAGTAAGTGATGTACATTTTTTTTCCTTCTTTTTTTTCCCTCTCCTTTATTATTATATTTCCAGTTCTTCGTTGTTAAATGAGTGACTATGTTATCTTTTATTTTTGTTTTTAACTAAAAAAAAAAAAAAAGAATTTTTGGAAAAAATAGTCAGAAAATATTCGCTGGAAACGCTGGAGTTAGGTAGACTTTATCAAACTGGATTTTAAAAAAAAATTGTAATGGGGAATTTAATTCCTACTTAAGCATCAATTGTTTATCTCTTTTTTTTTTTTTTTGATGTGTTCTTAATTACAATACAAGTAGGTACAGTAGTAGTTTTCTAGCTAGTCATCAATTAATAGAATTAAACGATGAGATATAAATTAGAATTTAGAAGATCATATCTTCCAAACCCGAAAAAAGTGGAGTTAGTTTTGACATTTTATTTTCTTCTTAGATATTCAAACCAAGAGATTTATTTTTATTTCAAATCCGAAAGCAATAATAGTTATACACCTAGAATATTAATACTAAAGAACGAGTATCTTATCCACCAAACCAAGAAAAATCTTAAATATCTTGTGAATATTCATCTCGAAATAAATCGTTACGTATTAAAAAATCATTAGCTTGTTGATTAAGTCCTGTGGACGGCGACGCTGAAACCTCCTAGGCCGCCGGAGGATGAACCGTCGGTGGGAAAGTAAACTGATGACCAGCTGCTCCGATGAGAAAATAGCGAGAAGGTCTCTTGCAGTTTCCGCAAAGCATACACCTCAGATGCGGCGGCACTGCTTCGTGAAGGTGAAACACCCGGTCGCAATTATGGCACAGAAGCTTGTCGTGGCCCTGACAGTAAACAACAGCGTCTGAAGCTAAGCATGATTCACATCTCATTGCAAACATCCATCTCTCACAATTGTTGTTCCCGTTGCAGCTCCTGTCAAACATCCCTGCTCTTCTCTGGTGCTGGTGACCAACCACATGCTCGTGCTCATGATTGCTATTTTGAACCACATGAGGCATATGCGCATGCTCATGATGCTGATTAGTGGAGAGTGGATTGAGGATTTGAATGCGGTGGCGGAGAGTGGTGCACTTGAAATAGCGTGAATAACAAGATTGGCAAAGAGCTATCTCATCATCACAGCATAGGAGTAAAGCTGGATTCCTCTTGCAGTTATCGCAGATTTGGTAACGTACATGTTCCTCATGCAAGTTATTACAATGGTGTAGGTAGTCACATGTAAGACAGAAGTTGAGAGATTCTGTTACACAATGGATCACGTCTGTTGAATGTTTACATGAGTGACACGCTTGAGCCATGTTTCCTGTAGTAAAAACGAAAGAGAAGAAACAGAGAACCAAAACTTTTGCTTTCTGTTTATGAATAATATTTGTAGATTAACGCAGTGTATAAGCTCGTATTTACAAAACCTTTCCTTTTATTTGTAGAGGTTTGTTTTTCCTAACTGATTAAATAGAAGGATAATTCTGTTTTTGTTTAATAAAAACCTATGTAATTATCTTTAACTATAATTTCTTTCTCAAAATTAAAACTAAAATTTATTAATGAAAATATTTGGAAAATATAATTTTTTGATATGTGAAAAGATCATCAGAATAATTATCACACAAAAAAAAAACATCAGAATATATAGATATATACTTAGGAGGAAGAAGACAATTCCTTGATGCCTCGAGAACCACGAAAGGTGGTTTTGCCCCTGAGAAAATCAGAGTACCAATGAGCAGAGAGTCTAGGAGTTCTCTTTCGATGAGGATCACTGAAATTTACAGAGTACAATCCATAACCATCATGGTAGCCCCCTCTAAGCTCGTATAAATCCATAAATGACCATACAAAGTAGCCTCTCGTGTCTGATCCATTCCTATACGAGTAGTAATGTCTTTTGTTTTCTTATTCAAAAAAAATGTCTTTTGTTTTCTTCTTCTTATCACACTAATTAATATGACAAGAGAATAGAATATGCAATAAGGAAACTTTACTTACCTTATGGATTTGAGCATAGCACCAATGTTAGCATGTAAGTATTCCACCCTTGGTGTATCCTTCTGTTGCTTTATCGGTGTACCTATTCGTTTGCCATTGACAAGAGAATTGAGTAGACTAAGACAAAAATATGAGAGAGAAATCAGAGAAGAGAGTGACCATTCTCAAGGATGTAGACTGAAGGATTGCCATAAGTCTGCTTTATATACTTCAAGACAGCTTCCATAGTCCATGGAGCAACAGGATACTACTTGTTCAAACAAAAAACAATATAACAAAGAAAGATGGATTAGTAACACTGTTCTGTTTGATAGAGACTTAAATTTATAAGTCTGAATTTGGTAGCATTGAAACTCCTACCTCCGGAACAGAAGTATTCCCAATGTCTTCCAACCATTAAAACAAAGAAGAGATGATTAATTAGCAAAAACAAAATATCAAAAGAGAAGAGAGTTTGTTTTTGTCGTTCAAAAATATCAAGTTTGATTCATTAATTACAAGTCACATATCCGCCCATATCTGAGTAGAAATCCGGGTCTCCAGAATTGGATTTGCTGCTCGTGACCGAAGCCGCAAAATAGTGATTGATTCCTAAAAAGTCAGATGAGCCTTTAACTTGTTCTGATTCCTCCTCTGAGAAAACTGGCAGTCTTGATCCAACAGTTCTTCTCATTGTATCAGGATAGTCTCCAAATGTAAGAGGCTCAAGGAACCTGAGTTTTAAAGAGCAGCATATTTAATTTCTTTTCAGCTTAAAACCTTTGGAGAAGTTGCCCTTTTGGAACCATGCGTGTCTGAACTTACCAGCCGAAATAGAAATCTTTGGCTCTTTGAGTTGCAATGGTATCATCCTCAGAGCTTGTAGAAGGTTTAAACTCCATTAAATATAAGCCAAAACCTACGGAACCTCCCTGCTTATTCTGCACATAGTAGTTGCTCCCCTTGTCATCAATTCACACATTCAATAAAAATTTATTCATGCATAAGAAACTATGTATACCTTGTACTTTTGCTTATATAGTCTTGAAACAGAGGCATGTGCAAGCAGCAAGTTATGGCCTGCGAGATATGTTTCAGTAGAAGAGTTACCTGTCAAGCAGTTTTGCCCCGGAAAGGAACAACGACCAGGCGCTGTATTCCCATCATTGTAACCTCCAAGAGTGAATACGTTAGCCTCGTTTATCGTGGTCCAGAATTTGACGTTGTTCCCAAACTCTCTGAAACAAACATCTACATAAGCAGTGAAGTCTTTGCTGCAAATGGCATATAAGTTTAGTGTCATTATCACAAATTCTAGATAATATGTGGAAAACAACTCAAGCAATGCTACTTTTATTTAGCCTACATCATCCTCTTGTTGACCCATCCTCCATATTCATCCTCAAGATACTGAGGATGATCGTAGTGGTAGAGTGTAACATGTGGTTCAATCCCATGGGATATTAATTCTTTGATGAGGTTCTTGTAGAACTGTAGACCCTGTTTGTTAACTGGGCCTCTTCCATCTAATGAGATAAGAGCTAATAACAAACTTGATCTCTTCATGGTGAAACAAAACCACCGAGTGTGTTTGAGAAAGGCTTACTAGGTATTAGCCTAGACCAAGAGATGGAGAATCTGAAAGCATCTAAGCCAGTGTCTACCATCAACTGCACATCTTCCTGTCACAATGAACTTAAGTTTGATGAAAATTCATAATGTGTTTACAAGATAATACTAAAGCAGAGAAGATAAAAAAAAGAACACCTTGTACTTGTGATACCCATCACATGCTATATCTCCGTTACCTGTGTTACCTGCAGATTTAGAAATAAGAATCAAAGCAACGACCAACCAATAGTTATAGGCTAATAGCTAATGTTGAATTGAAAAGCTTACGAGAGTGACAAAAAGTGTCCCGCACGCTAGGTTTCCTTCCGTCTTCCGCGGCAGCTCCTTCCCACTTGTAGTCAGAAACCACACATTTGGTTCATTTTTGTAGGAAGATTCAAGAGTTAAAGTAAGCCTAGAAATTGATTCCAAAACCTGATAAGCAGAAGTACCAGCTCCAAAGACGAATCCCTTGGGGAAATGAGATCTGCTGAAAACGTCGCTGCATCTCCCGGAGAAAGGTAAAGCCAAAAAAATGGTAAACAGAGCAAACAACTGTTCCATTTCTAAACTCTCTCTTTCTTTTGTACGGCGAGCGAGATAATATTTGTGTGACGAAGAAACAAAGTGCATGGTCCACTATATTATTTATATTCAAATAAAAAATAACTGTTCTATTAGTTTTTGTTTGAGTTTTTTTTTTTTCATTCTTCAAACATTATTGGTTACTCTCTTGTGTTTTTGAATTTTGAGCTACGTTCTTTTAGTGGTTTGTTACTCTGTCGTGTTTGCATAGAATGTAACTCAAGAGTATTATTCGGTTTAGTAGATAAACAGTTCCGGTTTTTATTTGAATCGGTTTAATAGACAGGGACAAGAGAAACACAGCAACTCCTATGTAACTGATGAGTGAAAATACAATTAATCACACAAAACTTGCTACATGCTGCAGCACATTCATAATCCTGTAGACTACAAGAAACTGTATTATTGATACTTAATCAAATGAGTAACGAAAACATCATCATTTACAATCAAGTATCAACTAAAAGAGAAAGACAATAATGCCAATCTCCATCCATGTTGGTCGCAACTAGAAGCTACTGTAGCCTGAATGGGGATTTTGAAGGTCTCTAGGCCCATCACTGCCAATAAACTTGATTAAGGGACCTAGAGGGGTCCAAGAATCAAACCAGAAGCTTTCTCAAAGGCCATTTCCCAGTTTGCAAATCATAAAAGGTTCCCATGATATGAGACATATATAGTTAGCAGAATCAGTAACGCAATTCTCATGCCTTACAAAGTTAAAATTAGTCTCTCAAACAGTCAAACTTCGTTGCCACACAAACCGCAAATGTATAAAATCTCTTATTACATATCTATTTTTTTTTTCCTATAGTATTTTTAAATCGCTAGAGCAGAAGCATGCATATTAGTGTCTATGCATTTTGTCTATGACTTGAGAAAAGAATCATGAATCATGAATCATGATCAATTACATAGATGTTTTTAAACACACAAAAATATCTCTATATATAATGTTGCGTAAGTCTCCTAGTTATCTGTAGTAATGATACTGATAACGGACAACACTTTATTCTGCATCTCCTTTTCCACAAGTCTGTACTCATCTATAAACCAAGTTACCTTGATCTCTTCTCCTTCACGAATATATCTTTGTTTCTCGGTTTCGTAAAACTTGAAAACCTTCTTGAAACCAATGGTCTCCCTGGACGGCATTGAATTGATCTTCACATCAGGGTGCATGATCCTCCAGTAACCACCATCGCATTTCTCAGTATCACCACAAGTCTGGTTAGCAAAGATGCAGGTTCCGAAATTTAGAAACATCTGATCACGAGGATCCACAAACTTCAATGGATGCAAGCGGTACACGTTGTTTGTAACGTAGCTAGGCCAATTTTTGCCTTTGCAGACAGCCGGTATCCTCAACACATGTTCTGCCTCATCCTGCCGTGGATCTCTTGATTTGAATCCATAAGCTGGCAACAATAAACTTGCAGGAACCGGTACGGGTTCAGTAGTGGACAGATACGAGAAATGCTTGGCAAGCAAGGAACTAGTCTCGGCTTCAAACAGAAAACGGATCTTGCAAATAACTAGAGGATCTTGATTCCAGTTCAAGTTATTGGTAAGCCTAAACTCTTCCATTACCCAACTTCGCTTGTACTCTCTTGGTTTCCTCTTTGTGCAGAACTTGAGAATCTTCTTGAAACCTAGAACCTTTCCAGTCTCCTTCGATTTGATCAGTTTATCACGACCCATGATCCTCCAGCAACCTGATTTGCATCCATCAGATTTACCACACTGTGGTTTAACGATAAAGAAGGTAGAGCTCTCAGAATCGAAATCTTCATATGGATTCGTCTTGAACACGTGGTAAAGAAACCATCCCAAGCATCTTCGTTAACGATCATACACTTCAGATAACGTGAGAGTATTACATCGTCTTCTGCGTTCAACAGTTCGTCTGCTGCTTTGATCAGTTCCCTCGTGATTTGCTGATAAGTTGCCTCGTCTTCTCCGTTGCTCAGTTCGTCGTCCTCCGTAATGAAACTAAATCGATCAAGAGAATAAAAGATGGGATAGTAGGAGAGAAAGATCAAACGCAAGAAAGTGTTTGTTACTTGGAGATGAAGCGAAGAAGAAGAAGATCGTAGAGAGACTTATGTTAATGGATGTGCTTTTAAGTTCCTTCATATCTAATTTTTGTGTTTACCAATATAACCTTCTTCCTTCACAGATACTTTTACAGTTTCACTGTTATAGTTTCCTTTGATAAAATAGTAATTTCTTAATTTGTAATTAATTACCTTTAAGCATGTTAAATGGATAATATTTGGCACTATTTTTTCTTCGTTATGTTTAAAATATACTAATTAATTAATAGTTGTGAAGCAGAACGAATAAGTTTTAGAATTTTTTTTCTTTGTCTTTTTTTACCTAAAGATTCCAAATCTTGGCCCTACAATCTCTTTTAATCACTAGTTTCGTTTGGTGTAACTCGAGAATCAATACCAACTATTGATAATATAATTTTTATTCGATTAATCGGCATTTTTTAAAATAAAAACAGAGGTAAAAATGTCGCATTATTTTTTCTCTTTGGCCAATTTATCCCCAAGGGAGAGATCCTTAGCTTCCTCTTTGACCTTGTTGTGATTCATCAGCTGGGCTAATCTCTCGGCAAGACTCAGCCTAGTCGCAGGAGACACACCATTCTTTCCAATGATTGATTCAAGAACTGCCTCTGCCAACAACTTATTCTCGACCACAGCTTGTCCAGCTTTAGGAATAGTATCGTCTTTAGAAAACGCAATCTGCAAAACATAAAAGTGTTCATAGCTAGCTACACGTTCTGACTACTAGATTGTGATAGGACAAGGTATAGTACCGTGAGAGAGCCTTTAGGGGAAAGAGCGAAGAGGATGGAGGCACCGGGAGGGAAATTTTGGTCTTTGAATATCTTCAAGAATTTTTGAAGAGCTTTGGCTTCACTCTGTGTGTAAATCCCTAACGATTTCCAAATCATGACACAGTTCTTTGCTACTTTCATCGAATATTCTTTCCCCGTTAATGGTCGTTTCATTGTCACCTTAATAAATTTCTCAAACTCACCTAATTTAAGAGCAATTCAATCGTAAGATTTTCTTAGAAAGGCCTAACAAAAATTGATTGTGACGTGTCCGTTAAGCAAGCATACCTGGCATTAGCCTCTAGGTAAAGGCCAATGACAGTGAAAATCACAAACTTACCATGCATATCCAAACCTCGCACACCTAAAAACAAAAGAAGTCAACAAAAAAAAAAGTTAAGAAGGCAAGAGAACAGAGGAAACAGAGTTTTCTCGAACCTGCACCACCGAGGAAGAGGGGATTGTGGGAAGCTTGTGAACTGATGGCTGGTGCAAATGTAACATTATCGATCTGAAGTTGCGTGACGGAGGATAACGACGGTAAGAGAGAGTTGGACAAAGACATGGCTAGCTGAATTGGTTTGATGATAATAATTTTGAAGGTTTGTTGGTAATTTATAAGAGAAAGAAGGATTACTGGCTTTAACTGGTTGTATAACAAATAAAAAATAAAATGGTCAACACTCACATCTTAAATATTAAATTTTGAATAATGTTATTACTATAAAGAAAAAATTTCTATGTTAATAATGAATACTAGAGACATGTCCATTTAAGTCCATCTTCTAGAATATCCATTTTTTTTTTTTTGCCAGCTTCTAGAATGTCCACCTGTTTTTAAGGTCCATCTTCTAGAAGTTTATAGAACTATTACTTGTAAATGATGTTTCACTTTGTCACCAGATAAAACCATCTCTTTGTACTTCTATGTAAATGACCCTTTCTTCATTGAAATCATTCACCAAATCTTTTATCTCTTTTCTCTCTATTTCACAACATGATTCTTTACATGCGATTAGAGATAACAAATTGCAGGCACACACAAAAAAAAAAAAAACCTCTCCTCTATAACCACAAACTGCAGGAAATAAAGAAGTATGCATACTACTAGTCTCTAGCTAAACCAAAGAGAAAAAGAAAAAAAACACAAGTCCTCATGAATGTCAGTAAGATGATCGATCATGAAATCCAGAGTAGAAGTGATCCCTAGAGCTAGTTATCTTCAGTTAACTTGATAACGCACAACACTTTATTCTGCTTCTCCTCTTCGTTAAGCCTGTACTCTTCTATAGTCCAAGTTACCTTCAAATCTTCTTCTTCATGACCATAGCTTAGTTTTTCCATTTGGTAAAACTCAAAACCCCTCTTGAAACCAATGGTCTTCCCGGACTTTGACTTGATCAGCTCATGACTATGCAGGATCTTCCAGTAAGCACCATAGCATTCATCGGTTGTACGAAGAGTCTCGTTAGCGTAGATGCAGATACCGTAAAATCGAAACATCTGCTCGAAAGGATCCACAAGCGTCAATGGATGCAAACGGTAGACGTTGTTATTGGTAACGTAGCTAGGCCAAACGTTTCCGTCAGAATCAGATATCGTTAACAGATAAGACTCATCCTCCTCTTGGGTATCGGAATAGTATCCATAAGATGGCAGTAATAAATTTTCAGGAATAGTAGAGAGATACGAGAAATGCTTGGCTAGCAAGAAACTGATCTCGGTTCGGAACAGAAACCTAATCTTGCAAATCACATGATCTTGCTTCCGGTTCAGGTTATTGGTAAGCCTATACTCTTCCATTACCCAGCTCCTCTTGTATTCCATTGGTTGACTCTTTAAGCAGAACTTGAGAATCTTCTTGAACCCTAGGATCTTACCAGTCTCCTCCGATTTTATCAGTTTATCACGACCTATGATCCTCCAGCAACCCGAACTACATCCATCGGTTTTACCACAACTCTCTGTTCGTGGTTTAACGACCAAGAAGATAGGTATCTCAGCATTGAACTCCACATTTGGATTCTTGTTGAACACGTCTGCGTCTTGGGTGAAGAGCTCAGCCCATGAATCTCCGTTAACGATCATACGCTTCAGAAAACGTAAGATTATTACGTCGTCTTCTGCGTTTAACATTGCGATTTGATTATAATCTGTAGCCGATTCGTCCTCCATAATGAAACTCAAGAAAAAGATTGGATCGAGAGAGATAAAAGATCAAACGCAAGAATGAAGCGAAGAAGAAGAAGACGAGAGTTTAACCTTATTTATATCAAATTTTCGTGTGTTGACCTATTTACCCTTAATTATACACAGTTTAACAAAGTTTTTATAACCTTATCTTTGTGGTAATTAATGGATAAATTATCTACAAACCTTATTTTTCTTGAGCTTATTAAAACAAATTACTATCAGTTTAAAATGTATGGGAATTGTATGTTTTGTTGGCATATGTATAATCTTATTACACTACAGATAGTAAATTTCTTAATGTATAATTAAATAGTAATGTACTGTGGATGCTCATATTCGGTTCTATTTTTTTCGTCTTCGTATTTAACCGTAAAGTTAATAAACTAATATCTAAATATTTTTCGTTCACTAGTGAAAGAATACATTACGTAGTTGGCAAACTCTACCTCTAATGAGATTTATCCGCAATATTTAGAATCACCAATAGAAACAATTCGAAACCTGATTAAATTATTTTTAGGCATATTTTGTTAGTGAATCGATAGTAATGATATCATTCTTTTTCAATGTACTTTTAGGCTCATTTTTGCCGATTTTTTTTTTTTTTTTTTGCAAAGTAATTCAAACATATCATATATAGATAAACATGGGAGAAAGTTACAGTTTTGTAAAAAGAAAAATCTGATGAAGCAAATCTCAAATTTAAATTAAAAAAAAAATTGACCAAAACCTTAATCAACGATATTCCAAGTCATATCATTCTCAAAGATCCAATGACAAACTTCAATCCGACCGGGACTCGAACCTAAAGCCAAAAACGCTCCATGACTCGGACTCCAAGCTGACGTGTCAACATGACAGATGGCAACACCATGGTTAATCTTCTCTAAACTCTCAGGTTCAAGTATATCCGCTTCGTAAACCCGTACCCGAGGAACCGAGTGGCAGTAATACAATAAATACGGGTACAAACTCTGGTGACACGAAACAGCTCTCGTCACATCTCCACCGTTGATTCCGTTGACTTTTCCAATCAAGATCTTTTTCTTTGACCCAACGACACTCTCCGTCGTCCTCACCACAACACCACGTCCAAGTACCGACGTAGCGAAATCTATCATATCCTCCGCCGATCCAACGCACCGCTTCGTCTCGCCGTGACTCGCTGGTCTCTCACACTCCGAAACCGCCGACGAGATTATCCCCGCCATCGACGAATTCTCACCGGCGCCAAAAACCCTCCGAATCTCTCCGATCTCCGAAGACGAAAACGGTATACTCGAAACAATGCTCCGGGGCAAAAACGTCCTTTCAGGCATTTTATCTTTAATATCGGGCATTTGCATCAAAGTCCCTTCTTTCAACATCGATTCCCTAAAGAATTTACCCTCCTCAACCCATTTATTCACTGTTTTGCCACTAGAACTCACGTTATTAGTGTAATGAGCAAAAACGACGCCGTCTTTAGTATACTCCTTAAAACTCGGACCTTGGCCGTAAGTTTTGAAGCTCACGTTTCCTCCAACGTTGCCTTGGCCGTAACCGGTGAAATTATCTGAACCGAGGTTAAAAGATTTACCGTAATTTACGAAATTGACCTTCTCGTTGTTCGAGTTCTTAGCGTAGGAAGCGAACGAGTCGACTCCGATGTTGGATTGGTCTCTGTAGTTTTTAAAACCGTAAACGGCGCCGTTTCCTCCGTCACCGTAGCCTTTGAAATCGTTAACGGGGACGTTACCATTTCCTCCGTAGCTCGTGAAACTGTCGTTAGCTCCGTTACCGTTTTCTCCGTATTTGGTGAAACCGGATTTGACGACGTTTGACCCGGTTCCGTAACCCGAGAACTCGTTCGGAGCTCCGTTTCCGTTTTTGCTGTAGCTTGTGAACGTTTGCTCTCCGTTGTTGCCGTTGTCGGAGTAGGTTGTGAAGGTTTGTGATCTTCCGTTGGCTTTGTCGGAGTAAGAAGTGAATCTCCCGTTGGGTTCGTTTGCGTTTGTGTTGTAGCTCGTGAATTCGCCGGAGCCACCGGTGGTTCCGGTGGCGTATGTGGTGAAGGTTTGGTCAGCTACGTTGACATCTCCGGCGTAAGTTGTAAACCCTTCGTCGTGTCCGGCGGAGTTGCGGCCGTAACGTCGGAACGAGTCGACGGCAATGTTATCACCGCCGGAATAGTTTTTGAACGAGTCGGCTCCGGAGAGACGGTCGGAGCCGTAGTTTGTGAAGTTCTTGCCGCTGTACGCGGCGAATTCGACGTCATCGCCGTGTTTTTCGAGTGAATGAGCGGCGAGTTCAGGGAAGCAGAAGAGTTTCGCGGCGGAGCAGAAATCGGAGTGGCGCGTGTGGAGGGAGTGATAAGAAGCGAGTGAGGCGAAGCGCGTGGAGTCGACGGGTGTTAGTGGAGAGGCCTTGGAAATGAAAAAAGAAGGTTTTGGTGAGTCGCCGTTGATGTGATTGTTCCAATAACGTATCAATGAGGCTTTTGGTGTGAATGGATTCTCTGACGACGCCGTGATGTTGCCGGCGGTTTGTTTTGCACCGGCGAGATACACCTACATTTTTTTTGGTTATGGTTAAGTATGGGATTGGAATCTAACAAAATGTTTAAAAAAAAAAAAGTAAAACTAGTTAAAGATTGAATCAATATGCTTACACGAGAAGATGAGAAGATGGAGAAGAAGAAGAAGCAAAGGAATAGAGTTGAATCAGCGTTGTTCATCTTCATTGGTGGTTGAGAGAGTTTTGTTGGTTGAGAAGGAGAAATAGTATGAAGAGAGAGTAGTAACGAGACTTCACTTCATTATGATTTCATGAAAGAGAGAGTGCGTTGTGAGACTTCTTCACCTATGAAGTGAGTCATTATAATAAATTTGAGAAGTATGAACAGTTTATTAGGTACTAGTATACTATAGATTAGGACTTGTGTTTTTACGTGGGTAATTTAGTTAAAAGAAATATTTAGATAGCTTTCATAAAAGAAAGAGGTCATTTAATTAGACTTACAAATTTAAAATTTATTTATGAAAATTACGGTAATAAAAGTCCATATTAAAACTTCTGAAACAAATTATATGAAAAATCTACCAAAGTGGTTTCAAATTTAGCCTTTAATGGTCAATAGTTTATTGTCGGGCTTTTGCTTTTAGTTTTTTTGTACATTTTTAATCTAAATAACTCCAGTTAAATGAATTTTAGTTATTCAAATAGGTAACCTGCATAAACCAAGAACTAGTTTGAAAATATTAAAATTTTCACAATCTTGATTGGTATAATTTTGAATACTAAGTTTCTTAAAAGACAAAATCCAAAAACTCACTCAGAAACGCACTACCACATCAGCTTCAGAAGCTTCAGGTTATAATTTTGAGAATTAAACATTTCTTTATCAACTTTATTAGGTATCTCGAAAGAACATTAATACTGTTTTAATCAACTGATAATACGTCAAAAGAGTCCAAAAGAGGAAGAAGAAGCTTTAGCTGGTATAACTAAACTTGCATAAAGTCAAAAGAGGGAACATATCATTTACATTTAGTTAAAATATTAGTATAAGAAATGAATCAGAATAACTAAATAAGGCTGCATAAAGCAATATTAAAGATGAATCTCTCCCCAATAGTTACTAGTTAGTGTCAAAAATATCAAATTATATGAAAGATATATAAAGAAAAAGAAAAAGAAAAAGCTGAGAGAGACTGTTTCTTGCTGAATAAAGAGAGAAAGTAAATAGTAGTAAAAAAAAAAAAAAAAAAACTCAAGATTTGAAAATTAGTAACTTTTGATTATGTTTAGTTCTTGGGCTTAGTGTTAATGAGTAATTATAGTTTGGATTTTGGAACACTAGAAACTGGTATTGATGGATCCCTGAACCCTAGGTATCAAGTATAAACTACTCCCTCATGATGAATACATTGTACTTTAATATAGACATATCATGGTTTGTTTTAAGTATGACTAATAATAATAGGTGACTTTATAATTCTGTCTCCCACCAAAATAAAGATTCTTAAAATTATTATAATAGCTTTTCTTCTTCTCATTTAATTCAAAAGTACAGAATGCTATATCAAGAGCACTGGACAATGTCAATTACAAAAACAAATGCTAAAATAAGTAAGAGCCGAAGTAGTTAAACAAACTTAAATAATTGTCACTTGCACCATTAGTGTTGTTTTAAAGTTATCACTCATAAATTTTTCACAAACATAGTATGAGTTATGAAAGATTCATAGTTCAGTTTCGATCTTGTATGCAAGAAATGGATTATCAAATTGGAAAAAATTGTGGTGGTGGCTAACGTGCGACCAATATAACTAAAGAGTACCTTTTTATAGTTTTATTTTGTTTGCACATTAATGGTCATAGAATCCCGCGTTTTAGCACTTGGTGCGATGATGGGCTCTCCGACGTTTGCCGACAATATTATTCATATATTTATTTGTTTAAGCAAATAATAGACCAACTATATAAATATATATCTTTTATCCCAAAATAAATTATCATATGTGATGACTAAACAACATGTCATATGAATAATAAATTTTCAATTTTTATAAAAATACTTTTTGTTTAATAGATTGCATTCAAATAATTGTGGTAAGAAACCAATGATGTCCCGAAATCCAATTATAGTGTTATCCTATATAAAATCATCCATCTGTTTTAAAATAGAAGATGTTTTAAAAAAAGAAGATTTAGAAATATCTATTTTTAAAATGTTTGATCAATAATAAAAATTACTTTATAATAGAAATTATAGTAAAATATTAAATTATCTGTAGTTTTCATAAATGTTTTCAACCATTTTATAATATGAAACAAAAAAGATTTTCAAAAAACTTTTATATTACAAAACGGAAAAATAACATATAAATAAATGATATTAAAAGCCCATGAAAAGAACAAACCGATGAGGTAGTGTAGTAGAAAATAGAAACTCATGCAAAAAGAAAGTCATTCGGACTTCGGAGAAAGAGATAATATTTCGAAAGAAGAAGAATAAGCAGTATTTTTACAAGGTATAAACACAATAAGGTCTAAGTTTGTTTTTTGTTTTTGTTTTTTTTGTTCTCATTCTTTGTGTTTAAACTTTCACTTAATTACGTAGTAAATTTACTACAATTAACTAAACAAAAACTCTCATGTTTCAGTCAATTACCGAACAAAGAGAAGGTCTATATATGAAATCAGACTTTTCAAGTGAAAGATATCAAAGAAGTATTTAACAAAATATAAACACCATAAGGTTATCTTTTTTTTCCCCAGCAAAATCAAGTATATTGTTATCTGAAAGTGTTTACAAGATAAATAACCATTTCGAAACAACCTTGTACATAAATATAAGAAATTATTACAATTTCGATAAGGCTTACTATCTAAATTTAGAGCTTCTGGTTTTAAAACCTACTTGTTTTCTTTCTTTTGGTTTGTACTTTTGCTTACGTAGTTTTTGTAATTATATTATATTTTGCTTTCTAGTTACCTAGTTAACTATTAACCAAAATAAATTCAAAAGTTATGTTGACTAAAATTCACGGAACACCATTTCTCACAAATGTTTAAGGTATGTATATCAAAATTAACATTTCAAAAGAAGAAGATAATCAATATTTTTACAAGGTACATATAAACACAATAAGCTCTAAGTTTCTAACTTTTGTTTTTAATTATCTTTCGTTCTCATTCTTTGTGTTTAAACTTTCACTTACATAATATATATACTACAATTTACTAAACAAAAAAAACTATCATGTTTAGTAATTAACTAAACTATATATGAAATCAAACGTTTCAAATAAAAAATATCAAAATGATTTTCTGCAAAGTATAAACACGACAAAACTTAGTATATAAATTTAGAACTTTTGCTTTTAAAACATACTCGTTTTTTTTTTTTTTGTACTTTCGCTTACGTAATTCTTATAATTATCTTATATTTTGCTTTCTTGTTTTCTAGTTAATTCTTAACAAAAATAAATTCAAAAGTGAAGTCTGAATTGTTAAAATTATGCTATTTCAATCATAATCTATGTGCTTTGTGAAAAAAGATATTTTTGTAGATAAACTATTATTTTTGACTAATTTATCCAATTAAAGAGTAAGTTTTTCACCATATTGATTCAAAAACTAGAAAAAATTAAAGACCAAGTCACTCATTTGTAAGTCAATAGAGATTGAAATTAAAGAGAAAAGTTACCTTCCTAATTAAGATTTTTAATTACTTTTTACTACAGTATTTATGTAGGCAACTTTATAAAATTTTGACCATATTAATTACAAAAGTAGAAAATGTATGGCCAAGATTTTAATTTAAATAAAAGTCAATCATTTGTAGGATAAGTTTGAAGAAAGTATTAAAAAGGGAAGTAAATCATTTTTTAATTTAAAAATACCAAAAAGAGATTAGTAAAGATTGAAATTTGAAAGGTCACGACTCACGACGTGTGGAGGTCTTGTAATTGCGACATTATCAAGAAACCTGTCAAAGAGATCTGAAATCTAGCAAGAAGATCTCTGCCACCGAATTGAAAAAGGTTCTTCTTCTCTTCCTTACCCTAGCTCTCTCTCACCCTAATCTCTGCCCTAATCAACTTTCTTTTGTGTAAAATTTAGGGTTTTCGGGAGAGGCCATGGCTACAACGTCTCTAAACAGCTGTGAAAGCAAGAGAAAGTCTATCAAAACCGAACACACCTTGGTGAAAGACAGGTTAAGTGCTTTGCCATGCCATGTGTTATGTCGGATCATCTCTCAACTCTCTACCAAGGAATCGGTTAGGACTAGTATCTTGTCGAGGCGTTGGAAAGATCTCTGGTCACAGGTTCCTGTTTTGGATTTGGGTTACGATGTTTTCAAAGATACTGATTTCGATTTGATGGGCTTTGTAGATTGGTTTTTGGAAACTGACCTGGCTTTAGTCTCGTTCAAGTTGGCTTATGATGTTTATATTGAGCACTGTCATGATAGTTTTGTGTCCACGATAGATGAAGTGGTTGAGCGTGGAGTTAGTCATCTAACTATTGACAATATGGTGTCTGTTTAAGATACCTTGGTTAGGATGCCTCTCTCGCTTTATTCATGCTCGACACTGGTGGATTTGACTCTCTACACTGTTGTCTTTGATCATCCACAATCAGAATTGGTTTTGTTACCTCGTGTCAAGAATATGTATCTAGAGGGGGTCAAGTTTGATGGCCTTGCTGTTCTGGAGAAACTCATCTCAAACTGTCCAGTTCTCGAGGATTTAACCGTGATTACATATCCTATGGACTACATGGAAGTTGTATGTGTTCGTTTTCAATCACTGAAAAGCTTCACACTAGAATCTCATCGTAATCCGCAGGAAGAACAAGATCCCGATGTTGTAATCGATGCTCCGAGACTCGAGTACATGAGTGTCAGTAATTACCGGCCTAAACGCTTTGTCATACGTAACATTGGCCCCTACGCAAAAGTTGACGTTGATGTTATGTTTGACCACATCGACCTTGATGATCCATTGGAGGCAAAGACGATCCGTAAATTCCTCTTTGGAATATCCAAATTTCACGAGGTGGTCATATCTGCTGAAACCCTAGAGGTACACACACATAAGTGATTAGTTTAATAAGAGTTTAATTATGATTGTATTCAGTCTCATATTTACTATTCTTTCTTGCTATACACAGGTCATCCATGAGTACTCCCAGGTGGGAAAGTTGCCTAAGTTTCTCAATTTGACTCGATTGGATGCTTCACTAGTGCAGTCTTCGTGGGAATACCTACCAGCCTTTTTGGGATGCTGTACGAATCTACATTCGCTGATTCTGGTGCGTTTCATTAATTCTCCTTTGTTCATGTAATTAGATTGAGCTTGCTTCATATATGTATCAAATATATCTTTTCATATATATGATTTGTTTATATTACTAGGAACTTGACCGTATCCCAGAGAGAGAGGAGATTGAACTATCACCAGTGCCTCAATGTGTCTTATCCTCACTCCACTCCCTTCAGCTGAAGGCACCACAAACAGTAAGTAGAATGATGCTAGTTTCGTATTTTAGGAATAACTGTAATGCCTTGAGGAAAATACTTTTAAGTGGGGTGTAACATCATCAAGAGAAGCGAAAGGATATATATCAAGGATAGGAGATATATTAGTGTAATGTTGTTGTTATGCTTACATTATATTGTTGTCTCACCTAAATCCAGTTTACTTTACCAACAGTTATTGTAAATACTTTTCAGATATTTTGTTGACATTGGTTTTATGTTTCCTAGTTTTTTTCTAATACTTTCGTGTTTAATTAT
This sequence comes from Camelina sativa, assembly GCF_030686135.1. Lineage (NCBI taxonomy): Eukaryota > Viridiplantae > Streptophyta > Magnoliopsida > Brassicales > Brassicaceae > Camelina > Camelina sativa. The sequence goes on from NC_141895.1 coordinate 29,214,545, forward strand.
GTGAGTTTGAAACCTAATTCTCTATGCCTTGTCAATATTGTTCCTTACTTCTTAGCTTGCTCGATACTCATTTATGTGACTTTGAGAGAGTCTATTTTTTTCTTCTCATCCAAAGTAGTTTCTTTGAACGTTTGTTGCTATAGTTTTTTGCATACTTTCTTTATTTCACAAAGAATATTAGACAGAAAAAAGAATTGTTTCACAAATAGTATCATTCTACATTTCTAATGTGATTTTTATGCTAAAATTTCGATTTACCCTTAAACATCTTTGTTCATTAATAATTTAAACATCTTTGTTTATTAATAGTTTTTCTTAATTTGTGTGAAATTTTTCAAAATGACACTATGTAAATCACAGAGAGTATTTCACATGATATGTTAGGACTTAGTATAAAATAGTAAATACACTATACATTTTAAAAAGTTGATATATAACACATCTGCTCACAAGAAAACAACAACCAAATGGTTGCCCAATCTAGAGTAAACTTAATGACTTAATGTAATCTAGTTATAAGATCCAATTACTTTAGGTCACCTCGTATATATGCTTAATCTTTAATGTGAATCCAACTCTTATCAAGACATACGCCAACAGGCAACAGGCCAAAATGTTCTTCCGGAAACCACCAAAGTATTAAACCATCTTTGTGTTGACTACTTCACACTAAGAGTTTGACCACTAGTCCCCCGGCTTAATTCATTAACTTTGGTGAATACCGGTTTCCTTAATTACTACTAGGTTCCACTTCAGCCATTGTACACAAAGCCTAGCAATATCATCCAAAACAAGTATCTTGTGAATAAAGACAGAGAAAAACTGTGCTTTTTGCAAAGCCAAATCCGAGACTATGCAAATACAAAACGATTTTTGGAGAGCACGCTATCTATCACCAGAACTGAAGCTCAAACAAATAACATTGCAATAGCACTACTTTTGAAAACGAATCAAATAGTTCCAACGAGAAAGATAAAGCTTTGTTTGTTGTCTCCAACGTAAATTAACCTACGAGCAAGAGACAAAAACGCAATTCAATTTTCGATCTTTACAAAATGCTATTGTAAAAACTAAAAAGGCTATAACAGAATTAGACTTGTCAGGAAAAAAAAAAACAGAACAACGTAAGCTAAAGCTAACTGCACAAAATGTTTTACAAAAAAAAAAAGAAACAATTGACTCCTAACATCGAACCCGGAACCCTATATACGATGTCAAAAGAACTTAAAGGAGTTCGTCCGAGTTTTTCCGATAACTTTTAATACTGTGGTCCGTCAATTTATTACCGGGAACTGATCTTGACTGTACACGTGTCTTGTACTCGTCAGGAGCAATAAATAACCCTTATAGTTTTGTAAATATTTATGATTAACCCCAAATATTTCAATTTTAACAATATACACCCCAATCGAGATACATTACTACTACGGCTGACTTTTTAGAGTTTTGTTTGACCTGGTTTAAGGCGATGATTCTGGTTTTACTAGCTATGGTTTTAATCATCAACTAAACCGGGAAGGGAAACCAAAATACAATTTATATTGGTTAGCCAACAATTTTTATAGTCTATCTTAGGTCTTTGATTAATGAGTAAGGAATACAATTTTTGGATTATAAAAAAAAAACTTTAAAAGAGACGTTTTTGTCCAACGCTTCCAGCTTACAGAGAGCAGTCGTCTTCGTTCGTGAGCTCGTAATTGCGATCTTCTCAACTTCGATTACCCGTACAAAGCCATGGCCGAAACCGCGAAAGAAATCAACGGCGGAGATGCTCAGGATCTTCTCTCACTTCTCTCTTCTCCGGCGAGGGATTTCCTCGTTCGTAACGACGGCGAACAGGTTAAAATAGCTTCTCGCTTCTCTCTCTCTCTCTTGACCTGATTTTTTGAATTTTATCGTCGTCGATCTCAACTTCTATGTGCTTGTTTCTCGATTCTTCCCTTGTGATTGTTCTTTTGGAGAACCGATTAGGGCAGAGTTTGACTGGTTGGTTGATTATATGAATTTTTATGATGTTCAGGTTAAAATTGATAGCTTAATAGGGAAGAAGATTGGATTGTATTTTTCAGCTGCGTGGTGCGGACCGTGTCAGCGGTTTACTCCACAGCTGGTTGAAGTCTACAACGAGCTTGCTCCAAAAGTTGGTTTCGAGGTTGTTTTTGTGTCGGGTGATGAGGATCAAGAGTCCTTTGCTGATTATTTCAGTAAGATGCCATGGCTCGCTGTTCCATTTGCTGATTCAGAAACACGTGACCGTTTGGATGGGTTGTTCAAGGTTACGGGTATCCCTAACCTAGTGATGGTTGATGATCATGGTAAACTTGTGAATGGTAATGGGGTTGGTGTCATACGAAGCTATGGAGCTGGTGCTTATCCTTTCACACCTGAGAAAATGAAGGAGATCAAAGAGGAAGAAGACAGGGCTCGGAGAGAGCAGACATTGTCATCTGTCTTGGTTACTCCTTCACGGGACTTTGTGGTTTCGCCAGACGGAAACAAGGTACCCCTTGATTATATATAGCTTGTGTGATTATGTTTTTGGCTTTTTTGACTTGATGAGGCTGATCAGTTGCGTTTTCATTAGGTACCTGTATCGGAACTTGAAGGTAAAACCATTGGCCTTCTCTTCTCAGTTGCCTCTTACAGCAAATGCTCAGAGTTTACTCCAACGCTTGTTGAGTTTTATACGAAGCTGAAGGAGAATAAAGAGGATTTTGAGATTGTGTTGATATCTCTTGAAGATGATGAGGAGTCTTTTAATCAGGACTTTAAGAGCAAGCCATGGCTAGCGTTGCCGTTCAACGACAAAAGCTCTTCGAAATTGGCTCGGCACTTCATGCTGTCAACGTTACCAACACTGGTCATTCTCGGACCAGATGGAAAAACCCGTCACTTGAATGTCGCTGAAGCTATTGATGACTACGGACTTCTTGCTTATCCTTTCACTCCAGAGAAGTTTAAAGAACTCGAGGAGATAGAAAAGGCAAAGATAGAGGCTCAAACGACCGAGTCACTTCTTGTCTCAGGTGATCTCAACTATGTTCTCGGAAAAGATGGTGCTAAGGTATTGCTCTCAATACCCTTTTTCATCTTCTAAACACTGTTCTTCGAGGCTGATCTGAACCAACCTGTAAAAAATTTGGCTTTCTTTGTTAGGTGCTTGTTTCGGATCTGGTGGGGAAGAACATTCTTATGTACTTCTCAGCTCACTGGTGTCCTCCTTGTCGCGCTTTTACACCAGAGCTTGTTGAAATATACAAGCAGATAAAGGAGCGGGATGAAGCGTTTGAATTGATTTTCATCTCCAGTGACAGTGACCAGGAATCATTTGATGAGTATTACTCACAAATGCCGTGGCTGGCTCTTCCATTTGGTGATCCTAGGAAAGAATCCTTGGCACGAACCTTTAAGGTCGGTGGGATCCCAATGCTAGCAGCTCTGGGACCAACTGGGAAAACCGTAACAAAAGAAGCAAGGGACCTTGTGGCAATCCATGGAGCCGATGCTTACCCTTTCACTGAGGAACGTTTGAAGGAGATTGAAGCCAAGTACGATGAGATGGCAAAAGAGTGGCCTAAGAAGGTGAAACATGTTCTTCATGAAGAGCATGAGCTAGAACTGACTCGTGTTCAGGTTTACGTGTGCGATAAGTGTGATGAACAAGGAAAATTCTGGTCTTACCATTGCGATGAATGCGACTTTGATCTTCATGACAAGTGTGCTTTAGAGGAGGAGACAAAACCAAACGGTGATGAGGCTGTGAAAGAAGGTGGCGGTGAGCACCAAGATGGTTGGGTTTGTGACGGAAACGTGTGCACCAAGGCCTGATTGATAGCTTAAGGCACAGTTATGTCACTATGTGTATGCTAAGCTATTTCCTTTCCTTACCCTGTATAATTTGATGAGAGTATGGAAGTGTGGCTACAATCTGATAAGACTTTGGAGATGAACTCTGTTAATCTAAAGTAGTAATAAAATGATCTTCTTATTTAACTGTGATCTTGTATCAACAAATTTTAGATTCCAACAGGAGTTGTATGAAACAATACATTGGCAAACCCTATGTATATATATTCAGAGACAAAGAGAAAGCTTTCTGCTCTCAGATGGAATTGTCTTCTTGCTATCACCTATGCAGAGGAAGCTACAAGTGTTGATGCTCATGATCGCCAGTGGCTTCGGTATTCATCATTCGTAATGGACAGCAAGCAAGGAAGAGTAACCAACTGCTAAATAATGAAAAAACAAAATCAGATCAAAAGAACTTGTTAAGCTTGAAATGTAGTAGTATATGAACTATATGAGATGAAACAAAGATCAATGTGGGATTTTTGGATAACTGTATCCAGTAAACTTACCAGTGATAATCGATTCATCATAGGACGACCACGTTCATGAATTTTCTCTTGGCGAATGCAAGCCACCATTTGTTTGGTGTCCCGTTGGCTCTATACGCCACACTCAGTAGCCTCCCACTCGTCTCCTCACGAACTTGCTTCAGATAGTTCCTGAAAAGATCTGACATTTGAAGCCAACACAACACAAGGCTAAGGACCTAGTAACTGAAAAGAAAAACCCAAGGAATCAATAAGAGTTATTTAGACTATGTACCTGCTTCATCCTGGGACTGAGGAAGCGAAAAGAGTCCCGGGAAAGGAAAGCCAGTTTCTCCAGGAACAGGAATATCTTCTAAACCCAAGTTGATAATCGCTTTAGTTCCAACAGCCAAAGTTCTACAGCCTTCGAGCCTCTTTAACGCCACGTTTATGTAGAACGTCAAGTAAATAAGGAGCTTATCAGCAGGACTTTTGATATCAAAGTTTGTGAAGAAGACATTCGCACGAAAGAAGGTGATTGCCTCGTCCACTATATCAGTTTTATCTACATTATAAAAACCAACAATTTATATAGGCATTCATCACACAGTTGAAAAAAAAAAGAAGAAGCACATGTATGGCTTTGTTTGAACTAAATAATAATACCTTGTTCTGAAACTGGTGCAGGACCTTTTATATGGCTCTTAAGTGGAAGCAATGGACAACCACATGCCTTTGTTATCCCTTCTTCTTCCACAAAACTCGAGTGATAAACCTGATTAGAGCGTTTCACCATGAGGATTAAGGAAACAAAAAAATGAGCATCACAGATTTAACAGGTACAAGCACTAGCAGTGGATTCAATTACTCAAAAATGGAACCAAAGAAACGATCTCATCGAAGATCTAATCGGAATTCACTAGTTATATTACGATTAACGCTGATTGACGGATGAGAAAAATATGATCCGTACCATTTTTTTGTGCCCAATTCTAAACAACGAAGCGGTAGTCTCAGGTAAGGAGAAGAATCGAAACGAAGGTGGATCTACACTGCCATTAAAGATCATGGAGATATAAGAATCAGGGCGTTAGGTGAATGAATGATTTGAAGATGTAGAATGAAAGTTTTTTTACCTGTTGAAAAGATCAGATCAATTTCAACTTCTTAAGACTTTACGAAAGAGATTTGAAATGTAATGGAGCGCTGTGTGGAGTTCGCTCGCACGATCCGTCGTGACTCGTGATGTTGCGGTGGTCGGAGATGGTTTATTAGGAAGCTAATCCTCGTCGGCAAGACGAAATCGACGAAAGAAGAAAGAAAAAAAAAAAAAGGAATGAAGGAAGACAAAGAGGTACGGCTGACACGTGTAAAGCCTCCCGAATGTGGAACATTGCTTCGTACCGGGTCTAGCCGAGTGTTAAACTGGCTTTGGTTTTGATTTTTGTTTAGTTTCTCGGTTTAATATGAATTTTACATAGATGAATTTTTTTATCTTATAAATTCGGTTTTAGCCTTTTAGGGGTGTAATTTAATCAAGAAATTGTGTTAGTTTCTCTGCTATTTCTGAATCCTCATGATTGGATAAAAAGTTGTTGCATACATAAGATTCAGTAAACCAAAACTTACAGAAATGCACACAATACATACATTGAACCGAACTTAACCAAGGCTTAAAAGCAAGCTCTGTGTATTTGATTCTTCTTTATAAAACTATATAGTACAAGTTACATTGGGGACATACATGAACATTAATTAATAAGTGAATCATGTTTGCATAAATGCGTCTTACATATTCAACAAATATACTACTAATGAGTACAGCTCTTGATCCAAACAGTTTAATTAACATATTTCTACACTGAATTTGATAACAATACACCGGGAGGTGGTAACTAAACTAAACTGATGCTGCATTCTATGGTTTCGCTATCATTTAAATTAGACGTTACTGGGATGTGCCGAAAGCTATCATCACCTGAACAGTTGAGAATTGCTCTTTGCACAGTATGATGTTGCGGCTTTGAATCGTTATTACTATGAGTTTCGTAGCTCGTGAATGCTCCTAATGCTCCAAGAAACCCTTCATGTCGTAAAAACATTGCTTTTGCCTCTCCCCTCGACCTGAAATGAGACAATTTCACGAAGATTTGTGGACATACATGAGCTTAGATATGGAGGGATTGATCAAGTAGTTTGTTGAGGTTTTGGATTTACCAAAAGTGAACAGCAACTGATATTGTGTCCATGGTGTACTCTAGCCCACGGATGAAAAATCCACCAAAGAAAATACGCTTAAGACCGAATCTGAGAGCATTCAAATACGCAATCTGGAGAGAAAGTAGTGAATGTTACAATCCAAAACATCAGCTTCAAGTGATGTGTATTATGACATTGAGATGTTCAGAGGAACTGACCTGACCGATATTATTTGATATCATTCTAAGAAGGGATCTTGCAACATCTTCTGGCTGGTAATCTTCAAGTTCTTTGCCATCAGAAATTGCTTTCCCAAAGCTGGAAGCAATAGCTGTTGAGGACAGACCAATCTACAAAAAAAGACAAGGTTTGGATTATACATATTGTCAAATCTATAACTTTAGCAAAACCAAGATTAATCAATTTACCTTTGAGTAATCTGTTCCACCGTAGATATCCCCAACAAGCATGTCAATTACTCTGTTATTTCCATGGTGACTTAACTCGAGCAGCTCATCAAAACTGAACTTAAAGAGATATTAATAGTTTACTCAGGCAAGGAGGAAACAACGTTACATGAATAGAGTTAACTAAGAAGTCACACCTCTTGCATTTTGTTAGAAGCTTTCCAAGACCTAAAAATGTGCCTCCACCAAGGCTTGTTCCACTTATCCGCTCATACTTTCCATCCCCATCGACCTACAGAAGAACGAGTTTGAGTAAGCAACACCGCTGAGAAGTAGTTGCAAACAGAATCAAAGTGATCACTGATCAGAGAAACCAAACCCATAATGACCTTGATCATGCTAACCCCAGAGCCTATATTAACAAGTAGATATGGATACAGATCATTATGGTCGATCTCGACAAAGTCCTTCTGGCCATCCAAGTAGGTAAAAGCTTCTCTTGGAACTGTCTGCAATCATGCAAGAATTTTTTGTTATGTAATATATTCTTTTATGGATTATAGTAGCGACGTAAAATGGCAATAACAAGAAGTTTTTCAAAAACTATTCTGCCACAGATGTCTTTAATGCATTGAGGAAGCTATCTCATAGAAGACCTCAAGCAGCACACCGCATTAAAGCACAACTACAGATTGGTGTCCTAAATGGTAATGTAGCTATCGTTGCAGTCTTCTAGAAATTAATCTAGGACACTACTAAGACCAAGAGACTAATCTCTATCAGGAAAACACAATTTACAACTTCACACAAATTAGAAGTAGCAGACAGATAAATAAGTTTATGGCCTAGAATCTTCAGAGTGCAGTGTTACTCAAGTGTGTTAACAAGGAAGAAAAACAAGAAAAGCAGACACATCATACATATACAACAGATGGGGAACCTCATTTAGGTGAATGTCAGGAGTAAAATGAAGAGAAGATGGTGATCGTAACAAAAAAAAAAAAAAAAAAGAACCAACCTTTAAGAGAAAGTTAACACCCCCAACAAGAGAATGCATCTCATCTTCCTTATCAAAAAGAATGCCGAGTTTCTCCTTAAAGAGATCAGCAAACTTAAACGCCCCACCACCTGTGGCCTTTTGGAATAATAGCATACCAATTAGCAAGACCACACACACATAAATCAACTACAACAAACGGAAATCCCCACTGCAAACATAACGATGATCAGCTTTGTTACCTTAACAGATAGATAATAATGGACTGCACTATTCTGATGCTGAACACCTGAATAAATTTACCTCTGTCAGTGAAATAATCAATGAACTCACAACTCCAGGAATTAGAGGTTGAGATCATAAAAGATTCAAACTTTACCAGAGTGTTGAAGGATATTGAATCGAATAAACTCTAAACAATCATCAATCTTTCTGGTCTCAAACTTAGCGAAACAAAGTCTTCCTTTGACAACAGAGCAACCATTACGAGACTCTTCTTCGCTTCCATTTGCAGAGAAATACACAAGCTTGACCAGAGTCCCTACCAAAAACCCCCCACCAATCAATTCCGGTTAATTCGAGACGAACCCAAAAACGAACAAATCTAGAATCGAAACAAAGCAAAAAAAAAAAAAAAAAAGCCAATTTTTTGGGGGTTACCTCCGATGTCGAGAGCCAAATGAGAGATTTGAGTCGGAGGATCCATGGCGGTTTTTTTTTTTTTTTTTTTTTTTGATTGCAAGATTCTCTTTTTTTTTTTGTTTGTTTGGATTCGTTTTTAGAGCTCCTTTTTTTCAACGTTTAAATTGAAATATATAATTTTTTCAACGATCAACTACTTTAGATCTAAACCTATCTATCTATCAACTTTTGTCTTCCAACCATGGCTGACTTGTTTTTTCTTCTCCATGGAGCAACTGTTTGTTTGGTTGTCCCAATTGATTTGATTGCGTCAATTTCTAGAAATTTTCTCATTTATTTATTTTACGATAGACGATTTCTGCTCACTTGTCATTTGGTCTTTTCAGGATTGGATAAAACATATTTTATTTTAGTGAAAATATATCTAACACAAATTTGGCAATTAATTACTAGATTAACACTCCATCCTATCCAATAACTAGAATGACACAATTTTTACATAAAAGACTAAAAACCCATATAGATTTTTTTTTCTAATTTTTTTTTTTGAAAAAACGAAAAACCAAAAGTTATAGTATTTAATATTTTGATTTAAAAATATGATTAATTTAAAATATAAAATGATTTAAAAATATGATGTTTATTTTTTAAATATAATTTATGAAAATAAAATATGATTTAAAATATAATGTATAAAAATAATATTCAAAAAATTGTTTATAAAAATATTGTATATAAATATATGATTTAAAAATATGAAGTTTAATACAGTTTAATTAAGTTTTATAAAAATATTGTATATAAAGATATGATTTAAAAATATGAAGTTTAAGATTATACAGTTTAAATAAGTTTTATAAAAATATAATGTATAAAATTATAACTAAAAAATAATGTATATAAAAAATATTAAAATAAAATTTATGAAAATATAATGTGATATATAAAAATATGATTTTTAATATGATGTTAATTTTGTAAATATGATTTAGGAAAATTAAAATGTATAAAATATGCTTTAAAATTATGAGTTAAAAAATATGATTCATAATATGATTTATAAAAAAATATATTAAATAAAAACATGACTGAAAAAAATATAATTTAAAATAAATTTGTTGTCACTGTATTTACATTTTACATCAAATAAATCGGTTATCAAACACCAGATTTTTGGAAGCAAACAAAAAAACTGTCATAACGTAAACAAATATGCCATAACGTATGGTATTCACATAGGTCATTTTAGCAATTTTTTAAAAATGTTATAAATCTGTTATCAAACGACAGATTTTTGGTTAAATTAAAAACTCTGTCGTAACTTAAAACAAATCTGTTATCACTAGAGGTCAACCTAGTAATTATTTTTCTGTTAAAAAACATGACAGATTTTTAATCATGAAAATAAATCTGAAATAACTGTGGAAAATAAATCTGTGAGACATTATATCAAATCTGTCATATATTGTGAAATTCTGTGGTGTCTTTATAAATAAATCTATCGTAAAAAAAAAAATATGTCTTCAATTATAAATCTGTCGTAACTGTAGTTAAAAAATCTGTCGTCCAAAATAAGTCTGTCATACAAAAATAAATCGGTTGTGCAAAAATAAATCTGTCATACACAAATAAATCTGTCACAACTAGTCCGACAGACTTTTGAAAATATTTTAATTTTTTTATTAAAAATTCTGGAATGGTAAATTTGACTTTATTTTTTTTCTAACAAAGCAAAAAGGGTATTTTAGACAAAAAAATAACTCATCTAACTCTCACATTTTATGAGTTATTTTAGTAATTAACCTCTTAATTTGGGTCAATCTAGTTTTTCTCCCTTTATTTATTTCCTTTTTACTTAGAGGGAGGTATTCAATTTGATATTTTAAAGATTTTGTAGGATTTTAATATTTTAGAATTTTGAAAGATTTAGAAGATTTTTAGGAGATTTGATTGTGTTTTAGAGTTTTTCTATTTTCTAAAAAAAGAAATGAAATATGATTCTATGAGATTCTATGATATTCTATGAGTAAACTTTGGGTGATTTTTAAATATTTTACAATATAAAGAAAGAAAATTATATGCCAAAAAAAAAAATTATGCTCAGAGAGTCTAATTAAAACCTGCAATTAAAATCTGGTCAAGATGATCCCATAATAACATATTTGATTGTTGAGATGTGAGTTTCTAATTAAAACCTGCAACAAAGAAAAAAAAGCTTTAAGTGAGATGAAGAAGAGAGGAAGAAAAACCTAAACCAAAAAGATCTGAGTTTTCCATTGTGGTGTGACTTTCTGTAGAAATTTGTAAGCCACGAACATATTGCATTCCACTTCTTTTTTTGTTCTTTTCATTATCATGATTCGTTTTGTTTGATATCTAATGATCAAAAGCTAATTATGTTCCTGTTGTAACATATATGGATTCTAAAAAGAACAGCCCATTAATTTACCATGATCCGATATACTTTTACGACGATGAGGTACACTTTGCGCAGACACAGAGGCAAATTGCAGTCCAAAAAACAAAACGAGCTGAGGTATTCTAGTTAAAACTGAACCTTGAGATTCAAATTAAGAGGGACAAGAGATGGTGGTTTAATTCACAGGAAGATACGAAGCTTCAGGAGGTGACTGCTGATCGGTGGAGATTAGAGCTGTCGTCGGAATTGATATTTCATCGACTTTTTTTTTTTTTTAAATCCTTTAAAATCCTACCTCAAAAGGTAGTATTTTGTTACTCATATTTGTCAACTAAAAAACCAAAAAAAGTCTTGCAGAATCATTCAAAATACTATTTTTAAAAAAATTGTGATATTTTGAATAACATTAGATTTTAAGTAAGTTTTATAAATCAGTGATTGAATAACAAGAGATTTTAGATTATTTTAAATGATTTTACATAAATTTCAAGTTGAATAACATAGGATTTTAAAAGATTTTTTAAAATCATGAATTGAATAACAAATGATTTTAAGAATACTTTAGAATCTTTCAAAATATCAAGTTGAATACCTCCCTCTAAGAGGGACAAGAGAGAGAGCTTACTGAACAGAGATGGTGGTTTAATTCACAGGAAGATACGAAGCTTCAGGAGGTGACTGCTGATCGGTGGAGATTAGAGCTGTCGTCGGAATTGATATTTCATCGACTTTTTTTTTTTTTAAATCCTTTAAAATCCTACCTCAAAAGGTAGTATTTTGTTACTCATATTTGTCAACTAAAAAACCAAAAAAAGTCTTGCAGAATCATTCAAAATACTATTTTTTAAAAAATTGTGATATTTTGAATAACATTAGATTTTAAGTAAGTTTTATAAATCAGTGATTGAATAACAAGAGATTTTAGATTATTTTAAATGATTTTACATAAATTTCAAGTTGAATAACATAGGATTTTAAAAGATTTTTTAAAATCATGAATTGAATAACAAATGATTTTAAGAATACTTTAGAATCTTTCAAAATATCAAGTTGAATACCTCCCTCTTAGAAAGAGGTGTTTTGTTTTAGAATTTGAAAGTAGAAGATACGCTCTCTCATAATACAACAATTGTGTGTGTTTTTTTTTAATTGGATTTAATTACAAAACGGTATAACAAAAAAAAAAAAAGTACATAAGTAATTAAAAACATAACGCTTCATCACGGCCTCCGATCTCATGTTTTAATTGAAGAGATCAAAGTCATCACTAGAAGCAGACTTGAACCGTTATCACGAAACCAAGGAGCGGGTCAAGGTTCAAGGCTTCTAGGAGAGACGGAATTAGTGACGTAGTTTGGGATTCTTCAAAACTTGACCCGCTCTGGTAGAAGGTACAGGTTACAACAACGTAACATGTATCTTGGTTTAAGGTATGAAATGAAATGAAAGTATTATTAAAAGAAGAAAAGTAATTAGAAACAGTAATCGCAATGGTAAGACCAGAATTTTCCTTGTTTCGAAGCATAGGAAAAACATTTTTTTTGTTAATAACTCATCTTCTGTACGTGTAATTAAATGAAGTTAGAGGTGTCTTTGGTGTCTTGAAAAAGTTATAGATACATATGGAACTGTGAGTCTTGAGATTGGAGATGGCAAGAAAATCTTGAGATTAAAAAAAAAAAAATCTTCTACAAAAAATAATAATAATAATAATTCACTTTTGAATGTCAAACTCGTGAAGTTTACCAGTTAAATTGTCGTAAAATGAAAATACAATATCAGCAGACAGCACTAAATTAATGCTTCCATTTGACTTCAACTTCCACCGCATTTGCTGATAAGAGATGTCGTACTGAGAAGATATGGAACTAAGTGCTTGTACTATGTCTTGTCTTATTTAGATATGGAAGCATTTGTCGACCACTTGTAATACCAGTCACTGTCATAAACCATACATTTACTTGCATTTCGATCTTGCAGATAGGGCCAGTAAGAACATTGGTTGGGATGGTCGGGGCATTTGATGATAACATGTGACTAGTTTATAGAAGAAACCAATTTCACAATTCAATATTAAGAACATAATCGTTGGACTGAGTTAGGATTAGGTTGGTTAAATCCACGATGCCCCCCACACACACAAGCTTAAAAGCTAGTACAAACTGAGAATCAAAACACACCTAAAGCTTGCTTCAGAGACACATTCTTGTGTACTAGTGTATCAGATTTCTCAAGCGGCAGAAGGTGCATCAGGAGAGTGTAAAAGTGGTTATGAGGTTGCTGAAGCCTGAAACTATAATTGTTGATTTCGAAAACTTTGCTTCCAAATTTGCAGGGTCTTTCGGTTTGAGATCGCATAAAGTCCGTGAAGAAAATCATTGATTGAAGAGTTGAAGGTATTTTATTTCCCTCAGGTTTTAGATTAGGGTTATGAGCTTGGAGTGTCGACACAATCAAACCCTATATCAAAGGATTAAACTTTAAGTTGATTGGTTTGTTTCGTTTTCAGATTAATGGAGTTTAAATATATATATATATATATATATATATATATATATATATATATATATATTACCAAGATTTCAATAGAACAGAAGAGAATGAAAGTGGTGGAGCGAGTGAGGAACGAATCGGCCACGAAACCATCAAAGAGAGTAACCAAATGTGATGTTCCAATAAAATTGGTCACCATGTTCGCTGCTTCGGCTGGAGAGTAATGCATTGATTCCATAAAATATACGACAATGTTGTTTCCAATAGCTATGGACACCATGTTCTCCATTTGCCCCACAACTAAATCAATCACCAAAACACATATATTAACTCTCTAATTTAAAGCATTACTATATTGTTAAAAAAAAAGTTTTTATTGCGTTTCGAGAAATTTTTAAATTACCACAAGCAATATAAGCAGCTCTAATCCCACCATGTTTGCCAGGAATGGTCTCTCTCCCTCTCCATTCTTCAAACTTTTCTTCCATCTCATTTTTCATTGTTACGTTAGATTGAACCTTTTGAGTTAATTGCATATGTTGAAATTTCGATGAAGTTCGTTAAAATTGTACTAACAAACATCTATAAAAACACTAGAATTTAGACCCGTGCACGCGCGGGATTTTAATTTATTTTTTTAAATCAGTATAAGTAGTTGAGCTCAAATATAATTATTCAAACTTTTGAATATAAATCTATATAAACACTAAACTTACTTTACTAAGTGATATATTGTTGAAGATAATATTTATTTTGTTATATCTATTTGCGTGAGATTTTATTTAAATTTTTTCTTAATAAGAATTATTGAATATAAATATAATTATTTCAAAATTAAAAGATAAATTTGTATAAAGACTGTACTTATTTTACTAATCTATATATATGTCATATATTGTCTAGTGTCGAAATATTTTTTTTCTGACAAATCAACAATATATCACATGATAACAAAAAATGACTTAAGAACCTCACTGGAAAAGTAAACAATATTGTCGTTAATCTTCTGACTTTTTATCCTTAGTAGAGTTTATTCTATAATCATATCCTATGAAAACATCTTTTTAAAAGTTCTAATGTTGAATGTCGATTGTTGACCTAATTATAGAGACATTTAAACATATTGATATCCCACATTAATATACAAAGTTTGATGAACAATTTTAGTGTTATGTCGCTACAATGGGGTTGTCCAAATGCATCATCTGCCATAATAGAATTTCGACCAAGTCAATAATGTCTAAATGGGGAAACGTTTAAACCTGACAATGAATATCCGTTCAATAAAAAAACATGTTCACACTAAAATTGATTTTTTTTTTAGATTTTCATTTTTTTCTATATTTTCTGACCATTGATTTTATTTTTTTAGATGGATTATCTTTTCCAAATTATTTTTCATAGTTTTACCAAAATAAAATGTGACCATTACAATATATTTGTTTTAGATTAAAACTTTTAAATTGAGTTAAGTAATTAATTTTTTTTTGTCATCATTAAATCAACAAGACCAATCTCTACTACGCAGGGTAACACGACTTAGTGGAGTCGAACTCTGGTGGGTTCGGTCGCAGAAGTGGTGTTGTTCCTTTATATATATAGATTAATGTTATATAGATGGTTACACATGTCAAACTATTTTTGAAAATAAAAGGCAAGTTATATTTAAGAATTAAAATAATAATAATCATGATATAAGAAATTATATATTATTTCTAAAATGTTTTAGATACTTAGATTTGACTCATCTAGCCAAATGTCATAGTATATCATGGGATACTTCGATACGTTAATTACATATTCACAATCTACATCCATTTGTGAATGACATGTATCTACATTATATTAGGTTAATGTATCATATATAACAATGTTTGATTTTATCATATATACAGATGAGGTGGATGACAATGTTTATTTGATTTCTACCATTCAATTGACTTCATGTCACACTTTTATTTTTCTCTCAAATAATATTATTTTACTACTCATTTTATAAGAAAAAAACAAAAAAAAATAATTAGTTATTTTTTTTTGGAGTCAAAATAGATTTTGTTTTAACTAGAGGTGTCAAGTGGGCTCTATGTCCGCGGGCCTAACCCAAATAGTACTTCAGCAGGGCGGGCATGGATACTAAATATTAAACCCGTTAAAAAGCGGGCCTTGCGGGCCTAGCCCAAACGGATTGCGGGTTTTAGCGGATTATACCCGCGGGCTTGCGGGTCGGTCCGTGGTCTTCAAATATTAAATAAAATAAATATTTAGTATAGATACATAACTATTTTTATATAATTTTAAATATATATCTTTTAAAAGTACGTGGTAACACAAATAATTTAATCTAAAAAAATTAAAACATCTATAAAATATTAATATAAACATTGATTTTATTTAAAATTGTTTTTTAAATTATTATTTATTATTTTTACTTCATTTTGATATTTTTTTATTAATTTTATTTTATTTTTAATATATTATTTAGGCCCGTGGGCCAATCCGCTAACCCGCTGGGCTTAGCGGAACGGGTTTGGATATAACTTTTATGTCCGCAGGTTTAGCAGACCGGCATATTACGATAAAAAAATAGAAATTGCCCGCTGCAGACGGTCCAAATGGACGCGGACCGGTCCGTTTGACACCTCTAGTTTTAAGTTATTTAGCCCAAAAATCAAATTATTATGAATTATTATTTTGTCCAAAAATAATTGATTTAATTTGACTCCACTTTGGACTTTGGAGGAATTGGATTTCAAAATTTGGGGGGGGGGGGGGGGGGGGGATAGGCGGGACAATAATATCGGAAGCGAAGGAGGAGGACATGGCCATGGAGATCACCGCTGTGGCTCCGAAGCTTCTTCTACAAGTAAGTCAGCCATCGATCTCTTCACCTCCGTTTCACCCCCTCTCTGAAAATTTTCCGTTCTCAAGTTTTTGATAGGGTTTCGATTAACTTGATTGATTTGCGCAGTTGGTCTCGTCTGCTTTTCAAAGATGCCGTTTATCAGAAGATCTCTGTAGATTATCAGTTCTTCTTGATCAATCTACTGATACGGATCCTCCGATTACGTCTATTTCGAGTAATTTTCACTGATTTTGTTTTCCGATTCTGGGTTCGCTCTCGATTGATGCTAAATTGGTTTCGATATCTATCGATTTGATGCTTCTGTATAGTTGCGGATACGGGAATTGGATGCAAAGTGGAGCAGTTTCAGGATCTGAGGTGTCCTAGAGAGTTCAATGGACTGAAGATTTGGGGTCTGTATTGATTTGATTTGATTTAATGCAAATTCTCTTTAAGTTTAAAGCGATTCTGACTACTGTGGCTTTTATGTGATGCAGATGGGTTACTCTCTGTCAAGACTACTTGTAAGTTTTGGTCACTCTGATTGATTCTGCTTATGGCCTTTAGATTTTGCCTATTATAAGTTCAATAAGGGGAAACATGTTGAACCACTGTGGAACTTGTTTATTGTTCTTTCTCTTATGTGTTCCCCCATGTGCTTGTTGGGAAGTGTAGGTTTTACTGATGATGAGGTATACTATTATCATATAAATCTTGATGAGTATATATCAAACAAGAGACTTAAAAGGCAACCTTCTCAGTCTAAGAATGGTGTAAAGTTTAGGTGTGTAGATTCCTTAATCTAGATTCTTTTTTGTTTACTGATTTTTAAGCCGTTGTGAGTGTCTTGACTTGTTTGTATATTCTCGGTTTGTGTTGTTTTCAGTGGGACGGAAGTATCCTTGAGTGTTTTTGGGAGTATGGATGTTCTTGTGGCCCCGATACTTGGCTTCTTTCAAAAGGTCTTCCTTTCTCTTCTTATCTTTTAAATACTGATTTCAACTGCACTTAAGTATGCTTACTGGTAGTTAGTGTGACCATAGACATGACATCTCAAAAATACTGCTGACAACTTGTTATAGAACCAAAGATAAAGAGCATACATATCCCCTATTTAAGGGAGAAAAATTCCAATGGCATATGGTCATTTTGGGATGACAGTTTATGTTTGAAGTCTTTGAGCGTCGCTCTTTAGTTAACCAGTTGTTAAAATTATTATTTTTAGTTAGGTCAAGCAATGACTCGGTGTCATGAATTACCAAAGCTTGTTTAGTGGTTAGATCTATCCTGCAGAGCTTTGGAAATTGATGATCTCGTATATCTTTTAAATTGGTACTGTCAGCCTCCTGACACTATTACTTGAGTGTAGTCAGTTTCGTCAAGTTTAGTTCCCTCACGATTACATAAGGTGTCCTGTAATGATATATGTTCCCTGTAATCTTGCAGATGCTTGTTCTGCATATACCTGTAAGTTCACGTTTCTCCCTTTGCCGACAGTTTTATCTAGAATTTATTTTCCGTACACATGATAATTTAGGTACAGACTTACAAATCATGGAACTAAAAAGCTGGTTCATTCTTCCTCTCAGAATGTCACAATGGATCTGATGGTTAACCAAGGGGCTTCTCCTGGTTCTCAAACTCAATACGTCTTTGCAGTGAACGCTGAGAAAACTCCATGCTTTACTGCCTCCAATCTTGAACGGTTGAAGTTTGGTCTTGAGGACTATGTAGCATGGGAACTGTTTGGATACAATGTGTGACCATAGCTTCTCTGATAGGTATATAATATGTAACACTATTCTTGTTTCTGGCACACTTAATACATAGCTGAAGTGTTTGAAAAATCTGGGTATATTTTACTTTCAGAGAGCATCTAAAAGTTGGAAGTGGAACAGTATGCCATGAAGACAAACATAAGAGAGTTGGAGGGACGGTGGAAATGGTGATTGTGATAAGTGACTTGCTAGAGACAACTCAGCATTGCAGCAGATCATGCGACGGCAAAACAAAGGTTTGCTTAAGTCTCAAACTAATACAGTAGCTCATAATAAGATGTAATGTACGATTGGCTGATCTTAAATGATGAATTTCCCCAGGTTTTATACTTTGACAACTTCTCACCTTCCCCTGTTCCACATTTTGCTTTGAGTGCACTGAAAAAGATGGACTGGAAAAGTTACGGTTTGATCCTGGCGAATGTGAATGATCAAGATGGACATGTGTTTATCGAATGGGAAAATTTTCCTTCATTTGTGCAAATAGAAATCGCCCTCCATTGGTATCACAATCAACATGCAACAAGACAGAAGAATGGACCTGGTATAAATCTTGTGAAAAAGGGAATTAAAAACGCATTGGATGATTTGAAGGCTAAACATGAGGGTTTTCTTCTAAGCTCACATGCTCGTAAGGTGCTCTATCGGTCAATCTCTTTTGAACTGTTAGTGTCAATCTCTTAAATTTCCACAGGTTTGACCAAAGATTTTTTTTGTTGTTGGTGTTTGTCTTTCTTAGATTTGCAGCTATGTCCCTGACCTTGCAAGATCAATAGCAGGCCTAATATTCTCCTCTACTGACTTAGACTTCCAAGGAGATTGCTTATCGGTTCTTGGCTTTCAGCCTCAAGAAGTTGAACGTAAGGCTGTTGAAGACTGTATCCAGAGAAAGATCGTTACGGTTATAGGAATGAATGAGAGGAAACCTCAGAAAGACCAAGAAGCTGCTCCTTTCCTGTTTTTTGATGGCGATTCGGAGACATCATACTTTGAAGAGGAGGAAGTAGAAGGTGAGTATTACTCTAACTCACTGGAATGATACATCTGCTTCTGACAACGGATAGATACTAGTTAGTCGATGTGTGAAATTGCGTCTGCTATTAATTAGCTTCAGCCATGGCTACGAATTCTCATGGTTTTGAGAAGAGCTGTTCATAGAAACCTTACATGATCTGTTTAAGAATCTGCAACTTGTTATGTTCTTGAGATAGTTTGTCCAAAGCCAATAACACTTATTTACATCCCTTACTGATCTTTATGTTTTCAATTTATGTTCGGATCGAGAACATTTCACGGAAACTAGAACCAAGCTTTATGCAGTTCAAAAGTCAGGCATTGATGCAGGAATAGTCAATAGGTCACCCTTGTAATTACTAGGCTTAACAAATTGAACATTTGTAGTGTTGTCTGTACACAAATATAGCGTTACAAATACTTATTTCATTAGTAGTTTAACACCTTACACACAAATTGAAAACCTCTCGGGTCGAGAAAGGGCAGCTAAGAACTGTGATCCAGTTCACCAAGGTTTCCTTATCTTCTTTTATACTAATTCAAACTATGTTTACGTGTATCAAACGAAAATAGATAGAGGAACAAACCAAGTCTAGTTTGTGCCCTTTCCTGCAAGACATCTCAAGCAGCGGAAGGTGCAGGAAAGAAGGTAATTTCCGGTTCGAGTACCGAAGCTAGGATGCTCGATTTTGTAACGGTTTCTTCCACATCTGCAGGGATTTTTGATGTGAAATCGAGAGTTTCATCATTATATACATCCCACCATTTATCAACTAACATCTTGATGTCTTCTCTGTCCATGTTAGTTTCTTCTCCAGTGTACCTCCATGGCTTGGATCCCTATTATTATTCACCATCAACATGAAAGATATCAAGTTTCAGAAATAAGCTAAACCGGCTCGGATTTGTGAACAAAGAGAGAACTACTTACAGCTGCACAGTAATGAACAACCTTGACCTTCTCAAGCTCCACGTTCTCAGGGTGACGCCAAAGCATAGCCAGAACCAGATTGTATACCAGAGGGATCGGTTTGTAAACTTTCTCAAAGAACATATTGAGAAAATCCTGTCCAATCAAAGTCACAAATAAAATATCATCAAAATCAGGTCTTGTTTTTTATTTGAAGCATTAAAAAACCGATGCACTAATGTAACTCACCTGTTCTGCAAAAGGTGAAGGTGGTGTGATCTCCAGGGTCTGAAGGAGACTCTCATAAGTCAAAAGACTAGGCTCAAACACAAACATACCGGCGTTGAAATACAGAGGTGGAGGAGGAGATTCCATATCTTCCGGCCATGTGACCTTCTCCGGGCACTGTTGACAATACCCGATGGAATACTGCAGCGAGTGGCTCCATGTTTTCTCACAGAAACAGTCCATCACGGCATGAAAGTACCCATCAGGCAAATCGAAGAGGTTATCGATATTGTCAAAGACTTGGATATCGGCATCAAGGTATATCATCTTGCTGTACTCTTCAAACTGCAAGAAGTCTTCAAAGGTAAGAGAAAACCACAAAGAACTTTGACTATATCACATCATAGCTAAGTTTTGTGAAGAATCGAGATACTTACGTTCCAAATACGAAGTTTTGAGTAGTTGAGAACGTAATATGCCATGGCAAACTCGACTTGGTTGTCTGGAGGGTGAACAGGCTCGATCTCACGCACAACGCAGCCTTGAGACCTCAATATCTCTCTATGTTCCTCAGGCACATCAGGCAGCATAGCAACAACAAGAGGATAAGAACTTTTGACCTTACGCAAACCCTTTGCTAATCCCACCACTCCCTTCACGTAGTCTCCATTTCCTGCCAAAAACGTCACATAAGCTCTCGTTGGAGGTGCTTGATACGCCTTTTCGGATACATAGGCCGAGTTTACGGGAATCTCAGGGGCCATTTTGGGCAAAAGAAAAAGTATTAGGATGGGCTAAGAGGATACTTTAGGAAAGCTCTCTTAAGTGTTTCAGAAGTAAAAGAAAAAGAACTGTTTTTTTTTTTTTTCCTCTGGGGATATGTAAAACTTTTAGTTTGGTTACTTTGGCTTTTGAGTAAATTACATGAAAGGCTTGATTAAATAGAAGTAGCACGAAGGGTAAATCCGGAACAAATTAATGGATTACTCTGTTTTTTTTTTTTTTTTAATAGTGTTTTCAGCTAGTTGCATTTTTATAACTTTTAATTACAGAAACTGAAATCTTTCAGATATAAAACTTTTAACCTTTCTTGTATTTGCCATTTTTTTATAATTAATCGTGGGGTTGATGAAATCAAAGCTCAAATATTAGTTTAAGTAAAATTCAAAAGAAATTATAAAAAGTTAATGTGAAAACGAAGTTATATAAAAATTTTGTGAAAATCGTTTTCAAATTTTTTTAAAAACTATTGTAACGAAAAGACATATTCAAAAAGTTATTAATATAATAAAGGACAATTGTCATAAATACCACTAAAATAAGTTTTTATTTCAAAAATACCACAATTTAGTTTTTTTTTCCAAAAATACCACAATTTAGTTTTTTTTCCAAAAATACCATTAAAATGTAATTTTTTCCAAAAATACCACATAATTGAATTAAAGTTCTAATATTAAAAACTAATTCCTAAATTCTAAATATTAAACTCTACCCTTAAAAACTATATTCTAAAACTAAATGTGTCAACCCAAACCTAAAAAAACAAAATTTATATCTTTATTTTTTTTTTTTTTTTGTGTTTGTGGTAATTTTAGAAAAAAAACTAAAATGTGGTATTTTTGAAAAAAAAACTTTTTTATTGGTATTTAAATGAATTTCTGATTAATAAATTTGGAAGACGACATGAGTACTCGTAGTCGTACGTGGAAGGTATTAGTATACCTCCAATTCCAAGGTGGCACGAATGTGTCAAGGCAAATGTAGAATTTGGCAATTAAGTTTAATTATTATGAGAAATTAATTTCTTTATTAATAAACGGTGTTAAGGTGCGGTTAGATGGTTTTTTAGATAGTCTATAATCGATTTTCCGGTTATTTTGTTTAGTTATTCAACTTAGCAAACATATGATTACTAAACTAATTATAAGTAGCTATGGATAAAAAACTTAATATTGTTCATAATGTATGTACATGGTACGCATATCCATACATACATATTTCGTTTCATGTACGAAATGGCAAAATGATAATTCAATACGAACATGCAAAAGTGATAAACCTTAAATATTTAGTACAATTGCAGAATGTGTTATTTCATTACATAACAAAAATGTGAAAATTGTTACTTGACTAAAATTCTAATATTTTTATTTTGGTAAATTGTTTAAATTAAATATTTCAGAATATATACATATATATATAATTTTATGATTTTTTATATATAATTTTGATTGGTTTTTAGCCAAAAAAATATTAAGAAGACTGCGTAGTCTTCTTCTCTAAGTCAAAAACAAACAAAAGCGTTGCATCGATCTCAGTATATTATTATTAGGTAACCTTTCTATCTTTTTATCAACAAATGAAAACAATGTGCCCAAATTCCACAATTATAATGCTATTTATATAACGCACTTGTCGGATTGGTAAGTCTTTCTTTTCTATTAGACTACTAGTATTTTATATGTCGGTTGGCTTTCCTATTTATTTTATTTTATAACCTCAAACGTATGGCTGTCTGTCACGTAGCTATTTTAGATTTGATTTTGTATCATAGTAGGATAAGATAAAATAAACATATCACTATTTAGATTTTGTAATTATATATAAGATAAAATAAAATATCAAAAAGTAATATTGGTGTGGGACTGTGGGTAAAATCTACGATCCATTGCAAAAGAGAAGAAAATATATATGTAGGCGAGATAAGAGCTTTATGACGTTTAAGACAATGGCGTGAGAGAGCTTGAAAGGATCAAGAGTCTGAGGCATGAAAGCCCATATATAGCATGAGGGCCTGAAAAAAATAACAAAAAGAGTGTACGTAGGACTAGGAGAGCATTTGGACTAAAATGGTGTAAGAGCATGAGACGTGAGAGCACGTACGTGGCTTTAGAAAGTAAGTAAAATGGCATATATATATATATATATATATATATGAGCATGATACGTTCAGAGCATGTGGCATGCTCATATGATGTAAAGGCCAAGTTTTCAATTAAAGGTTGTGAAAGTGGTTGTGAGTTTGTGACCACCGTCGAGAATTTGTTGATTGTTGTGAAGCACTCTAACCGACCGAATAATTGTTTTACCCTATTCTCAACACATTTTATGAAGACATTAATTTCCCGAATAATATATAGGGAATTTTATCCAAGATTAAAAAGATAGAAACACCATTCTGCCGTCAAAGATAAAAAAACAAAAATGCAAAAAGATAGCGAGACCATTCAAATATTTTACAATTTCAACAACAAAGAATTGAAAGGAAAAATTGTAATTTGTTTACGTGTCTAAAAAAGCATCGAGAGACTCCTTTGCTTACAACATCAAACACTTAGTGCCTGATTCGGTCATGACCTTGATATATACAATATATACAATCCAACATGAATTTTAATTGGAAAATTCTCTTTAATATATGGTTAAATAATTGGAACTTTGTTGTCTACCTATCGACATCCTTCAATTAAAAAAATTATAACGTAAAATAGTAATTTAGAACCCTACACATTGGTATCACGTATTACACGCGTTTAGGGTATGGCTTCTTACCATTTTATTGGTGCATCACGTAAAAAATGTATATAAAACAATTATTCTTTCAGTTTTATTATAACCATAAAACTCAATACCAAAATGTAGACTACCTAATTAAGACGTTTACAATGAACAAATCGCGATAAAAGTCATACAAGGTGAGGGTTGGTTTGTCTCCGATAATGACACTATCAGCAAAACCTCTTTAACGGAGATGAACTTAGACCATGGGCATTGGTGTCCCATGGATTTTGGTCCTCCAAATTTAATATTATTATTTTGAAAGTTTCTTATTTTTAGTATGAGCATTGCTGTCCCATGGTTTTTAGTCTCCCAAATTCAAACTCTGTTTTTTGCACTTGTTGCCTAAGGAACTTGATCCAAAGAGTATGGCATGTTTCTTCAGGTATACAAGATTGACGAGGCAATAGTATCAAAAGGTAGCTTTGCAGCTTTCCTCACTGAAGATCATATCTCTATTCCTCCTGAGAAGCTCCAATACCTAATCACACACACACAATTAATTCTGATTTCAACTATCTACAATTTCACTCAGCTAAATCTGCAAAGGGAATCACAAACCCGTTTGATCTCGTTAACGTATTTGAGATCTTCAGGATCGACTTCTTCTCCTTCTTCGTATACATCTTCATATTCCCTCGGTATCTTGCATCCTTCCAGTAGCATTTCGATTCCATCAGTATTCTTCCATAACAGCCCCTCTTTCTTTGTCCAAATCTTCCTTCGAGACTCGAATCTAAACAAACCAAAAACAATGAAACAGATTTCAGACAGACCAAAAACAATGAAACAAATGGAAATGGATGCGACAAAGTGAGACATTACCTCGGAACTGAACTCTGCTAAAATGGAGATAACAATTCAGGCTTATCAACGGGGACAAACAATTCATAGATAGTGATCAAATAAATCAACAATTCGACTCAGAACAAAAGAGAGAACCCTAAAACTCAGCGAGAAAAACTCAATAAACAGTAAATTCAATTCATCAATGAAGAAACAAATCAAATTCAAATGTCGTCAAAATCGAAGAAGAAGAGCTAACCCGACTTTAACGGCGAGAACAAGAGCAGCCCTCATCCTTGGTTTTGAGTTTTGACGAACATAGTAGACGAGACCATTATCGAGTCTTCCATAATCAGCACCAAAAAGGCTCAGACTCGTTACCGAGTTCTTGTTCCATGTCCACACTCATCAGTTTCAGCGACCTGAATCCATGTTTCCTCAAGACCTTCTTCGAGCTCTCTCCCGCAATCAAATCCATCTCTCTCTCTCTTTCTCTCTGTCTCTCTCTGCCTCACTCTGTCAAAATCAAATTCGTTTATCAAAACAGAGCACAAACCAATTCTTCTCCCTTCGGAGAGAAAACAAATGAACGAGAAAGTTTCGATTTTTTGGAGTCCCCCTACCCAAACACACAAACAACGCAAAGGCTGGCACGTGTAATGAAGGACGGAGAAAAATACGTCCCATTTGAAGGAACGTATCTTTGATAATTATCTCATTTCTATTTAAATTTTAATTTTTTTTACTGAATGACGCATCAAATACACGCCGATGCACATGCTCTTAGAAAAATTAAACATAAGAGTTTGACTTGTACTTTTATAATTTTAGTAATGTAGAGATATGTAGATTGTGAAACCCCTATTTTGCTAAAACTAGCTATACAACTTTTAAATGAAACCTGTTTTTCATCTAGATATGAGCGTAGTTTAGAGTGTATTGCATAGCAGATCTACACCAAATGAGGGATAAACTAGAGCATCAACCACTTAATATGGTTTTTGTATTCAGCTGTCTCTACATTGAAAATTCAACAACAAAAGCTCTATATGTATCAATCGTTTCGTTATATCCACAAATTTTTAGATCAAGAATAAACGAGAAAACGAATCAATTCCAATATACAAGTAAGCATGCATTTTGTTTGTGACTATCAACTACCGAAAGATATGAGGCAATTCCGTAAGTATCGAAAGATGTGGGGAAATTTCGTAATTACTGAAAGATGTGGGAAAATTTAATAATTAGGAAAAGACGTCGGAGCAAATTCGCGATATCCAAAATATCTGGGGCCGTTTCATAATTATCGAAAGATGTCCAAGCATTAAGTTTCAAGGTTAACGAGAGATTATTTACAGATACAGTTTTAAAAGTGGGTGTAAAAGCAAAGAACAGAAATCAAACCTTCTGGTGTATTCACGTGAGGAAAGTAAATGCATCTACAAATTTTTGATGTGTTAACACGGTAGAAGTTAAACTCTGTTGGTTTCAACGCCAGTATTGAGCCCATCTGTGTATAGTTTCAACCATTTGTGGGAACAACGCGCTTACACTTTCATTTATCAGGTCTTGAAAGAAGTGGATGCATGCTTCGTCGTCCATATCAAGCCTAAACTTTTCTTGTAGCTGTATAAAAAATGTCAGCATTTACGAGAACGATAAAGGATAAAGCAAGAGCCAATCTATTTGTGAGCAGAATGGTGGGTTTTCGTTTAGTTTAGTTTAGGTAGAGAGTGATAGTGAAAGAAACTTACTTTGAGAATGCCCTTTTCCGGGTCTGAAGCTATATCAGGGATAGTAGAACCCGCCATGAGGTGAAACAGATTCAGGATAAGGTTGCTCGATTTCCGGAGAATATTGTATGCTTCACAACAGTAGGATTTGAACCTTGTGTAGTATTGGCTGCAACATAATAATAACCAATATTTCAAGTCTCATGTTGCAATTCTCAGAGCAAAATAAACATGAAATTATGTTATCTCTTGGTACCTCTCTGCTCCGCCCATGGCTTCCACCATCTCTTTGCAGAGTTTCATAGGTGGAGGGAATGGTTTAGGATCTCTACCGAGAATGAAAGCAAAATCAACGTGGAAAAGACGACCATCATCTGTAAGGAGGAGGTTGTCCAGGTGTCTACATATCAAAATCAGGCCATCACAATTGGATTCAAAGTTAGATTTATAAAGCAAGAAAATTGGAGAAACTCCTCGAATACATCCACTAGAAAATGCTTTGCACCCTACCTGTCTCCAATCCCAAGTATATATGTAATCACAGAATAGCCAGCACAGCTTTTTATAAATGTATCAAGACAAGTGGCTGTTATCCCGAAAGGCGCATGCTCATCAGGATGAAACTTCTGCAGATAACTTGTTATGCTGCGGTGCTCTGAGAGAATCTGTACATGCAAACGCATATATATCTCTTAGGATAACGAGATTATATACTCTCAAAATTATAAGAGAGGGAGACCAGCGGGCAATGAGTTCAGATCCTGTACCTGAGCCAAAGAACGGGATGGTATGAATTCCAACATTCCTTCGTCGTGTCCAGTTGCTAACACCTTATAGGGCGTTAGGCACAGATCAAGATTTTCTAGCTTAAGCAGTCTATCCATGAGCCAAACCATCTGCACAACCTATGGAGGAAATAATTCAAAAAATCAGTGTGAACAAAACAACTAGATAATAATATGATACAATGAACCTAGATTTACCAGTTGGTCTTGCCGGAGATCATCTCCCTTCTTAAATATAATTTTGCAACTTCCTTCATCTTCTGTTCGGAAAGTAAGGCGCAGAGGATGCATTTGACTTTTAAAGAGTGTTGATTCTCCTGCCACAATCCCCTTTATGATAACACTAGGGGTAAGTGGTGATCGAATAGGCTGGAGGAAAACCAAATACAAAAAGGTTAGTAGACATTTCGACACAGACATTCTTGGATAAGCATCACTTTTAAAAGCATTAGTTACCAGTTAAAACCATAGTGAAAGTACCTCTTCAAAGTAGGTGAGTTCGCTAAGGAGTCCACCTAAAAGCTGCCTGAGCTTCTCAATTTTTTTCTGGGTATTTCCACGAACATTTCTCACTTCTCGTGTAATGGAACATAACTGAGCAGTCACTTCTGTTTGACGCACCAAACTTTGCCACAATTTGTATCCATCTTCTCCGTTATCCCCAGGCGGCAGCTGACATTAAAGCAAATATCATTCTCAAGCAGCTAAACAGATCTCACATGATATGCTGTAGCTGCACAACCATACATATGTAGTTTGAGCACCACTACTCCTCTAACTAAAAGTCAGGACTAGCGTATTCTATTCACTGGGAAACCTGACACTGCTAACCATAACCCACATCCCAAGTTCAAAAGGCTTGATCTCACATTATTACGAAGAAAACTGAGTCAGGAGTAAGATCCATTAAGTATTCATCTTATCTTAAGTGAAATAGAGGGGAGAAGGAAAGAAAAATAAATATTATGTCCACACCTTGATCATGTTCTCCTCGAGTAACTCATATGTGCTGTAAAATCGCTTGGCATAGACATGGTCATGAAGTTCCACAGCGACATACCAACGGAGAAAACTGGCCAACTCAACATTCTGTAATGCTAGAAATTTGAAGAAAATAGCGGAAAACAAACAGTCAATTAACCAATATATAAACCGGTTTTAAACAGAAAATTCAACATAATTTCATGTCTAGATGTTCAGCACATACCCCGTTGGACAAGAAATTGAGAAAGGCAAGATCTATCAGAGCGTTCAAAACGGAGAGCCTGAACAAGTTGAAGCAAGTAACACTGAAGCTCTTCATCATCAGCTCTTTCCAATACACTAACAGCATAAGCTCGAACCTATCAGTATGTGTAGTGAGAGATTAGCCTATATTTCAATATACCAGGACGACAGCAGGTAGAACGAGTAGACGATTAGAAGACCAAAATACAAGTAAAATTGGGCACTCGTAGTACCTCTTCACTCTCAAATAGAGGAGACAATAGCTCCAAAGCATCACATACATCTATCATTTCCCATTTGTACATCAGTTGAACTGCTTGCTTTGCTTCCTGCCAACATCGGAAGCTCATGCAACTTGAAAAAATAAGAACCATGAAAATAGATCTCCAAGCAAAAGATGTACACTTACCTGAACATCACTCCACTCCACACACCGAAGAAATTTTGTTAGAGCTCTCTTTTCAGACATTAGAGAGAAACGAAACTTCCAAAGAAGTTGTCTTTCATCTCCACTCAGTGTCCTTGTTGGCGGATATTTCAGAACTCTTTGTATGGATCTTTAGACAATAGGGGCAAACAAAAGAAGAAATCACCTACCCATGAGATTATAATTTTATGACTATATTTCAGGAAACTGTTTCTCTGAAGATACTTACTTCCGCTCGATATTGCTTGGCTTGAGATCCCTGTCAATTATGCCACGATCCAAGCTCCTTGCCAGCTTTAGTTGCTTGTTCTCTGAAGGATTAGTCTTTCCCAGTTCTGTATCCCAGACGGTAACAAATTCGTTTGTTGAACCAATTGGGGCAGTTATGAACAAATTGGCTCCAGACTCCTTGAAATCAAAAGCAGATCGACATAAATCCACTGGTCATTTCACTATTGCAAAACACGCATACTCAAATATCCTTCAGACAGAAATAATCGCAGTAAATATTGCACCTGAAATACGACTCGATGCTCAAAACTACAGAAATCAATAACCACGAACAGATGTGAGCTTCCATGTTTGGAGCTTTCCTGTTCCTTGATCTTATCCAAGGATTTCAACATAAGTCGATCCAGCCAATCAATGCTTTTGATCTGCCCCCTCTCATACTTATTCATGAGCTTCTCCAAACGCTCCAGCTCCCCACGCTCATGCCGTGGAACCTAAAAGTATGAAAAAAAAACCCAAGAAAAAGGAAGTCGTCATCAAGAACAAATATTTCGGATTATACATCTAGACTTGAAATGTATCAGAAACCTTTCCAGGAGTAGAGGTTGGAAATGAACCATCCGCTTCTTTCCCCTGCCAGAGCCTGAGCTTCTGCTTTCCTGATTTCATTTGCCCTTTACTATTAAAAAGAAGGACTGTTGCCCCACCAATCAGTCCCTCAGTTTTACCACACGAAACATCCCATACCTGATATGAACAGAAACTTTTGTGATAAGCATAAAAAAAGAAGACGAAAACAAGAAGGTACCACCATAAAAACAAGCAATGAAGGCAGAGATTTGTTTACAGTGATAGCAAGTTGTGAATGAGCAGTCAAGTCCCGATATTTAGAACTTAGAGTAATGAGTTCGTTCCAGCAGTATGGTGGTCCTGTAGTTTTCAATCTGGGAATTAAGAAGAGAGCTAGTATGAAAAGAAAAAAAACACAATAGAGCACTTCGGACAAGAGTCATCAACATCATCTAACCAGAAAGAAAAAAAAAAAACCTTGTTCTCATAGGAAGGCCAAAAGGAGCTCCATCAATAGACAATGCACACTCAATGTAAAGCTCTGGTTTTTTCTCCTCTGCGACTGTGACAACTCCTAAAAACACACAAACTCATCTCAAGAACTAAACCCATTTGCAAATTTTGGGTCTTCTCCTAACGCAAGATTCTAAAATTCCCACACACCAATCAACCAAATTAGAAGAGAATCAGATTCAAATTCAAATTCAAAATTCGTTTACCCGAATCAGTAGATTTGTTGACGGGGAGGTTACCATCAAGCTTCTCGATACGAAAAGTGACGGGCGAATTGATATCGCAGGAGAGGAAGAAACGAAATTCGCTCGCACCCATCTGCGATTTTTTTGTTTCTTAAGGATCAACAAAAAAATTAGGGCTTTTCAATATCTGTGGAAGAGTGGGATCATCAATTTGGATTTGGAGAATTTGAAATCTTGGGAAAATTCGAGTCGTCGAGAGGAGTACACGACCGACTAAAGCCTTCGTTCTTAATGTCCCTAGTCTGCTTAACGTAGACGGCTCAGAGGGTAACTTTGGCTGTAAAACATAAATAAAAATTATTTTACTAAAAAAAAAAATTGCAGTAAAATACAGTTTAGAATTTTAGAAGTGTTTAATGTTTGAGAATACAACAACAAACTAGCACATAATATATCATAAATAATTTTTTTGCCTTGTGGACGAAAACAAACATCAATGATGTAGAACCAAGCTCTGCTCGAGGGAGAATCAATTGAGAGCGATGCTGGTATCCCAAGCAGTATATATAGTCACATAGGCTGCAACAAAAAATTCCAATAAAAAGACACCCTGTCGATCAGGGATTTATCTGTTTCCACATCATTACATGCTTCTTGAAAGTTATTAATAGGTTTCGACATTTGGTTAACCGTTCGGTTTCGGTTCGGTTGTATTCGGTTTCGGTTAGTTTAGATATAGTAATATAATAATTATTTGGATATTTTAGAAATTTTTGGTTCGGTTCGGTTTGGTTTTTTTCGGTTCGGTTTCGGTTTGGTTAGTTGAAGAAGTAACCATAACTAACTAACATAAATTATATTGAAATTAACCAAACAAAACTAATATATACAAACCGGTAACCAAATAACCGATCGAACCAAACCGAACCGGTATATTATCACGAGACTATAAACCGAATCAATTTAGCTATACAATGTCATTCTAGTTATAAATGGTATCACACCTTTCGCAGGAAAATGGCCATTCATGTTGTTATCCCGAAGAAAAGAAAGAAAAAAAAGTTGTAAGTGATATGCTATTGTTGAATTTATTTGAAGAGAGAGATCAAGGATCTTTAGGTTTCTTAATTTCTTTAGGCTTTTATAACCTGCAAACAAGAATCTTGGTAAACAAGTAATGATAACATGATATACAACATGGCCATATGACGATATATATATATATATA
This sequence comes from Camelina sativa, assembly GCF_030686135.1. Classification (NCBI taxonomy): domain Eukaryota; kingdom Viridiplantae; phylum Streptophyta; class Magnoliopsida; order Brassicales; family Brassicaceae; genus Camelina; species Camelina sativa. The sequence continues at coordinate 29,246,033 of NC_141895.1, forward strand.
TATATATATATATATATACCAACGTTAATGGAAAATCAGAGAAAATCCAACATCCAAATGCAATCATATCAAAACATATCACTTTGGAGAATTTGAAAAGATAAATAAGATTTTTTGTCTATTTAGGTTTTTTAGAGAACCACAATCCTAAAACAGATAAGAATATCAACAAGCCCTTGTAAATTGCAGCTTATGATTATAACTAAAGATTATCCAAGTAGACGACAAATTTGTATTAATGTGTACAAATGGGCTACTCAATCTATCTTCACTAAACTTGGAACATAAGAGGAGCACACAAGTGGGAGCGCATATCTCTTAACTTGTTCAATCTTCACAGGTTTGAAGTATCCATCTTGTCCAATGATGTGAGCTGTTTGGTACCAAAAATTCCCGGTCGATACATCTCCAACAACATGGAAAAAAACAGCGACTCTCTCCTCCTCATCAATGAAAAAGCTCCGAAAACAAGGGTATAGCGAATGGCCAGTGAACAGATCCGTCTTGTCCACTTCCAAGAACTTGCTCCACGACACTTGACCGTGATCAGTCTTATTCGTAACCCAAATCTCCATTATATCCCAAGGTTCATGTAACACAGCAAGCTGCTCGTCTCTGACACAATATATATTCAGAGCGTCTTCATCAGAAGCGTGAAACGGCAGAGACAGACGTGGTCCAAATCTCTCTGATGTAAAATCAAAACAAAGCAAAAAGGCTCCAGCCTCTGCCACTCCTTCTTGCATGATTATCTTCTCTTCAGCACAAAAGTAAGCATTACCATTCAGAGACTGGCCATGTCGATTGCTGAGAGACCGTATTTCCTCGTGGGGAGTGAAAACAAGAACCCTCCACGATTTAGAGCTAAACTCATAGATCTCGGACCCAGAAAAAAGCTCGTTGCATCGATAATAATGAAACATCCTCAAGATTTTGTGGTTACGGCTCTTGTCATACCCAAGAGCAAACCAATGATCAAATTGGTCAACATCGTTTCTGGGTTGGATCCAGCTGCTTTGCCCCAGATATGGGTTCCATACCAATAGCCTCGAGTAGTCCTTGAGGACGCATAACAGTAAACCATCACAGTGAAAGGTTTGAAATACCTCGATGTGGTTAAGTACACTTACTTGCTTTATAGATGGATAACCCAAGTCACCACCGTCGTCGTTTCGGATTCCTTGGAGATCGAGTCTCAAAGCGCAAACCCTAAAATCCCTCATTATAAACCCTATAAACTGACTCGTTGCTGCTTTACCAACGATCCGATTTTTGGAGAGAGCGTTCCATTTTTTGCAACTTAATCGCACTGATCTGAGAGATGTCATAGGAACCCTAGAGAGTATCTCCTCTACCAATTCCTCTGGAAGATCGAACATCGTATTCGTCGACGTCGTCGTCATTCCAAAAAAAACAAAAAAAATTACATAACCGGCGCATAATAGATCTGTGATATTTATGTAACTATAAGTACTAATATATTGTTTTACATATTTCTTATCTCCAAATTATAACGTAAATAGAAAATTTTAAGATAAATGTCAAAGATCAAATTCTATTTTTTTTACCATCGTAAATCCTAGTCCTTGCAGATAAGTAGAGGCTTTGAACTTCTTAAAAGGGATGCACCAAAGAAAGATTGAGGAGAGAGCTCTCTTTGAGGTACAGTCCACCAATGGAAAGCTTGGTCACCCGTCCGCTTGTACGATTGCATTTGATTTCCTCCCATAGGCAGCAACCGCTCTTTGTGTCGTTAGTCCGAGTAGGGAGAAGATTACTCGATTTGCTCTTTTTCAGTAATTTTTTTGTAAAAATGTGAATTTTCATTAATGAAAATATATTGTAGCGTTTACAATAGCTTGGGATACAAACGCCAGTCCTTGCCCAAAAAAACTAAAAACAAGAAGTGTTCCTAACCTCAACAAGTCACTAGATGAATCTGAGCCAGTTTGCATTAGGTGGGGAAGCAATTAGACATAGACAACAACCCCTATCCTGGACAACGCAAGTCTGGTACAAAGGAGCTATTCCGAGACATGCTTTCATGATGTGGCTTACACATCTTAACAGGCTTTCTACCAGAACTCGACTGGCTAGCTGGGGAATGCAAATTGATACATCCTGCTGCATTTGTGGTATCCACCCCGAAACGAGAGAACATCTACGAGTTCTTATATAGAGACACTTTGGTGTTCGCATACAACCAGACCCGGTCCACAGGGGAAGCCACTGAAGTCAAAGATTTGGGTCTCAAATTTTGAAAGCTTTTTTACTTAGAAATAAAAGGCATTTTTTTGTTAGATATGTATAAGGGCTCATATGTAAAAGGCTTTAAAAAAGTATGTAAAAAGCTTTAAAATGACACATTTTTTATTTTTTGGTTAGGGCACTCCTGATTGCTGGGCCGGCACTGCATACAACAACAATTTCCACGACGTTGTTGTTCACGACGTCACTGAAGTCACTCACAATGATTTCGAGATGTGTGAATCGTCTAAACCGCTTATGAGATACACAAGTGGATCCGACTCAATCAGTCTAACCAAACCAGGACTCCAACAGTTCATATGCGGAGTTCCTGGCCACTGCATGTCGGGACAGAAACTTCAAATTCACGTTTTACCGGCCTCGTTGGGTCCCGTGGCTGCTCCGGTTCCTAGACCGGTCCGATCACCGAGCTCTTCCTCGTCTCCTTCACCAGCCAACGCTCCACAGTATCAGCATCAGATGGCTCCATCACCTCTTCAAAGCGGTGCCTCGAAGTTAGCTTCTTGGATCGGCTTTAGCTTGCTGGCATTGATCTTAGCATTCTAGTCTTTTATCATTACATCTCTGTTTTTTTAAGCGAGTGTCAACGTTCGTTTAATTGTTAACAACAGATTCTTTTTAGTTTTTTTTTTTTTTGCATTACTTTAATGAGTTAGGTTATGCTTCCTTGTAATATTAGTTTATTCATCAATGCAATACTTCTTTTTAATAAAGAATATCAAGGATACAATATGCAGTAATGTAGTATCACCAGACTGACACCAGTAATTCACCACCATAAACAAGTGACTCCTTTTTTTTTATATATAAATCTATATATACAACAAATACAAATCTTCTAAACTGTTGTACCATCCAAATTTGAATTTTCAATGAATTAAAATTGAAACAAAGGATATATATATATATATATATATATATATATATATATAACATTCAAGCAGATGAGGGAGTTAGCTATAATTAATTATGGACTAAAAGATGTATCTATGAGCTTCCCTCTGTCAGCTAAGTCTTTCGTTATAGCTTTCAAGTTTCAAGAGTACATCAAAGTGAACTTACCAGCAATAACTTTTCCTTTCAAACGTCCCCACTCCCCATAGTAAAATTCAGCCAACTGAAGGCAGCAAAATATTAATTAAATATACATAACAGTTTTAAGAGAGACTTTTTAGCTTCAACTATGTGCTAAAGAGGTGTAATTATGGACTTGATTAGGGACTTTATAGTTCCAACATGCCCACGTTACTTACATTATTACATTACATCCTCTTATCTCAAACGTTTACTTCTTTCGTATATTACTCATACACTACAAGCCCTTCTAATATCTCAAACGTTTGCATATATCTCGAAAAAGAATCTCGCTTAACCTTAAAACTTCTCTTTTCTGTTTCTATCTCCTCCACTCTTGTCTTCTCTCGAAAAGAAATGGTAAATAGTAAGAAGAAAGTTGTAACTAAAACCCCTCCATCTCTAGCAGTTGTCAAAAAAAAGTCCCGAGGAAGCAAAGATGATGTTCCTGTTGAAGCACCGATTGTGACTTCGTATAATGATCGGATCAGGCCGTTGCTTGACACTGTGGACACACTGAGGAACCTGAATGTGATGAAAGAAGGGATACATCTTCCCACCATTGTCGTGGTTGGAGACCAGTCCTCAGGGAAGTCAAGTGTTCTTGAGTCCTTGGCAGGTATCAGTTTGCCTCGCGGGCAAGGAATCTGCACTAGGGTTCCTCTCGTCATGAGGCTTCAGCGAAGCTCTAGCCCTGAACCTGAGATCTGGCTGGAGTATAGGAACAAAGTGGTTCCTACGGACGAGGAAAACATTGCTGAAGCTATTCGTGCTGCAACAAATGTGATTGCTGGTAAGCTCTCTCTCTCTCTCTCTCTCTCTCTCTCTCTCTCTCTCTCTCTCTCTTTAAGTGTATTTTTGCTGCAAACCTGCAAGAGGGATGACTGAGAATGAGAGGTTTATCTGAAAGACTGAAACTTGGAAGCTTGAAAGGAGTTAATTATATACTTGTCATAGAAAAACCTGAAATTAGATGCGTATATATATTCCTAATTTGGTCTTTACTCATCCATTTTTTAAGCTGCTTAAACTAGTTTTGCTATATGATGGAACTTTAAAGTGTTATTATATGTCAGAGGCTAACAAGTACTGACTATAGTTATTGATTGAGTACTACAAATATACCTGTGCCGCAGGATCTGGTAAAGGAGTCTCAGATGCTCCCTTGACCCTTCATGTAAGGAAGGCTGGTGTTCCAGATCTTACCATGGTCGATCTTCCCGGGATAACTCGAGTTCCAGTGAATGGACAGCCGGAAAATATTTATGAGCAGATTTCTGGGATGATTATGAAGTACATCGAGCCTCAAGAATCGATAATCCTCAACGTTCTGTCAGCTACGGTCGACTTCACCACCTGCGAATCCATCCGCATGTCTAGAAAAGTTGACAAAACTGGCCAACGGACTCTGGCTGTTGTCACAAAGGCAGACATGGCTCCAGAAGGTCTCCTGCAGAAAGTAACAGCGGATGATGTGAGTATTGTACTTGGTTATGTCTGCGTCAGAAACCGCGTCGGAGACGAGACATATGAAGAAGCAAGGATACAAGAAGAGTTACTTTTCAAGACTCATCTACTACTGAGCCTGATCGATGAAGACATCGTGGGCATCCCAGTGTTAGCTCAGAAGCTAATGCTTATCCAAGCAAGCATGATTGCCAGATGTTTGCCTGAAATTGTACGCAAGATCAACCAGAAGTTGGAAACTGCTGTCCTTGAGTTGAACAAGTTACCAACAGTAATAGCTACTACAGGGGAAGCATTGATGAAACTGATGGAGATCATTGGTTCTGCCAAAGAATCTCTATTGAGAATTCTCGTCCAAGGAGACTTCTCTGAATACCCAGATGATCAAAACATGCACTGTACTGCTCGCTTGGCTGATATGTTAAGCCAATTCTCAGATGATCTACAAGCAAAACCAAAGGATGCAACCGAGTTCTTGATGGATGAAATCAAGATCCTTGACGAATGCAAATGTGTTGGACTGCCCAATTTCATCCCTAGGTCAGCCTTCTTGGCTATACTCTCACAACATGTACATGACATACATGACAAGCCAGTAGAGTTCATCAAGAAGATATGGAACTACATTGAAGATGTTATCTCATCAGTCATTACTAAACATTCTGAAAAATTCCCACAGATTCAATCTTCAATCAAAAGAGCAGGTCGGAATCTAATCTCCAAGATCAAAGAACAATCAGTGAACAGAGTAATCGAAATCGTCGAGATGGAGAAACTCACAGACTACACATGTAACCCTGACTACATGACTTGTTTGACTCAGAAGACAAACCAACAAGAGAGCTTCATCTATGCTGTTTCGAAAGATGGGAACAAACCTGAATACTTCTCTGTGACTGGATTCGGGAATTTGAAGATCTCGCATCTGCGAAAGTATCACAGTCATCTGCTGCATCCGGCGTTCGATATGAAGATGAGGATCACATCGTACTGGACCATCGTATTGCGAAGGATCGTGGACAACCTTGCGCTGTATCTTCAGCTATCTGTGAAGCATCTCGTGAACGGTCAGTTTCAGAAGGAGATTGTGGCGGAAATGGTGGATGCGAAAGCTGGCGGAGGAGTTGAGAGGGTGTTGGAGGAGTCTCCGTTGGTGGCGAGCAAGAGGGAGAAGCTGAAGAACAGTATCAAGTTACTGAAAGAGTCCAAGGATGCTGTGGCCGCCATTGTTGATCAAAACTGATGATCGATTGTTTCTTGATCGGGTCGGGTTATGGAGATCGTTGATTGGTTTGCTTCGGTAAAGTTGGGTCGGATTTATTTAGGGCCTCTTATGGGTTTTATTTTGTGGAGTTGGGCCTTTTGTGTCCCTTCTTCTTTTAACTTTTAGATTTTCAAGTTTATGTTTTTAACCTTTATTTTATTTTATTTGGTATAGTAATCGATTGATTAAGCGTAACACCACCTCCATTAAGTGTCCAAAGTAAGCTCTCATTCTCAGATTCAATTCGAATGTCTCACTTGTTGTTTGGTTTCCTGATTAGGTTAAATTTGTGTTGGTTTTGGTGAATTTGGGTATGTATTCCATTTTGATGAAGCTTTAAATTATCAGAATTAGGCAAATCTTTGTGGTTGTACTTTCGATTGTTGTTTGATGGCTAGCTAATTTTTCTCACTAATCAATGTCTTGCCGAATCAGATTATCCGTATGATGAATAGAATAGAATAGTTAGAATTGGGAACTAGGGATGTTGTCTTTTACTTGTTTAATGTTTTCTTCTCTTTGATTTTAGGTTTGAAGTTTCAGTGTGGTGTGAATGATTGATGTATTTGTTTTCCTTGGAGGGTCCTTTTTTTTCCTTTTTTTTTTCACCAAGTGCTTGTTCACGGCATTGCTTGTCCTCCAGTATGAGTATCTCCCGTGCTGCAGTTGGTTCAGGTTAGTAGTATATTCTTCTTTTCTTTTTGCTACTTATTGTTTCGTTTTTGAGTGAGTTTGATTGGAAAAAAATATTAAAGAAAACTCTTAATTGCAACATCATCTCAGGAAGAAATTTTAGAAGGGCAGTTGTGTTTGGGAAAACTCATGTCGTTAAGCCCAAAGGGAAGCACCAAGCAACTATTGTCTGGCTACATGGGCTTGGGGACGTTGGCTCAAGATCATTCCTTTCTGTCCCAATGTCCCAAGGAAAATCACCTAGCATACTAGTTTATTGTACATTGCTTCCTTTTTTTACGGTTTACTTCACAGTCTCGATCCGGGGTATCTGGAATGGTAGAAATTGTAAATGATCTGAACACTATTGACTACCAGTAATGAATGTAACTTATGTTAGAGTTTTCAGTTTTGACATTGTTCACCGGCTTGATTGATATAATAAACTTACTTGATACACGGCTAGTTTAATCATTATCTTAAGTCTTTTTCTTTTTCTGACTGCAGCTGGTCCCAGATGTTTGAGACCCTTCCCCTTCCAAATGTGAGTTATATAAGTTTTAAGTGATCTCCAGCAGGCAGCAGTTGCCTTGATTTATTTTAAACGTGCTCACTGCTCAGTTAATTTATCTTTATGAATTCTAACCCATCTATTTATGTATTTGTTATGTAAAGATCAAATGGATAGGATATGCCCGACTGCTCCTTCTCAGCCAGTAAGTTTGTTTGGTGGTATGCCCGCCACAGCTTGTAAGTATATTTGCCATCATAACATTCGTCTTTCATTCTGTTTAGTGAATTCTAGTCCTAATGGAAATCTAGTAACAAATTTCTAATCCACTCTAACTTAGTTAGGTAAGTAAGCCAATTTCTAAACCACTTTAAATTGTTTAGAGTGTGTTTTTTTTTTTACTGACAAAGAAGATCTTCTACATTAAACTAAGGCGACCCTCGAACTACTGTCCACAAATCTATCTCAATCACTAATCATCTGAAGCGATAAACTGGCGGCAAAAAAGCCTACTAAACTTATAAAAAAAAAACATTTGTGATGGATGTGAAGATATTTTTGCCTATTTCAAAACGCATCAGAGATATGTGGAGGACAGTTAGGATTTTGATGCTTAGTTAGTTCTATGAAACCTGTAAAGCACGAATACATTTAGAATCTTGACATTATATTCTAAACCAAGCTAGGATAATGTTAATTCACTCTCTATGCATAGTTAAATAAAACAAGAGGGTAGAGAGTAGACAACTTTCTACTTTAACATTAATGGGAACACTAATTCCAAGAAATTATGTTCTGAACGTTGTCTACATAACTTAAATCATCTGCTACAAGTCTACAACACCATTCGAAATTACCAAGAAACGAAATCTATCAAGTATATTTATGAGCTTCCCTTTGTTTAGCTTAGCCATGCCTTTAGTCATCATAATTCCAAATGTGTACATGCAAATTCCAAACGTCAACACCGGAGAATTCAGCCAATTGGAGCCAATAAAATATTCAAATACACACATACTCCTATAATAAAGGATTTAAGAGAGACTTTTTAGCTTCAGCTATGAGCTATATAGGCTCAGTTACCTACTTACTTAGCTTTTTTCAATTCCAACATGCACGCTACTTGCATCCTTTCATGCAATTTACTTCTTCCATTCGTATATTCCTCATATACACAAGCCCTTCTAGTATCTCTATATATATATATATCTCTGCATATCTCTAAGTCAAATCTCACTTACCCTTAATTAAAACTTCTCTCTTCTGTCTCTTATCTCTTCTACTCTTTGCTTGTCTCAAGAGATCGAAATGGGAGGTAGTAAGAAGCACGTTGTCACCAGAACCGCTCCTTCTCTCGCAATTGTTGAAACTAATCCTCATGACAACAGAGATCTGGTTCTCATTGAAGCACCGATTGTTTCTTCTTACAATGACCGGATCAGGCCGTTGCTTGACACTGTCGACAGGCTAAGGAATCTGAATGTGATGCGAGAAGGGATCCAGCTTCCCACCATTGTCGTGGTTGGTGACCAGTCTTCCGGGAAGTCCAGTGTTCTTGAATCGTTGGCAGGCATCAGTTTGCCTCGTGGACAAGGAATCTGCACTAGGGTTCCTCTTGTCATGCGACTTCAGCGAAGCACTAGCCCTGCTCCTGAGATTTGGCTTGAGTACAGCGGCAAAGTTGTACCTACGGATGAGGAACACATCACTGAAGCCATTTGTGCTGCAACAGATGTCATTGCTGGTAACTTCTCTCTCTCTCTCTCTCTCTGTCTCTCTCTCTCTCACAGTGTTAAATGTTTTGCTGCAAACCTTCAATCTAGAACCTTCAATCTAGAATGTGACATACAATCTAAAACTTGGATGTTGAAAGCACATATTTACTTACTTAGAAGTAGCTTAATAATGTTGTGAAGGACTGAAGGTGTTATCTGGTTCTGGAAATCCTACTAAGGTCTTTAATGTTTTGATTTTCTTTTCATGCTAGTTTGATATATGTTGAAACTTCACAGTGTTACATGAAACTGAGTAGTGAGTACAATCTACTCCCTAGAGGTGTTGTATGATTCTGGAACTCCTAGTTTGGTCTTTACTGATATGATAGTTTTACTGTTCTTTACATTAGTTTTGCTATATGATAGAACTTTATAGATTAAGTGTTTGAGGCTATAACCAGTTTTGACTACTTGTTTTAGGATCTGGCAAAGGGGTCTCAGACGCTCCATTGACCCTCCATGTTAAAAAGGCTGGTGTTCCAGATCTTACCATGGTCGATCTTCCCGGTATAACTAGAGTTCCAGTGAATGGCCAGCCTGAAAACATTTATGAGCAGATATCTGGGATGATCATGAAGTACATTGAGCCACAAGAATCAATAATCCTGAATGTTCTGTCAGCTACGGTCGACTTCACCACCTGCGAATCAATTCGCATGTCAAGACAAGTTGACAAAACCGGTGAACGTACTCTGGCTGTCGTGACAAAGGCTGACATGGCTCCTGAGGGTCTCTTGCAGAAAGTAACAGCAGATGATGTGAGCATTGGATTAGGCTATGTCTGTGTCAGAAACCGCATAGGAGAAGAGACGTATGAAGAAGCTAGGTTGCAAGAGGAGTTTCTTTTCAGGACTCATCCAATGCTCAGCCTGATCGATGATGACATTGTTGGCATCCCTGTTCTAGCTCAGAAGCTAATGCTAATCCAAGCATCTATGATTTCTCGCTGTTTGCCTGAGATTGTACGCAAGATCAATCACAAGATGGAGACCGCTGTCCTGGAGTTGAACAAGCTACCAATGGTAATGGCTTCTACTGGAGAAGCATTGATGGCATTGATGGACATCATCAGTTCTGCCAAAGAGTCTCTGCTAAGAATCCTCGTCCAAGGAGATTTCTCTGAGTTTCCAGATGATCAGAATATGCACTGTACCGCTCGCTTAGCTGATATGTTAAGCAAATTCTCAGACGATCTGCAGGCAAAACCCAAGGATGTGAGGGAGTTCTTGATGGATGAGATCAAGATTCTTGACGAATGCAAGTGTGTTGGACTGCCCAATTTCATCCCCAGGTCAGCCTTCTTGGCTATCCTGTCACAACATGTTGATAACGTACATGACAAGCCAGTTGAGTTCATTAAGAAGATATGGGACTACATTGAAGTTGTTCTGTCATCTGTGATTGCCAAGTATTCTGAAAATTTTCCCCAGATTCAGACTTCTATCAAACGAGCGGGTCGAAACCTAATCACCAATATAAAGGAACAATCAGTGGAGCGGGTGATGGAGATCGTTGAGATGGAGAAGCTGACAGATTACACATGTAACCCTGACTACATGACGTCTTGGACTCAGAAAACTAGTGAACAACAAAACTTCATTCATGCTGTGCTATACGATGGGAAGAGGCCTGAGTACTTCTCGTTAACTGGATTTGGGAATGTGAAGATTTCGCATCTGCGAAATTATCACGCTCATCTGCTGCAACAAGCCTTTGATATGAAGATGAGGATCACATCGTACTGGACCATCGTCTTGCGGAGGATCGTGGACAACCTTGCGCTGTATCTTCAGCTATCTGTTAAGTATCTGGTCAACAGTCAATTTCAGAAAGAGATCGTGGCGGATATGGTGCATCCAAGAGCTGGAGGAGGAGTTGAGAGGATGCTAGAGGAGTCCCCGTCGGTGGCGAGCAAAAGGGAGAAGCTGAAGAACAGTATCAAGCTATTGAAGGAGTCAAAGGATGCTGTGGCTGCGATTGTTGATCAGAACTCTGGCTATGGAGATCGTTAAGCAATTGCTTCTTTCACAAGCTTTTGGTGAAGTCGGCGGGTCTGGTTATTGGGATCGTTGATTGATTTGCTTCGGTTAAGTCGGGTCGGGTTTAAGGGCTCTCTGATGGGTGTTTTTTTTTTGGATTTGGGCCGTTTGTTTTTTTCTTTTTCTTTTGAACTATCGGATCTTGTTTATGTTATTGTCGTAACGTTTTAAGCTTAAACGTATCGTGGTCTTTTACCGTTTGGAATAAAAAATTAACTGTTTTATGTTTTATGAATTTTATTGCAGAATTTAATTTCATCAACTTTTTTTTTTTTAACAAAATTTTTTCGTCAACCTTAAAGACTAAAAAAATATAGTGAATTTGTTATTCTAATACGATCTAGGATAATTATATTACTTTATGAATATGTTTTCATCTTGGTTCCGATTATTCCATATACTTCAATAAAAGCATTAGATTATTTTCAATTCAGTTGCTAAGTCCCAAAGAAACATATTTTGAGACTTGAAGATCAACAGTTACCAAAATTCAGATTCCAATGTCTTAACCACTAAACTAGACAATAGAACGCTTTGGCACAGATTCACCCATTTACTGTATTAACTCAAATAAAATAAAAAGAAGTTACTTAGTAGACTAGGAAATGTCGAATAAAGTCAATAACTTCGTATGATGGGTTTGCTCGGTAGATGAAAAGAAAAATAAAGAGCAAGTCCGGACATAATTAAAGTAAAGTTAAAACCCTTACAAGAGCTTCATTGGCCTTGTGAGCATAATCAAAAAGAAATCAGTATCATTCACAAAAGTGGAAAACATTAAAATAAACTATATATGAACTCACCATTATTATTACCCTATATTAGAAAAACGCTTTCATTCACAAAAGTGGATTACAGTATCGATTACAACCTTCTTTCTAATTTTTACTAGTAAAAACTTTTAAACTTTTATTGTTTTGTATTACCGAATGGGCTGAACAGTTGTTAAAGAAAGACAGTGATCAAGATAATACATGTGAATAATGTATATTATTAGTATTTTACATATACCCTCTTGTTCTAAAAATTAGGAGCTAGCAACTTTCAAAATACTTTGTAAAAGCTAAAACACCAAATGTCTAACATTTACATTTATTTCTTGTACAAAAAATCAGGAACAGCTTTTCAAACTTTTTCTTCACAAAAGTTAAAACACCCAAGGGCATCCACTCTATATATGTCACCACCAACAAGAGCTTAACTCACTAAAAACCTTAAGTCTTTATCTTTTTTCTTACTTTCTTTGTCTCCGTAATTTCCTAATCTCTAGCAAAAATTGGAGGCAGTAAGATGCCGAATGTTTATGAAGTTAATGTGGAAGGTGGGATGTCTTCTCTTTCAATAACCAACACAAATCTCCACGAGCATGTCCCTAATGAAGCACCAATTGTGTCATCTTACAATGACCGGATCAGGCCGTTGCTTGACACCGTCGACAGGCTGAGAAACCTGAATGTAATGAAAGAAGGGATCCAGCTTCCAACCATTGTCGTAGTTGGAGACCAGTCTTCGGGGAAGTCAAGTGTTCTTGAGTCCTTAGCCGGAATCAGTTTGCCTCGTGGGCAAGGAATCTGCACTAGGGTTCCTCTTGTGATGAGACTCCAAAGAAGTTCTACTCCTGAACCTGAGATATGGCTCGAGTTCAATGACAAAAGAGTTGATACTGAAGAGGAGCATATCGCTGAAGCTATTAGCATCACAACTGAGGCAATTGCTGGTAACTTCTGAATTTTTATCAAAGTATTAAAGTATGTATATGATATAAACCTGCAAGACTGATTCTTAAAATTAGTCTCCTCCCACATAGAAATATACCTAGTTGCAATATTAATAGAGCATATGTGTTATTCAAGGAATCTGATTTTCATATTGCAACTTGACTATAGCATATTTGTGAATTGTGACTAATAAATGGATTATTTCTCTGTATCACACTGTTAAAAAAAGTATATTATATGATGTAAATCTGCAAGAGATTCTTAAAATTAGTCTCCTCACACTTAGAAAACTAAGTATACTAGAGCATATACATGTGTTATTAGTAATCTGAATGTATTGCTGGGAACTTGTAACTAATGTTGCAGGATCTGGTAAAGGGGTTTCAGACACTCCCTTAACCCTCCATGTGAAGAAGGCTGGTGTTCCTGATCTTACAATGGTTGATCTCCCTGGGATAACTCGTGTTCCGGTGAACGGACAACCTGAAAACATCTATGAACAAATCTCCGGAATGATCATGAAGTACATCGAGCCACAAGAGTCCATCATCCTCAATGTTCTGTCAGCTACAGTCGACTTCACCACCTGTGAATCCATCCGTATGTCTCGACAAGTCGACAAAACAGGGGAACGGACTCTGGCTGTCGTGACAAAAGCCGACATGGCTCCTGAAGGTCTCCTGGAGAAAGTAATGGCAGACGATGTGAGTATCGGACTAGGTTATGTCTGTGTGAGGAACCGTATAGGTGACGAGACATATCAAGAAGCTAGGATGCAAGAAGAAGTACTTTTCAAGACTCATCCATTGCTTTCTATGATAGACCATGACATTGTTGGCATCTCGATTTTAGCTAAAAAATTGATGCAGATACAAGGAACAATGATTTCACGTTGCTTGCCTGATATAGTACAGAAGATCAAAGAGAAGATGGAAGCAAGTTACTTCGAGTTGAATAAGCTGCCAATGGTAATGACTTCAACTCAAGAAGCTTTGATGACTTTCATGAACATTATTGGTTCTGCCAAGGAGTGTCTCCAAAGGATTCTTGTACAAGGAGACTTCATTGACTATCAAGATGATCAAAGCATGCACTCAACAGCTCGTTTAGCTGACATGTTGGGGCAATTCTCAGGAAATCTACAAGCACAACCAATGATAGAGGAGTTCTTGATGGATGAAATCAAAGTTTTAGAAGAGTGTAAGACTATTGGATTGCCTAATTTCATCCCAAGATCTGCGTTCCTAGCTATTCTCTCACAACGGATTGATGCAATTCATACGAAGCCGGTCGAGTTCATCACAGAAACATGGGACTACATTGAAGGTGTTCTGTTATCTGTTCTTACCAAATACTCTGAAAACTTCCCACAGATTCAGTCTTCAATCAAACGAGCCGGTCGGAATCTGATCAACAAGATCAAGGAACAATCAGTGAACCGTGTGATCGAGATCGTGGAAATGGAGAAACAGACGGATTACACATGTAGCCCTGAGTACATGACAGCTTACACACAGAAGATTGCTGCACAAGAAAACTTTACCTATGCTGTAGTAAACAATTATTCCAACGTCCACTCATTAACTGCATATGGTTTTGGGGAGGTTACGGTTTCCCATCTTCGGACGTATGACGCGCAGTTGCTTAGGCAAGCGTTCGACATGAAGGTTAGAATCACAGCGTACTGGAAGATCGTTGTAAGAAGGATTGTGGATAACCTTGCTCTCTACATTCAGTTCTCTGTGAAGAATCTTGTGAACAATCAGTTTCATAAGGAGATCGTTGCGGAATTGGTGAGTCCTGGTGGTGGAGGAGAAGTTGAGAAGATGCTGGAGGAGTCTCCGTCGATGACGAGCAAGAGGGAGAAGCTTAAGAACAGTATTAAGCTCTTGAAAGAGTCCAAGGAAGCAGTTGCTACCATTGCTGATCAGAATTCGGGGTAGAGAGATTGTTAAGTGATTGCTTCTTGGTGAAGAAAGATCGTCTGTTTAGGGTTTTCTAATGTTTTTTTTTCCAAGTTTGGGACTTTGGTTATCTCTCTTATGTTTTAAAACTCTGTTTTTTTTTTCTCTACGTCGTTATGCGGTGGTCTTAAATTAATGATCTTATAAAATAAATAAATTATGAAAATAATTTATTGCATTAGTTAATTTAGTGAAATATTGAAAATATTACCAGATTAAATTGTTTCAAAGTGACAGCTAAAAAAAATGGAAGATAGAGATAATAATTTAACATTTACTACATTAATCTCTGTTGTGCTAAAAACCATGAACAACTTTCAAACTTCTACTTCGTAAAATGTTAAAACACCAAACGTCATCACAAGCAACTCTATAAATGTAACCACCCCATCGTGAGAGTCTCTTCCACCAAAATAAAGTTAAATAAACCATCTTCTCTGTTTCTATCTTTTGCCTACTTCCTCGATCTCTTTTTGCAAAAATGCAAGGCAGCAAGATCCCTAACGTTGATGAACCCGATGTCGAAGCTGGGATGGCTTCTCCTTCTTTAACCAACGAGCATGAGCCGATGGCTTCTCCTTCTTTAGCCGACGAGCCCGCCGAGCATAATTCCACTGATGAAGTGCCCATTGTGCCTCCTAACAATGATCATCTTCATAACATCGTAGAAGGGCTCAGCAACTTGAATCTGGGGAGAGAAGGGATCCAGCGCCCTACCATAGTCTTAGTCGGAGGCCACGACTATGGGATGTCTAGTGTTCTCGAGTCCTTGGCAAGACTCAGTTTTCGTGGGAAAGGACAAAGCACTCGGGTTCCGCTAGTGGTGAAGCTTCAGAAAAGCTCCAACCCTGTCCCAGAGATTTACCTTGAGTATAAAGGTAAAGTTGTTACTACAGATGAGGAACACATAGCTAATGCAATTGGCACTGCTACTGATGAAATCGCTGGTATGCTCTGCATTTCTTTCTATATAGTTCATTTAGTTACCAGTCCCTGAAGTTAATTAGATGTGTACATATAATGAAATCTTGATAATTTATGTTTAGTATCTAATGATATTTTGTATTATTCCAGGATCTGGTGAAGGTGTATCAGACATTCCCTTAACTCTCCATGTGAAGAAGACTGATGTTCCTGATCTTACGTTGGTTGATCTCCCTGGTTTAAGAATTCCTGTCGATGGAATTCCAAAAACCATCTCTACTAAGATTTACAATATGATTAAGAAGTTCATCAAGCAAGATGATTCGATCATTCTTAATATTTTGCCAGCAACAGTGGATTTCACAACTTGTGAGTCCATACTTATGGCCAAGAAATTCGACAAAAAAGGGGAAAGGACTCTGACTGTGGTAACAAAGGCTGACATAGTTCCTGAAGGGCTGCTGGAGAAACTCAGTGCGGATAACATGAGTATCGGTTTTGGATATGTTTGTATCCGAAACCGGGTTGGTGATGAAAGTTTTGATGAAGCGCGCAAGGAAGAAGAGTTACTTTTCAGTAACAATCCATTGCTTTCCTTGATAGACAAGAATATCGTAGGCATTCCGGTTTTAGTTAAAAAGCTGAAGCAGATCCAGGAAGTGGTGATATCCCGACTAGCTGCAAAACCGCCCCTGAGGAGATCAACCCGGTCAAAATTTCTAAACCCCTACTTGCGGTAACCTTTCAGATATTCATTTTCTTTGCTTGTATGAGTTAAGGCTCCATCTCTCTTCTGTTCCATATATCTAAATAAATGAAAAGCCAATAATAGGTATTCTGGACTGGTTTAATTGCCAAACAAAAAAGTGTGTTGAGTTTT
Organism: Camelina sativa; assembly: GCF_030686135.1. Lineage (NCBI taxonomy): Eukaryota > Viridiplantae > Streptophyta > Magnoliopsida > Brassicales > Brassicaceae > Camelina > Camelina sativa. Next base: position 29,262,589 of record NC_141895.1, read on the forward strand.
ATGCTCTTGACTACGTTGAAGTTGTTCTCACATTACCAAATATTAAGACAACTTCCCTCTAAATCTGCAAGACAAAGTAACAATCTGTGAACAGAGTAATTGAGATTATTTTGAGATCTGGAGAAGATGAATGATTCACACATGCAATTATGTAATCCAGATTGCATGACATCTTCGACTCAGAAAACAGCTTCATAGGCTCATAGCAAAACTACTTTATCTTTTTTTTTTTTTTTTTTTTTGAATGAATGTAAAATTTTATTCATCAAAAAAACCATTGCTTTACAACAAGTGTAACAGAGCTAAAGATGAAAAGAGGCACATATGAGAGATTACATTATGAGCTGGTTTCAAACCAGTGCGTAAGGATGTCTTCATATTGCCGATTGCCTGAATTCAAGAGGAGAAGGAGCCTATTTCTGATAGTCTTGTCAATTTGTTTCACTAGTCGAGTTGCAGGACTTGGAGCTTCGCCATTTTTGCGATTATTTCTCTCTCGCCAGATTGTGTGGACCGTAGCCTGAAGTGTGTATCGCAAAAATAGCAGGGGAATCCGCGCCATTGTAGAAGCTGAGATGAGGTTTGTGATTTCTTCCCAGTCCGATGTAGCTATGTTCCAAGGAACCCAGAGGATAACTTACACCAAATCTGCTGAGAGTATGGGCATTGGAAGAAGAGATGGTTCCTAGTTTCCAGTGGGTCATTGCATAGGGGGCATGATGAATCACTTGACGAGTTCCATTTCAACATTCGGTCACCTGTTGAAAGTCTATTGAGCATACAGAGCCATGTGATAAAAGCGAACTTTGGGGTAGCCTGGGAGGACCATACCCCCTTCGTCCATGCACATTCCGGTTTTGCTGAACGCAGCTATTGCCAAGTTTCACCAGTCGAGAACCGTGGCTTGAACCCTGTTCTCCATTTCCAGAGGTGCAGATCCTCTATATGCGGTTTCATTTTATCAGTTCTGTGTTGAACCGTATGGTTGGTTATCGATTCGTTGAGGTTACCGTTTCGTATCGTCAGAAGTATGAGCATTTGCTCTGTTCTCAGTGAAGCATCTAGTGAACGATTAATCAATTTTATAAGGCGATCGTCGTCGCTATTGCTTGTTGGTGAAGAAAGATCGTGTTTCTAGGGCTTGCTAATATTTATTTTTTAAAGTTATGATCTATTTGTTTATATGTTTTTTTTTTCTGTACGCTTAACGTTTGGTTATGTGGTGTTTCTAGTTTAATGTAAATGGAATTTTATATTAATGCTTTCATAAAATTTTATAAGAGAAAATTATTTATTATTGCATTATTGGTGAAATATTTAAACGAAAGTTAAATTGTATATCTTGAAAACATAGATAATCACAAGGTAAAGGGATAAAAGTTCAGATCACAAATTTCTTGCAATCTATGAATCTATATATATGGATGGACATATGGTGGTTCAAAGTTCTTAGTGGCTAAAAAAAAGTTAAACCTGATTCTACTCTGCCACTTTTGAATCTTGAAATAATAGTAACATAGTGAAAAATAAAGGAAAAAAGATGGCTAACTAATAGTTAAATAAAAATCACTGATAATTATTTTCAAGATGTAATATAAAGGTATTTGCAAAAATATTCTTATTTTATACCATTTTGCAAACATACCCTCTATATTGTTTAGCTAAAATCAATTTGTTGTATGTTTATCTTTTATATATTAGAAGTAAATATTGTGAATTTATTTTGCTGTTGTATACATGTTATTAAGAGTATGCAAATTTTATAGTAAAAATATCTAAAATTTTATACAACATTTATTATACAAACTATAAAGTAAAGAGTTATATACTCAATCTTTTGCATATTATTTTTAAAATGAAAGTAGTTGAATTTGATTTTATGATTTTGTAGTATTTAAATAATCTTATTATCAAAGATATATATATATATATATATAGATATCTTGAAAATATTTATTAATGATTTATAATTAATAATTATTTTAGCTTTAAAAATAAAAATTAACTAATTTTAGCTTTAAAAATAAAAATTAACTAATTAACTAAAAATTAAATAATTAATAATTATTTTAGCTTTATCATGATTCTTTGTCTTTTGTGTGCGTGCGTCAGCAGTACTCTTCACTTCCCAACGAGTTGCTCTACTCATTACGTTCCGTCATATCAATCGTGTCTTCTTCAGCCCACGAAAACATCACCACAAAGGCGCTGCAAATGTATGTGATTGATTTGATAGTTTATGAGGTTTAACTTCTAGTCCAGTTACACATCCGTTGTAGAGGCTCGTTCAGTTAAAGCGGAACTGGAATGAATTTGGATGGGTTTCTAATTAGTTGCTCATGGAGTGTTTACTGTTTAGCGTTAGCCTAGCTTCTGTAGTCTCTCCAACTAATCATGCTATAGTTAATTCTTCATATATATTCCAAATGGGTATGTAGATATTTTATTAATGTCTGCAATAGCTTAACTAATGAAAAAAAAAAAAGCACTCTAATTTGTTCTTCATATGTATTCCAAATTATGAAGCAGCTCTCAGTCTCTTATACCTATTTCCTCAGTTTACCATGGTTATGGAGAACGTTAGTGTCTAACCATGGTAACTGTCAACTATTTTATGGCTTTGTGATCTTTTGAACTCTGGATTTGTCCTTATGTTTTTCTATCTTTTTGTGGTATTATTGCTGAATTGTCATGTTGAACGTTTCCCATTTTATAAATTCAAATTTATTTTCACAAAATCATTATTCATTGTTTGGTAAACAAAACAAACAACCGGAAAAAAAAAAAAGACTTGGATTATAACGAGTACAGATGTTGTAATGAAAACACCTGAACTGAGCTAGAAGTGAGTTTAAGGGCCTTTAAGGTCGCCTGGGAAATTTAGAAAAGTCTGGTGGTCGGCGTTGCATATAAGCAGTTCTTCCTTCGGTAGCTTCTTCGGTTCCATAGAATAAGAGTGTCGCATCGCCACCAAGTTCCTGCAGCAAGAAAAGTTTGTAAATCCGTTAAATACTGTATGCTAGTAAATTCTTTAAAACTGAACGGATCCATATTTGTGACTACAGTGAGTTTGGAACTTAGATTGCAAATTTGACTATAGGATTTTGTTTCTTTAAAACGGAAAGAGACTAAGCAAGTTGGTTGAAGGAAGTACCTGAAGTCCAGCATGGCCATCATCAACTGCATTGAGTGCTGCCTTAAGCACTCGGATTGCAGTTGGGCTGTTCCGTAAGATTTCTCTACACCACTTGACTGTTTCTTTCTCCAATTCCTCTAGCTGGGAACAGAAAACAGATCTCAGTGAAGTAATCAAACAATTTACAAGCAAGCAAACAGAGTGATATATCTTGTGAATCTGTGACGACACTACGGGTTTACTAATTAACTTTACCGGAACAACTGTATTGATAAGTCCCATTTTGTCTGCTTCAGAAGCTGTGTAGAACCTTGTCATAAACCACATTTCTCGTGCCTTTTTAGGACCAACCTGTTTTTTTGTTTCAAACAGTTTGATCAGTCCATTTTTGTTAGATTTTAGATGTAGCATCACAGTATTAGTCAGTTATATCAAGCAATTACCAGACGAGACATGATGGAACTTCCATAACCAGCATCAAAACTTCCAACCTGAAGACATGAAATTGGTCCACATAATCAATGGGGATTAGTAATAACTCCAGCTCTTACTTCACTGACACATTCTCGAAACTGAAACAGAGGCCAGAGGGAGAACCTTAGGACCCGTTTGACCAAATATAGCATTATCAGCTGCAATTGTAAGATCGCAAACCATGTGCAAGATATGTCCTCCTCCAACAGCATAACCAGCAACCTGACTCAGTCAAAAAGCAAGCAGATCAGCCACAAGAAATGCTCTCTGCCTATGGGCACAGATGCACACAATAACAAAGCTACTCTATCCAGGATCAGCACAAAGATGCATAGAGCAAACTAGCAGTTGTTTGAAGGTGCTTACCATTGCGATAACTGGCTTTGGCAATCTGCGGATTTGAACCTGATTATGAACAGAAAAAGGAAGGTGGGAAATAATACATTAATCCAATAAGGATGAGGAAACCCAAACCTTTTTATCGTTTTGTAGATCAAGGACATACCTGGAGATCAAGAACATTAAGGCGGCCAACATCACTGGGATCAGCATAACCGTCTGGTGTTCTCAACGCCTGATCACCACCACTGCAAAATGCTTTTGTTCCCTAAACCATCAATATTACTATTCAGAACAATAGTTTCAGAAACAAGTATCAAAAACAGAGAACACTATTGAGCTCAGTGTCATCAACTCCAAAAGTAAGATCTAACCTTGGCACTACTGAGACTCAAAGCAAAGGTAATAACTAGACATTGACTTAGTACCATAACATTCACAAATCAACTTTCATAAGGTTCTGCTACATTTCTTACTGTCACATAACATTTAACAAGCAGATATCAACTCAAATGTTAACCACTATCACAAAGGAAAGAAGCACAATATATAAAGTATTTTTACCTTGCCGGTGAGTATGATGACTCCTATAGAGCTGTCATCTCTAGCATCATTAAACGCACGCATAAGCTCCTTCACAGTCCGAGGCCGAAACGCGTTCCTTCTCTCTGGCCTGTTTATAGTAATCTACATAAACCCACAAAAAAACAAAAGAACGATAAAATTCAAACCTCCTCCACCAAAAACATAACTCCGTGAGGAATTTTATCAAACACTAGTGACTAGACAAGCACAAACCTTTGCGATACCTTCATCAAGGGATTTCTCATAAATAACGTCAACAAACTCCTTATGTTCTTCCCCGTCACCAAAGATTTCAGCTTTTTTCCAAACGACTTCATGGGTCGGAACTTCACCGTGAACCTTATGGAAACTATCATTCATCGACGAAGCAATACAAGGTTCCACTGAGTCAACGCGAGCTGAGCTCAATCCGATAGGACTGAGATGATTGGTAACGACGGACATCCGCCGGCTCGCCGTGCCGAGTTCCTTTGAATCCGCCATTGGTGAGGAAGAAGCGAGACAGAGAAAGATGATAACGATGATGATAATGACCAGAGATTATATAACATGGACTGTGACAATGCATTTTATAATTAAGAGAAAGAAAAAAAAAAAGGTTGAAACTTTGAAGAATCAGAGGAAGTGGACAGAATTGCTTGGCGCCTCTGTTCCTTTCTATATAAAAAAAAAACGTTTTTGACGATGAGATAAGATAAGGCAAAACGCAGCAAAACGTGCGTTTCACCTTCACACTTGGACATATATTTAGACTTCTTCATTGGTATAATGTATTATTGTATTGAATTCAACCTAGACGATCTTCAATAAGACAAAATGTTGGTACTGATTCGTTAAAACCCCAAAAACCTGTTTTAATGAAAAAGGAAGAATCTGGAGAGAAGGATTTACACTTCAACAGTAGGATGAAAAAAAAGCAACAAAGAAGGAATGATTGGTGTTAGAATCTATTAACTACTAAAACTATAACTAACCGTGTCTATGAATTCTAACTCTAAAGCTACGCAAGATCCTGCTGTGTTCTTTATAAGCCAATACAAGGAGTGATCTGTGCTACCCACTTCACATATCATCTCTGACTTATCGCTTCCGTTTCTGACTCCTTTTCTTTGTAAAGGCAGCAATAGAAGCAGGAATGCCTATGGTTGTTCTGCCTTTCTTACAACCCCATTTCACCGGCAGATCATTGACTATACTGCTGATATCATTTGTTCCGCTTAGTTGCACCAACTGTTTTATCTGATCAAGCATCTGCAGCGTCAATGCCATTGAGAGATCCAAGGCTATTGAGTCATCCATAGGTGTCATCTTTATGTTTCTTATTTTTTCTTTTAAGGACCGCAAGGACATTGAGTCACCATAGCCTTCACGGTTTTCGCAAATTGTGTTTACCTTTATGATGTGTTTGCATAAGTTCCCTTGCAAAGACCAAGCGCAATCACAGAAGGCAAACTCTGAACCTGGATTCCACACAACCCGTGCTACGTCGCTATCTCTCTGAGACTGAACCTTTGCAACAAGGATGTTGTTTTCATCTAGTGTAACAGCAGAGTCTGGAATCTCCGTCGCTCGGTGCCACGAAGTAGAAGCTATGTATTCTTCTTTAACGTTTTGGAAAGAATCACTTTCATCAGCATACCGATCAAGCCAATAACTAGAATGGAGTTCAGTCGTCAGCTTATGTACCAACCAATCTACTCTCTGAAGGGCACCGAGGTGTGTATCGTCAAACAATTTTACTTTAAGCTTTATATGGTAAGCTTCTATAGCACCACATGCTTCTTGGCTTGCAAGTGGAAGACTTTTTATAGTTGATAGCCACATTCCTGCAAATATTAGAGAACACATAAGGCAAAGACTAAGATTACCAAGACCACTAATTAGCAGCGATCCCAGCGGTTCTATATAATAAGATAAGAAAATGAATAGAATATGAGAAATGTCTAACCTATTTTAGGTAACCAAGTGGATGTGAAATACTGCATGAAGGCGGTTTGATCAACAAAATCGTGAGTTAATCTTTCTAGAGCCTTTGGTGTATCTACTTCATCCCAAATACTGTACACGAGTTCTCCCAAACATTTGAATAACTTTCTTTGAACCTCAATGCCATCGCACTTCTTTACAACATTCCGAAGCCATGATCTACGAACACGCCAGAGAGCAAAAAGGACGGGGCAACAAAATGTATCCCTGGAAAAGTAATAAAACGGAACTGAGTCAGTTTACAAATACACTCTTTATCCAATTATGGAACTCCATATACAGAGTTGAAGCATCATCAATCATGCCTTATGGGATCAATCTCTGTTGCAGCATCATCAATGATAAAGCCGTTGATTTTGAAACCAGGCTCAACACTCTGGGCGCGTTGGAGTAGTATTTTCATCCACTTCTCAACATCAGATTTCAAATAGCTACGAGAGATAATCCAAGCGACGGGGAGAGCATGATGTCTTGAATCAAATACAAGAAGCGTGCACAGAGGATACTGTCATAGTGTTTAAGATATCAGGATTAATCACATAACTCCCGCAAAAACAGACACAGACATAAAACATAAGATCCATCTTACCTTGAGTCTCTTTATCCCAAATGTCGAATCAGCTGCAACGAGACTGCAATGTCCAAAACGCACAAACTGCTGCAACTGCCACTCCGTTTGAATCCCAAGCATGAACTGATCGGTTTCAGAAGATTCCTGATAAAAGAAGATTGATTTCTTGTTGCGCTCAGCCCAAATCTTGATACTAGCTTGATCATCTAAATCCAGCTCATGAGTGGAACGTTTGATAATCATCCCAAGTTTATGAACATACTGAGAGGCAAGACTATTGACAGTTGCATCAGAACCACAATACCTCTGAATCCCTTCAATATGTTTCTCCAAAACGTTCTCTTCAGGAATCCCAAGATAGATCATAGACATAGTCTGCTGCTGAATCTCATTACATATATAAGGAATCTTCTTAGCACCAGGACCAATAGCATCTCTATCAAGAGGTCCATGACAAACAAACCCAGCTTTGTTCACATGTCGTCTCTCATTGTAAATGAGAAGCGCAAGTGAAGGACGAGCATAGAGCCGTTTCACCACGAAATGACAAGTACATCCTCTCATAGACTGAGGTCTCGCTGCACGGTTCCTAGTGTTGAGACGGTACTTTCTACTGGGCAAAACACCACCACCTTCACCATAGTTCTCAGGACCAAATGAACACCAATACCTTCAATAAGAAGTAAACCCCACAAATGAAAAAAACCTAACAATGAGATCTTTGATTGCTTTGAAGTAGGTTTTGAAACTTACAGTCTATATTCCAAATACTCGTCGCTCTTGTACTCTTTGAGACTGCCTCGAGAGCGTTTCCTTCCTCTTTCGATGTGAAATCGTGTTGGGCACTCTGCGTTTGAGCATTCTCCGATGATGAACTCGTCGACCCTTGCGTATGGAACCAGTGCTACTTCATCGTGATGCTCCGATGTTCCGAATTTGGTCCAGGTTAAATCAGCCCATGAAAAGTCTTCTACTTGTGGGTTCTGAACTGGAATCTCTTCTAATGATTCGATTATCTCCATCTCTGTGTATTGTTTTTTTTGAGTGAACTGTGCAGCGACTGCACAGGCCCCAGAAATTAGGGTTTTTTTTTGTTTGTTTTTACAGAAGAATCGAAAAGGGAAGAGGATGAAGAAATACATTGGGGAGGAAATGAGGAATTTTGTTACAAAATAGTCCTTGTATTTTTATTTATTTTAAAAATCGGCCCTTATATTTATCTTTGTTAATTTCCCCCTTTTTCTATATTATTATCTATAATTTGAAAAGAGCCTAAACATTAATAATTCTTGATCTCTATATTTTTTTTTTTTTGACAATCACTTGATCTCTATATTTTCTCTAACGTAAAACCTTAGATAACACACAAAGGGAAAAAAATATAGAGAGCTCAGAGCCTTAGATAACCAACGCTTAAAGCAATTTCATCACAGCTCAATTGCACCAGCCGGGAATCGAACCCAGGTCTGTACCGTGGCAGGGTACTATTCTACCACTAGACCACTGGTTCTACTTGTTTGATTATTCTACTTTATGTATATATATATACCAAACATATTGTTTTATACGACACAAAAAAAAACTCAGCAATTTGGATAAAATAAGAATGGAGTGGAGATTCACATCTATGCTTACATTTTTTATTTTGCTATGTAAGTATATTTGTAACATTTTGGATACAACTTGATGTTAATGGATAGCTGACGTGAACTTGATTGTACTAATAGACTGCTTTGGACCTTTTGGTTTAGTCTGTTGAACGGTAGAGAAGACAATAACATATTCATATAACTCGAGTGTTTTATTGAGACCAAAACTATATTAAGTATAAGTGTATTACCATAGACAAGTAATACACTGAATCATCTTATTTCCGTCAGATTGTAGAAAAACAATCTTTCCATTTAGTAGAGAGACCTAATTAAACATGCATGTGAAAACAAACAACAAACTTGTTGCTAAGAGTTCCAAACTAAAGAAGATGATATATCTTATGAATCCGCGGATACATCATCCTTTCACGGTCACATTCATCGTAGTCCCCTTAATTACACTTCCATTTATACAACATAGAAAAACACCAAAGGCGAGTTGCCTCATGTCCTGAATTATATCTTTTGATTTATTTTATTTTCGCCACTAGTTTTCATCTTTTGATTTTTCATAAAGCGATAAAGTATAAACTCTAATTAAGAAATAAGAAAACATGCAAATAAGAAAAATGAACCCTTCACCTTGCTGACCAGTGGCGAATATTTAGATGAAAACTATACTGCAAGATAGTAATGTTTTCCCTTATGTGGGGAAAAAAAGAAAAAAAGAGCTCAGAGGTGTGGCGAATCTCAAATGAATGTTCAGAAGAATGCGAAGGACCCAACCAACCGGGAATCGAACCCAGATCTGTACCATGGCAGGGTACTATTCTACCACTAGACCTCTGGTGCTACTTATACACTTATTCCTTTTACAAATTTATATATAACTAACAGCTCCAACTAAGCCTTAAAGAGTAAACTGGTGGGTTGATAATTTCAATTAAGTAAACCCATGACCAAGTAACGTGTGCCTCATCTTGTCCCCAAATTCGTCTAATTTTCAAACCCTAATCTCAAACCATCTTCATCTCATCAAACACATTGAGCGGCCATTGAAATTAGGGCTTCTGAGAGATCACATAATTACCGTAGACGTAAGACAGAAACATAAGAATATTTGGCGAAGAAGGAATAACTTTTATGAATTTAACCTTTTACCAAAAAAAAAAAAAAAAAAAAAACTTCTATGTGTATTCTGATTTTGTTGATATTGGCCCTCTACGTTTTGTAATTAATTTGAAAAAATAGCCTAGTGAACCTTGGTTTTTTTGAATTTGATATTTATTTCATTTTAGCTCATTCTTAACTTTTTTTGTCAACAAGCTATTTCAATTTTTTTAAAGGTGAAGGTGGAGTCAGTTAGCATATTATCTTTTACAATGTTGGATAATATTTTGCAAATTCCACTCTCGTAAATTTCCAATAATAAAAGTTGATATATATCCAAAAATATATACCGACGTAAATGTATTGAAACAAAACAAAAGATAGTATAAAACTAAAACATGCGGTCCCGTCCATCACCAGTCTCTTCCACAGAAACTCCAAAGGCACTGCAGACTTCATTACGTGCGGCCTCTCCCAAGAATCCATGATTAAAAGAAAAATAATGCAACCCCTATCTATCTATGATTACGTGGGCTGTCAAAAAATCTTGATTTAATTTCAGGATTGCATCCCATATATAGTTCATAGATTACAGAATGACCAAGTTAAGTGAAAGTGAATCAGCAACTTCTTAAATTCAAACATGCACTCACAATATTTATAGTCTGTAATATATTACTTTATGCACAATCTTCTTACAATTATTTCTGTTTTCAAGAAACATATACCAAAACAGTTCTGGACATATGCATGGTTCCAAATTTGCTGATGTTCTGTTGTTTTCACTCTGTTTTCGGACTATCATGATATATATATATATATATATATGAAACAATAAATCAGACTATATGTTATACAAGCAATATACATATACTGGTTCTGCAAAGCAGTTAGGCAGTTCTGGTCTCTGATAAGAGTCTGCCTGACTGCCTTAATCTTCTAAACACTCCACAACACTTTCACACAACGGGACAAATCAATAGAGTCCGTCGTATGAAGTAACGATATTACTTTTTTTTTTCCTAATCATTTCTACATTCCCCTTTAGGTCACAAACAGATATCACGATCTGAATGGACTCCATTTCTCGCTGGCTTTCCGATCTGTAAGCAATCGATCGGTGGAACTGTTGTCGAAGTGAGCTCTCCAAATGTTTTCCAGCAAAACGGATCGGACATGTGGTATTGTAGTTGCACTGGTTTCAGCTCTATGCCTGATAATTGCACGTCTATGCAAGGGAAACTGTCGCTGCAAGCAAAATGCACTGGCTTCACGGTGTAAGTGCCTCGTATCTTCTCATATGTGACTCCTTCCACGGACACTGCTGAAGTCTGGTTCATGCATTTGCTGTGATCACAGTAGAATTGATCGATCACTATCGGAAGCTGAACCTCTGTGAGTTGAATGTTTGAGAAAAGTATTCCTTTCACTGATCCTATACCTCCCTGTATTTACATTGAAGCTGTTAAGTATCATTGACTTCCAAATAAAAATCACTCATTTATTTGATCTTTACCTGCCAAGTCTTGATCCGGACACCAGTCATTGTGTTGTGCATAACGACATCTCGGACTGTTATGTTGGAGACACAGGCTTTGGTACTGTCTTTACCAAGGCTCCCAATGCTGATTCCATGTCCTGGTCCACAGTTCACATTGTGTACATACACATTGGAGCAACCCGTTTGAATGGAAATACAATCGTCTCCTGAAAAAAAAACAGAGGAATTAATCAACGAAATCAAGACCTGGTTTTATACGAGTTTTATGATGTTATTTTCTAGTTAAAATTGACTTGTACCGCAAGCTAGTGTGCTAGTGTGAATCATGACATCTTTCGAGTTCTGAAGATGAATTCCATCTGTGTTTGGACTGTCTCCGGGAGAAGACACATTCACGTCATGAACTAAAACCTGGACGCAGTTATCAAACTTGAGGTGACATTGAGGACTGTTCTGAATGGTTACACCCGTCACAGTCACGCCAATACTCCCATAGAACCGCAGCGCCTATACCAGTAAACCCATGGTAAGCAAAAGAATTCATCGAGTGTTAAAAACATGTAGAGACTACTAATTCACCATTAATATCTCACCGTTGGTTTAATGCTTGGCATTCTCCCACTAAGCTCACTTCTTATCTGCCATGTGACAAAATCACAAAAACAAGATACAAAAACAGAGTTTAGGGTTAGATGAAACTAGTGTAAAAGTCAAGAATAAGATGAAGATGAAGATCTTTACCGGCATTGGAGGATGTTCTTGGACCGAATTGTTCAACGGGACAATAAGCTTGAAGTCATCGTCGATAGGATAATCGGAAAGGTAATCTTGTTGCCACCAAACAGTGCCTCTCCCATCAATAACACCTTTACCTTGTATTGTTATTCCTTTAAGCTTTGTGAACTCAATCCACCACAGTAACCCTCTTCCCCACGATTTAGTATCCGTAGGAGCTACAATCATCCCATCCAGCTGCAAGCAGGCAAAAAAACTCACATCTTTAAATTTTAAAACGTACATTTTATGTTTTAAAATATTACAAATGCTTATGATCAGTTCTTACTTGGAATACAATGTTTGCTTGACAATAAGGACCCGAGAAGGATATTGGTCCAACGAGGAAGATGTAGTCAGGCGGTATGACCATCGTTGATGCCTCTACTTTGCAGGCAGACGCCCATGCTGCTTCAAACGCCTGCAATTTTTTTTATTAAAACTTATCATTTGTTTGGTATTATCAATAAGAAGTTTTATTAATCATAGTTATAGTTCTGTTCTGTTTTGTTTCAGTGCACGGAGTTATGGTCCCCTCTTAAATTGAGTATTTTTGTTGTCATCTCTATATTCGTTAAATTCTTTTGTTTGTATTTGGGAGATTTAAAACATTTAAATGAAAAAAAGGGAAAAAGGTTATTTGACTTTACAGAACAGAGAAAAAGCTTTTTTGAGCTCTGTTTCTTGTTCTGTCTCGTGTTACCTTCTCAACTGTAATTCACATTATGGTTGTTTTTTTAAAAAACAATTCTCATGAAAGCGAGATTATAATTCTTGATTTAACCTGGAACCACTAAATTAGAATGGATAATAAATGTTTTGAGTCTGTACCTGAGTGTCATCACTCATGCCATCACCCTTAGCTCCAAAATCAAGCACATTGAATTGTTGAGAGTCCTCAACAGGCTGCAGAGGAAGAGGTGACGGTGGTGGTGGTTGGACATGTGGTGGTGGTTGTTGAACTTGTGGCGGCTGTGACACGACAGGTGAACCGGCATCGGATTTTGGCGGCGGACTTTTCATCTTCGGTTTTGGTTTTGGTTTTGGTTTTGACTTATGGGAATGGCTATTGTTGTCATGGCCTTTTGGTTTCTTGCTGGACAAGGAATTAGACAAGGAAGAGGAACTGCTATGGTGGTGTCTCAAATGTCTTCCTCTTCTGGCAATGCAGGTTTCTAGCGTTGTAGACCAGACAAGAATTGATACTAAAATCGTCATTGTGATGCTTCTAAGCCGTAGACTCTTTCTCCTTATCATAGTGTTTTTAGGTTGTTGTATAAATGTTCTCTGTGTTTGTGGTGGTTTGAGAGAGAAGAAGAAGAAGAAGAAGAGACTTTGGTTGGTTGCTTGTTGTTGTTGTTGTTGTTGTTGTTATAGAATGAATAAAGAGAATAAGGTTTGTCTAGGAGGTTTATATAAGGAGACGGTCTGAGAATATAGAACGAGTCACGGGAGCCGATAATGGAATTTCATGACGTTATTAAGAAAATTTGCACTAGATAAGCAATATATAGGACGATAATTTTAGAATATGACAATTGACAATATATGTTTTTTTTGTCCAAGAGACACAATGGAATAATTTAGTACCTTTTTACGTCTGTCACTTAATTTTTACGGAATATGTGATTTTGTGTTCATCATGTTATTTTCTATTTTGATATCTAATTCATCAATTGTAGTTTTTATAAGGTTTTGGTAATATGCTATTTTTGTATGTGTATATGAGTAGTATACACCAATTAAATAGACTTTTGTTGCCGTATACGTGATCATTTTTCTTGGGGGTCTATATATTATTTAATGTGTCACCTGTTAGTAGATAAATTTACGAAAATACTAAATAATTTTAAAGATGCATCAGTAAAATATATAATATGATGGTAAATTTCATCCGAAAAATTGGACTATATTCGTTTTTTTTTTTTTGAGCAACGTATAAGATTTTCATATCTTTCAAATACAACATCGTCTATTATGATATTTACGTATACTTAAAAGCCCTAAGCTATTTTTTGTTCGACACTCAAAACGTAGAAATCTATGAAGATCCGATCCTTTAACCAAAAAAAAAGAAAAAAAAAAACGTCGAATTCTAGGGTTGCAAGTAATCTAGTTTGGTCATTCATTATTCAGTAAAACTATAATTGATAACTGTTCTCTATAGTGTTTTTCTAAGAAGATATCGTAGAATATATTCCCTACACCACCTACAATACAATACCAGAAGTCAGGACTGTCTATTTATAGTAATAGTACGTACATGTTGGATAAGTTATTCGGGCATCTAAAATGACTCTCCATACCATACTTTTGAAAAATAGTTTAGGTAATTCGAGTATTTCTACTAAATCGAATAACAGTTGGATTCAGGTTCCGATATATTTAGGTTTTCAAGTAAGTTTGAATAATTAGTGATTTTGGATAATCTAGAGATAAGAGACATACATTATCCGCTGGAGTTGTACTAATTAATAGGATTGGGTGATCCCAATCAAAATACATAGATCTTCCAAAAGTAATTTGTCAAGATTTACATTTTTGAAGTGGTAAACTACTATAGTTATCGTAAAACATGATAGCATTATCATACATTAGAGATTCTTAGTTTTATTTGTTTTGTTTTGGAGATTATTAGTTTTATTTGTTATGTTTTTGGAGATTATTAGTTTATCGAATTAACTAATACAATTTCAGGGGATATGTGTGCGCCACGTGTAGACTAAAGGTTGGTTGAGACTCATCCACTTTGGTTGGCTGAAACACATTAGAGCAAGCCAAGACAAACAAACCACAAAGAGGCACCTGTTGAGACAAACACATATACCATTCCTGTTGCAAAACCTCATCTACTCGCATACAAATACATATATATACTTGCTTAATAATATGACTATCTATAGTATATGCAAATGTATACACCACAAAGTGGGGCTACGCGAAAATGAGGTTGTTTTTTTTTTTTTTTTTTTAAATGTATACATAGGGATAAACATTTGTGTAGATAATATATAGATGTAATTGTTGATGTGTCATCCTGGTGATCAGATAAGTGTCTTATGGTCTCTATATTTACTATGATATATACTGACTTTTAATATACAATCTCTTGTTTCTCCATCCGCTCAAGATTTTATTTGTTGAGTAGTTTTACCATCAATTCATTTAACTGTGAGTGAATTATCTTCATTTACAAGTGTACTTGGGTGACATTTTTGGGTAAAACTAACATCCATCTTAAAATTGGTTTGGATAACTGAAAACAACGATTATCAAACAATTACCTCTCTGATTAACTCGATTTATTCATGAAACTCGTTAACTTTAAACAATTAATCTATTATATGTGTGTGTATATACCATACGACCCACTTAGTTGAAAGACAAATGAATCCAAAACTTATTTCTTTTAATGATGAACAAACCTTGACAGTAATTTCTTGGGTGGTAATTAATTTGTCGTTTTTGTTTCTTCCGAGAGAAACGTATACATACATACGTAAATACAAATAGATACATATTATATATATGGTGTGTGTGTGTGTGTGCATGTAAAAATGGATGAGACATGTGATTGGGTCTATATTTTGTCAATGGGCAGTTGATTATAACATCTCTTTTAGTGCTCACATGCACCACTTCACGGGAATTGCTTTTGTCTCCACAACTCCTCCAATCTTTCTTTTTAAAAACTTTTCTTATCTTTTTTTTTTGTTGTTGTTGTCAAACTCAATAATTTATTAGTTATCCTATGAAGAGATCGACGTCCTTAATTAGTTGTGTTCGATCACAAGTCACAGTTTCTCTCTAGCTATCTCTATTTCTCACACATACATTCAACAAAAAGTAATTGCACAAGACGCGCGATTTAACGAATTCTTTACTTCTCGTGAGCACATATGTCGAACATGATCTTGTGTCCTACAATCTCTACTATAAAAACCTTAATTATAAAAGTAATAGATAATATAT